>NC_090823.1:16753720-17447501 GCF_000390325.3 Nicotiana tomentosiformis
GAAAGTTTGACCGGCAGTGGACTTTTTTTTATATCGGATTCGGATTGTAATTCCAGGATTTGGAATAGCTTCGTTATGTTATTTGGGACTCGTGCGCAAAATTTGAAGTCATTCCGGCTTGATTTTCTATAATGTTGCACGAGTTATTGAAGATGAAGTTTTAAAGTTCTTAGATTTTGATTTGCGGTGCGATTCGTTGTTTCGATGTGGTTATGCATGTTTTGAGGCCTCAAGTAGGTCCTTGTCATGTTATTGGACTTGTTAGTGTATTCGGACGGGGTCTCGAGTGGCGCAGATGAGTTTTGGATGAGGTTTAGATCATTTTCACTTCATGTGCAAAGCTGGAGGCTGCTGGTTCTGGTATGATCGCACCTGCGGTTGGGTTCATTTTTACATTTTCAAGCTCGAATTGAGGAGATTCTTGGAGCAATTTTCACCATATGAATTAGGGTAAGTGTTCTTTTCGATTTTAGCTTTTGGTTGATGAATTTTAAAGATGAAATTGGCGGTTTTGGCCTAAAGTTTCATAATGTGAATTTACGAGTTTTGAACATCGAATTGGAGTCGGATTTGAGTAAAACTAGTATAGTTGGACATGTAAATGAATGAGTTGTTGGATTTAGTGAGTTTTATCCGGTATTGAACCCCGTAATACGTGTTATATGATTGGTATTGAGGTGACGCACATGCTAGGTGACGGGTGGTGGGCGTGCACCATGTGAATTGGGACTCTGTTGTTTCCATGGCACTGTATAATGGTCCTACTTTGTGGATATCCATGTTTTCACCATGTGATAAAGTAGTTAAGCGTTCAATCATGCAATATATCATGTTTAGGCATTATGCCGATACTGTTTGGACCCATAGTGGTCGTTTCTTACTGTCATCTCACCGATTTCATTGATATTTCATACTCAATCATATCCATGCATTCATACCATATCTCAGTCTCAGACATTATTTATTGATACATCATATCATTGTTGTCGTGCTAGTTTCATGACATTGTGAGACAGAGAGTGAGATTGTAGAGATGATGACTGAGTGAGGCTTATGGCCTAAGTGAGAGTGACATTTTGGGATCGGACTGCACGCCGCATTATATGATATTGATTATATTTTATATGGATCGAGTTGGGGATTGGTAATCAATAGTGTTTTAAATAGTTTGTAGTGCTAATTCAGGAATCTTTCTTTTTCTTTTTCTTTTTTCTCTTTTTATGTTTGATGTTCGTTAACTATGCCCAGGTCACAGGTTTAGAGTAGTGCATGACTCGAGCTTCTGCAAAGGAAGTGCTACCATACGAGCCAGAAATTGAAAAACAACTGTGACAGTTGAGGAAGGAAAGAAATCTCAGTGAGACATTAGAACATGTTCGACAATCCACAACGAAAGAAACTATGGCTGGAAACAGTGATGATAGTGTAGATTTGGATTCAAGAGAGGCAACCCAACAACGAGAAAAAAGTTACACGTGATGCTGGGGAAGCAGATACCAGAGATGCACATATTATTTATGAAGAAGAGAGGGGTTGGAGAATTGCTCAAAATCAACCTTGGTTGTAGAACAGTTCGGAAATAAAGCTCCCATGCCTAGGAGACCACTTGGCAATTATGCTAGACCAGTCTAGAATCAAGGTTTATCAAGTGTTAGACCACTTCCAATTGCAGCTAACAATTTTGAGTTGAAGCAACGGTTGCTTCAAACACTTCATAATTGTTGTGTCTTCAAATTGAAGATGAATGAAGATCGAAATACACATCTCATGGATTTCGAGGAGATTATGAACACCTTTCAATAGAATGGTGTGTCATGAGATGCAATGTACTTAAGGGAATTCCCCTTCACATTCAAAGATGATTCAAAGCAGTGGCTTCGAAGCTTACATAGAGGTTTGATTAGAACATGGGAGATGACCAGAAAATTTATTGATAAATATTTCTTCTCAGCTAATATGGGCAAGTTTAGAAGGGAAATCCATAACTTCTACGAGAAAGAGACAAATTGTTTTTGAAGCATGGGAGTTGTTTAAGGAGATACTTTAAAAGTGCCAACATACCGAAATTGAACTCTGGATGCAACTCTATGACTTTTGGGATGGATTGACACCTGCCTCGCGTAAGAAAATTGAGAAATGCAGTTAGAGGCCCGTTGACGAAGAGGACTACAAAGGAGATAGTAACAATCCTTGATGAGTTATCTTAAGATGAAAATCAGTGGCCCTCTGAGAGTGCTGAAAGAAGAAGATCGACTGGTGTTGTGCGGACCGCATTCCAATTGTGCGGACCGCATTCCAATTTTGCAGTCACAAATCCAACTCTACGGCCGCAATGTTACATTGTGCGGTATGCAATGCCTATTATGCGGCCGCACTGATAATTCTGCGGACCGCACTCCTCTACACTGCAAGCATGTTTTACACTGTGCAGTTCACTGTCTCTGATGTTTTCTTGTATGTTTGCACTTGAATTACAACTGACACTTATTGTTGCTTAATACAGAAAAATGGTTAGATCTCGAGGCTAATGTGATACTTCAAAGGGGAGGGGTGAACCTTCCAGGGGTCGAGGCAAGAGTGCTTTACCCCTCGCCCTCCAAAAGATATTCTCAAATAAGACTACAGCCGGTCGAGGGAGAAATGTAGAGCCCTATGAGTCCAGTTCTTATGCCCCGTCTAAGTAAGCATCGGAGGGCAACTCAGTTCAAGAACTGTCGGGTGTCCAATCAAAGACATCAGGAAGGTTCCAACTCCAGGACAAGCCTTCCAAATCACATAGCACCTCTGAGGGTTCGGAAAGTGCTACTTAGGCTTTTGAGCCCTCCGCTACACTTGTTCCTGAGGCACCAGCGACAACAGTTGATGATATCCCAGATGATGGCCTAGGAGGAGATACTAAAGTTGTCAGACTTGAGCGGTCGAAGAAGAAAGAGGTCTAGGAGGACCGGTTCGTCAGCTTAGCTATCTTCACTATCTTTCATGGGTGGTGGCCGGTGAGGTCGCTCACTCTCGAGCGAGAGTTCCAATTGAAAGATCTTGAATATTATAATCTAGTAGTCTTGTGTCAGTTCCAAGAGCGGAATTGGTGGATGTGGTTAACCGAGAGCATAATGGACTCGAAAGAATACCTTGTCCGGGTGTTTTACGCCAATGTGGCGCACATCATGAAAAGGACAAAGGGAACAAAAGTGAGGAACCCGAAAATGTGTTTTGACCAGCACACATTGAACACCTACTTGGGGTTTGATGATGTTTAGCTCGCCCAGTATTTTGGAGAAGTTGGCAATGGGGGATGCATGTGATGACCCAAAGTGTCATCCTTAAATTTAATAAGTAATTCGGTGTTCTAAGACCTCAAAAAGCACTATTCATCATTCCTAAACTTGCATGCGCAGTCCCTATAATCTTCTGGAATGTTTTTATATGAAAAATTGATTAAAATGAGAAATAGAGCCTTAAAACTCAACTAAGTTGACTTTGGTGAATATTTTGAGCAAACAGACTCAGATCAGTGTTTTGACAGTTTTGGTAGGTCTGTATCGTGATTTGGGACTTGGGCGTATGCCTGGAATTGAATTTCAAGGTCCTTAGCTTGAGATATGGAATATTGATGAAAAATTAAAAGTTTGAAAGCTGAATGATTTTTAACAATTTACTGATGTTGGATTTATTGACAACGGGTCCATATTTTGGCTCTGGAGCCCGATATAGGTCCATTATAATATTTATCACTTGTCTGTTGAATTTTGTGAGAAATAGAGTTGATTTGACGTGATTCGAACATCCGGTTGTGAAAATAAAACTTTTAAATATTTCTTGAAAATGTCCTTTCATTTGGTGTCTGATTCGGAGCCCGATATAAGTCCATATTTTGGTGTTTTGAATGCACGAGCTAGTTCCTATTAAGTTTTTGGACTTGTGTGCATATGTGATTTGGAACCCCGAGGGATTGGGTGTAATTAAGATCAGGATCGGCGCATTTTTGAACCATGAAACTGCTAAACCTACTGCTACTGCTTTCCTTCTATGATATCGCGTGACTGTGTCCGCGATCGCAAAGGCTTAATGGTCATGGATGAAATTTGTACTATGAGATCGCATAGTGAGGTCCCCAATCACAGTGATAGCAGGCAAACCACCGCGAACGCGAGGGCTAAGCCGCGTTCGCGTAGAAGGAATGAGGCAGAAGTTGAAGCATACAATGTTTACTATGCGATCGCACAAAGATGTCTACGATCACGGAAGGCTAATAAATTGTGCTTGGCGTTCGCGAGAGCACTGCCGTGTTCGCGTATAGCAAAAAGCTGGGAAGCCAAAAATGTGTTTCGCGACCGCGAAGCATTGTACGCGATCGCATAAGGAAATATTTGGTCAAACAAAACTTAAGTTCTGGAAAAAGGGATTGGTCCGATTTTCAACCAGTTTTCATTTTTGAGCTTGGGTAAGGCGATTCTTGGGCAATTTTCATGGGAAAATATTGGGGTAAGTGTTCCTTATACTATATTGATTATATTTCATGAATCCTTCAACTTTTGAGAGAAAAATCAGATTATTGTAAAATCTTCCAAAAAACGAAAATGTAAGATTTGAAGATCCATTTGACAGCAGGATTTGATAATTTTTGTATGGTTGGACTCATCTCGGAATGGATGTTCGGATTTCCTAAGTTTTTTTAGATTCAAGATGTGGGCCCCACTGTCAATCTTTAAAGTGAATTTCAGATTTTATCCGAAACATTAGTATATTCATTATGGAATTAATTCCTATGATTCGTATTGAGTATATTGAACTGTTTGTGAATAGATTGAAATTTGCAATGCGAGGTAAGTGTTGTGGTTAACCTTGACTTGAGGGAATAAAACCCTTAAATTTTTTGTTATGTGAAATGCATGTGAACGACGATAGGCGAGGTGACGAGTGTTTATACGCCGTTAAATTAATTGTTTGCATAATTATTTGAAAATCATAAATTGTTCTAAGACATGAATTAATTGAATTCCTGCAATAATTGTTACATGCTTATTTGATTTATGTGTGTTAATTGTTACTTGACATTTAGCAGATTAAATATTAAATTGCATATTTTCTCCCTAATTTCCATAATAAATTATTATTTGTCATTGTTTGTTTCATAATTAAATCATAATTATTGTATGCTTTTTGTCTTAAGAATTTTATATTAATTGTTGCATTTATTGGGGGATCGGACTGCTCGCGGCAACAGACTTATTTAAAAGTCCATATTGGGGGATCGGGTTGCTCGCCGCAACAGACTTGTTTAAAAGTCCATATTGGGGGAGTTGAAGGAATTGAAGGAGAAGTTACAAGACTTGCTTGATCAGGGTTTCATTAGACCCAGTGACTCGCCCTGGGTGCACCAATACTATTTGTAAAGAAGAAAGAAGGCCCTATGCGGATCTGTATAGATTATCGACAGTTGAACAGGGCCACTATCAAAAACGAATATCTGCTGCCAAGAATTGATGACTTATTTGATCAGCTTCAGGGTGCCAAGGTATTTTCAAAGATCGATTTGAGGTCTGGTTACCATAAGTTGAAGATTAGGGCATCTGATGTCCTTAAGACAGCTTTTCATACTCGATATGGGCATTACGAATTCCTAGTGATGTCATTTGGGTTGACAAATGCCCTAGCAACATTTATGGATTTGATGAATTGGGTGTTCAAGCCCTGTTTGGATTCTTTTGTGGTTGTATTCATTGATGATATCTTGATTTACTCCAGCAGGCGAGAGGAGCATGAGCAGCATCTTCAGATTGTGCTTGGGACTTTGCAAAATAATCAGTTATATGCTAAATTTTCAAACTGTGAATTTTGGTTAGACTCAGTTGCCTTTTTGGGGCATGTTGTATCGGAAGAAGGCATAAAGGTGGACCCTAAGAAAATTGAGGTTGTTCAGAATTGGCCAAGACCTGCCTTAGTTACAGCGATCCGGAGTTTCCTGGGTTTAGCAGGTTACTATCATCAGTTCGTGGAAGGGTATTCATCTATAGCAATCCCATTGACTAGATTGACCTAGAAATGTGTCCCATTCAGATGGTCAGACGAGTGTGAGTTAAGCTTTCAAAAGCTCAAGACTACTTTGACTACGATGCCAGTGTTGGTATTACCCATAGATTCAGGATCGTATACGGTATATTGTGACGCATCTCACATTGGGCTTGGTGCAGTATTAATGCAAGATGTCATGATGATTGCATATGCATCACGGCAGTTGAAAGTTCAAGAGAAGAATTATCACGTTCATGACTTAGAATTGGCAGCCATTGTTCACGCGCTGGAGATTTGGAGGCATTATCTCTACGATGTATCGTGTAAGGTATTTACTGATCATTGTAATCTTCAGTATCTGTTCAAACAAAAAGATCTTAATTTTAGGCAGAGAAGATGGTTGGAATTGTTGAAAGACTATGATATCACCATTTTGTATCACCACGGAACGGCCAATGTGGTGGCCGATGCTTTGAGTAGAAAGGTTGTGAGTATGGGCAGACTTGCGTATATTCCGGTTGGTGAGAGGCCGTTAGCTGCAGGTGTTCAGGCCTTGGCTAATCAGTTTATGAGGTTAGATGTTTCAGAACCTAGTCGGGTTCTAGATTGCACAGTCGCTCGGTCTTCTTTATATGAGCGCATCAGAGAGAGGTAATATGATGATCCTCATTTACTTGTCCTTATGGACACGGTGCGGCACTGTGATGCCAAACAAGTTGTTGTAGGGAAAGATGGAGTTTTGCGAATGCAGGGTCGTATTTGTGTGTCTAATGTTGATGGGCTTCGTGAATAAATTCTTGAAGAGGCACACGGCTCCACGTATTCTATTCATTCAGGTACCGCCAAAATGTATCATGATTTGAGGCAACATTATTGGTGGAGCATAATGAAAAGGGATATAGTTGCATATGTAGCTCGGTGCCTGAATTGTCAACAAGTTAAGTACGAACATCAGAGACCTAGTGGTTTGCTTCAGAAGTTAGAAATTACTGAGTGGAAATAGGAGTGTATCACTATGGATTTTGTTGTTGGACTCCCACAGACTCGGAGAAACTTTGACGCAGTTTGGGTCATTGTGGACAAGTTGACCAAGTCAGCCCATTTCATTCCAGTGGCACTTACCTATTATTTAGAAAGGTTACCTAAAATTTACATTCTTGAGATTGTCCGCCATCACGGTGTGCCCGTTTCTATTATTTCAGATCGAGGTACGCAGTTTACTTCACACTTCTGGAGGGTTGTACAGTGTGAGTTAGGCATGCGGGTTGAGTTAAGTACAACATTTCATCCGCAGATAGATGGACAGTCAGAGCGCACCATTCAGATATTGGAAGATATGCTTTGCGCTTGTGTTATAGACTTGGGTGGTTCTTGGGATCAGTTCTTGTCACTTGCGGAGTTTGCTTATAATAATAGCTACCAGTCGAGCATTCAGATGGCTCCATATGAGGAATTATACGGAAGGCAATACTGTTCGCCAGTTGGCTGGTTTGAACCGGTAGAGGCTCGATTGTTGGGTACCGATTTGGTACAGGATGCCTTGGATAAGGTCAAGATTATTCAGGATCGACTTCGCACAACTCAGTCTAGGAAAAAGAGTTATGTCGACCGTAAATTTCGTGATATTGCATTCATGGTCGGAGAAAGAGTATTGCTCAGCATTTCTCATGTGAAAGGTGTAATGAGGTTTGAAAAGAAGGTCTTGTTGAGCCCTAGGTATATTGGACCCTTCGAAATTCTTGAAAGGGTTGGTGAAGTAGCCTACAGGCTTGCACTACCACCTAGTTTATCAGCAATTCATCCGCTGTTTTATGTGTCTATGCTCCGGAAATATCATGGTGATTTTTCCCATGTACTAGATTTCAGCTCAGTCCAGTTGGACAAAGATTTGACTTATGAAGAAGAACCGGTAGCTATTCTTGCCCGGCAAGTCCGACAGTTGAGGTCTAAGAGTTATCCTTCAGTTCGGGTGCAATGGAGAGGTCAGCCGGTATAGGCATCTACTTGGGAGTCCGAGTCGTACATGCGAAGTAAATATCCACACCTTTTCTCCAGCTCAGGTAGTTTTTCTAACTCCGTTCGAGGACGAACGTTTGTTTTAAAGGTGGAGAATGTGATGACCCAAAGTATAATTTTTAAATTTAATAAGTAATTTTGTGTTCTAAGACATTGAAAAATACTATTCATTATTCCTCGACTTACGTGCGTAGTCTGTATAATTTTCTGTAAAGTTTTTCTATGAAAAATTTATTAAAATGAGAAACAGTACCTTAAAACTCAACTGAGTTGACTTTGGCCAACATTTTGAGGAACCGGACTCGGATCAGTGTTTTGATAGTTCTGATAGGTCCATATCATGATTTGGGACTTGGTCGTATGCTCGAAAATAAATTTCGAGGTCCCTAGCCCGAGATATGAAATTTTGATGAAATATTAAAAGTTTGAAAGCTTAATGATTTTTATAAATTTACTGGTGTTGGATTTATTGACATCTGGTTCGTATTTTGATTTCGGGTCCCGGTATAGGTAAACTATAATATTTATGACTTGTTTGCTGAATTTGGTGAGAAACGAAGTTGAATTGGCGTGACTCGAACGTCCGGTTGTGAAAATATAAGTTTTAAAGTTTTCTCAAAAATTTCCTTCTATTTGGTGTCTGATGTGTAGTTTTAGGTATTATTTTTGTGTTTTGATTGTGCGACCGAGTTCGTATTATATTTTTGGACTTGTGTGTATATATGATTTGGAACCCCAAGGGCTCGGGTGTAATTCAGATCAGGATCGGCGCATTTTGGAACCATGAAACTGTTGCTACTGGTTTCCTTCTATGCTATCGTGTGACTGTGTCCGCGATCGCGAAGGCTTAATGGTCACAAATGAAATTTGCACCATGGTATCGCATAGTGAGGTCCATGATTACACAGTGACAGCAGAAAAAGCACCGCAAATGCGAGGGCAATGTCGCGTCTGCGTAGAAGGAATGAGGTAGAAGTTGAAGCATAAAATTTGTACTACACGATCGCACAATGATGTCTGCGATCGTGGAAGACTAAGAAATTGTTCTTCGCGTTCGCGAGAGCACTACCGCGTTCATGTAGAGCAAAGAGCTTATTAGCCAAAAATGTGCTTCTCAATCGCTAATCATTGTACGCGGTCGCATATGGTAAAATTTGGGCAAATAGAACTTAAGTTCAGGAAAATGGGATTGGTATGGGATCCGTCCCATTTTCCACCATTTTTCATTTCTGAGCTCGGATAACGCGATTCTTGTGCGATTTTCACGGGAAAACATTGGGGTAAATGTTTCTTATCCTATATTAATTATATTTCATGATTCCATACTCAGTTATATCATGAATCCGTCAATTTTTAAGAGAAAAATCATATTTTTGTAAAATCTTCCAAAAAAAGAAAATTTAAGATTTGAAGGTCAATTCGATCATAATTTGATAATTTTTATATGGTTGGACTCGTCTTGGAATGGGTGTACGAATTTCGAAAGTTTTTTCGATATTCTCCACGTGGGTCCCATTGTCAATTTTTAAAGTGAATTTCGGATATTATCTGGAAGATTAGTAAATTCATATGCAATTAATTCTTATGGTTCGTATTGACTATATCGAACTGTTTGTGAATAGATTTGAAGCTTTTGGACACAAATTTAAAAGGAAAAGTTGTGGACGAGTAATTGATTGAAATTATTTATTTTGTGAAATGCATGTGAACGATGTATATGTGAGGTGACGAGTGTCTATACCTCGTTAAATTAATTGTTTGCATAATTATTTGAAAATCATAAATTATTCTAAGACACGAATTAATTGAATTCCTGCAATAATTTTTACTTTCTTATTTGATTTATGTGTATTAAATATTACTTGATATTTAGCATATTAAATATTAAACTGCCTATTTTCTCTATGATTTCCATAATAAATTGCAATTTGTCATTGTTTGTTTCATAATTAAATCATAATTGTTGTATGCTTGTTGTATTAAAAATTTTATATTAATTGTTGCATTTATTGGAGGATCGGGTTGCTTGCCACAACAGACTTGTTTAAAAGTCCATATTGGGGGATCGGGTTACTCACCGCAACAGACTTGTTTAAAAGCTCATATTGGGGATTGAGTTGCACGTCGCAACAGAGTTGTTTAAAAGTCCATATTAGGGGATAGGTTGCACACTGCAACAGACTTGTTTAAAAGTCTATACTGAGGGATCAGGTTGTACGCCGCAACAGACTTGTTTAAAAGTCCATATTGGGGGATCAGGTTGTACACCGCAACAGACTTGTTTAAAAGTCCATATTGGGTGATCGGGTTGCTTGCCGCAACAGACTTGTTTAAAAGTCCATATTGGGGGATCAGGTTGCATGCCGCAACAGACTTGTTTAAAAGTCCATATTGGAGGATCGTGTTGCTCGCCGCAACAAACTTGTTTAAAAGTACATATTGGGGGATCGGGTTGCTCGCCGCAGCAGACTTATTAAAAGTCTATATTGAGGGATCGGGTTGCACGCTGCAACGAAAATTGATTAAAATAATAATTGGTTATCGCTGTTGAATTGTCTTCAACTATTAGAAATGAGTTACCCGATTTAATTCTATTATTGTGGTTATTACTATTATTGCGTACATGTTAAGCCTCGTCACTACTTCGTCGAGGTTAGGCTCGGCACTTACGAGTACATGGGGTCGGTTGTACAGATACTACACTCTACACTTCTTGTGCAGATTTCGCAATTGGTCCCAACGGCATACCATAGAGTTGCTTGGATTTCAGCTACCCATAGGAGACTTGAGGTATAATTGCACGGTTTCCGCAATTCTGAAGTCGCCGTATACTTTATTTTAGTTGTGTGTTTGTTTCCAAACAACTTTATTTTATTCAGACCTTTATTTGTATTATTCTAGAAGCTCGTGCACTTGTAACGTCAATTCTGGGATGGTATTTAGACACCGTTATTTTTATGGATTATTCACTACATTTCCAACTTTACTTCCGCATTTGTTTCTTTGTTATTAATAAATTTAAAAATTATTTTAAATGGATAATATTATTCTAACGTTTGCTTGCCTAGTAAGTGAAATGTTAGGCGCCATCACGGTCCCGAAGGTGGGAATTTCGAGTCGTGACAATGCAGCTCTCATGTGGCTCGCTGAGATTCGGGCAGCTCCAGGGCCACCACCACCATGGATTACTACAAGGGTTTCTATTCATGGATACACCCTGCGTTTCGAAGAGAAGGGGTGGAAGACCTTCGTATTTAGCCAACTCGACCAGTGTCAGAATAGAACAAATCTTCCTATCCCGCCGGAAGTTCTAATCGCTTCCATCATGGCCGGGTACCCGATCAATGTGTGTTCCGTGATGTTGACCAACATATTTGTGGTCGCCAGGCAAGCTGATACATCCTACCTGTATCCCAACACCATTACTGAATATCTTACGGATAAATGGGTGGAGCCGATAGGTTTTGATACGAAGGTGCGGGCAAAGAAGCCCTTCTCATGGTATTCGTTGATGGATGCACACAACCCTACGTATAAGGGTCAGCCGACTACCACCATAGGCCAGTCAAATGAGCCATCGGTTGTAGCTGCGCAGATAATTGACATGCCACGTACGTCAGCAGAGCCTTCAGCCAGTGCAGCACTTACACCCTCAATACCTCCAGCAGCACCTATTACAGGTTCCACCTCGGCTTTGAAGTCGATACTGATGCCCACAACTCCACTATCTGCGCTGCGAGTCTCCCAAACACTGGTGAGCCTCAACAACTGGATGCAGAGAGCTACTGCAAAGCTGTCTGAATATCCAGTAAAGTTGCAGCACAGTCCTCCATTCCGGCACACAAAATTCCTCCCACGGTTGAAGAAACTCTAAAGAAGCTCTTGGAGAATCAGAATCCAATCATGGCCACTTTGGTGCAGCATGGGTCAGTGATAGAAGAGTTATGCAAGGAAGTGAAGAAGATGCGGAAGTCCCAGGCTTCCAAGAAGTTAGTGGACAACCACCAGAGACAGGTTACCAAGCTTGCAGCAGCCGTAGGCATTCCATATGACATGTTGATTAACCAACACCATCCAGCCCCAGATCCTACAACACATACAACACCAACTGGCTAGTCTGAGGAGCCAGATATTGTTGCTGACACTCCTAAGGCAGTACATCAGATGTTCACTAACCCAGCCACTCCCGGAGTTGAGGATGATGAGATCTAGTTGGATGAGGCTGAGGTCGGTGACACTACTATGGACACAGACATGGACAAGGAGCCATAGGGAGTTTTCTTCACTCTTACCCTTCCTTTACTCTTATTTAGTTAAGCATTGGGGATAATTCTTATTTTCATTCGGGGGATGGAGTTTATTTGATATATTTTGTTGATTCTGAGACATTTGACCTGTAATTAACTTGATGGTATTTTCTCCTTCTTTCTCATTATGTATATATTCTCTATACTCTCTCATCGTTTATATTCAATACGCTTTCAATAATATTTGCTTTGTAGATTCTTTATGTTTGTTTTCTTATTAGTTCGTGTTTAACTAGGTAGATTCTTTTTGAATTAATAGCTTCTTTTTGTGTTTTAGTATATAATAAGCCTTTGGTTTACTTAATGCCACAGTTCTTTCCAAAGGTAGTTTTTGTGTGAACCGGGTGACTCTTCCCAACGATGGATGGCATGATAACCTTCTTAAGGGATTGAGCCCGTTTTTGGTATTTAGGTAATAATAGTAGTGGTAATGAATAAAAACCCTAATTGAGTCATGATCGAAGAATCAAACATGCTTCACTTGGTACGAACGCATTTAACTACATGCTTATTATTAAAAACAAGATTTTTGGAAAGAAATAGCTATAGTTAGTGACTTTGTGACTCTTGTATTGACTT
Source organism: Nicotiana tomentosiformis (assembly GCF_000390325.3). Lineage (NCBI taxonomy): Eukaryota > Viridiplantae > Streptophyta > Magnoliopsida > Solanales > Solanaceae > Nicotiana > Nicotiana tomentosiformis. The sequence continues at coordinate 16,766,635 of NC_090823.1, forward strand.
AGGCAATCATCGAGTGGTTTAATCGAAACATAGTGATTTACAATCTTGAATATGGTCATTGTGGGCCTTCGACTCTATCCTATTTAACAATCCAGCTGCGTGAGAGGTGAGATATTTTTGTTGCAAGTCCAAGTACCCGTGTTAATGGTCTAGAACTTGCCCCGAATGTGTTTCATGACGAAATCTTAAATTTTGCTTGGCTTCAGAAGTGATTGTAGGCTTTCCTTGACCCGCTTGAAGTTTTCCATTACCTACCAATGTTGTTATCCCTAGTCAAACCATTTGAGCCACAAACCTTTCTCATTTGATAACCATGTTACAAGCCTTTACCCATTTCATCGGGACCCTCTCTTGGCACTCATGTTTTCCTTAACACTCTTGTGAAACAATTGGCTAAAAATGTAAGTTTGGGGGAGATACGAGGAACTTAAAATAGGTATCAAAGAACAAAAATATAAAAGAAATGATGATAAGAAAAGGAAAGAAAATGAAAGAGCAAAAGGAAAAATGCAAAAAGAAAGTGAATAAGTGGAAGAGTTGAAGCGATTCAAAGAATAGTAATGATGCAAAGAATGGAGAATTCAAAGAGGGAGAAAATGAATTTCATGATCAAGAAAGAGTGATCTTAAGTCTCTCTAGTTCCCCTGAGTAAAAGAAAAATGCCTCAAGGAATTGGTGAAGCATGAGCCGAGAACAGAAAATGGAGTGATTAAGGAAAGATAAACCCGCTTTATCATTGCATATCCAACCTTAGTCCAAAACACTTCATTGCATTCCGAAAAAGCCCTATGTGATTTCAAGCCGAGTGATCTTACATTAGTGGTGATCTACATGAGGTGTAAGCATATGGTACTTAAAGCCATACTTGCGATATTCTCTTGAAAGAGATGACTGAACCTTTCGCAAATCTTTGGATTGAGTGCTAAAATTCTTAAGCAAGATAGGCAAACGGAGAGTAGAGGAAGAGGAGTATGGGATCCACAATGACCTACATGAAAGAGTGAGCTTCCTTGATGAATAAAGTCAAATCTTGATGCTCAAGTGTCGCACTAGAACTATTTGTGCATAAAGGTTTAACTTGTTTCCTTGTTGATAATTCATAAGTGGTGTGTCACGATCCAATTTCCCCTCCGTATAATGCCGTGAAGGCACCTAGTCTCTATGACTAGGTAAGCCTAACATTTGAGGAATAATGAAATGAAAACATAAATTAAACAACTAACTGTTCAAAATACATAGTAATCCTAAAACCCGGAACATCGTAAATCGCAAACTACAGAAGGAAAATCTAGTGTCTCTACACATCAAAGTCTATCAAAAGAAAAATACAGAAGATAGTGGACATTTGGAAGAGTAGAAGGGGACTCTGAGGTCTGCGGACATGGCAGATATATCTTGAAGTCTCCAAAGCTATCCCGGCTCACTGATAGTGCGGCTGATAAGGAGCACCTGGATCTGCGCACGAAAAACATGTGCAGAAGAGTAGCATGAGTACACCACAATCGGTACCCAGTAAGTGCCAAGCGTAACCTCGATAGAGTAGTGACGAGGTCAGATCCGGGCCCTACTGGAATATGATAATAAAGCAAGGCAAAAATGAAATATCGCAGTAAAATAAATACTGAAATTTAACAAGAATGAATTCATAGAAGGTAACAGCTCAATAGATCGAGATAACAACAGGGGATCTACCGAGATACCGCCTCGTAGTCTCAAACGTAAATGTGCAGGGGGTCTCCCGGAATACCGCTCCGTAGTCCCAAAGTAAATATGCAAGACAGGGGAATCTTTCAGAATACCGTTCCGTAGTCCCAAAGTAAATATGCAGTACATGGGGGGTCTCCCGGAATACCGTTCCGTAGTTTCAAAAAATATATGCAGTACAGGGGGATCTCCCGGAATACCGTTTTGTAGTCCCAGAATAAATATCCAGCGCAAACAATAGAAATACAACTACATCACGAAATCTTACGATTTAGACTAAGTACCAATCAAGGAAGAAGTAGGGAATTCACTAAGCATGCTGCACAGAGTTCACATAAGCAATTAAGACACATAGACATGATGTATTAGACTAGACAGGATAGCTACACATATTGGAATAACTCAATTAAGAATGAAAATAGATTAATACTCATTAAAATGGTAAAACTCAAAATAAAAGGAAACCAGGTTGCTGCTCTATACGAAAATCGGGTTTTTCCCCAACTAGCCTGTGTACGTACTAGTCACCTCACGTACATGGTGCTCACCTATCAAAATAGTTCCAAATATTAAGAGTATTTCCCCCACACAAAGTTAGGCAAGCCAATTACCTCAAACCAAGCTCAATCAATCGGTAACAATGCCTTTTCCACGAATATCCGACTCTGAATGACCCAAATCTAGCCAAAACAATTACATATCGTAAATACAACTCTAATAGAATAATCTAATTAATGAAATTAAGATTTTAATAAAAATTTCGAAATCTGTCCTAAAAATTTGACCCACGACCACATCTCGGAATCGGGTAAAAGTCACAAAAATCTGAAGGTCCATTCACTCACGAGTCTAACCATATCAAACTTAGTAAAATCTGACGACTCACAGCATCGGCCACCACATTGGCCTTCCCACGGTGGAACAAAATTATGATATCATAATCCTTAAGTAGCTCCAACCACCTCCGTTGATGCAAGTTAAGATCTTTTTCCTTAAACAGATGCTGCAAACTCCAATGATCGGTGTAAATCTCACAAGGAACACCGTCTTCAAGGCATGAACGATAGAAGCTAAATCAAGGTCATGGACATGATAGTTCTTTGCATGCACTTGCAGCTGTCTGGACGCATAAGGAATCACCCTACGATCCTGCATTAACACCGTGCCGAGACCAATCCGTGATGCATCACAATATACAGTATAAGACCCTGAAGTAGTAGGCAATACCAATACTGGGGCTGTAGTCAAAGCAGTCTTTAGCTTCTGAAAGCTCTCCTCACATTCCTTTGTCCACCTGAATAGAGCACCCTTCTAGGTCAGCCTGGTCATAGGTGCTACAATAGATGAGAAACCCTCTACAAATCGACGGTAATACCCCGCCAAACAAAAAACTTTCTGGATCTCCGTAGCTGAGGACGGTCTGGTTCAACTCTGCACTGCTTCAATCTTCTTCGGATCCACCTGGATCCCCTCACTCGATACTATATGACCCAAGAATGCCACTGAGTCTAGCCAAAACTCACATTTTGAAAATTTTGAATATAATTTCTTTTCTTTTAAGGCCTGAAGCACAATCCTCAGGTGCTGCTCATGATCCTCCCGACTCCGGGAGTATACCAGAATGTCGTCAATAAACACAATGATAAATAAGTCAAGATAGAGTCGGAGCACACTGTGCATCAAGTGCATAAATGTTGTTGGGGCATTGGTCAGCCGAAATGACATCACAAGGAACTCGTAATAACCATACCGAATCCTGAAAGCAGTCTTCGGGACATCTGGCTCCCGAATCTTCAACTGATGATAGCCAAAACGTAAGTCAATCTTGGAAAATACTTTGTTCAACTAGCGGTAATCAATACACATCCGCATAGAACCATCCTTCTTCTTCACAAATAAGACAGGAGTACCCCAAAGTGACACACTGGGCCGAATGAAGCCCTTATCAAACAATTCCTGTAATTGCTCCTTCAACTCCTCTAACTCAGGAGGAGCCATACAATATGGAGGAATAGAGATGGGTTGAGTGCCCGACAACAAATCAATGCCAAAATTAATATCATTGTCAGGCGGCATGCCTAGAAGATCAGCTGGAAACACATCTGGAAAGTCCCTCACTACTGGAACTGACTCAATTGTAGGGGTATCAATGCTAACATCTCGTACATAAGCTAGATACGTGTCACATCCCTTCTCAACCATTCGTTGAGATTTAATAAATGAATTAACTCTACTTGGAGTATACTCTAAGGTACCTCTCCACTCTAATCGTGGTAATCCTGGTATAGCCAGCGTCACGTTCTTAGCGTGACAATCAAGAATAGCATAATGGGGCAACAACCAGTCCATGCCCAAAATAATATCAAAGTCCACCATGTTGAGCAATAATAAATTGGCTCTGGTCTCAAAACCACTAAGAGAAATCAAACACGACTGATACATGCGGTCCATGACAAGACAATCTCCCACATGAGCAGACACATAAACAGGGGAAATCAAAGAGTCCCACGATACACCCAATTGCGGGGCAAAATAAGAGGACACATAAGAATATGTAGAGCCTCGGTCAAATAATACAGACACATCTCTATGATAGACCGGGACAATACCTATAATGACAGAATCATAAGCGATTGCCTCTGTACCAGCATCAAAGGCATAATATCTGGCCTGGCCTCCCCCTCTAGGGTGACCTCTACCTCCCCAACCTCCATCTCGAGCTGGATGAGCAGGTGGGGTGGTAGCTGGTGCTGTAATCATAGCTTAAGGACCCGGTGGATCACGTTGTGGCTGAGAATTCTATGGAGGTGCATCCTTCCTGAGTCTGGGGAAATACCTCACCATATGGCGAGTGTCGGCACACTCAAAACAAGCTCTGGAAGGGCATGGCTGCTGTGACTGGCTCGGGCCAGGTCTGCTGGACTGGCCACTAGGAACACCCCATGTAGGAGGCACACTAGATACTGGCGGTGCATAATAAAGATCTTGGGGCCTAGAAGGGACTGTAACACCACTAGCGGCTGGAAGAGCTGAATGAACGGGGAGACTCACATAACCCCTAGAATGAAGAGCAGCTAAGGCACGAGCACCAGAATAAAAACCAGTCTCTTGAGACCTGTTGGCCTCCATCTCCTCTCTATCCCGGGCAAGCATGCCCTCCAATCTCCTAGCGATAGTCACAACCTGCTGATAAGAAATACCCATCTCTAACTCCCTGCCCATACTAATCCGGATATTGGGGTGGAGTCCCTCAATAAACAGTCGAACCATCTCTCAAATTGTGGCAACCAAGGCCGGTGCATGTCGTGCCAAATCACTGAAATGGACCGCATACTCTGACACAGTCATAGATCCCTGGCGCAGCTACTCACACTCCACGCGACATGAGTCTCTGAGGCTCTGAGGGACATGCTCTCTCAAAAACATGTTCGAGAACTGAGTCCATGTAAGTGAAACTGCCTCATACGGACTACTCAGCTCATAAACATGCCACCACTGATAGGCTGCTCCTCTAAGCTGGAATGTAGAAACCCCGCTCGTCCCCGCTACGCCCATAGTACAGAGAATACAATTACACTCCTCTAGAAAACCCTGAGAATCATCTGTAGCCAATCCGCTGAAGGTAGGTGGGTGGTACTTCTTGTACCTCTCAAGTCTGAGCTGCTACACCTCAGAAGCCGCTGCCCTAACCTCGGGCTGAGCTAGAACAATCGGCTGTATTGGTACAATCTCTGGAACTTGGTCGACCTGAACCCGCTACTCTGGAGTACCAGCGATGGGAGTCTGTGCTCCTCCCCCAGCCTAAGATGTGGCAGTAGCAATTGGGATCAATCCAACCTGAGCTAAGGTGCTGAACATGCTCAGAAACTGGGCTAGAGTCTCCTGGAGGGCTAGTGCAAAAACAGGTACCTCAGCTGTCTGCCTTCCAGCAGAAGCTAATGGGGGCTCCTCTATAGCAGCTCGTGCGGGTTCTCTGGTTGCACCACATAGACGTCCTCGGCCTCTACCCCGACCCCTGCCTATCGCGTCTCTATCAGGGGGCGCGGGTTTTTGGTCATCAGATCCGCTTGTACGTGTCATCCTTGAGAGAATAGAATACAGAAGTTTAGAATTTTTGAAGTCAACAATATTCACACGACAAGGAATCAAAGTAGTGAAATTTTCCTAACAGTTCCATAGCCCCCCGAAGATAAGTATAAACGTCTCTGTACCTATCCATGAGACTCTAATAAATCGTCTTGCGACTCACGACACCTATGAACCTAGAGCTCTGATACCAACTTGTCATGACCCAATTTCCGCTCCGTATGACGCTGTGACGGAACCTAGTCTCTATAACTAGGTAAGCCTAACATTTACGGAATAATAAAATAAAATCATAAATTAAACAACTTACTATTCAAAATACACAGTAATCCCAAAACCTGGAACATCGTGAATTACAAACTACAGAAGAAAGATCTAGTATCTCTTCACATCAGAGTCTATCAAAAGAATAATACAGAAGATAATGGCCATTGGGAAGAGTAGAAGGGGACTCCGAGTTCTGCGGACGCGGCAAATATACCTTGAAGTCTCCAAAGCTGTCCCGGCTCACTGATAGTGCAGCTGATAAGGAGCACCTGGATCTGCACATGATAAATATATGCAGAAGAGTAGCATGAGTACACCACAATCGGTACCCAGTAAGTGCCAAGCCTAACCTTGGTAGAGTAGTTACGAGGTTAAGTCCGGGCCCTACTGGAATATGATAATAAAGCAAGGCAAAAATGAAATATCACAGTGAAATAAAGACTGAAATTTTACAAGAAAGAATTCATAGAAGGTAACAGCTCAATACACAGAGATAACAACAGGGGATTGCTCGCGATACCGTCTCGTAGTCCCAAACATAAATGTCCAGGGGGATCTCCCGGAATACCATTCCGTAGTCCCACAGTAAGTATGCAAGACAAGAGGATCTCCCAAAATACCGTTTTGTAGTCCCAAAGTAAATATGCAATTCATGAGGGATCTCCCGGAATACCGTTCCGTAGTCTCAAAATAAATATGCAGTACGGGAGGATCTCCCGGAATACCTTTTGGTAGTCTCAAAGTAAATATGCAGTGCAAACAATAGAAATACAACTACATCACAAAATCTTACGATTTAGACTAAGTACATGTCAGGGAAGAAGTAGGAAATTCACAAGCATGATGCACCGAGTTCACATAAGCAATAAAGACACGTAGACATGTTGTATTAGACTAAACAGGATAGCTACACATATTGGAATCACTAAATTAAGAATGAAAATACATTAATACTCATTAAAATGGTATAACTAAAAATAAACGGAAAACAAGTTACTGCTCAGTAAGAAAATTGGGGTTTTTCCAAAACTAGCTTGTATACGTACTTGTCACCTCACGTACATGGTGCTCACATATCACAATAGTTCCAAACATTAAGGGGATTTCCCCCACACAAAGTCAGGCAAGCCACTTACCTCGAACCAAGATCGATCAATTGGTAGTAATGCCTTTTCCACGAATATCCGACTCTAGATGGCCCAAATCTAGCCAAAACAATTACATATCATAAATACAACTATAATAGACTAATCTAATTAATGAAGTAAAGATTTTAACAAAAATTCTGAAATTCGTCCTAAAAAGTCGACCCGGACCCACGTCTCGAAATCAGGTAAGTCACAAAAATCTGAAAGCTCATTCACTCACAAGTCTAACCATATCAAATTTACTAAAATCCGATACCAAATGGTCCTTCAAATCCACAAATTAAACTTTACAAATTCCTAGCCTCAAACTCCCAAATTTCATCCTAAATACACACTAACTAGGTGGAAAAATAAATGGGGAAGCAAAATATTGATCATAAATAAGCACAAGGGACTTACCTCATGAAATGCCTCGAAAATGCTTTCAAAAATCGCCTTCTAAACAGAGTTTGCAAAATCCGAAATGACAAAAATCACAAAGACCTTCGGCTTAAAACATTTCCCAGACATTTTCGTACCTTCAAAGACTGGGCTTGCACCTGCGCGCCCGCTGGTGAGAAAATATGAGCGCACCTGCGAAAACGACTAACCTTGGCTGCCTCTGTTTGTGCGACCACTGGTCTGCATCTGCGCTACCGCAGGTGCGAAGAAACCATCACACATGCGACCTCTGCTAATCTCCACTCCCTTCCACACCTGCGCTCAACCTTCCGCACATGCGGCCTCGCACCTGCGGCTAATACCCTCGCAGGTGCGATCATACTAGAAAAAGACCAAACTTCAGAAATTTCTCAACTTCCCTTCCAAATCCGTTAACCACCCGAAACTCACCCGAGACCCTGGGACCTCAATTAAACATACCAACAATCCTAAAACACCATACGAACTTAGTCGAGCCCTCAAACCACATCAAACAACGCTAAAATCACAAATCATCCTCCGATTGAAACTTACAGAACTGTAAACTTCCAAATTCGACAACCGACGCCGAAACCAACCAAACCATGTTCGATTGACCCCAAATGTTGCACACAAGTCATATTCAGCATTATGAACCTGCTCCAACTTCCAGAATTTGAATCCGATCCCGATATCAAAAAGTCCACTACCGGTCAAAATCTCCAAAAATTATACTTTCGCCATTTCAAGCCTAAATAAGCTACGGACCTCCAAAACACAATACATACACGCCCTTAAGTCCAAAATCACCTAGCGAAATTAACAGAGCCGATGGAATTCCATTGCGGAGTCGTTTTCACACAGTTCCATCTACGCTCCAAATCCTAAGGCTTAAACCTTCATTTAGGGACTAAGTGTCCCAAAACACATCAAAAGACAAAACGACACCTCCCGGCAAGTCACAATAGCAGAAATAGATATGGGAGAAGCAGTAAATAGGGGATCGGGGCTATTACTCTCAAAATGACCAGCCGGGTCGTTACATGGTATAGGTAATTATTGGTGCCAATTGATTTGTGAATAACTCACCTTTAATTAGCTGGATTGGCCCTTAAATTGTGGAGATGGGAACTAATGTATTTGCTTGAGGACAAGAAAAAACTTAAATTTGGAGGAGTTGATAGTGGGGATTTTGACTACTTATTAGCACCTCTTAGCTTTTGTTTAGTCTAAAAGCATTGAATTCTGTTCCCGAAAACTGATGAAATATCCTAAATTGCAGGAATATTGGAAGATGAACTTCGGAGATGAAATCTAACTCCAAAAAGAGTAATATAAACTCAAGATCATAAAAGCTAAGGAAAATCACAAAGTGTAGACCGCATAATTTCATCTGCGGCCGCAGATGATGAAGGAAAGGCTAGCAGACTTTTGTACAAAGTGCGGACCGCACATGAATTGTGCGGCCACAAAAGATGGCTAGGAACAAAGTTCAGAGGATGTGCAAAGTCCCAAGTTTCCAAGCACCATAGAAGACCAAGTGCGACTGCAGTTACAAATCTGCGGACCGCAAAAAGAATGCCTTGTGGCTACAAATCAGAACTATGCGGCCGCAAACCTCTAGTCCTGACAACTAGAAGAAATCAGCGGAGCGCACATGGAATTGTGCGGCCGCAGAACCTACTAAAGAGCATTATTGTCCGAAATTTCCAGCCCTATATAAATAGACGAGTTTGACAATTTTAGGTCAATATTTGACATAAGCAACTACAATAGCCATTTCTTTTTACTTCTTTTAGTAGTTTTTCATATTTTGGGATATTTTAATATAGATGTTATCATTTTGATTTCACAATATGAGTTTATTTATCATTTCTTTTTCTATTTCTTCAATTTAAAGTATCAGTAGCTAGTTTTTTTACTAGGGTTATGACCCAACCCTAGTGTGTAAATCTTGTGGGTGTTAAATTTGATGCTTGTTTATGGTTGGGTGTTTATTAGTGTCACGACCGAAAATCCTACCACATGCGTCGTGATGGCACTTAGTCTCTAAAACTAAGTAAGCCGATTTTAATTACAATTCAAGCTAAATGTTTTTTATTATTATTACATTTTTTAAATAGAAACTAACAATGGAAATAATTACAAATATAACAACCTTTCCAAGACTGGTAATATTGAGTCACGAACTCTAACTAAATACATGCAATGATCTCAAGGATCAAATATACAATACTGTTCGAATAAGAGTTGACAGTACAATAAAATGGAAAAACTCCAAGGGACTGCGATGACCAAGCAGCTCTACCTTGAATCCTTGCGATCACACTTTAACTTTATCCAAGTCCGATATCTCCAACACCTGGCTCTGCACAAAAATATGCAGAAGTGTAGTATGAGTACACCATAGCCGGTACCTAGTAAGTATCAAGACTAACCTCAGTAGAGTAGAGATGAGGTACAGTCAAGATACTCACTAGTCTAATAACCTGTGCAATATAATATACAAAATAATAGGAAGCAAATAACAATAAGGGAAATACAAATCAACTAGTGATATGCACAATAGGGCAACAAGAACACCATTAATATTGCTCAACAATTAATAATTACAAATACACCTAATTAAATCAATCCCTTGAAATATAAATCTTTCGCCTATATGCTTCTCAAATAATACTTTTCAGGATATAATACCATTTAATAAATATATCTTGAATATACTCCCTTCAAATAAATACTTTTCAAATATAATTCTTACAAATAAATCTTTTTCAAATATAATTCCTTCAATAAATATCTTTCAAATAAAATTCCTTCAAATATATAAATCTTTAGAATAAAATTCTTTCAAATAAATATCTTTCGAATAAAAGTCACCCTGTGACACCTTATTTCAAAAATCATAAAGTACGGGTCTCAGCCCAATTTCATATTCCACGGCACCTCATGCCAATTTCTCTATCACAACCGCACGGACAACTCACGTGCCAAATATCATTATCATTTAACCACAGCACCTCGTGCCCACATTTCATATCACAACTGCATGGACAATTCATATGCCAATATCCTCATTACTTACACATGGCACCTCGTGCCCATATTTCATTTTATAATTCGCCTCGCAATAGTCACATGTTCCCAATTTCAACATAAATCAGATTGTTATCAAATTACAAACAACAAGACAAATTGCACAAGGTATAAAAATAAACATAAGTCACAACATCACATGAAAATCACCAGCACAATAACTCCACATCGTCACATATCATCCCTGACAATAGCCACCCTTATCTTTTCTGTATCCACCCTTGTCACTCCTATAATAGCCTCCCTTATCCCTCCGCCCTGACAATATCAATAACCACCCTTATCACTCCTATAGCCACCCTTATCTCTCCTATAGCCACCCTTATCACTCCTATAATAGCATCCCTTATCCCTCCGCCCTGACAATATCAATAGCCACCGTTATCGCTCCGCCTACACAATATCTCAACACACATAATAACAGTGAAATGCCTCCCTTGTGCCCACATAATATCAATAGTGAAATGCCACCCTTTTATCCTCAAAATAATAACTCAATTAACATAACAATTTACACGGAATATTATCACGACAACGTAACAAAATTAATTCATATCACAATTTGCCCAATGGCCCCAACCAATTCCAAGATATAAAAAAATTAATTAATTTCACAACAAATAGCCCAAGGCTCTACAAAATGTATATGAAACCTCAAAAACAATCAACATAGATATAAAATAATCAGCATAGGGCAACGCCTTCATCAATCCAAATTCTGATAATTATATTAACACTCCTTCTTAAGCTTGCTTAATTACTTATTTGTGATGGAAAATTCATAATGAAATTAAAATTCAAAGAAATATCAAATCATCAAGTTCACAGACTCCACATAACTATGCAAGTAATAAACTGTCATACAGAAACATGTTCAACAAATGTGAATTGAGCCATGGCAAGATGATTTAATAAATACCAATAATTATCCAATTTACTACACAATATACCTAAGACTTTAACCCAATATATTTTGCACATATAAGCCCGAGTACGTACTCGTCACCTTGCTTACACGGCTTTTCACATTTCACAAACGGCACATAAGACTCGATGCCTAAGGGGTAATTCTCCCACTCGAGGTTATGCAAGATACTTACCTTTTTGAAGTTATGCCGATATTCCAAAAATCGCCTTCTTGCTTGAATTAACCTCCGGATAGCTCAAATCTATCCAAATTAATTGTACAACTTAATTAAAATTTATCGGAAACAATTCCGGATAATAGAACGTGTACTTAAACATTTATTCCAAAAAGTCAACAAAAGTCAATGCGGGACTCGCCTCTCGGAACCCGACATAATTTTTACGAAATATGAACGCCTATTCCGATACGAGTTCAACCATACCAATTTTATCAAATTCCAATAACAACTCGGCCTCTAAATCTTAAGTTAAACCAAGATGGTTTTCAGAATTTTCCAACTTAATTCACCGATTAAATATTAAAAATAACTATGGATTCAGGTAATTTAACTAATATTGAGTTAAGAAAACTTACCCCGTTGTTTTCCTTGAAAATTCCCGAAAAATGCCTCTTCCCGAGCTAAAATCGGACAAAAATGGAAAATGGGACGTACGCGATCGCAGACACATTCACGCGATCGTGATGCACAGCTTCACAGACCTACACGATCGTAGACTATTCCACGCGATCGCGAAGCACACGATTCCAACTCTACGCAATCGCAGCCCTCATCACGCGTTCGCGAGTCACTAACTCCCAGAGCTACGCGATCACATCCCTCTTCACGCGATCGCGTAGAACAAAACTCAGCAGCCCCCCAGTTAACCCTACGCAATCGCGGATATCCCCACGCAATCGCATAGAACAAAACCTCACTACCCAACTAAGCCTACGCGATCACAGACACATTCACGCAATCGCGTAGAAGGAAAACAAAATCAGATATCAGAAAATTCCAGCAGCTGTTCAAGACCAAATGTTTGATCCGTTAACCAACCGAAACTCACTCGAGCCCCTCGGGACCTCAACCAAATATACCATCAAGTCCTAAAATATCATACGATCTTAGGCGAACTCTCAAATCACCTCAAACAATACTAAAACCATGCATCATACCCCAATTCAAGCCAAATGAACTTTGAAACTTTCAATTTCTATAAACAATGTCGAAACCTATCAAATCAATCTGGAATGACTTAAAATGTTGCACACAAGTCATAAATGACTTAATGAAGCTATTCCAATTTCCGGAATAGAAATCCGACCTCGTTATCAAAAATTCCACCTTCAGTCGAACTTTCCAAAATCTTCTATTTTTCAATTTTCGCCAAAATGTGTCGAATTGTCCTACGGACTTTCAAATCCAAATCCGGACACACGTCTAAGTCCAAAATCACCATACGAAGCTATTAATATCATCAAAGTTCAATTATGGGGTTGTTCGCTCAAATGTCAACTCTCCGGTTAACTCTTTTCATTTAAGCTTCTAAATAGGAATTGTTCTATTAATTTAATTCTGAATCTTCCGAAAATCAAAATCGACCACACCCGCAGGTCATAATACATATTGCAAAGCTGCTCCAGACCTTAAGTCACTAAACGAGGCATAAATTCTTAAAATGACAAGTCGGGTCATTACACTCTCCACCTCTTAAACAAACGTTCGTCCTCGAACGTGCTAAGAATTATTCTGAGGTTACCAAATTGAGGATTTTTATTTTTACACATATACTCACGGTTGATACCATGTTACCGCGTTTGAGATAAACCCGACAACACCATCTCAATTGAAATTATTTCTTTTATCCATATTCGTAAACTTTAAGACCAAATTTCTTACGCTCTAAACATTTTCAAAAAGTCTGATTTTCACATCAACGCACAATATTAGTCTCAACTGGCTATAGCAACTCGTGCCTACGTACACAACAACTTATCTCTTCTGTCATTTCGGCATGGTCTCCCCTGTAATTGGGCCCATCCACTTGACAGAATAGCACCAAAACAACTTCTAACAACGCATCCACAAACCCACAAAGCACCACAATGTATATATCAATAACACTAATCTCAGCATTACAATCACTACACTATCATACTGATATTAGTACATGAAGCACATCATATGTATGCCTATCACCACATCTCTGGTCGCCAATTAACCTCATATTAACCAAAACCTCGTTTCAAATTTTCACAATACTGACAGCAAAATGTGAGGCATGAAGACCTCATAACTATTTACCCGACTTAACGAGTCACATTTAACACCACCTGGGCACTCACCTAGTAGTCTAAAACTCAATAATTACAGCACAGTTATGGAACAGAAATACATAAAAGATTGATCACATAAGCCTATCAGGCATAACTCCCTATTAGTACTATAGTACAAATTAATATTCACAAAGGGAGAATTTAAACTCATAAATATTTCACAACAAGGACCTCGTCCTTATATAACGTCCACTGCGGCTGGTAGCCGGTTTAAATATTTCACATCATATAAAAATGCGAGGATCTCGTCCTTAACTCCAAATCACAAGTATTTTTCATATTGTGCCAACTGAAATTTCAATTTCCTTTCTTTCTTCTTTTCAATAAATTTCGTAAATATTTTTCATAACACACAATGAACCCTCATACTGGTAGGGCATATAATTCATAAAATTAGAATCAGTTATTCCGAAACACATCAAACCTACAGTAATGAATAATAAAAATTACTTTTGGACTTATAGCCCTCAATATTGCCCAAAATAAAAATGATAGACATGGGATCACATCTTCAAATCTCCCAATAGGGATAAACATATAAGTGGGTCACAAAATTATGAAGCTCACCCACAAGCGGAGCATAATAGGAGGACTCACCTCAATATTCAGATCTAAATCAAATTAAGGGAAAATATTCTTTTAAAACAAATTGGGATCGTACCTGTAAAGACACCCTCTACCCGTCTGTCCTCCACCCCTAAAAGGCTGTGCACATGGGGTAGTAGCTGCACTAGGGCCCATAATCTGAGTGTTCTGATAAAATCTACCCCTCCCAAGTATGGAACAATCTCTCATAATGTTCCTAGTGTCACCACACTCACAAAAGCCCTTCTGATGTCGTGGTTTCTCATACTGAGTCTGTACCGCATAACTGGAATAACCTTTATAGGAATCTCGTTCCGGTGGTGCATTGTAAGAACTTACTAGAGCACTCCGAGTAATCTGATATGCAGACTGAATTGGCCACCTGCTCGAGCCTCCACTATAATGGGTCCTAGCTGAAGAGTAAAATCCACTGAAACCTCCAGAGCTTCAAGACCTTTTGGCCTCTTTAGACTCCCTTTCCTCGCCTAGAACACCCTCAATCTTCTTCGCAATCTCCACTACTTGTTGAAATGGAGTATCAGTTTGCAACTCTCGAGCCATGCATATTTTAATATCATAATCGAGCCCCTAAATGAATTTGCGGACCCGCTCTCTGACTGTAGGAACCAGGATAGGTGCATGACAGGCTAACTTACTGAACCTGATAGCATATTCTGACACTGTCATAGCGCCCTGATGCAACCGTTCAAACTCTGTGCTCCACGCATCTCAGAGAGTGTGGGGAAAAAACTCTTTCAAGAACATTTCCAAAAATTGAGCCCAAGTTGGTGGTGGTGCATCGGCTGGTTTGCGTTCTTCATAGATTTGCCACCGCTGATACGCTGCGCCTGATAGGTGAAACGTAGTAAAGGCAACTCCGCTCACTTTCATAATACCAATGGTGCGGAGAATACAGTGATAATTTTCTAGAAATTCTTGGGCATCCTCTGTAGTTGTGCCACTAAAAGTAGGTGGACTATACCTCTTAAACCTCTCAAGTCTCTTTTGTTCTTCTTCTGATGCCTCTGGCCTGACCTCAGGCCGAACCGAAATAACAGGTTGTACCGGTACTACACCCGGAACCTGACCAACATGAACCTGCTGCTCAGGAGTCGTGGTAGGAGTCTGAGCTACTCCCCCAATCTACGAAATATTTGGTGCAACAGAAATCAATCCCGCCTGAGTTAATGTACCAAACATAGTTAGGAACTGTGCTAAAGTCTCCTGAAGCCCGGGGGTAACAACATGTGCTTCTGGTACCTGTCCCCCAACTGGAGCTACTGGCGGTTCCTCAACTGCTGCTCTAACAGGTGCTCCAATCGCGGCACGTGCCCTTCCTCGACCTATACCTCGGCCTCTACCTCGGCCCCGGCCTCTTGCAGCCCAAGTAGTATGTGTGGATGTCTGCTCAGCTAACCCGGTAGCACTTGTCCACACCATCTGTGAGAGAATAGAGATACAAAGGCTTAAATTCCAAATTAAACAAATTCTGCATGACAGGAATGAAAGAAGTGGAAATTTCCTAACAGTTCTATAGCCTCTCGAAGATAAGTACAGACGTCTCTGTACCAATCCGCAAGACTCTACTAGACTCGTTCGTGACTCGTAGAACATATGAACCTAGGGCTCTGATACCAACCTGTCACGACCCAAAATCCCACCACATGCGTCGTGATGGCACCTAGTCTCTAAGACTAAGTAAGCCGATTTTAATTACAATTCAAGCTAAAAAAAATTATTATTTTATTTTTAAAAAAAATAGAAACTAACAGTGAAAATAATTACAAATATAACAACCTTCCCAAGACTGGTAATACTGAATCACGAACTCTAACTAAATGCATGCAATGATCTCAAGGATCGAATATATAATATTGTTCGAATAAGAGGTGACAGTACAATAAAATGGAAAGACTCCAAGGGACTGTGACGACCAAGCAACTCTACCTTGAATCCTTGCGATCACACTTTAACTTTGTCCGAGTCCGATATCTCCAACACCCGGCTCTGCACAAAAATGTGCAGAAGTGTAGTATGAGTACACCACGTCCGGTACCCACTAAGTATCAAGACTAACCTCAGTGGAGTAGAGACGAGGTACAATCAAGACACTAACTAGTGTAATAACCTGTGCAATATAGTATACAAACTAATAGGAAACAAATAACAATAAGAGCAACACAAATCAACCAGTGATATGCACAGCAGGGCAACAAGAACACCATTAATATTTCTCAACAAATAATAATTACAAATAAAGCCAATTAAATCAAGCCCTTGAAATATAAATCTTTTGCCTATATGCTTCTCAAATAATACTTTTCAGGATATAATACCATTTAATAAATATATCTCAAATATATTCCATTCAAATAAATACCTTTCAAATATAATTCTTGCAAATAAATCTTTTTCAAATATAATTCCTTCAATAAATATCTTTCAACTAAATTCCTTAAAATATATAAATCTTTCGAATAAAATTCTTTCAAATAAATATCTTTCAACTAAAATTCCTTAAAATATATAAATCTTTCGAATAAAATTCTTTTAAATAAATATCTTTCGAAAAAAAGTCACCCTGTGACACCTTATTTCAAAAATCATAAAGTACGGGTGTCAACCCAATTTCATATTCCACGGCACCTCGTGCCAATTTCTCTATCACAGTCGCACGGACAACTCACGTGCCAAATATCATTATCATTTAACTATAGCACCTCGTACCCACATTTCATATAACAACTGCACAGACAATTCACGTGCCAATATCCTCATTACCTATTCACGGCACCACGTGCCCACATTTTATTTTATAATCTGCCTGGCAATAGCCACAGGCTCCCAATTTCAACACAAATCAGATTGTTATCAATTTACCATAACAAGATAAATTGCACAAGATATAAAAATAAACACAAGAAAAGTTACAATATCACATGAAAATCACCAGCACAATAATTCCACATCATCACATATCATCCCTTATCGCTCATATAGCCACCCTTATCACTCCTATAATAGCATCCCTTATCCCTCCGCCCTGACAATATCAATACCCACCCTTATCTCTACTATAGCCACCCTTATCGCTCCGCCAGACAATATCCCAACACACATAACAACAGTGAAATGCCTCCCTTATGCCCACATTATATCAACAGTGAAATGCCACCATTATATCCTCAAAATAATAAATCAATTTACACAAAATATTATCACGACAACGTAATAAAATCAATTCATATCACAATTTTTCCAATGGCCACAACCAATTCCAAGGATATAACAAAATTAATTAAATTCACAACAAATAGCCCAAGGCTACACACAACGTATATAAAACCTTAAAACAATCAACAGAGATATAAAATAATCAGCATAGGGCAACGCCTTTATTAATCCAAATTTTGATAATTATATTGACACTTCTTTTTAAGCTTGCTTAATTAATTATTTGAGATGGAAAATTCATAATGAAATTAAAATTCCATGAAATATCAAATCATCAAATTGACGGACTCCACATAAATATGCAAGTAATAATCACATCAAACTGTCATACAAAAACAAATTCAACAAATGTGAATTGAGTCATGGCAAATAGTTGATTTAATAAATGCCAACAATTATCCAATATACTACACAATATACCTAAGACTTTAACCCAATATATTTTTCACATATAAGCCCGAGTACGTACTCGTCACCTTGCGTACACGGCTTTTCACATTTCACAAACGGCACATAAGACTCGTTCGTGACTCGTAGAACATATGAACCTAGGGCTCTGATACCAACTTGTCACGACCCAAAATCCCACCACATGCGTCGTGATGGCACCTAGTCTCTAAGACTAAGTAAGCCGATTTTAATTACAATTCAAGCTAAAAAAAATTTATTATTTTATTTTTTAAAAAAATAGAAACTAACAGTAGAAATAATTACAAATATAACAACCTTCCCAAGACTGGTAATACTGAATCACGAACTCTAACTAAATACATGCAATGATCTCAAGGATCGAATATATAATATTGTTCGAATAAGAGGTGATAGTACAATAAAATGGAAAGACTCCAAGGGACTGTGACGACCAAGCAGCTCTACATTGAATCCTTGCGATCACACTTTAACTTTGTCCGAGTCCGATATCTCCAACACCCGGCTATGCACAAAAATATGCAGAAGTGTAGTATGAGTACACCACGTCTGGTATCCACTAAGTATCAATACTAACCTCCGTGGACTAGAGACGAGGTACAGTTAAGACACTAACTAGTGTAATAACCTGTGCAATATAGTATACAAACTAATAGGAAACAAATAACAATAAGGGCAACACAAATCAACCAGTGATATGCACAGCAGGGCAACAAGAACACCATTAATATTTCTCAACAAATAATAATTACAAATAAACCCAATTAAATCAAGCCCTTGAAATATAAATCTTTTGCCTATATGCTTCTCAAATAATACTTTTCAGGATATAATACCATTTAATAAATATATCTCGAATATATTCCCTTCAAATAAATACCTTTCAAATATAATTCTTGCAAATAAATCTTTTTCAAATATAATTCCTTCAATAAATATCTTTCAACTAAAATTCCTTAAAATATATAAATATTTCGAATAAAATTCTTTCAAATAAATATCTTTCAACTAAAATTCCTTAAAATATATAAATCTTTCGATTACAATTCTTTCAAATAAATATCTTTCGAATAAAAGTCACCTTATGACACCTTATTTCAAAAATCATAAAGTACGGGTGTCAACCCAATTTCATATTCCACGGCACCTCGTGCCAATTTCTCTATCACAATCGCACGGACAACTCACGTGCCAAATATCATTATCATTTAACTATAGCATCTCGTACCCACATTTCATATAACAACTGCACAGACAATTCACGTACCAATATCCTCATTACTTACTCACGGCACCCCGTGCCCACATTTTATTTTATAATCTGCCTGGCAATAGCCACAGGCTCCCAGTTTCAACATAAATCAGATTGTTATCAATTTACCCATAACAAGATAAATTGCACAAGATATAAAAATAAACACAAGAAAAGTTACAACATCACATGAAAATCATCAGCTCAATAATTCTACATCATCACATATCATCCCTGACAATAGCCACCCTTATCTCTCATATAACCACCCTTATCACTCCTATAATAGCATCCCTTATCCCTCCACCCTGACAATATCAATAATTACCCTTATCTCTACTATAGCCACCCTTATCGCTCCGCCCAGACAATATCCCAACACACATAACAACAGTGAAATGCCTCCCTTATGCCCACATTATATCAACAGTGAAATGCCGCCATTATATCATCAAAATAATAAATCAATTGACACAACAATTTACACAAAATATTATCACGACAACATAATAAAATCAATTCATATCACAATTTTTTCAATGGCCACAACCAATTCCAAGGATATAACAAAATTTATTAAATTCACAACAAATAGCCCAAGGCTCCACACAACGTATATAAAACCTTAAAACAATCAACAAAGATATAAAATAATCAGCATAGGGCAACGCCTTTATTAATCCAAATTTTGATAATTATATTAACACTTCTTTTTAATCTTGCTTTATTAATTATTTGAGATGGAAAATTCATAATGAAATTAAAATTCCATGAAATATCAAATCATCAAATTGACGGACTCCACATAAATATGCAAGTAATAATTACATCAAACTGTCATACAAAAACAAATTCAACAAATGTGAATTGAGTCATGGCAAATAGTTGATTTAATAAATGCCAACAATTATCCAATATAGTTCACAATATACCTAAGACTTTAACCCAATATATTTTTCACATATAAGCCCGAGTATGTACTCGTCACCTTGCGTACACGGCTTTTCATATTTCACAAACGGCACATAAGACTCGTTCGTGACTCATAGAATATATGAACCTAGGGCTCTGATACCAACTTGTCACGTCCCAAAATCCCACCACATGCGTCGTGATGGCACCTAGTCTCTAAGACTAAGTAAGCCGATTTTAATTACAATTCAAGCTAAAAAAAATTATTATTTTATTTTTTAAAAAAATAGAAACTAACAGTGGAAATAATTACAAATATAACAACCTTCCCAAGACTGGTAATACTGAATCACGAACTCTAACTAAATACATGCAATGATCTCAAGGATCGAATATATAATACTGTTCGAATAAGAGGTGACAGTACAATAAAATGGAAAGACTCCAAGGGACTGTGAGGACCAAGCATCTCTACCTTGAATCCTTGCGATCACACTTTAATTTTGTCCGAGTCCGATATCTCCAACACCCGGCTCTGCACAAAAATGTGCAGAAGTGTAGTATGAGTACACCACGTCCGGTACCCACTAAGTATCAAGACTAACCTCAGTGGAGTAGAGACGAGGTACAGTCAAGACACTAACTAGTGTAATAACCTGTGCAATATAGTATACAAACTAATAGGAAACAAATAACAATAAGGGCAACACAAATCAACCAGTGATATGCACAGCAGGGCAACAAGAACACCATTAATATTTCTCAACAAACAATAATTACAAATAAACCCAATTAAATCAAGCCCTTGAAATATAAATCTTTTGCCTATATGCTTCTCAAATAATACTTTTCAGGATATAATACCATTTAATAAATATATCTCGAATATATTCCCTTCAAATAAATACCTTTCAAATATAATTCTTGCAAATAAATCTTTTTCAAATATAATTCCTTCAATAAATATCTTTCAACTAAAATTCCTTAAAATATATAAATATTTCGAATAAAATTCTTTCAAATTAATATCTTTCAACTAAAATTCCTTAAAATATATAAATCTTTCGATTAAAATTCTTTCAAATAAATATCTTTCAAATAAAAGTCACCTTATGACACCTTATTTCAAAAATCATAAAGTACGGGTGTCAACCCAATTTCATATTCCACGGCACCTCGTGCCAATTTCTCTATCACAATCACACGGACAACTCACGTGCCAAATATCATTATCATTTAACTATAGCACCTCGTACCCACATTTCATATAACAACTGCACAGACAATTCACGTACCAATATCCTCATTACTTACTCACGGCACCCCGTGTCCACATTTTATTTTATAATCTGCCTGGCAATAGCCACAGGCTCCCAGTTTCAACATAAATCAGATTGTTATCAATTTACCCATAACAAGATAAATTGCACAAGATATAAAAATAAACACAAGGAAAGTTACAACATCACATGAAAATCACCAGCACAATAATTCTACATCATCACATATCATCCCTGATAATAGCCACCCTTATCTCTTATATAACCACCCTTATCACTCCTATAATAGCATCCCTTATCCCTCCGCCCTGACAATATCAATACCCACCCTTATTTCTACTATAGCAACCCTTATCGCTCCGCCCAGACAATATCCCAACACACATAACAACAGTGAAATGCCTCCCTTATGCCCACATTATATCAACAGTGAAATGCCACCATTATATCCTCAAAATAATAAATTAATTGACACAACAATTTATACAAAATATTATCACGACAACGTAATAAAATCAATTCATATCACAATTTTTTCAATGGCCACAACCAATTCCAAGGATATAACAAAATTAATTAAATTCACAACAAATAGCCCAAGGCTCCACACAATGTATATAAAACCTTAAAATAATCAACAGAGATATAAAATAATCAGCATAGGGCAACGCCTTTAATAATCCAAATTTTGATAATTATATTAACACTTCTTTTTAAGCTTGCTAAATTAATTATTTGAGATGAAAAATTCATAATGAAATTAAAATTCCATGAAATATCAAATCATCAAATTGACGGACTCCACATAAATATGCAAGTAATAATCACATCAAACTGTCATACAAAAACAAATTCAACAAATGTGAATTGAGTCATGGCAAATAGTTGATTTAATAAATGCCAACAATTATCCAATATACTACACATTATACCTAAGACTTTAACCCAATATATTTTTCACGTCAAGCCCGAGTACGTACTCGTCACCTTGCGTACACGGCTTTTCACATTTTACAAACGGCACATAAGACTCGTTCGTGACTCGTAGAATATATGAACCTAGGCCTGTCATACCAACTTGTCACGACCCAAAATCCCACCACATGCGTCGTGATGGCACTTAGTCTCTAAGACTAAGTAAGGCGATTTTAATTACAATTCAAGCTAAAAAAAAATATTATTTTATTTTTTTAAAAAAATAGAAACTAACAGTGGAAATAATTACAAATATAATAACCTTCCCAAGACTGGTAATACAGAATCACGAACTCTAACTAAATACATGCAATGATCTCAAGGATCGAATATATAATACTGTTCGAATAAGAGGTGACAGTACAATAAAATGGAAAGACTCCAAGGGACTGTGACGACCAAGCAGCTCTACCTTGAATCCTTGCGATCACACTTTAACTTTGTCCGAGTCCGATATCTCCAACACCCGGCTCTGCACAAAAATGTGCAGAAGTGTAGTATGAGTACACTACGTCCGGTACCCACTAAGTATCAAGACTAACCTCAGTGGAGTAGAGACGAGGTACAGTCAAGACACTAACTAGTGTAATAACCTGTGCAATATAGTATACAAACTAATAGGAAATAAATAACAATAAGGGCAACACGAATCAACCAGTGATATGCACAGCAGGGCAACAAGAACACCATTAATATTTCTCAACAAATAATAATTACAAATAAACCCAATTAAATCAAGCCCTTCAAATATAAATCTTTTGCCTATATGCTTCTCAAATAATACTTTTCAGGATATAATACCATTTAATAAATATATCTCGAATATATTCCCTTCAAATAAATACCTTTCAAATATAATTCTGGCAAATAAATTTTTTTCAAATATAATTCCTCAATAAATATCTTTCAACTAAAATTCCTTAAAATATATAAATCTTTTGAATAAAATTCTTTCAAATAAATATCTTTCAACTAAAATTCCTTAAAATATATAAATCTTTCTAATAAAATTCTTTCAAATAAATATCTTTCGAATAAAAATCACCCTGTGACACCTTATTTCAAAAATCATAAAGTACGGGTGTCAACCCAATTTCATATTCCACGGCACCTCGTGCCAATTTCTCTATCACAATCGCACGGACAACTCACGTGCCAAATATCATTATCATTTAACTATAGCACCTCGTACCTACATTTCATATAACAACTGCACAGACAATTCACGTGCCAATATCCTCATTACTTACTCAGGGCACCCCGTGCCCACATTTTATTTAATAATTTGCCTGGCAATAGCCACAGGCTCCCAGTTTCAACATAAATCAGATTGCTATCAATTTACCCATAACAAGATAAATTGCAAAAGATATAAAAATAAACACAAGGAAAGTTACAGCATCACGTGAAAATCACCAGCACAATAATTCCACATCATCACATTTCATCCCTGACAATAGCCACCCTTATCTCTCCTATAGCCACCCTTATCACTCCTACAATAGCATCCCTTATCCCTCCCCCCTGACAATATCAATACCCACCCTTATCTCTACTATAGCCACCCTTATCGCTCCGCCCAGACAATATCCCACCACACATAACAACAGTGAAATGACTCTCTTATGCCCACATTATATCAACAGTGAAATGCCACCATTATATCCTCAAAATAATAAATCAATTGACGCAACAATTTACACAAAATATTATCACGACAACGTAATAAAATCAATTCATATCACAATTTTTTCAATGGCCACAACCAATTCCAAGGATATAACAAAATTAATTAAATTCACAACAAATAGCCCAAGGCTCCACACAACGTATATAAAACCTTAAAATAATCAGCATAGGGCAACGCCTTTATTAATCCAAATTTTGATAATTATATTAACACTTCTTTTTAAGCTTGCTTTATTAATTATTTGAGATGGAAAATTCATAATGAAATTAAAATTCCATGAAATATCAAATCATCAAATTGACGGACTCCACATAAATATGCAAGTAATAATCACATCAAACTGTCATACAAAAACAAATTCAACAAATGTGAATTGAGTCATGGCAAATAGTTGATTTAATAAATGCCAACAATTATCCAATATACTACACAATATACCTAAGACTTTAACCCAATATATTTTTCACATACAAGTCCGAGAACGTACTCGTCACCTTGCGTACACGGCTTTTCACATTTCACAAACGGCACATAAGACTCGTTCGTGACTCGTAGAATATATGAACCTAGGCCTGTCATACCAACTTGTCACGACCCAAAATCCCACCACATGCGTCGTTATGGCACTTAGTCTCTAAGACTAAGTAAGCCAATTTTAATTACAATTCAAGCTTAAAAAAAAAATTATTATTTTATTTTTAAAAAAAATAGAAACTAACAGTGGAAATAATTACAAATATAATAACCTTCCCAAGACTGGTAATACAGAATCACGAACTCTAACTAAATACATGCAATGATCTCAAGGATCGAATATATAATACTGTTCGAATAAGAGGTGACAGTACAATAAAATGGAAAGACTCCAAGGGACTGTGACGACCAAGCAGCTCTACCTTGAATCCTTGCGATCACACTTTAACTTTGTCCGAGTCCGATATCTCCAACACCCGGCTCTGCACAAAAATGTGCAGAGGTGTAGTATGAGTACACCACGTCCGGTACCCACTAAGTATCAAGACTAACCTCCGTGGAGAAGAGACGACGTACAGTCAAGACACTAACTAGTGTAATAACCTGTGCAATATAGTATACAAACTAATACGAAACAAATAACAATAAGGGCAACACAAATCAACCAGTGATATGCATAGCAGGGCAACCAGAACACCATTAATATTTCTCAACAAATAATAATTACAAATAAACCCAATTAAATCAAGCCCTTCAAATATAAATCTTTTGCCTATATGCTTCTCAAATAATACTTTTCAGGATATAATACCATTTAATAAATATATCTCGAATATATTCCCTTCAAATAAATACCTTTCAAATATAATTCTTGCAAATAAATTTTTTTCCAATATAATTCCTCAATAAATATCTTTCAACTAAAATTCCTTAAAATATATAAATCTTTCTAATAAAATTCTTTCAAATAAACATCTTTCGAATAAAAATCTCCCTGTGACACCTTATTTCAAAAATCATAAAGTACGGGTGTCAACCCAATTTCATATTCCACGGCACCTCGTGCCAATTTCTCTATCACAATCGCACGGACAACTCAAGTGCCAAATATCATTATCATTTAACTATAGCACCTCGTACCCACATTTCATATAACAACTGCACAGACAATTCACGTGCCAATATCCTCATTACATACTCAGGGCACCCCGTGCCCACATTTTATTTAATAATCTGCCTGGCAATAGCCACAGGCTCCCAGTTTCAACATAAATCAGATTGTTATCAATTTACCCATAACAAGATAAATTGCAAAAGATATAAAAATAAACACAAGGAAAGTTACAGCATCACATGAAAATCACCAGCACAATAATTCCACATCATCACATTTCATCCCTGACAATAGCCACCCTTATCTCTCCTATAGCCACCCTTATCACTCCTACAATAGCATCCCTTATCCCTCCCCCCTGACAATATCAATACCCACCCTTATCTCTACTATAGCCACCCTTATCGCTCCGCCCAGACAATATCCCAACACACATAACAACAGTGAAATGACTCCCTTATGCCCACATTATATCAACAGTGAAATGCCACCATTATATCCTCAAAATAATAAATCAATTGACACAACAATTTACACAAAATATTATCACGACAACGTAATAAAATCAATTCATATCATAATTTTTTCAATGGCCACAACCAATTCCAAGGATATAACAAAATTAATTAAATTCACAACAAATAGCCCAAGGCTCCACACAACGTATATAAAACCTTAAAATAATCAACAGAGATATAAAATAATCAGCATAGGGTAACGCCTTTATTAATCCAAATTTTGATAATTATATTAACACTTCTTTTTAAGCTTGCTTTATTAATTATTTGAGATGAAAAATTCATAATGAAATTAAAATTCCATGAAATATCAAATCATCAAATTGACGGACTCCACATAAATATGCAAGTAATAATCACATCAAACTGTCATATAAAAACAAATTCAACAAATGTGAATTGAGTCATGGCATATAGTTGATTTAATAAATGCCAACAATTATCCAATATACTACACAATATACCTAAGACTTTAACCCAATATATTTTGCACATATAAGCCCGAGTACGTACTCGTCACCTTGCGTACACGGCTTTTCACATTTCACAAACGGCACATAAAACTCGTTCGTGACTCGTAGAATATATGAACCTAGGCCTGTCATACCAACTTGTCACGACCCAAAATCCCACCACATGCGTCGTGATGGCTCTTAGTCTCTAAGACTAAGTAAGCCGATTTTAATTACAATTCAAGCTAAAAAAAAATTATTATTTTATTTTTAAAAAAAAATAGAAACTAACAGTGGAAATAATTACAAATATAATAACCTTCCCAAGACTGGTAATACTGAATCACGAACTCTAACTAAATACATGTAATGATCACAAGGATCGAATATATAATATTGTTCGAATAAGAGGTGACAGTACAATAAAATGGAAAGACTCCAAGGGACTGTGACGACCAAGCAGCTCTACCTTGAATCCTTGCGATCACACTTTAATTTTGTCCGAGTCCGATATCTCCAACACCCGGCTCTGCACAAAAATGTGCAGAAGTGTAGTATGAGTACACCACGTCCGGTACCCACTAAGTATCAAGACTAACCTCAGTGGAGTAGAGACGAGGTACAGTCAAGACACTAACTAGTGTAATAACCTGTGCAATATAGTATACAAACTAATAGGAAACAAATAACAATAAGGGCAACACAAATCAACCAGTGATATGCACAGCAGGGCAACAAGAACACCATTAATATTTCTCAACAAACAATAATTACAAATAAACCCAATTAAATCAAGCCCTTGAAATATAAATCTTTTGCCTATATGCTTCTCAAATAATACTTTTCAGGATATAATACCATTTAATAAATATATCTCGAATATATTCCCTTCAAATAAATACCTTTCAAATATAATTCTTGCAAATAAATCTTTTTCAAATATAATTCCTTCAATAAATATCTTTCAACTAAAATTCCTTAAAATATATAAATATTTCGAATAAAATTCTTTCAAATAAATATCTTTCAACTAAAATTCCTTAAAATATATAAATCTTTCGATTAAAATTCTTTCAAATAAATATCTTTCGAATAAAAGTCACCTTATGACACCTTATTTCAAAAATCATAAAGTACGGGTGTCAACCCAATTTCATATTCCACGGCACCTTGTGCCAATTTCTCTATCACAATCGCACGGACAACTCACGTGCCAAATATCATTATCATTTAACTATAGCACCTCGTACCCACATTTCATATAACAACTGCACAGACAGTTCACGTACCAATATCCTCATTACTTACTCACGGCATCCCGTGCCCACATTTTATTTTATAATCTGCCTGGCAATAGCCACAGGCTCCCAGTTTCAACATAAATCAGATTGTTATCCATTTACCCATAACAAGATAAATTGCACAAGATATAAAAATAAACACAAGGAAAGTTACAAAATCACATGAAAATCACCAGCACAATAATTCTACATCATCACATATCATCCCTGACAATAGCCACCCTTATCTCTCATATAACCACCCTTATCACTCCTATAATAGCATCCCTTATCCCTCCGCCCTGACAATATCAATTCCCACCCTTATCTCTACTATAGCAACCCTTATCGCTCCGCCCAGACAATATCCCAACACACATAACAACAGTGAAATGCCTTCCTTATGCCCACATTATATCAACAGTGAAATGCCACTATTATATCCTCAAAATAATAAATTAATTGACACAACAATTTACACAAAATATTATCACGACAACGTAATAAAATCAATTCATATCACAATTTTTCCAATGGCCACAACCAATTCCAAGGATATAACAAATTTAATTAAATTCACAACAAATAGCCCAATGCTCCACACAACGTATATAAAACCTTAAAACAATCAACAGAGATATAAAATAATCAGCATAGGGCAACGCCTTTATTAATCCAAATTTTAATAATTATATTGACACTTCTTTTTAAGCTAGCTTTATTAATTATTTGAGATGAAAAATTCATAATGAAATTAAAATTCCATGAAATATCAAATCATCAAATTGACGGACTCCACATAAATATGCAAGTAATAATCACATCAAACTGTCATACAAAAATAAATTCAACATATGTGAATTGAGTCATGGCAAATAGTTGATTTAATAAATGCCAACAATTATCCAATATACTACCCAATATACCTAAGACTTTAACCCAATATATTTTGCACATATAAGCCCGAGTACGTACTTGTCACCTTGCGTACACGGCTTTTCATATTTCACAAACGGCACATAAGACTCGTTCGTGACTCGTAGAATATATGAACCTAGGCCTGTCATACCAACTTGTCACGACCCAAAATCCCACCACATGCGTCGTGATGGCACTTAGTCTCTAAGACTAAGTAAGCCGATTTTAATTACAATTCAAGCTAAAAAAAAAAAATTATTATTTTATTTTTTTAAAAAAATTATTATTTTATTTTTAAAAAAAATAGAAACTAACAGTGGAAATAATTACAAATATAATAACTTTCCCAAGACTGGTAATACAGAATCACGAACTCTAACTAAATACATGCAATGATCTCAAGGATCGAATATATAATACTGTTCGAATAAGAGGTGACAGTACAATAAAATGGAAAGACTCCAAGGGACTGTGACGACCAAGCAGCTCTACCTTGAATCCTTACGATCACACTTTAACTTTGTCCGAGTCCGATATCTCCAACACCCGGCTCTGCACAAAAATGTGCAGAAGTGTAGTATGAGTACACCACGTCCGGTACCCACTAAGTATCAAGACTAACCTCAGTGGAGTAGAGACGAGGTACAGTCAAGACACTAACTAGTGTAATAACCTGTGCAATATAGTATACAAACTAATAGGAAACAAATAACAATAAGGGCAACACAAATCAACCAGTGATATGCACAGCAGGGCAACAAGAACACCATTAATATTTCTCAACAAATAATAATTACAAATAAACCCAATTAAATCAAGCCCTTCAAATATAAATCTTTTGCCTATATGCTTCTCAAATAATATTTTCAGGATATAATACCATTTAATAAATATATCACGAATATATTCCCTTCAAATAAATACCTTTCAAATATAATTCTTGCAAATAAATTTTTTTCAAATATAATTCCTTCAGTAAATATCTTTCAACTAAAATTCCTTAAAATATATAAATCTTTTGAATAAAATTCTTTCAAATAAATATCTTTCAACTAAAATTCCATAAAATATATAAATCTTTCTAATAAAATTCTTTCAAATAAATATCTTTCGAATAAAAATCACCCTGTGACACCTTATTTCAAAAATCATAAAGTACGGGTGTCAACCCAATTTCATATTCCACGGCACCTCGTGCCAATTTCTCTATCACAATCGCACGGACAACTCACGTGCCAAATATCATTATCATTTAACTATAGCACCTCGTACCCACATTTCATATAACAACTGCACAAATAATTCACGTGCCAATATCCTCATTACTTACTCACGGCACCCCGTGCCCACATTTTATTTAATAATCTGCCTGGCAATAGCCACAGGCTCCCAGTTTCAACATAAATCAAATTGTTATCAATTTACCCATAACAAGATAAATTGCAAAAGATATAAAAATAAACACAAGGAAAGTTACAGCATCACATGAAAATCACCAGCACAATAATTCCACATCATCACATTTCATCCCTGACAATAGCCACCCTTATCTCTCCTATAGCCACCCTTATCACTCCTACAATAGCATCCCTTATCCCTCCCCCCTGACAATATCAATACCCACCCTTATCTCTACTATAGCCACCCTTATCGCTCCGCCCAGACAATATCCCAACACACATATCAACAGTGAAATGACTCCCTTATGCCCACATTATATTAACAGTGAAATGCCACCATTATATCCTCAAAATAATAAATCAATTGACACAACAATTTACACAAAATATTATCACGACAACGTAATAAAATCAATTCATATCACAATTTTTTCAATGGCCACAACCAATTCCAAGGATATAACAAAATTAATTAAATTCACAACAAATAGCCCAAGGCTCCACACAATGTATATAAAACCTTAAAATAATCAACAGAGATATAAAATAATCAGCATAGGGCAACGCCTTTATTAATCCATATTTTGATAATTATATTAACACTTCTTTTTAAGCTTGCTTTATTAATTATTTGAGATGGAAAATTCATAATGAAATTAAAATTCCATGAAATATCAAATCATCAAATTGACGGACTCCACATAAATATGCAAGTAATAATCACATCAAACTGTCATACAAAAATAAATTCAACAAATGTGAATTGAGTCAAGGCAAACAGTTGATTTAATAAATACCAACAATTATCCAATATACTACACAATATACCTAAGACTTTAACCCAATATATTTTGCACATATAAGCCCGAGTACGTACTCGTCACCTTGCGTACACGGCTTTTCACATTTCACAAACGGCACATAAGACTCGTTCGTGACTCGTAGAATATATGAACCTAGGCCTGTCATACCAACTTGTCACGACCCAAAATTCCACCACATGCGTCGTGATGGCACTTAGTCTCTAAGACTAAGTAAGGCCATTTTAATTACAATTCAAGCTAAAAAAAAATATTATTTTATTGTTTAAAAAAAATAGAAACTAACAGTGGAAATAATTACAAATATAATAACCTTTCCAAGACTGGTAATACTGAATCACGAACTCTAACTAAATACATGTAATGATCACAAGGATCGAATATATAATATTGTTCGAATAAGAGGTGACAGTACAATAAAATGGAAAGACTCCAAGGGACTGTGACGACCAAGCAGCTCTACCTTGAATCCTTGCGATCACACTTTAACTTTGTCCGAGTCCGATATCTCCAACACCCGGCTCTGCACAAAAATATGCAGAGGTATAGTATGAGTACATCACGTCCGATACCCACTAAGTATCAAGACTAACCTCAGTGGAGTAGAGACGAGGTACAGTCAAGACACTCACTAGTCTAATAACCTGTGCAATATAGTATACGAACTAATAGGAAACAAATAACAATAAGGGCAACACAAATCAACCAGTGATATGCACAGCAGGGCAACAAGAACACCATTAATATTGCTCAACAAATAATAATTACAAATAAACCCAATTAAATCAAGCCCTTCAAATATAAATCTTTTGCCTATATGCTTCTCAAATAATACTTTTCAGGATATAATACCATTTAATAAATATATCTCGAATATATTCCCTTCAAATAAATACCTTTCAAATATAATTCTTGCAAATAAATCTTTTTCAAATATAATTCCTTCAATAAATATCTTTCAACTAAAATTCCTTAAAATATATAAATCTTTCGAATAAAATTCTTTCAAATAAATATCTTTCGAATAAAAGTCACCCTGTAACTTCTTATTTCAAAAATCATAAAGTACGGGTCTCAACCCACTTTCATATTCCACGGCACCTCGTGCCAATTTCTCTATCACAACCTCACGGACAACTCACGTGCCAAATATAATTATCATTTAACCATAGCACCTCATACCCACATTTTATATAACAACTGCACAGGCAATTCACGTGCCAATATCCTCATTACTGACTCACGGCACCCCGTGCCCACATTTTATTGGTAGATTGTTATCAATTTACCAATAACAAGACAAATTGCACAAGGTATAAAAATAAACACAAGGAAAGTTACAACATCACATGAAAATCACCAGCACAATAATTTCACATCATCACATATCATTCCTGACCATAGCCACCCTTATCTCTCCTATAGCCACCCTTATCACTCCTATAATAGCATCATTTATCCCTCCACCCTGACAATATCAATAGCCACCCTTATCTCTCCGCCTAGACAATATCCCAACACACATAACAACAGTGAAATGCCTCCCTTATGCCCACATTATATCAACAGTGAAATTTTACCATTATATCCTCAAAATAATAAATTAATTAACACAACAATTTACACGGAATATTATCACGACAACGTAATAAAATCAATTCATATCACAATTTTTCCAATGGCCACAAACAATTCCAATGATATAACAAAATTAATTAAATTCATAACAAATAGCCCAAGGCTCCACATAACGTATATAAAACCTTAAAAACAATCAACAGAGATATAAAATAATCAGCATAGGGCAACGCCTTCATTAATCCAAATTTTGATAATTATATTAACACTTCTTTTTAAGCTTGCTTAATTAATTATTTGAGATGGAAAATTCATAATGAAATTAAAATTCCAAGAAATATCAAATCATCAAGTTGACGGACTCCACATAAATATGCAAGTAATAATCACATCAAACTGTCATACAAAAACAAATTCAACAAATGTGAATTTAGTCCTGGCCAATAGCTGATTTAATAAATGCCAACAATTATCCAATATACTACACAATATACTTAAGACTTTAACCCAATATATTTTGTACATATAAGCCCAAGTACGTACTCGTCACCTTGGGTACACGGCTTTTCATATTTCACAAATGGCACATAAGACTCGATGCCTAAGGGGTAATTCTCCCACTCGAGGTTAAGAAAGATACTTACTTTTTTGAAGTTATGCCGATATTCCAAAAATCGCCTTCATGCTTGAATTAACCTCCGGACAGCTCAAATCTATCCAAATTAATTGCACAGTTTCATTAAGATTTATCGGAAACAATTCCGAATAATAGAACGTCGACTTAAAAATTTATTCCAAAAAGTCAAAAAAATACAACGCAGGGCCCACCTCTCGGAACCCGACATAATTTTCATGAAATCCGAACACCCATTCCGATACGAGTTCAACCATACTAATTTTATCGAATTCCAATAACAACTCGTCTCTAAATCTTAAATTAAACCAAGAGGGTTTTCAGAATTTTCCAACTTAATTTACCGATTAAATGTTAAAAACAACCATGGATTCGGGTAATTTAACCCATATTGAGTTAAGAACACTTACCTCGTTGTTTTCCTTGAAAAACTCTCGAAATCACCTCTTCCCAAGCTCCAATCCGACAAAAATGGAAAATGGGACGTACGCGATCGCAGACACATTCACACGATCGCGATGCAAAGCTCCACAGACCTATGCGATCGCGGACCAGTCCACGCGATCGCGAAGCACACGATTCCAACTCTACGCGATCGCAGCCCTCATCACGCGTTCGCGAGTCACAAACTCCCAGAGCTACGCGATCGCATCTCTCTTCACGCGATCGCGTAGAACAAAACTCAGCAGCACCCCAGTTAACCCTACACGATCGCGGATATCCCCACGCGATTGCATAGAACAAAACGCCATTGCCCAATTAAGCCTATGAGGTCGCAGACACATTCACGTGATCGCAGACACATTCACATGATCGCATAGAAGGAAAATAGAATGAGATATCAGAAAATTCCAGCAACTATTCAAGTCCAAATTTTTGATCCGTTAACCAACCAAAACTCATTCAAACCCCTCGGGACGTCAACCAAATATACCAACAAGTCCTAAAACATCATACGATCTTAGTCGAACACTCAAATCACCTCAAACAATACTAAAACCACTAATCATACCCCAATTCTAGCCTTATGAACTTTAAAACTTTAAATTTCTACAAACAATACTGAAACCTATTAAATTAATCCGGAATGACTTCAAATTTTGCACATAAGTCATAAATGATGTAATGGAGCTATTACAATTTCCGGAATCGAAATCCGACCTCGTTATAAAAAAATCCACCTTCAGTCGAAATTTCCAAAATCTTCTATTTTTCAATTTTCGCCAAAATGCGTACAATTGTCCTACGGACTTCCAAATCCAAATACGGACACACGCCTAAGTCCAAAATCACAATACAAAGATATTAATTTAATTTAATTCTCCGGTCTACTCTTTCCATTTATGCTTCTAAATAAGAATTATTCTTTTAATTTAATTCTGAATCTTCTAAAAATCAAACTCAACCACACCCGTGGGTCATAATACATATTGCGAAGCTGCTCGAGACTTTAAGTCACTGAACGGGGCGTAAATTCTTAAAACGACAAGTCGGGTCGTTATAATTAGTTAGCTATGTTCATGCTTTAATTTGTGGAATTAATGATTGCAAACATTAGTTCATGCCTATTTGACTTAGTCTCTACTTGAGAAAGAGAGACTTAGTCTAGGACAACTTGGCTAACAAGAAATTGGGTAAATCGAGAGATTGATAATACCAATTAAAGAGTTCAACCTATAGATAGTAATAACCAGACTTGAACTTTTATCAACTATTTTGTGCAATACACATTTGGACTTGAGAAAGCTAAATTGGGCAAAATCACTCTTTGACCGAGAGGTATTGAGTGGGTAATTGAGAGTTGATAGCTATAATACACCCCGATCAACAAAACAAGCATTAAGGTCTATATCCCATAAGGCAAACACTTAGGTGATGGTCGTAGCACTAGGCTTTTTACAAAACTTGTAAAATAACAAAAATAATTCTCTTAGTTTTATTTCTTAACTTTGCAATCTCAATTTTAAATTAGACATAGAAACAACCCAAATTTGTAGAAGAATAAATTAAGATAGTCAAACTCACATACTACAATATATAGTCTTAACTCCCATATATACCTCCTTGTGGAAATCGACCCCGATTCTTGTTGAGTACTATTATTGCAATCGATCATTTCATAACCTTGATTTGAGGTGTGATATTGGACGAGATCAAAGATCTTGGTAGAAACCTAAGAACAACTATGAAGATTTGAAGACCATAGATGAATGTATAAAGGTTTGAAAAACTTGACAATCGCTAATAGATCCGAAAGTGGATGTTTGGATCAGAAAGTAAAAAAAATACAAAGGGCCAAAGCATATAAAGGAGTATATTTGTGGTGTTTGACATTCGGAGGAAACCAACCGTTGAAAGGCATGTGTGCGAAGTCAGAACGACGTGACTGATGGGACATTTTTTCTTATCCGCCATCTCGGTCGCAAGGGTTCATCTATAATTTTTCATCATTTCGGGCAAACCTACTCTCTAGGAAACGAGGAGACTGCCTGTATATGGGTAACACTGGGGCTAATGAGCACCCCAATTTTCCCGTGGAGTAAACGAAGTAAAGACATGATTATATGAAATCGGAACCGGAGCTAGAAACTTCTCATACTAAGGCCCAAACGTAGTGCTCGCCACCGGGCTCGTCAAGACAACATCCCCCGAACTCGGTACGAGTCCCATGACCTCGGAAAGCATTACAGAACGGTAGCACATGACTAATGAATGATCGTGATATCCGCACCCAGCCGGATATCTCAGCACGAGTCTCGGCCCGTATCGGCAACGGATCAGTGATCAACAATAAAAAAGGTTTTTACCTTTTTTAGAATTGTACTTGGGGTGAAACTCTCTTATAATATAAAGGGGGTAATTTTTATTCAAGAGACATATTGTAACACGCATATCAAGGTGTAAACTTGTTTTCGTTGCTTCTAAGTTATTTAAAAGGTTCTTATTTTTGTTCATAACTCTTCATATATATTTTTCTCCGAATCGAGGGCAGAACAATTGTAAAGCTCAGATCCGAGCCAGGGCTTAACATCACAACTGGTTTGGTTATTCATTTTACCTTACTTCGCTTATCTAACATTTTTAACTACATGTGTTGAATTAATTCACATATTCATAAAACCGCGTATAAATTTAATTATTATCAATTTTAAGGGTAAGCAGGGTGAAAGCGTGTTTCCATGTGAGTATGACCTTATCCACAATTTCTCCAATCTTAAAAATATCCAGCTTCTCATAATGGGCTGGATTATGTAATATAAATTTTGTACTTTCTCACTTAAAACATTTAATTTAGTTATTCATTTAACAATTTGAGATGGGTTAGGGGATTGTATTTCGGCTTAGGCAGTCTGCAGATGCAATAATGAGTTTGTGAATTATGTACATGCTGATAATTAAGGTTATTAAAACAAATTTAATTATGAATAAGCCTTATATTAAAACTATCTGAAAATAGCTAATGATAATTTACCAAAAAAAATATCTAAAAAATCTAAACCTTGCAACGACAATTATGAGCCTCCACGGGCTAAAACAGCTTCAAGAATCTTTCTAGTGTATCTTTTAAATGATATACTATATATCAGGGATTTTTCCTTTTGTTAGGTCTATGTGATCAAATCTACCAATTTTAGGCCAATGGAAGAAGAGTACTTTTAGGAACCTTTCCTAGCCAACTCTTTAAAATGTTGTATGGGGCTTGTCCTTTCTAGATGCATGAGACAATGATCATGATGTCGTATGATATTGGGAATAGCAAGAAGTTATGAAATGAAGTAATAATAGAAGATGGTGTAATGTCTCTATTGTTGCATCGGTTCTCTCTGGAACATTTAACAAGGGTTTCTATTTTAGTTAATCTAGAGAAAAGAAAGGTTTATTTTTGTATGGATCTAAAAATAGCACGAAAGCAATATAGAGAAATCGGTTTACTAAAAATAAACGTAAGGGCAATATAACGTTAACATACTCAACCCTCAATACAAAATTTACTATCACTGACTACGCGAAGCATCAAAATATAACTAAGTCATATATCAATCTTGTTGATCCCTAAGATTTAGCCTTAATATTTAGGAACACTATTTGCAAATCAGAGAATATCACAGAAGCTACAAAGAAGGCAACCTGAGACAATATATGTTCGTACGTTCAGTTTCTTCTAGATAAAGGGGATAATTAATGATTCATGGTTAATTAATGCCAAGGTCGCTAAAAGTAGGAGATTAGGCAAATCTTTTGGAACACAGCATAGCCCATAAACGTTGGCTATCAGAATATATAGTAAGAACATATTGACGACGTCAAGCTTCGATAAATCGAAAAAGATCGGCGGTGATGGGTTTACTAGCTCGTGTTGAGATTATCTGCTAATAGAATCAGAATAAAATCATCTTTAAAATGGATTAATTAGGCTTAATCCAACCAATTAAGCAGTGATTTGTATGCCTGTAAAAAGACGGCTCTATTCTACTGTAACGACCCGATCGGTCGTTTTGAGCTCTAGTGTTCTGTTCAATGGTTTGAAACTTTGAGTAGTTTCGTATGATGTATTATGACTTGTGTGTATGGTCGGTTTTTAGTTTCCGAGGGGTTCATATTGATTTGGAAGAATGAGCCTCGTTTTGGAAGCTTTAAGTTGGAAGAGTTGACCAAGGTTTGACTTCCGGGTAAACGAACTCGAAATTGTGTTTTTATGGTTCCGATTGTTTCGTATGATGATTTTGGACTTGTACATATGTTCGGATTCTGTTTTGAAGGTTCCTAGAAGGATTCGACAGTATTTGTCGAAAGTTGGCAATTTGAAAAAATTAAGAATTCATAAGCTTGACCAACAGTTGACTTTGATGTTATTGGACACAATTTGGTGTTCCTAGACTTTGAATAGGTCTATCTATATAGTTGAATTGAACTTGTGTGCAAAATTTGGAAGTAATCCGGAGTGTTTAAGTGTGATTCAGACACTCTTTTGAATGAATGAAAATTTAACAACTTAAGAAAAATTCTATTCGGTTTGAGCCTCGATTCTTTGTTGTGATATTCCAGTGGGTATTTGGAGGCTTAGGATAAGTCTGGATAATATATTTGTACTCGTTGGTATGATTGGATGTGGTCCCGAGGGGCTCGGGTGTGTTTTGGATCATTGCTTGAGAACCTAGTTAAGTTAAGGATTTGGAGTTTGACCATGGTCAATATCGGGTCAACGTGGCCTCTCTTTGGTGTTTTGAGTGTGCGAGCAGGTTCGTAACATGTTTTATGATTGTGTCTCGGAGGTTCCGAATGAGTTTTGGGTGCTAAAACGAAGATTCTTTTGTTGTTGATTTTCTGGTGTAAAATAATTACAAAAATGTCACTTTTATCCCTTAAATTTTCAAAATTCCTTTAAAGCTTCAAAATATCATACCTCTCTCGATTTAAGGCTATATTGGGTGATTCAAAAGGCTATATTGGGTGTAATATCACAAGGATTATGTTAGGCTTATCAAATATGAGTTTCAGGGTCATCTAAGATCTGACTCGAGCTATAACAGCTGCTGCATTTTTCTTCACTGGAGGCAGTATCACCAAGTACTTTAATTACACATGTCTTGCATAGATTCCTAAAAAATACGCATCCTCTAGTTTCTCAAAAAATGAGACCTATAGGTCTGTCCAATTTATATTTTA
Organism: Nicotiana tomentosiformis; assembly: GCF_000390325.3. Classification (NCBI taxonomy): domain Eukaryota; kingdom Viridiplantae; phylum Streptophyta; class Magnoliopsida; order Solanales; family Solanaceae; genus Nicotiana; species Nicotiana tomentosiformis. Next base: position 16,805,792 of record NC_090823.1, read on the forward strand.
AAATAATCTCCAAGATTATATCCATGAGATTAAATCCTATGCTCCCTTGGATGATATCATAGAATCACAGTGGATTTATAACAGGTAGATCCATCACAGAAAATGTGTTAATGGCAAAAGAAATTGTTCAAGGAATAACCCTGTTGATACCCAATTTTATCCTCATATTTTATAAAGTATCTCATATACTTTCAAAATATTATTTTTGCATTATTACCCAATTTACAAGTCATATAAGTATTTTCTATAATTTTTAAAAAGCATTAAAATTGATTTTATTGTATTTAAATTATTCAAATATTTATTAATTATCCCATTCAAATTATTTTGGGATGATTTAATCATTCAAATTTATTATTTATACTCACACGTATGTTTTATAACATTTTAATTCATTTCATATAATTACATTTGTATTTTTGAGCAATTTTTGGAATAATAGCCTATATTCTATACATAGTTATATTTATTACATTATTTAAGCCAAAATAATATTTTTATATTTTTATAGTATTAAGATATTATTTTCAAGCATTTTACAGAATATATAATATTTTTATTATTTATCAATTACTTTTTATTAATTAGGTTTAATAGATTTCGTGTATTTAAACTATGGCCCAATTTTCAGCTAGTTTCGGACCCAGTGCACCAGCCAAGATCCCAAAACCTAGCCCAATAACCCCAAGCCCAAACCAGATGACCCTTTTAATGAACCCGATCGGTACCCATTTAACGACCCGCCCCACTCTTTTCTTCTATCTCAGTCGTTGATCTCATAGATCAACAATCCACAAACCATCTCCCATCTTATATTAACCAACCCCAAACTCTACCACCCATTTACCTCTAAACCGCCGCCCCAAAACACTCTAAACTCTTCCCTTCTCTATTCTGTGAAACCCTAGCAACTGCCTCCCTTATCTTCTCTAACTCCGACCCTAATATGAAATCTTTCAGTGATTTTCCTTCCATATATGCTCAATCTCTTTGTTACTTACACGATTTTGGTATCACCTAGTACTTGCCTATTTTTTGCAAGTACCAGGTCTTGAATGAAGTACAATTGTCCTCAGATCTTCGAGATCTAGATGGCTTTTTGTCTATATGTATCCATAACAAGGTTATACAGGTCCGATTCCATGAGATTCTTCGACTACTTTTGTTCTCCATCTGGAACTAGGGTTCACCCGATTTTTCTCCTAAATTGATTTTGAATTGATTTTGCATGCTTCTCTTTCCTTATTTATGCTTTATTAACCATGTTTCCTTGTTTGTTCGTTCAATTGTTAATATTATATACACCCCTTCCCCATCCTCTTTCTAGGTCTAGACGACGACCACTTAACTACTGTTACTACTTTTATTCTCTCACTCTCACTCACTCTATACTATTCAGAGTCTTTTGATTTTGGCCGGCTGAAAGCCAAGGCCACCGAAATCCGTTCATTAGCCTCTTCCAGTGAAAGCACTGCTCGGAGCCCTCCTGAAGGCTCTTGTGAACTCTGAAGCACTCGGGATTCGGGGTTTCATTGTTCTCCTGCAATCGCTGCTATTTCTGAGATTTTGAATTTCTCATTCTTTGTTTGCTTTATTTGCAGACGTTTAGTACTTTATACCCCCACAATTCTACTTCTTTCTGTTTGTGTTTATGATATGTGCACTAATGCTACTTGGTTTGTTTTTTAGTTAATGCCACTTCGTATACGAACTTGTTTGGCTCAATACCACTCTGTTGTGTCAATAACTTCAATTCTGTTCAAGTCCTGATTTTTGCACAGTTAGCTAAGTTGATTCATGATGATTTTCCCGGTTCATAATTAAACATGATAGATGTTGGTTGCACCTTGTTTTGATTTATTGTACTAAAACCCTTAGGAAACTATGTCATTGCTGAGAATTGCTCTTTTCATGTTGAATCCTTCATACATAACTTGTCGTTTCTCTGCAAATCATGCGACAAAACTGTCCAAATGCTTAGCCTAATATGCTCTCTTGCCACTGCTAGCCTTAATGCATGCCCATTATATGTGTCCAACATGAATGATTTATAATCATTATATTTATGTATAGATGGCTACTTATATCTGTTGTTTGTCATGAGTTTATGCCGCGGATTCTTGCGAGGAACTAATTCATGCCCAGAATGTGTCCAAATGAACTACTTTTCTGCCAAGTCCTTCATGTTCAATCTCGTATTTTTTAGAATCAATTCATGAGGAATCTATATGCTATCCAAACTAGGTTTCTCTACTATTTGTAAACTCTAATGTTATGCTATCACTATGTGCTCACTGATTGCTTAAGACTACTAGGAGGAATCTCTTTATATTCAGCTCATTCCAATATGGTCAACTAGGATAGTCCTAATGTCTGACCTAATAGTTTGGAATTAATATGTCTTCTTGCCATGACACCTTCGGACATTGAAATCTTTGTATTATACTCAGCATGATTAGGCTTCTCAATGATTGCTTGCTTCCCTATTGTTATGTGTAATTGTCATTCCTTGACTTTGACTCTGTCTAACCTTCATGGCTTAGACTCCATAGTTTAAATATCCTTTTAGGCTAATGCTCTATTCTAAACTCGTTTGGCATGTGAGTCTTGTATATGTTTACCCTCTAACCCCAAGTGACATATTTCCCCTAACTTTCTCTCTCAATGTGTTGTTCATGCTCAACATGCTATCCCCTGCTAAATGATTGAACTTGTAGGGTTAGTTTGCCATATCAAACTTGCTATGTTGAATCTAAGCCCTATTGATTCTCTTAGTTTTCATGTTTTTTTGTTTAATCAAAACTGTCACTCTTTCTTCTAAAACTGCAAATACACTTTCCTGTAAATCCTGTCATATAGTCGTTATTAGTAGGTCCCAGAATCCAAATACACTCTTGACTCCCCCTTTCTCTCTTCTGAGAAACCCAAGCAGCCGCCTCCTTTATCTTTTCTAACTCCGACCCTAATATGGAATCTCTCCGTAATTTTCCTTCCATATATGCTCGATCTCTTTGTTACTTACACGATTTTGGTATCACCTAGTACTTGCCTATTTTTGGCAAGTACCAAGTCTTGAATCAAGTACAATCGCCCCCGGATCTTTAAGATCTAGACGGTGTTTCATCTATATGCATCCATAGCAAGGTTATATGGGTCCGATTCACTGAGATTCTTCGACTACTTTTGTTCTCTGTCTGGAACTAGGGTTCACCCGAGTTTTCTCCTAAATTGATTTTGAATTGATTTTTCCTGCTTCTCTATACTCATTTGTGATTGATTAACCACGTTTCCTTGTTTGTTCATCCATTGTTACTACTATATAAACTCACTTCCCCATTCGCCTTCTAGGTCTAGACTACGATAACTTAACTACCGTTACTACTACTATTGATTTCCTCTCACTCACTCTATACAATTCTAAGACTTTTGATATTGGCCGGCTGATAGCCAAGGCCATCAGAATCTGTTCATTAGCCTCCTCCAGTGCAGGCACTGCTCGGAGCCCACTTCGAGACTCTTGTGAACTCTGAAGCACTGGGGATTTGGAGTTTCATTGTTCTCCTGCAATTGTCGCTATTTCTGAGATTTTGACTTTCTCATTCTTTGTTCGTTTTGTTTGGAACTGGTTAGTACTTTATACACCCGCAATTCTACTTATTTCTATTTGTGTTTATGTTATGTTCACTAATGCTACTTGGGTTTATTTGAGTTAATGCCACTTGGATATACAAACCTGTCTGGCTTAATACCACTCTGCAGTGTCAATAACTTTAATTTTGTTCATGTCTTGATTTTTGCACAGTTATCTAAGTTGATTCATGACGATTTGCCTGCTTCGTAGTTAAACATGATTGGTGTTGGTTGCACCTTGTTTTGATTTCTTGTACTAAAACCCTTAGAAAATTATATCCTTGCTCAGAATTTCTCTCTTCCTGTTTAATCCTCTATGCATAACTTGCTATTTCTCTACACATCATGCGACAATGTCGTCCAAATGCTTAGCCTAATATGCTCCCTTGCCACTGCTAGCCTTAATGAATGCCCATTATGTGTGTCCAACCTGAATGATTTATAATCATTATGTTTATGTAAGCTGGCTACCTATACATGTTGCTTGTCATTAGTTTATGCCTCAGATTCTTGTGAGAAATTAATGCATGCCTAGAATTTGTCCAAATAAACTACTTTTATGTCGAGTCCTTCATTTTCAATTTGCTATTTTATTAGAATCAATTCATGAGGAATCTATATGTTATCCCAACTAGGTCTCTATACTATTTGTAAACTCTAACGTTATGCTATCACTATGTGCTCGCTGATTGCTTAAAACTAGTAGGAGGAATCTCATTATATTTAGCTTATTCTTCCTACATGGTGAATTGGGATAGTCCTAATGTCTAACCTAATAGTCTGGAGTTAATATGTGTTCTTGCCATGACACCTTTGGACTTTGAGTTCTTTGTATTATACTCAGCATGATTAGGCTTCTCATCGATTGCTTGCTTGCGTGTTGTTATGTGTAATTGTCATTCCCTGACTTTAACTATGTCTGACCTTCACGACTTAGACTCCTACGTTTAAAAATCCTTTTAGGCTAATGCTCTATTGTGAAATAATTTAGCATGTGCATCTTGTATATGTTTACCCTGTAACCCCAAATGACATGTTTCCCCTAAATCTCTCTCAATGTGTTGTTCATGTTCAACATGCTATCCCCTGCTAAATGATTAAACGTGTAATGTTAGTTTTTCATATAAAACTTGCTATGTTGAGTCTAAGCCCTATTGATTCTCTTAGGTTTCATGTTCTTTTGTTTAATCAATCCTGTCATTCTTGCTTCTAAAAATGCAAATACACTTTCTTGTAAATACTGTCATCTAGTCGCTGTTAGTAGGTCCCGGAATCCTTTAAGTGATTGTTATGTGTGGTTTGTAAAGTTGACTAGAAAAGTTTTTAATTCATAATTACTGGGTAAATGGGACTCCATCTAGGCTTGATATGAGTCCAAGTGTGTGTGTGGGCTACACAACCGATACACTCCAATGTTCAAGCTGAGTTTGGGTCTGGGTTTGCTAATTGTGTGAGGAGCGAGCTTATTGAAGGCCCAGGCACTAGTGGGTTATTTCTTCTTCGGTCTTCTGTATTTGTCGGGCCTGAAGTCATCTCGATATTTGAGCTTGTTTCTTCTTTTATCATTGGGCCTATACTAATTTGCAAACAAACGACGGAGAATTAGTGAAAAGGAGGCTTGGGTATCCTAATTCTTACATAAACGGGTAGAAAACCCGTCCATAGGATTTAATTGCCTTGCTCGCAACTTGCTTGACGTGCTACACATAGAAATCATGCCAATAGGAAATCACACACTTCACTTAACTTGTCTAATATCTGTACACTATCCAAAAAGCATCTTTGTTTGATTAAATGCTATACATGTTTCCATGTCTACTAATGTGCGCTATTAGACAACATGTCTATAGGATTAAAACGCCAATAACTACTTGTTTAATTATTAGACAACATGCCTATAGAATGTAACAATACATGCCTTTGCTAATGCTCATCTAGATGCCATGAATATAGGGTTCTAATTAATTAACTAATTGACCACTTCTGTCGTTTTATGGTACTGTCCGCCTAGATGACATGCCTATAGGAACAAGCATGATAAAATCGAGTTCAAACACCAACGATTAGAAATCCTGCCTATAGGATACTGTCACTCGCCTAGAAAGCATGTCTATAGAATCAAACGCTGGTAATTACGAATTACTGCCTTATTGCGCAAACAATTCAGAGTTCATGCCTACAGGGATTCTAATACTTGTATTCTACAAATTCGTACTGCATGTAAGATACTTGAAATCAGAATCACATAGAAGCTATGCCTAAGGACTTAACGACTATAATACGTCGTAATTCATAAACTGTTTTTTGCCTAATAAAAGAACCTGTTTGGGTGCATTTGTTGCTTACGTGTGAAGGCTAACTCGATCCATTTATTATCTTTATGTGTAGTCATACATATTTTGAATGTGCGCCTAGTTTTGTCATTTTTGAGTACCCTAAGTAAAGTCTAGAACCACCGAAATAGTAGGTCCAAAGCCTCCTGGACCATAGGCATGGGACGGGTAATACGCTCATAAAACACAGTTTAGAATCGAATTAAAGCGCTTTAAGTAATAACTTTAACATAATAATCGGGTAGCAGGAGATGACAGTCCGTGCCTGCTGAATAATAAGAGCAAACCCTACCCTAAGAGAGTTGCAAAGTATTATTTATGTTGCACGGGGTGATCCTTTAGTCTAAAAAACTTAGGGCTCCCCTTCCTTTATATATTTATTGTTTGCACTGTGTCTCTTGAACTAGAATATTTTAATTATATCATGTAACCTCTATGTAATTGTGCTGATTATTTATACACAGTCTAATTCTTGTGCAATTATCTTTACACTTGTTTACATCATAATAGAACTTTTAAATTCCTTGTCTTCCCTCACTCACACGATCACATAGGACAATTATAATCCAATAAGTCCACATAGCATAAATTTCGGCCAGGACCCATAGTTGTGAACCTCGAAGAGTACCTAGTACATTCTCTTTGAGGTAATTTGAGCCCTTACCCAATCTTTGGTGACACCAACTAGCTAAACAGAGTTATTTGCAAATAGGTGCCCTAACACACCTTAAAAACTGTTAGGTGGCAACTCTTCTCTTTAATACCCATTTAAAAGAGTTGTCACCTGTTGAAGCCCATTTTTGCTAGAAAACTGGGTGCAACAATCCCTACCCAACAAAGGTGGTAATATGGTTATAAAATTGAATATGGCAAAGGCTTATGATAGACTGTCATAGTCTTTTTGTGCTTCTATAGTAAGAAGATTTAGGTTCAATGAAGTTTGGATTGATATGGTATGGAGGTTGTTCTCAGATGTATGGTACTCAATCTTCATAAATGGAACTAGAAAGGCATTCTTCACATCTTCACAAGGACTCAAGCAAGACGACCCTCTATCTCCCTTATTATTTGTAATGGCTACTGAGGTTCTTTCTAGAATGCTCAATATCCTTCAATATGAGTTCTAGGGGCTCTCATGTGAGTCATATGTCCTACGCAGATGACAGTGTGATCTTTACTGTTGGTTGTACTAAATCAGTAAGAATGGTCATGAATGTGTTGAAGAACTATGAGGCAGCATAAGGAAAGTCGGTCAACCTATACAAAAGCTTTTTCTAAACAGATCCTAAGGCTTCACCATCCAGAATAAACATAATGAGAATTTCTATAGGATTCTTGAATAAATAATTCCCATTTTTTATCTGAGATGTCATATCTTTGTGGGGAGGAAGAGGATAGTCTACTTTGATGGATTAGTTTCTAAGATATCAAAAAGACTCAATGGATTGTCACATGGAGGAAAACTAACTTTAGTTAAATATGTTTTGCAGGCAATTCCAACATACACACTTGCAGTTATGAACACGCCAAAAGCAACTTACAAAACATTGGAAAGATACTTTGCTAATTTCTTCTGGGGAGCTACTAATGACAAGCCCAAATATCATTGGTTCTCTTGGGGTAACTTGTGATATCCCAAAGAGGAGGGTGGTATTGGCATCGGATGCCTTGAAGACATTAGAGACACATTTATGATCAAGAGGGTGGAATTTCAGAACTCAACAAAACCAATGGACTAATTTTCTTAGAGGAAAATACTGCTCTATATGACACCCAGCGGCACTTAAAGGAGCAACCAAACAATCACACATATAGAGAGATATGATGAAGATAAAATAGAAAGCAGAGTCCAACATATGTTGGATGATTAACAAAGGAGATTGTAGCTTTTGGTGGGACAATTGCACTGACAAAGACCATTGACTAGCACATACCCAATAAACTCCAGATCTATCAAGCCAACAGTAAAGGAGTTTATTCAAAATGGAAGATGGAATTTACAGAAATTGTGTGAAGCACCAGACAACATGGTTCAACAGGTCCAAATAGTGAATATTGAAAATCAAAGCAAATAAGACTATGCAATATGGGAACCTGCAACAGATGGGAATTTCTCCAATGCCTCAGCTTGGCAGATCACCAGAAGAAGGAGGCCTATAAATTTCACACTCTCAAAGTTGTGGTACAGGAATATCCCTACTAAGCTTTCATTCATAGCTTGGAGATTGTTTCAAAAAAGTTGTAGTTTCACGAAGTTTTGCTCAGATTTGGAAACTATATGGTATCAAGGTGTGTATGTTGTGTAGTACCCGAATGCGAGACAATACATCATACATTTGTAGAAAGTCAACATGTTGTTTACCTATGGAGGAAGTTTGGAGATCCTTTGGGGGTTAATGGCCAATTAAACACTATTATAAGCTTAACAGCTCGATGGTGGGGAGTTGGGCAAAAAACTGAGGTTCACAACTACCTGTTACAGATTACTCTTATTGTAATTGTATGGGAATTGTTGAAAAGCTGGTGCGCATGTAAATATGGGACTCAAAAGAAGTTCTTGTATAGTAGCATGGAACATACTATCTACTGGAATATCAAAGCATCTTTGGGAATTACTTTCCCTAATTGTGAACTAGCATGGCCTTGGATCAAACTTTGTGATGACATTGAGAAACTAAAACCTGTAACTTGGAATTTCCCAGAACAAGGAAATGTCAAAATGAACACTGATGGAAGCTACATGGAAGGAAAAAGCAAAGCAGGAATTGGTGGTATTCTAAAAAATGCAGCCGGGGATCTCAATGTGGCATTCTCAATACATGTACATTATAGCAGTAACAACATGAGAGAAGCTTTGGCGGACAAACCTGGGATACAGTTATGTCTGCGACAAAGCTTTACTAATTTTGATCTACAATTAGATTATATGCTAATTGTGGATATATTCAAAAAACAAGAAAACATACAATGCTATGCTGAGGAAGATAATTGAGGATACAACACAGATTTTAGATCAAGCTAGAGTAAGGATCTCACATTGCTACAAGGAAACAAATCAAGCAGCTGATGCTTTGGCGAAGCACGCTACAACATTAATGAATGCTAATTTGTTTTATAGCTTCCAACAGCTACCCTTCCAATTTGATAAATGGCAATTACCATGTATCAGAAATAGATTTGATAAAGCTAACTTTTTTGTAAGTTGAATGTAATTAGAATTCTTATCATGGGAGGCATTTTGTTCATATGCTCCCCATTTTTTGAAGAATGGTCTGGTACACCATTCTTGTGTTGTATTTTGTTGTAATTTTGATATTTTGGCCTAGTCCCCCTCTTTTTACATGATATATACATCACCTACCCTGCAATACGCAGGGTAATATTTAACCACAAAAAAAAAGCTCAGTTATTTTATTTATTGATTAATGTTATCCTATTTGAGTTGTGTTGTATACCATTAGGCTTATCTAGCGGGTTGGGTTAGGTGTCATCACGACTAGCTGGATTTTCAGTCGTAACATCTTCAAAACATAAATCTTCTTCAAGAGTAGAGAGAGAACGGGTAGCATAAGCATACATATTATTATAACCACGTTACATACTTGTCCTACAATACATATATGCTCAAAGTAATGCTCAAATTTGAATGCTTTAGTTTCTGTTATTAGGAAAAAGAGATTAAAAAACTCACCACCAGAAAATGTCAAATTTCCGACCACGAAATCCGTCAAATATCAGTCACAAATCTCTTATTTCTGATGGATTTCAAGTGGTCGTAAAAATGATGGTCGCAAAATATTTGTGACGGAATCAGTCGCAAACAGGAATTGTGCAGTTGACCAGATGAAATTAATGCGTGCAGCTACTTTGGTCAGTATATTTGCGATCAATTCAGTCGCACTATTATTAATATAAATTAATTATATAATAATTTTTCTGACCGATTTGGTCGGTAATTTAATTATTATTTTTTTATTTTATAATTAAAAAAATAAACATGTGTTTTTAATAATGTTTCTGATCGAACCAGTCAAAAATTGCGACTGAATTAAATCGGTCAGAATTATTCAGTCGCAAATTTGCTATTTTTTAGTAGTCGCTTACTTGGGAGCACTTGCTCCTAAGCGCCGATCATGATCCTAAATTGGGTCGTGACAACAAGACACAAGATTTTGTCATCTTTCAATCAATTCAATATGGGAGTTTGGATTGTAATGTTAGATTGATGTTTTCTCACTCTTTAATTATATTTATGATAACTTCCTCCATAATTATGAAGTAGTTTACCTTAAGGTTTGACATGATTTGGTGACTTGATTGTTGTTTATGGATTTGACTACTCCTTAATGTAACGACCCGATTTGTCATTTTGTGAATCAACATCTCGTTCAGCGACTTAAGGTCTCAAGCAGCTTTGTGATGTGTATTATGACTTGCGTATATGGTCGAGTTTGATTTTGGGACGAGTCAAGATCAAATTGGAAGAATAATTCTTATTTAAGAAGCTTAAAAGAAAAGAGTTGATGGGAGAGATGACTTTTGAGCAAACGACTCCGAAATAGAATTTGATGATTCCTATAGTTTCTTATGGTGATTTAGGACTTAGGCATATGCCAAGAGTTGACTTTTTGATATCGGGGCCGAAACCGAATTCTGGAAATTTGAACAGGTCCGTTATGTCATTTAAGACTCTCGTGTAAAATTTGAAGTCAATCGAAGTTGTTTTGATATAAATCGGCATCGATTTCGCAATTTGGAATTTCATTATTCATATGCTTGACTTTGGGTTGCGATTCGTAGGATCATGGTGGTTTTGATGTTGTTATGTTTGATTTGAGACCCGGAGTAAATCTGTATTATGTTACGTGACTTGTTGGTATATTTGAACGGGATCCCGAGTGCCTCGGGTGAGTTTCGGGGTGAGTTTTGAGCGAGTCTGGGTATTTCGCCACTCTGACGATGTTGTGGAACAATTGAAGTGCGGAGGACACATTTCAGAGTGCGGAAGTAGGGTCGCAAACTCCCAAAGTGCGGGGGCAGTAGTAATTGTGCGGACTTGTGCGGCCTGCAGAATTCTTCTCGCGACCGCAAAAATGGGATTCTGCAGGTTCGCTGGTTTGACCTCATAAGCTTATATTGTTTAATCTATAAGGAATTTGGAGATGATTCAAAAAAAAAAAGTTGTTGTGATAACCCAAATGGTCATCTTATGTTTTAGAAGTCGAATTTGCGCTCTAAAGCCTTAAGAATCTCATTTTTATCGTTCTTGATTTGCGTACGCAGTCCGGGCATGTTTTCGAAAAATGTTTATGTTGAAAATTGAAGAACATAAAAAATTTTGCCTTAAAAGTTGATTTTAGTTGACTTCGGTCAACAACGGGACCGGATCCGTATTTTGACAGTCCCAGTGGGTCCGTATCGAATTATCGAGCTAGGTGTTATTTTGGCGATTTGATCGCGCGAGCAAGTTCGTATGATATTTTTCGACTTATGTCCATGTTTGATTTGGAGCCCCGAGGGCCCGAGTGAGTTTCTGATAGGCCATGGGATGTTTTGGACTTGAGCAAATCTGGTATTTTTCTACACCAGGTGTTCTGGCATGTCCTTCTTCGCGTTCGCGAAGGTACTCTCGCGAACGCGAAGAGTAAACTGGCCAGGCTGAGATTTCTTCTTTGCGAACGCGAAGGCGAGGTCGCGAAAGCAAATTGATGGGGAATTTATCCTTCGCGAACAAGACTGGCTCAATCGCGAACGCCACAGTGTTCTCACGAACGCGATGATCACTGTCGCCCAGCACTTGCAAAAATAATCAAACACGGGATTAAGCCATTTTTCCAACTTTTCATAAAAAAAAAAGGGCTAGAGGCGATTTTCAAGAGATAATTTCGTCCCCAAAGGGTTGGAAAGTGATTCTAAATCATTTTCTTTCAATTACCCATTTCATTTCATAAATTTGCAACCTAAAATCTAGAGTTTTCATGGTAGAATTAGGGGTTCGGGTAGAAACTAAGGGATTTCGTAAATTTGGAGATTTAGACCTCAAATTGAGGTCGCATTCCAAAACCAATTATATATCTGGGCTCGAGGGTGAATAGGTAAATGCATTTTTGTCCGAACATCGGGTTTTGACCAAGTGGGCCCGGAGTTCGATTTTTGACTTTTTGGAGGAAAATTTGGGACACTAAATTTATGCAATGTAATTAATTCCTTTAGCAATAATTGATATTATTAAGTCTTTTTTGAATAGATACGAGTGGTTTGGAGGTGGATTCTAAAGGAAAAGCTATGATTGAGTATCAAGTGGCCTTCGGAGCAAGATAAGTGTTGTGTTTAACCCTGACTTGAGGGAATTAGGAACCTTAGACTATTTGCTACATGAAATTCATATGAGCGGCGTATATGTGACGTGACGAGTACTTATGCGCCGCCAATTTACATATTTTCCATGTTTCTTCTGTTTTTCTTATACTGTCTCTTTTCTATGCCTAATTGCTATGTGTTTATACTAGTGTTATTAAATTGATCGTTCTTATCATGTTTACGGATTTTCTTGTGATAATTGAGTATTTATTTCAAAGTTGAGATTGATATTGGGGAACCAAATGTTGAGGTAAGGCTTATACTTGTTATTCTATCTCTCGGTTGTTATTTGTACATTGCTTTATGGTAAGGGAGAGTATTAATGCACGAAGGGTGATGACGTACCATATTGTGAGTGTAAAAGCACGAAGGGTGATGCCGTACCATATTGTGAGTGTAAAAGGATGAATGGTGATGCTGTGATGACCCAGAATGTCATCTTTATAGTTAATAATTAATTTTGTGTTCTAAGAGCTCGTAAAGCACTATTTATCATGACTCGACTTGCGTGCGCAGTCCGTAAAATTTTCCGAAAAGTGTTTATGTAAAAAATAGATTAAAATATGAATTAGAGCTTTAAAACTCAACTGAGTTGACTTTGGTCAACTTTTTTAGTAAACGAACTCGGATCAGTATTTTGACAGTTCCAGTAGGTCCGTATCGTGATATGGGACTTGGGAGTATGCCCGGAATTAAATTCCGAGGTCCTTAGCCCGAGATATGGAATTTTGATGAAAAATTTAAAAGTTTAAGTTCAAATAGTGACCGGATGTCGAATTATATGCAAACTACCCCGGAATAGAATTTTGATGATTCCAACAGCTCTGTATGGTGATTTTGGACTTAGGAGCATGATTAGAATTTTATTTGGAAGTCTATAGTGAAATTATGCTTGAAATGGCTAAAATAGAAATTTAAGTTTGTATGTTTGACCGGGGAGTTGACTTTTTGATATCGGGGTCGGAATCCAGTTCTAAAAATTTTTATAGCTCCGTTATGTCATTTATGACTTGTGTGCAAAATTTGAGGCCAATCGGACTTGATTTGATAGGTTTCAGCATCGAATGTAGAAGTTGGAAATTCTTAAGTTTCATTAAGCTTGAATTGGGGTATGAATTGTGATTTTAGCATTGTTTGATGTGATTTGAGGTTTCAAATAAGTCCGTATGATGTTTTAGGACTTGTTGGTGTATTTGGTTGAGGTCTCGAGGGCCTAGGGTGGGTTTTGGATGGTCAACGGATTAAAAGTTGGACTTAAACAGCTGCTGCAAATTTTCTTCTACTGAGAAATCAAGCCGAGAAGTCGAGCCTAAAAATAATAGAAGGCCAGAAATTGAGCGTAGAAATCAAGCCCAGAAATCGAGCCGAGGATCGAAGGCATGGCTCGAGAGCCATAATCAAAGGAAGGCTTTAGAGCCGTGATCGAAATCAAGGCTCGAAGGCCCAGGATCGAGGGCCATGATCGAAGGCAAGCTCGAAGGACAATGATCGAAGGCCCAAGATTGAGGCCCAGGATCGAGGGCTATGACCGAGGTCAGTGATAGAAGGCCATAAAGATTGAATCCATGATCGATACCTAGGATCGAGGGCCATGATCGAGCCCAGGATCGAAGGCCATGACCGAGGTCCATGATCGAAGTCACGATCGAGGCCCAGTTCTGAATGCTGCCTGGGCAGATTTATAAAAGAGTGCATTCGTCACATTCGCCATTTTTAACAAACCGGAACTTGAGCAGAAGCGATATTTGATAAATTTACAAGGAAAAATATTTGGGGTAAGTGATTCTAACTCGGATTTGGTCAATATTTAGGAATATATCATTGTTTTCACCATTTAAATAGTGTATTGAGATGGAAATTTGAGAAAATTTTAGAAATCTCATAAAAATAAATTTTTGAGATTTCGGTATCGATTCGGAGTCGGATTTGAGTGAAACTGGTATGGTTGGACTCATAATTGAATAGGTTGTCGGATTTTGTGAGTTTCACCGGATTCCGAGATGTGGTCCCCACGGGCTATTTTTGAATTAATTTCAGATTTTATTGAAAAATATAATATTTTCTTATGAAATTGATTCCTATAATTTTATTTGACTGTATCGAATTAATTCTGACTAGATACGAGTCGATCGGAGTTGAAAAATTGAGGAAAAGGCATACTACTTGGTTAAATTAGAGCAAGTCGAGGTAAGTGACTTGTCTAACTTTGTGTGGGGGAAATCTCCCCTACGATTGGTATTGAAGTGATAAATAGTAATGTGTTGAAAGTCATGTACACTAGATGACAAGTGTGTACACGGGCTAAATGTGAAAGATTATGTTTTTAAATTGTGTAGATCATTGTGGCGCATTAATTAAACTATTTTTATTCTGAAATATTCTTCATCATTGATTTAATGTTTATATTTTTAAGTTGATTGACCTTTTTCTGCTAATTGTTTTACCTGTTTAGTTGAAACTTGGTTTCTTTTATTATGTGCATTATTTGAAGTTGATTTTCTTTAAATTAAATATTATTAATATGAAGTATTTGACATTTTAAATTTGGTATTTAAGCAACATATTAAAGATTTTGAAATATTATTTTGTTGAATTGTTTATTCCTGAATATTTTTGTAAGCTTTTCGTACTCATTGTGATGGAGCCGTGAGCTCTTATTTGGGAAACATATTATTGTTGATTTATTTGGCATGAGCCGTGAGCTCTTTATTTGGGAAAAATATTATTGTTGATTTATTTGGCATGAGTCGTGAGCTCTTTATTGTGAAAAATATTGTTGTTGAATTATTTGAGCACTTGAGGTGCATATTGTGATATTGATACGCATGCGGTGGTATAAGGTTTGGGTGTTGAAACACATGCGGTGAGATAATGGGGCTTGATACGCGTGGCTAGTAGGGGGAACTACTAGAAGTCATGCGGTGTGATAAGGATGGCTAAAACGTGGGATGCTATTTCGGGAAAAAAATATTTTCTTTAAAATAAATTATGTAGGCTCCCGCGGTGAGATAAGGAAATGAGATATTGTGAGTTTATTTATAACTTGGGACTACGAGACGGTACCTCGGGAGTGCCCTTGTTGATATTTATTTATGATTGTAGTTGCCTTTGATTTTGTTGTGATTTTTCTTAAAGTTGGAAAGAAATTTTATTTTGTTCCACGAGGTATTATTTGCCATTATTTGTGTAATTAAATGGTGACCTACTACTTGATTTATTTTTATTGTCATTTTATTTTATTATACTATGAAATATTTTACCATGTCATTTATTATTTTCCAGTAGGGCCAGACCTGATCTCGTCACTACTCTACCGAGGTTAGGCTTGGCACTTACTGGGTACCACTGTGGTGTACTCATACTACACTTTTGCACACTCTTTTGTGCAGATCCAGGTACTTCTTACCTGTCCAGACGTCAGTGAGTACCTGTGCACGGAGACTTCGAGGTATATCTACCAGTGTCCGCAGACTCCGGAGTCCCCTTCTATTCTTGTTATGTTGCTTCCTTAATTTCTTAGACTCTTTTATATAGAGACATTGAGGATAAATCCTTAGAATCTTGTGACTTATTTCTACCCGGTTTTGGAAGTTGTAATTGTTGTAATTGTTGAATTGTAGTTTATTTATTTCATATATCTATTATTATTCTGCATTGATAGGTTTACCTAGTCTTAGAGACTAGGTTCCATCACGATCTACTACGGAGGGAATTTGGAGTCGTGGCAAGTTGGTATCAGAGCTCTAGGTTCATAGGTGTTAAGAGTCACAAGCAGGTTTTGTAGAGTCTTGCGGATGGGTACAGAAATGTCTGTACTTATCTTCGAGAGGCTATGGAACTGTTAGGAAATATTCACTTCTTTGATTCCTTATCGTGCGTATTTGTTAACTTCAAAATTTTCAACCATTGTCTTTCTATTCTCTCACAGATGGTGAGGACACGCACAACTGGATCTGATAATCAGACACTCGCACCCCCTGTTGGAGTCGCAAGAGGCCGGGGTCGGGGCAGAGGCCGAGCAAGAGGCCAAGGAAGACCAAGAGGTGCACCCAGAGCACCTGCACGAGCTGTTGCACCAGAGCCACCAGAAGCTCCAGTTGGAGAGCAGGCACCTGAGATGCCTATTACTACTCCTGCACTTCAGGAGACTCTTGCCCAGTTTTTGAGAATGTTTGGCAATTTAGCTCAGGCAGGGTTAATTCCACTTGCTCCTGCCACATCTCATGCTGGGGGAGGAGCACAGACTCTCGCCGCCCGTACTCCTGAGCCACGGGCCCAAGTTGACCATGCCCAGAGGTTATACTAGTGCAACTAGTTGTCCCAGTTCGGCCTGAGATAAGGATAGCAGTTTCAGAAGGGGAGCAACTCTGGATCGAGAGGTACAAGAAGTACCACCCTCCCATTTTCAGCGGCCTAGCTTTAGAGGATGCTCAGGGTTTTCTTGAGGAATGTCACCGTATCCTTCGTACTATGGGTATTGTGGATTCCAGTGGGGTTTCTTTCACGACATTCTAGTTTAGAGGATCAGCCTACCAGTGGTGGAAGGCATATGAGTTGGATAGTCTCGCTGAGGCATCTTCACTCGCTTGGACTCAATTTTCAAATATATTCTTAAGGGAGTATGTTCCTCAGAGTCTTATAGATGCATGGCGCACAGAGTTTGAGCAGTTGTGCCATGGTTCTATGACTGTGTCCGAGTATGCGGTCCAATTCAATAATTTGGCGAGGCATGCACCAGCCTTAGTTGCTACTGTTCGAGAGCGGGTTCGCAGATTTATTGAGGGTCTCCACCCTAATATTAGAAACAGTATGGCCGAGAGCTAGAGATGGACATCACATGCCAACAGGTGGTGTTAATTGCTAGGAGATTGGAAGGTATGCAGATATGGGAGAGGGAAGAGAGAGAAGCTAAGTGACCCCGAGATTCTGTCAAATATAATAATTCCCGTGTCCCAATTGCAGCCCGTCATGGTAGAGGTTATGTGAGTCATCCTATTCATTCAGCACTTCCAGCTTCCAGTGTTATTCCGGCTACTCCCAGACCTCAGGTTCCATATTATGCACTGCCAGTGTCTACTGTACCTCATGTACGGGGTGCTTTCAGCGGGCAGTCTAGTCAATCAGGCCCGAGCCAGTCCCAGCAGCCACGTCCTCCAAGGGCTTGTTTTGAGTGTGGTGACACTCACCATATCATGAGGGATTTCCCCAGACTTAGGAGGGGTGCACCTCCACAGATTTCTCAGGCCCCACCTACTTCATAGGGCCCTCAGACTTCTCAGTCCATGATTACTGCACCAGTTGGCACTCAACCTGCACAGCCGGCTAGAGGTGGAGGTCGACTAGGTAGAGGTCACCCTAGAAGGGGAGGCCAGGCCAGATATTATGCCATTCCTGCTAGGACAGAGGTCGTTGCATCTGATTTTGTTATCACAGGTATTATTCTGGTCAGTCATAGAGATGCATCACTCTTATTTGATCCAGGATCCACTTATTCTTATGTGTCATCTTATTTTGCCCCTTATTCGGGCGTATCACGTGATTCCTTGAGTTATTCTATTTATGTATCTAAACCAATGGGTGAATCTATTATTGTGGACCGTATTTATTGGTTGTGTTTAATTGTTAGTAGTGGGTTTGAGACCAGAGCCGATTTATTATTGCTCGGTAGGGTGGATTTCGATATTATTTTGGGCTTGGACTGGTTGTCGCCCTATCACGTTATTCTTGATTGTTACGCCAAGATGGTGATGTTGGCTATACCATGTCTACCTCGGCTAGAGAGGAGAGGTACCTCGGATCGTGATCCTAGCAGGTTGTTTCATTTCTTAAAGCTCAACGAATGGTTGAGAAGGGTGAGATGTGTATCTGGCCTATGTGAGAGAAGTTAGTGTTGATACTCCTACCGTGGAGTCAGTTCCTGTAGTAAGAGATTTTCCTGATGTATTTCCAGCGGATATTCCGGGTATGGCACCCGACAGGGATATTGACTTTGGCATTGATTTGTTATCAGACTCTCAGCCCATTTCTATTCCAGCATATCGCATGACCCCAGCAGAGTTGAAAGAATTAAAAGAACAGTTACAAGAATTGCTTGATAAGGGATTCAATCGGCCCAGTTTCCTTGGGGTGATCCTGTTTTATTTGTAAAGAAGAATGATGGATCTATGCGGATGTGTATTGATTACCGTCAGCTGAACAAGGTTACAGTGAAGAACAAGTATCCATTGACACGTATCGATGACCTATTTGATCAGCTTCTGGGTGCCAGGCTATTCTCTAAAACTGACTTGCGTTCAAGCTATCATCAGTTGAAGATTCGGGAGCCAGATATCCCGAAGACTACTTTTAGGACTCGGTATGGTCATTATGAGTTCCATGTAATGTCATTCAAGCTGACCAACGCCCCAGCAACATTTATGCATCTGATGAACAGTGTATTTCAGCCCTATCTTGATTTTTTCGTAATTATGTTTATTGACGACATTCTGTTGTATTCCCGGAGTTGGGAAGATCATGAACAACACCTGAGGACTGTGCTTTAGACTTTGAGAGAAAAGTAGTTATATGCAAAATTTTCAAAGTGTGAATTTTGGCTTGATTCAGTGGGATTTTTGGGTCATATATTTTGTGCGAGGGGATTAAGGTAGATCCAAAGAAGATTGAGGCAGTGCAGAGATGGTCCAGACCATCCTCAGCTACGGAGATCCGGAGTTTCCTTGGTTTGGTAGGGTATTATCGCTGATTTGTAGAGGTTTTCTCTTCTATTGCTGCATCTATGACCAAATTGACCCAGAAGGGTGCTCCATTCAGGTGGACCGAGGAATGTGAGGAGAGCTTCCAAAAGCTCAAGACAACTTTAACTACAACCCCAGCGTTAGTATTACCTACAGGTTTAAGGTCTTACATTGTGTATTGTGACATGCCGTATATTAGTCTCGGCACAGTGTTAAAGCAAGTCGGTAGGGTTATTTCCTACGCATCCAGACAGTTAAAGGTACATGAGAAGAATTATCCACTCCACGACCTTGAGTTAACAGCTATGGTTCATGCCTTAAAACGTTGGGGCCATTATTTGTACGGTGTCCATTGTAGGGTCTACACCGATCACCAGAGTCTACAACATTTGTTTAAATAGAAGGATCTTAATTTGCGGCAGCGGAGATGGTTGGATTTGCTTAAGGATTATGATATCACCATTCTCTATCATCCTGGGAAGGCCAATGTAGTGGCCGACGCCTTGAGTCGTAATGAGGAGAGTTTGGGCAGCTTAGCATATTTACCGGTAGCAGAGAGGCCTTTAGCCTTGGATGTTCAGGCCTTGGCCAATCAGTTTGTTAGATTGGATATTTCTGAGTCGAGGCAAATTTTGGCTTGTGTGGTTTCCCAGTCTTCTTTTTATGATCGTATCAGGGAGCGTCAGTTTGACGATCCCCATCTACTTGTTCCTAAGGATGCAGTTTAGCACTGTGATGCCAAGGAAGTTACTATTGGAGATGACAATGTATTACGGATGCAGAGCAGGCTATGTATGCCTAATGTAGATGGTTTGCGTGAGTTGATTCTCCAGGAGGCTAATAGTTCGCAGTACTCCATTCATCCGGGTGCTGCAAAGATGTATTAGGACTTGAGACAACACAATTTGTGGAGGCGGATGAAGAAAGACATAGTGGAGTATGTAGCTCGGTGACTAAATTGTCAACAAGTGAAATATGATCATCAACGACCGAGTGGATTACTTTAGATGTTAGATATTCCAAAATGGAAATGGGAGAGGATCACTATGGATTTCGTTGTTGGACTTCCACGGACTCAGCGGAAGTTTGATGCAGTTTGGGTGATTGTGGATAGGTTAACCAAGTCAGCTCATTTCGTTCCTGTGATGACTACCTACTCTTCTGAGCAGTTGGCTCAAATCTATATTCGCGATATTATCATACTTCACGGCGTACCGGTGTCTATCATCTCTGACAGGGGTACACGGTTTAGCTCACGATTTTGGAGGGTTGTATAGTAAGAGTTGGGTACTCGGGTAGAGTTGATTACAACATTTCACCCTCAGACGGACGGGCAGTCCGAATGCACTATTCAGATATTGGAGGATATGCTTTAGGCGCGTGTGTTAGATTTTTTGGGTGCTTGGGATCAGTTCTTACAACAACAGTTATCAGTCGAGCATTCATATGGCTCCATATGAGGCCTTGTATGGTAGGCGGTGCCGGTCTCCAATGGGTTGGTTCGAACCGGAAGAAGCTAGACTATTGGGTACAGACTCGGTTTAGGATGCATTGGAAAAGGTTAAGTTGATTCAGGATCGACTTCGTACAACCCAATCTAGACAAAAGTGTTATGCGGATCGAAAGGTTCGTGATGTTGCATTCATGGTAGGTGAGCGGGTATTACTCTGGGTTTCGCCTATGAAGGGTGTGATAAAGTTCGGAAAGAAGGGGAAGTTGAGCCCTAGGTATATTGTGCCTTTTGAGATTCTTGAGAGAGTTAGAGAGGTGTCTTACAGACTTGAACTACCACCTAGTCTCTATGCAGTTCATCCGGTATTCCATGTTTCTATGCTTCAGAAATATCACGACGATCCGTCTCATGTGTTAGACTTCAGTTCGATTCAGCTGGACAAGGATCGATCTTATGTTGAGGAACCAGTGGCTATTTTAGATAGGCAGGTTCGAAAGCTGAGGTCAAAGAATATTGCTTCCGTGAAGGTTCAGTGGAGGGATCATCCGGTCGAGGAGGCGACTTGGGACACCGAGAATGATATGCGCAGCTGTTATCCACACTTATTCACCAGCTCAGGTACTTTTTCTAACTCCGTTCGAGGACGAACGTTTGTTTTAGAGGTGGAGAATGTGATGACCCAAAATGTCATCTTTAAAGTTAATAGTTAATTATATGTTCTAAGACATCGAAAAGCACTATTTATCATTCCTCGACTTGCGTGCGCAATCCGTAAAAATTTTTGGAAAGTTTTTATGTGAAAAATGAATTAAAATGTGAATTAGAGCTTTAAAACTCAACTGTGTTAACTTTGGTCAACATTTTGAGAAACCAGACTCGGATCAATTTTTTGACAGTTCCGGTAGGTCCGTATCGTGATTTGGGACTTGGGTGTATGCCTGGAATCAAATTCCGAGATCCCTAGCCCGAGATATGGAATTTTGATGAAAAATTTAAAAGTTTAAGTTCAAATAGTGACCAGATGTCGAATTATGTGCAAACGACCCCGGAATAGAATTTTGATGATTCGAACAGCTTCGTATGATGATTTTAGACTTAGGAGCGCGATCCGAATTTTATTTGGAAGTCCATAGTGAAATTAGGCTTGAAATGGCTAATAAAATAGGAATATAGGTTTAGATGTTTGACCTGGGAGTTGATTTTTTGATATCGGGGTCGTAATCTAGTTCTGAAAATTTTCATAGCTCCGTCATGTAGAAGTTGGAAATTCTTAAGTTTCATTAAGCTTGAATTGGGGTATGAATTGTGATTTTAGCATTGTTTGATGTGATTTGATGTTTCAAATAAGTTCGTATGATGTTTTAGGACTTTTTGGTGTATTTGGTTGAGGTCCCTCGGGTGGATTTCGGATGGTTAACAGATCAAAAGTTGGACTTAAACAGCTACTGCAAATTTTCTTCTCTTGAGAAATCGAGCCCAGAAGTTGAGCTAAAAAAAATTGAAGGCCAGAAATCGAGCCCAAAAATCGAGCCGATGATCGAAGGCAAGGCTCGAGAGCCATAATCGAAAGCCCAGGCTCGAGGGCCATGATCGAAGGCAAGCTCAAAGGCCAGTGATCGTAGGCCACTAATCGAAAGCCCAGGATCGAGGCCCAGGATCGAGGGCTATGACCGAGGCCAGTGATCGAAGGCCATAAATATCGAAGCAATGATCGATACCCAGGATCGAGGGCCATGATTGATCCCCAGGATCGAAGGCCATGACCGAGGTCCATGATCAAAGTCACGATCGAGGCCTAGTTCCGAAGGTTGCCTGGGTAGATTTATAAAAGAGGGCATTCGTCACATTCGCCATTTTTAACAAACTAGAGCTTGAGAAGAAGCGATATTTGACAGATTTTCAAGGAAAAACATTTGGTTAAGTGATTCCAACTCGGATTTGGTCAATATACACGAATATATCATTGTTTTCACCATTTAATTAGTGTATTGAGATGGAAATTTGGGAAAATTTTAGAAATATCATAAAAATGAATTTTTGTGATTTCAGTATCGATTCGGAGGCGGATTTGAGTGAAACTGGTATGGTTGGACTCGTAATTGAATGGGTTGTCGGATTTTGTGAGTTTCTCCGGATTCCAATATGTGTGCCCCACTGGCGATTTTTGAAATAATTTCGGATTTTATGGTAAAATGTAATATTTTCTTATAATTAGATACGAGTCGATCGGAGTCGGAAAATCGAAGAAAGGGCATACTACTTGGTTAAATTGGAGTGAGTCGAGGTAAGTGAATTGTCTAACATTGTTTGGGGAAAATTTCCCCTATGATTGGTATTTGTAGTTGCGAAAGGGTATAATAAGATCTCAATCTTAGACCTAGCAGGTGCGTTATCTTCTGCAGAGTAATCTACATAGACGTGTTCCTTATAATGTTGAGTGGATAGTTTCTTTTCTACCGGTGGAGTGTATGTGTTGAGATTTGAATTTGAATCTGGTTGAGAAAGTTAACTTGATTGTTACGAGAATGAAAGCGAGATTAGCGAATGAATTGAGGTATTTTTTGGTTTATGTTACTTGAGCTTGTGAAGAGTTTTCGTTGTCCGGATGTAGTATTATGACAGTAATAGAGTATGAATATTGTGAGGTGTGGAATGCTTTGTTCTATGGCTTTGAGCCAAGTGGGGGAGCCTGCTATTGATAACTTGATTTCATTATTATGTGTTGTACTAGTTTTGGTTTGATGCATACATGTGAATTGGTTATGACTTGCAAAGATTGATATCGATGATGACTCGAGTAAAAAATTCCTGGATACATGTTATGTTGCACTTTATGAGTATATGAAAATCATGGGATGACCGAGTTGTTATTGTTGGATGTAGTACGAAAGAAGTATGAATTTGATTGTTGACGTTAAGTCAGGGTTACTTCTTTAAGTGCGGTTAAGCTAAGCGAGCATGTGTCTTTCAGCCCACGGTGCAATTTAGATTTGCGCAGAATGGAGGACTCTCAAGAAGGTTCTAATGGGTTCAAGATTTATATATAGCAATCGAGAATTTGTTTTCGGATTCGTGTATGGATAGAATATGTGATTTACATTTGATGGTGTCGGGACTTGCGGTAATTCTGTATGACTATGGATTCTATATTCCAGTATAAGAAACGTAAAAGAACAATTTTAAATTCATATAAGGTATTTTCAGAGTGAGTGTTACAGTTGTGGTAATTTTGTGGTGCTTAAGAAGAATACAATAGCTTATGGACCTTAGGGTGATATGGTTTATGTTAGGATGTCTTGTAGTGAGCTTTGGGTATGGATCGTAGTGTTCTAACAAGGAGAAGTGTCAACTCAAGGGTAATTCAGAAGAAACTCGAAGTAACTAGGATAATTTGGTAGTAGGCTAGATCAGTATAGTAATGGTATGCTCGGTTCTTTTGGGTAATTATGATGTGGTAAGACTTTACATATGTTTTGGTGGAAACATTCTTGGGTTTGGTGAGCTACGTAGCTTGGTCAAGTTAGAGGAATTCAGTTCTGATAGTTTGGTTATGTGCAAATGGATTTCGAAGAGTTCTCGATGGTTTCTACCATGGGTTGAGCCGTATATTTTCTACCGGTGTGGGGAACATGTTGTGTATTGTGATTTCCTCCTGGAGGGAAGCAATAAGAAGGTTTCTAACTAACCGGGTAAGTAAATTACTGGTGACTCAAAGTTGATAATGAAATTCTTTTGCTTGTCACATGATGGCATGATAGATGTGGTGTGTTGTGCGGGATTAAGAATTACATGTACAATGTGGCAGTTCACGTTTGAAGGGAAGGTCATGAATTATGGACAACATGGTGAGTTTCATACATTTAGATGATTGTTATAACTTCTCGGTAATTCCTGAGAATGGTGCGCATTTCAGATGGCGCATTGTGTTTTGACTTACGAATGTTCATTGGTACTGTGGTACTCACCTGGTTGATAGGCTACTAATATTCAAATTATTAAAATGTGTCACAGAAGAATGATAGAAGTATTCCTAGTGGGATGATCACACATGAAGGATGTTTTAGTCATTCGAATGCTAGAGTTGTGGTCAGTTACGGTGGTTCATGTGTTCTACGTATTTGGGGACTGGAGTTCTCAGAAGCAAATTGTTTTGGGGCCGCGGACGGTGAAAGTGTGGCCAAGTTAACTAGATAATAGTATGTGTTATGGTTAAGTATTGAGGACTTTTTAGATGGCTATTTATCCATGCTCGGATTGTGTTTGGGCTATAATAAGCCTGGAATCGACTGTTGAGCTTTGAGCTATGATGATTCTCATATCTGTAACATTGTGTGATCTGTTTGAGCCGTGATTGAGGCTACATAGGAGTTAAATTCCCTGAATTAACTTGATAAATGCCTTAGTGATGAAAGATTTTCGATTTTAGCTACGATAGCACACTTTGTACAAGCCTACACTTTAGCATGCCATTTATACCAGTCCAAGAACATGAGAATCTTATCCTACTCATCATTTACACGTATACCTATTTAAATGCTCACATATGATATATTTGGACTGGAGGTATGGGACTATACCGGGCGGATTATATTGATGCTATAGCACGTGAGTTGTCCGTGCGAGTGATGTTAATGTGAGCTCGAGAAGAGCTGGTTACTATTATTAAATTCGCGTGTCTTGGTTTTACTATGTATAATGAGCTTATAGCGTTGCAGTTCTGGCTATAGTTGTATTGGTGTGGCGTATCAGTGGGATAGTTGTGTTTGATAATATAGGGTCATAGGACCTGGAATGGGTACTATTAGGTTTCATTATGGTATATTTGGGAGGATGACATTCAAAGTCGGCTTAAAAAGTGATTATGGTTCTAGTTGGGGTGAGAGAGCTCCATAATATTGTTGATCTGATAAGGGGTTATGAGATTCTGCGTGTTTCTTTAATTATCAGCGGTGTACGAAAGTTTTGGAATGAGGTTATGTGGAATGTGGTGTTTAATATAGTACTTGGTTGGTTTGGAGTAGTTAACGAGATCGAAAATGGTGTTGTGAGTATGCAAATTATGTGATATATCATGTGATTACATCTTGAGACATGGCTATGGCTTGATACAGTTTGTTCGCACTTATTTAGTGTGTAGATGTGAGATTCTGGTCTTCAAAAGAAATTCTGAATGTTAGAAATTGAATTCCAAGGTTTACGGGCCAGGGTTAAATTAATGATCTTCATTTATGTTGTGTTGTAAGAACTATATGGGATAGGGTGACGAGGGATCACCCCCGGGTATACGCGTGGTAAGGTGGAATAGTGATGTGATAGCTTGAAAACAATTCTTGGGACGTTTGAGGAGGAACGTGTGTTTAAGTGGGGGAGAATGTAACAACCCGGCCGGTCGTTTTGAGTATTACAGCCATATTCCCCCATTTACTACTCAATTCTTACTTTACAATTATTATATGAGTTGTCGGGGTAATGGGTCCGGGTCCGGTGAGGTTTTGAAATGAATTACGGTACATTTTGAATTATATGAAAACGACCACGGATTTAAATTTTGCTGCTTCTATTAGCTCTGTTGGGTGATTTTGGACTTAGGAGCGTGTCCAGATGTTTATTTGAAGGTCTGTAGGCCACTTCGGCATGAACTGGCAAAAGTTGGAAAAATGGAAGATTTTGGAAAGTTTGACCGAAAATTGACTTTATTTGATGTCGAGGTCGGATCCCAGTTTTCAGAAGTTGGAATAGGTTTGTACATTCATTTATGACTTGTGTGCAATATTTGAAGTCAACTCGAGTCTATATCATAGCAAGTTATTAAATGATGGTGAGTGGAGAATCAAGAAATGGAAAAGAAAAGTACTGGGAGCGTACTAGGGTTCGTGCAACACACGGATTGTGGTACGCCAGCCCTCTCATCAAGTTTGAAAAACTAGTGAAAGTATAGAAATTTGGCGCAGGCACATGCACGCTACCCCCACCTGAATCCTTTTTAAGTAGTCACCTTGGGGGTTTATTTTCCCCATTTCACTTGGACGGATGTTGGAGCTCTTCTCCACTCTCTCAAGACCACCAACTACTTTCTTTATTAAGGTAAGCAATTCCCATTATCTTGGTGTGAAATTCTATCATTTTTACACTAGTATTGTTGAAATCTACACATAAAATGCTTAGATCTTAAGAACTGAAGGGAGGTTTTTGCAAGATTTCTTCCAAAAAGGTAATCGTACACCCTTAGACTTACATGCATGAATGTATTATGAAAATATGAGCGTGAATCAAGTATTAGAACTCATGGTATGGTGATTGGAAGCCATAAATTTCCAATTTAAATACATAACCATTGTAGAGATTGAAAAGTGATTATTTGATGGAATTTTGTTGGTTGGGTGTGAATGGTTGGTCACACATGTGATGTTGGGTGTATAAATTATTAAAGAATGATTGTGGGATAAATTATTAGAAAATGGTGGTAATTGGATGAACTAACTCTATGGTTAAGAGATGTAAAAATTTATGCCTACCAAGTGTTTGATAAATTGTCAAAATGGCCTAAACTATGGAATTGTTACAAATGTTGGTCCCATTGGATGTTGATATTATAGATTGAAGTTTCTTAGGGTAATTGATTGTTGTAGCATCATTAAGGGGGCGCATTTTGGCTGTGTTGGCTAAATTTTCTCTCTTAGAATCGAATTCCATAATGGCCCCGTAAGTTTCAAGTATAGTTAGCTTCGAGGTTTTTAATTAAAGATCCGCCCTTTATCATTTGGAATTGATTTCCGATAGCTTGTGTTGATTGTATCGAACTAATTGTGGTTGGATTCGAGCCATTCAGAGTTGCATAATCGAGGAAAAGGTTCTACTATTGGATTGAGATAGCGTGATTGAGGTAAGTAACACTTATAAACTTGGTTCTGAGGGTATGAATCCCTGAATTTGTGTTATATAAATTGTTTTGAGGTGAGGCACATGATAGTTGACGAGCGTGTGGACGTGCACCATTGAAATTGTGACTTGAATAAATTCTGTGAAGTTGTAAATTAAAGTATCATGTTATTATCTCAACATTTCTCACGTGCTAGAGGAATTGAGCGGAGGCTCTTATTAAAGATCATGTTTAGGCTACGTGCCGATATTTTAGACCCATGGGGTCGTGTTACTGATAAATTAATTATTTTAAAAATGTACATTTCACACTCAGTCATATTATCTATTGTGAGTATATTTATGGGATCAAGCTACCCGCCTGCAGTAGGCCTTATAGGCTTTATTATTATGTGGATTGAGGCTGCCCGCCAGCAGCAAGCCTTATAGGCTTTATTATTATTATTAGATCGGGATGCATGCCGCAGCAGGCCTTATAGGCTTATTTGTTCTAGATCGGGGTTGCCCGCCCGCGGCAGGCCTTATAGGCTTATTTGTTATGGATCGGAGCTGCCCGCCTGCATTAGGCCTTATAGGCTTTATTATTATGTGGATCGGGGCTGCCCGCCAGCAACAGGCCTTATAGGCCTTATTATTATTATTGGATCGGACCGCACGCCGCAGTAGGCCATATCGGCTTATTATAGCGCTTGGAATGAAGGAGCCCCTACGGAGTCTGTACATACCCCCAGTGAGCATTGATGATTGTATATTTAGGATGGACTTCCCAGGGCATCAACTTGCCTTACTTATTTATACATATTGTGATGAAATTTCCCTGGACATGGATCTTGTCCGTATCATTTATATTTGGGGATACATTAGCCCAGGGCTGGATTAGCCTCATATGGTACTGAGTGACTGAGTGTTAGTCGATTTATATATATATATATACAGGATAGAATATCCCTGGGCTGGATTGGTCATAAACTGTGCCGAGTGACCGAATAATTTATGACCAGTATTTACCTGAGGTCTTTTCTACCGAGATGTCATATTCCTCATATCATGCAGTATTGATCTATTTCACTTGTATTGGGTTTAACTATTGAACTTGAAAGCATTCCTACATTTTTGTACCATTATTTATACTGGATTGTACCTGCGAAGCTCGTCACTACTTTCAACACAGAGGTTAGTCTTGTCACTTATGGAGTTAGTTGTACTCATACTACACTCTGCACCTCGTGTGCAGATCCAGGTGCTTTCGGATACGACGACTGTTAGATCTGAGAGTCCTATTAGTTGGAGACTATCAAGGTAGCTGCTTGGAGTCCGCTGACCTTGTCTCTCTTTCTTTCAGCTATTGTACTGTTCTATACTTTCAAATAGTATTTTATCAGTCAGATTCCGTATTTATATTAGATGCTCATGTACTCAATGACACCGGGTTTTGGGAGTTTTTATATTTGTGTTTATGAGGTTTTCTTCCACTGAATTTAATAATTATATTTTTGTTATCAAATTTAAAAGATATGGTGGTTTATTGAGATTGTCGTCTTGCCTAGTATTCAGATAGGTGCCATCACGACAAGTGAGAGTTTGGGTCGTGACAGTTCCGCCGTGGGGGGAGGAGCTAGGAGGAGAGGAAAAAAGAAAGAGTGAAAGGGGCGAAATAAAATATTTTTGGGGAAAGCAAGTATTTTAAAAGGATTTGCGACCGAATGAGACACAAATATAAATTTATTATTTAATTTTTTCGACCAAAACAGTCGCATAGGTCGATCGACGAAGTCAAGGTGTTAGGAGGCAATATTCTTAATTTTTATTTTTTTTATTTTCCGGGAAAACGGTCGGAAATCTCGCAAAAAACTTTCACGGTTTTATCCGGCAATTTTTTCGACGGACCTGGTCGCAGTGTCAGTCTTAAAATTATTTTAAAATAGATAAATATATTTTTTAGCAAATGTTTGACCGTTTCAGTCGGAAACTCCGACTGAATTTTTCCAGTCGCAAATTGGCGTTCGGAAAATTGTCATTTTTTACTGGTGACTGTTACGTAGAAGTTTTATCTTTTATTTTTCATATCCATCTTAAGAGAATGGTGAAACAGATTGTTGGAACTTGGAGATTAATATACAGCGCATACGACTAACAGTTTTCTGTTATAGTATATACTTGGAGGTAATTAATCACACAACTATTTACATTAATATCCCAAAAATTTCTATTACTTATTATTCCTCTATTTTTGATGTAGATAGAAACAGAATCACAAGCATGGGCAGAATTATCTTTGTTTTGCAAAACATATATCTTTCTTCAATGTTAGCAAGAAAAGGTCACATAGCGAAATAACTATGGATACAAGAAAATGTAACGATCCGACTTGTCGTTTTAAGAATTAGCATCTCGTTCAGTGACTTAAGGTCACGGGCAGCTTTGTGATGTGTATTATGACTTGTGTCTGTGGTCGAGTTTCCTTTTCGGATGATTCGGGATTAAATCTAAAGAACAATTCTTATTTTTGAAGCTTAAACAAAAAGAGTTGACCGAAGTTTGACTTTTGAGCAAATGACTACGGAATGGAATTTTGATGATTCCAATAGCTTCGTATGGTGATTTCAGACTTGGGAGTGTGTCTGGGTATTTATTTTGAAGTCCATAGTTGAATTTGGCTTGAAATGTCGAAAATAAGAAATTGAAGGTTTGGAAGTTTAACCGGGAGTTGACTTTTTGATATCGGGGTCGGAATCTGATTCTGCAAATTGGAATAGGTCTGTAATGTCATTTATGACATGTGTGCAAAATTTGAGATCAATCGGACTTGATTTGATAGGTTTCGGCATCGAATGTAGAAGTTGAAATTTTTTAGTTTCATTAAGTTTGAATTGAGGTGCGATTTATCGTTTCGATGTTGTTATATGTGATTTGAGGCCTCGAGTAAATCCGTATTATGTTTTGGAACTTGTTGGTATATTTGGTTGGGGTCCGGGGGTCTCGGGGGCCTCGGGTGTGTTTCGAGTGTATTTCGGATAATTTTGGGCTACTTTAGATGTTGGTTTTCTGATGTATGGTGTTGTTCTTCGCGTTCGCGTGGTCTCTCTCGCGTTGGAGAAGAAGGATTTGGCTTCTGGGATTTTGTCCAACAAGTACGCGAAGAGACTCTCGTTTTCGCAAAGAAGGAAACAATGTTATTTGTCATCCAACTTCAAAAGCTTATATCTTGCAATCTATAAGGAATTTGGAGATGCTCCAAAAATAAAAGGTGTGGCCCTTTTGTCTAGTTTTCATGAAAGCAAACCGTTTGGCATTTGGAGTTGTGTACGAAACGTTATGATGGATATACTGCAGGCTGTCTGAGAAGAGTAATCACGAACAAGAAATTGTTGCTGCACTGGGCTGACTTTGAAAGCTTATATCTCGAAATCTATAAGGAATTGGAGATAAGCAAAACATGAATATTATATCCCTTGATGTCTAGTTTTCAACAAGTCAAACCATTTGTAATTTGTAGTTTGATACAAAATGTTATTACTATTATACTAGAAGTTGTCTCATAAGAGTTTGGAAATGGCTGTTGAAGAATTTGTTCATCGCGAACGCGAGGAGAAGGTCGCGAACGCGAAGAACAAACCCCTGGACAACAGAATAAAGTATTTTTGAATGAAGAAAGCTCCGGTGAGGAAATTGTTCTAGATTTTTTCAAGAAAAATATTGGGGTAAGAATTCCTAACTCAATTTTGGTTAAAATACACGAATCTAGTGTTGTTTTTATCATGAAATTAGTGAATTGGGTTGAAAATGGTAGAAATTTTCTATATCTTAAATTGAGAATTTTGAGGTCGATTCGTTATCAGAATTTGATAAAATTGATATGGTTGAACTCGTGTCAGAATGGGTGTTCGAATTTCGAAAAACGTTTGTCAGGTTCCGAGAGGTGGGCCACGCGTTGACTTTTTAGAATAAATATTTTCGTCGATATTTTATTATCCGAAATTATTTTCGATGAATTTTAATGAAGTTATACAACTAATTTGGATAGACTTGAGCTGTCCGGAGGTCAATTCAAGCAACAAGGCAATTTTAGAATATCGGACTAACTTCAAAAAGGTAAGTATCTTGCCTAACCTTGAGTAGGGGAATTACCATATATTGTTGATTTTGTGATATGTTGTAATATTTGACCACTTGATGTGCATTTTTTGATATGTTGTAATATTTGAGCACTTGAGGTGGAATTTGTGATATGTTTTGATATTTGAGCACATGATGTGCAAATTTATAATATGTAGTGATATTTGAGCATTGAGGTGCAAGTTGTGTTATGATGTGATAATCGGGCACTTGAGATGCGAATTGTGATATATTGTGATATTGATACGCATGTGGTGGTATAAAACCTAGGTGTTGAAATGCATGTGGTGAGATAAGGGGGCTTGATACGCGTGGCTAGTAGGGAAACTATTAAAAGCCATGTGGTGTGATAAGGGTGGCTAAAACTCAGGATGCTATCTCGGGAAAAATAATTTTAAAAACTAAATGTGAAGACTCCCGTGGTGATATAAGAAAACATTAAAATTTATTTATTATTTGGAACTATGGGGAGGTACCTCGGGAGTGCCCTTTGTTGAAATTTATTTATGATTTGGGAGTACGGGGCGGTACCTCGGAAGTTCCCTTTATTGAAACATATTTTTATATTGTTCCGTGATGTATTATTTGATTTTATTATGTGTTTTGTATTCGATGTTTGAGTTGTTTCGAATAAAAGAAATTGCTATTATATTTTAATTTAATAAATTTTACATCCAAATCAGTAGCTATCAGATAGTTCATTTTAATTGAAATGTCATTTTCTTCACCCAACGAGTTCAAAAATAAACTCATTTCTTTGTTGATTTCTTACTTGTTTTAAAAATTATAAACTTACTTTATTGAAAATAAATTTATCCTACGGATCTTATATACGTTGATATTTAATTTTGGTACGCCGTGTTTTATGATTATGAAGTGAGGTGTAACAAAGTGACTTTTATTTGAAAGAATTATACTTGAAGGATATTTATTTGAAGGAACTATATTCGAAAGATTTTTATTTGAAAAACTTATGTTTCAAAGATTTATATTTGAAGGACTTGATTAATTGGTTATACTTGTGTTCCTTATTCGTTTGAGCAATATTTATGGTGTTCTTGTTGCCTTGTTGTTCATATCCATGATTGATCTTTGTTGCCGTCACTGCTACTTATTTTCTATTATTCATGTATATTACTATATTGCACAGGTTAAATGACTAGGGAGTGTCTTGAATGTACCTCGCCACTACTCCACCGAGGTTAGTCTTGATACTTACTGGGTACCGACTGTGGTGTACTCATACTACACTTTTGTACATTTTTGTGCAGAGCTAGGTATTGGAGATATCGAATTCGGACAGAGATTAGAGTGAGAATGCAAGGATTCAAGGTAGGACTGTTTGGTCGTTGCAGTCCCTTCGAATCTTTACATATTTATTGTACTGTCCACTCTTATTCGAAAAATATTATATATTCGATCCTTGGGATCACTGCATGTACTCAGTTTGAGTTCGTGAGTCAGTATTACCAGTCTTGGGAGGTTTTTATATTTGTTTCCGCTTCTAGTTTCGACACTTGTATTAAATTTTATGTTTAAAAAATAAATGTCCCGAAATGTAATTCTAATCGGCTTACCTAGTCATAGAGACTAAGTGTCATCACGATTCCTGTGGTGGAATTTTGGGTTGTGACAGAAAATATCCTCAATGTGGTAATACCATTTAATAAGTTGACCAGAAATTTCGTTCTCTCTCCCCCCCCCCCCCCCACAACACCCCAGAAGTCCCCATCTAAAATTATTTTTCTTAAAATGGGCTAGAAATATCACTAAGCTTATTTTCATATATTTATTCAACTTCAAGTTTGAGTAAAATAAACAACATCAATCCCAATATATCATAATCATAGTGTTCCAACCCATATCATTAACGGATTACAAGATGTGTGTAACGACCCAGAAGCCTCACCCTTGGGACTGTTATGGCGCCAAACATTTCACTTGATAAGCAAGCGAACGTTAGAATAATTTATCCATTTTTAACAGTTCAAATTAAATGATAATAAAGAAACTGAAATAACTGCAATAAATCTATGGTAAAGTGCGGAGTCACAACAACTGAAATATCTAATACCATCCTAGACCTGGTATCACAAGTGCACAAGCTTCTAGAATAGTACACATAAAGGTCTGGATAAAAGTATAAAGTTGTCTGAAAGAAAGTACACCGCTAAAAATGACAGTAAGGGATTATAGGGGATGAGGATGCCAAGCAGTTGTACCTCAAGTCACCACTCAATTGTCGACCCGAGCAATCTATGAACCGCCACTGGGATCGACTCCAAAATTTGCACAAGATGTGCAGAGTGTAGTATGAGTACAACCGACCTCATGTACTGTGAAAGTGATTAGCCTAACCTCAACGAAGTAGTGACGAGGCTAGGGCAGTCACTTATAATAACTTGTACGCAGTATTAAATACAGACAGAAAAGAAAATGCAGTAACGAATTAAAACAGTTAAGACATGAAAATAACTCAACCTCCGAATGAAAACCAGTAAATGCCAGAAATACCAATCCTTAGAGTCTCGTATGATAATACCGAAGCCAACACAATACGATAAGGAAAATAGAAGCAAATAGATTGTTGCGGGGCGCAACCCGATCACACCGTACAATACAATCCTCCCTTATTCCATTGTAATAATATAAACAATAATAAATAAATTTATGTTACAGCGTGCAACCCGATACCTCATATAATTAGAATCAGTATCAATATAAATTCATCCTTATTTTGTCATATTAAACCACCCTTATTCCACTTGTGGCAACGCGCAACCCGATCCCACTGTATCAATATAAATTAATCAATAAGTACATTTAATTTAACAACGTCAGTCACAAGAGTCTTGTACGAGCAATGGATATGAAGCAGAAACATAAAGGAAGTCTCGTCTCAAGTTAAGAATCTACTATAATGAATGCTAAACAACAAGATAATTTAATAAATTTCAACTAAGGGTACAAGTAAATCATTTAAGGCAAATAGTAGCAAGTCATGAAAGCGTGGGAAAGTCTAACATCTTTAACGCGAGAATAATAAGTGAAAACTATCAAATAAAGGCATATGAAGCATTTAAAACACGTAACAGTTAAGGCATGGAAGGTCATAAATAATGAAATGCGGAAAATCAGGGAAACAAGTATTTCGGAAGCGTATAAGCACTAGTCACCTCGCATATACGCCGCAACACATAAATTTCACATAGCACATAATTCAAGGGTTCCTAATTCCCTCAAATAAAGGTTAAACCCAACACTTACCTCACTCCGCAATCAACTCAGAGCTCTACCGAGGCGTTTTTTCTAGAATCCGCCTCCAAATCACTCGTATCTAACCACAATTGACTCGATAACGTCAAATAATGATAAGGAAATCAATTACAATACATAAATATAGAATATTACACTTTTCCCAAAACATAAAAAAAAAAAATCAACCCCAGGCATGCTTGGTCAAAACTTGAAGTTCGGACCAAAACCCATTTACGCACTCACCCACGAGCCGGATTATGTAATTGGTTTCGAAATCTGACCACAAATTGAGGTCTAATTCCCGAATTCGCAAAAACCACCAATTCTTCCTAAATCTCTAGTTTTCTACCATGGAAGAATAAAGACTAAAGCTACAAATTAATGGGTGATGTTAGAAATAGAAGAAAATGAGTTAAAGTATACTAACCTACAAATTGTTGTTGAAATGTCTCCTCCAAATCACATCTAGGATGAGCTCTAATGGAAAGATTATGAAAAATGGGTGAAATTCCGATTTTTAAATGTTTTATAGTCTGGGCGTCAGGGCTTCTTCACGTTCGTGAAGGGCCTGCCGCGATCATGAAGTGCAGCAGCCCAAGTGGCCTACGCGTTCGTGTTCGCAAGCCAATGCTCGCGTTCGCGTAGAAGAAAATACTGATCCTCATTCCGAGGTCCCAAGCTTACGCGTTCGCGAGAAGCTGGTTGCGTTCGTAAATGGTTAGGCCCCCAATGCTCCGTGTTCATAGCCCAGCTGTCGCATTCGGGATTAAGAAAATTCCACCCCATCTCAGTTCACTCTTCGCGATCGCGTTAAAGATAACATCAGATCACTGTAGAAGTTTAAAAACTAGAAATTTCCAAGTTCAAACCATATGTAGCCTACCCGAAACTCACCTGAGACCTCGGGGCTCCAAACCAAATATGCACACAAGTCCAAAAAAATTATACGAACTCGCTCACTCGATCAAAGTAATAAAATAACACCTAGAACTATGAATCAGACACCAAAACAAATGAAATTTTCAATAAACTTAAGAACTTTCATTTTAAAAACCAGACGTCTGAATCATGTCAAATCACTTCCGTTTTGCACCAAATTTTGCAGACAAGTCATGAATATAGTAATGGACCTATACCAAGTTCTGAAACTAAAATCTAGACCCGGTATCAATAAATTCAAAATGGATCAAATTTATAAATTATGTAAACCTTTAAACTCCAAATTTTCAATATATTGCGATAACTCGAGCTCGGGACCTCTAAATTCGATTCCGGACATACGCCCAAGTCCCACCGGGACCGCTAGAATACGGATCCAGGTTTGTTTTCTCAAAACCTTGACCGAAGTCAACTCAAATAAATTTGTTTGAGGCACAAATTCACATTTTAATCAATTTTTCACATAAAAGTCCTCCGAAAAAAGACACGGATTGTGCACGCAAATGGAGGAAGGCTAAAAGGAGCTATTTGGGGTTTCGGAACACAAAATTATTGGTTAAAGCCCAAGATGACCTATCAGGTCATCACATTCTCCACCTCTAAAACAATCATTCGTCCTCGAACGGACATAGAAAAGTACATGGACTGGTGAAAAGGTGTGGATATCTACTCCGCATGTCCGATTTGGACTACCAATTGGCTGCCTCGACCGACTGACCTCTCCACTGCATTCGAAGTGAGGGATGACTCTTAGACTTCAATTTTCGGACCTGTCGGGCTAGAATAGCCACCGACTCCTCCTCGTAAGTCAAATCCATGTCCAATTCAACTGAACTGAAATCTAAGACATAGGACGGATCACCGTGAAACTTCCGGAGCATAGACACATGGAACAGCGGATCGACTACTGATAAACTAGGTGGAAATGCGAGCCTGTAAGCCACCTCACCACTCTATGAAGAATCTCAAAGGGTCCGATGTACCTAGGGCTCAACTTGCCCTTCTTCCCGAACCTCATCACACCCTTCATGGGTGAAACCCGTAGCAATACTGTCTCTCCAACCATGAATGCAACATCTCGAACTCTACGGTTTCTATAGATCTTCTTCCTAGACTGAGTTATGCGAAGTCGATCTTGAAAATATTTACCTTGTGCAAGGCATACTATACCAAATATGTACCGAACAACCGAGCTTCCCCCGGCTCAAACCATCCAACTGGAGAACGACACCACCACTAGTATAATGCCTCATAGGGAGCCATTTGAATGCTCAATTGGTAGTTTTTGTTGTAGGCAAACTTCGCAAGCAGCAAGAACAGACCCCAAGAACCATCGAAATCCATAACATAAGCGCAAAACATTTCCTCCAATATCTGAATAGTGCGCTTGGGTTGTTTGTCGGTCTGAGGATGAAATGATGTGCTCAACTCAACCTGCGTGCCCAACTCATGTTGTACTACTCTCCAGAAGTGTGAGCTGAATTGTGTACCTCAATTAGAAATGATAGAAACAAGCATGCCGTGAAGACGGACTATTTTGTGGATGTAAATCTTAGTCAACCACTCTGAAGACTGGGTAACTGCCACATAAATGAAATATGCTGACTTGGTCAGTCTATCCACAATGACCCATACCACGTCGAACTTCTTTTGAGTCCGTGGGAGTCCAAGAACAAAATCCATAGTGATACACTCCCACTTCCACTTAGGAATCTCAAACATCTGATGTAAACCATTAGGTCTCTGAAGCTTGTATTTTACTTACTGACAATTTAGACACCGAGCTACATATACAACTATATCCTTCTTCATCCTCATCTACCAATAAAGCTACCGCAAGTCCTGATACATCTTGTATTTTACTTACTGACAATTTAGACACCGAGCTATATATGCAACTATATCCTTCTTCATCATCCTCTACCAATAATGCTACCGCAAGTCCTGATACATCTTGGCGGTGCCCAGATGAATAGAATATCGGGAACTGTGGGGCCCTTAAGAATCAACTCACGAAGCCCATCCACATTAGGCACACAAATACGATCATGCATCCTCAAAACCCCATCAACTCCAACAGTAACCTTCTTGGCACCACCATGCTGCACTGTGTCCTTGAGGACAAGAAAATATGGGTCATCATACTGCCGACCTCTGATGCGCTCATATAGGGAAGACCGAGCGATTGTACAAGCTAGAACACGTCTGGGCTCATAATCGTCCAACTTTATGAACTGATTGGCCAAAGCCTGAACATCTTATGCAAGCGGTCTTTTCCCAACTGGGATGTACGCAAGGTTGCCCATACTATCTTTCTACTCAAGGCATTGGCCACCACATTGTCCTCCTCTGCCTCAAGTTGATATCCTTTTGCTTGAAAAAATATTATATGCTCCGATGATATGTGAATACTTCGCACAACACGCCGTAAAGTTAGTGCCTCCAAATCTTCAGCGCATGGACAATGGCTGCCAATACAAAGTCATGAATATGGTAATTCTTCTCATAAAACTTTAGTTGTCGCGACACATATGCAATCACCCTGCCATCCTGCATCAATACTGCACCGAGCCCAATACGAGATGCATCACAATACACTGTGTAAGATCCTAAACCTGTGGGCAACACGAAAACCGGCTCCGTAGTCAAAGCAGTCTTGAGCTTTTGAAAGCTCAGCTCACATTCGTTTGACCATTTGAACGGGTCACACTTCTGGGTCAATCTGGTCAATGGGGCATCTATAGATGAGAACCCCTCCATGAACCGGAAGAAATAGCCTACCAAACCCAGGAAACTACGAATCTCTGTAGTTGAAGTGGGTCTTGGCCAGTTCTGAACTTCCTCAATCTTTTTAAGATCCACCTTTATGCCCTCTGTCAATACGACGTGCCCCAAAAAGGCGACTGAGTCTAACCAAAACTTGCACTTTGAAAACTTGGCATATAACTGGCTATCCCTCAGAGTCTGAAGTTATACAACCCAAAGATGTTGTACGTGCTTCTCTCGGTTGCGTGAGTAGATCAAGATATCATCAATAAATACAATCACAATGGAATCTAGGTAGGGCTTGAATACCCAGTTCATGAAATCCATAAATGCTACTGTGTATTTGTCCGCCCAAATGACATCACTAGAAATTCATAATGCCTATACCGAGTCCGAAAAGCTATCTTAGGGACATCGGATGCCCTAATCTTCAACTGATGGCAGCCAGAACTCAAATCTATCTTCGAAAACATCTTGGCACCCTGAAGATGATCAAATAAGTCATCAATCCTCCACAATGGATACTTGTTCTTGATGGTGACTTTGTTCAACTCCCGGTAATCTATGAACATCCTCATCGTCCCATCTTTCCTCTTCACAAAACAACAAAGGCATACCCCAGGGCGAGACACTAGGTCTAATGAAGCCCTTATCAATCAAATATTGCAACTGTTCCTTCAATTCTTTCAACTCTGGCGGGGCCATACGGTATAGCAGAATAGAAATAGGTTGAGTGCCCGAAGCCAAATCAATACATAAGTCGATATCTTTGTCGGGTGGCATCCCCGACAGATATGCAGGAAAAACTTCTGGGAACTCACGAACAACTGGTACTGAATCCATAGAAGGAACCTCCGCACTAGAACCGCGGACATAAGCCAAATAAGCTAGACACCCCTTATCGACCATATGTCGAGCCTTCACATAAGAGATAACCCTGCTGGTAGAATGACCAAGAATCCCCCTCCACTCTAATTGAGGCAACCCCAGAAAGGCTAAGGTCATTGTCTTGGCGTGACAATCCAATATAGCATGATAAGGTGACAACTAATCCATACCCAAGATGACATTAAAATCTACCATATCGAGAAGTAGAAGATCTATGCTAGTCTCAAAATCCCCCATAGTAACCACACACGAATGATAGACATGATATACAATAATAAAATCTCCCACAAGTGTGGTTACATACACAGGACGACTCAAAGAATTACTCGGCGCAACCAGATACGAAGCAAAATAGGATGACACATAGCAATAAGTAGAGCCCGAATCTAATAGAACTAAAGCATCTCTATGGCAAACTAGAAAAATACCTGTGATATTAGCGTCAGATGACTCAGCCTCAGGCC
The DNA here is from genome assembly GCF_000390325.3 of Nicotiana tomentosiformis. NCBI lineage: Eukaryota > Viridiplantae > Streptophyta > Magnoliopsida > Solanales > Solanaceae > Nicotiana > Nicotiana tomentosiformis. The sequence goes on from NC_090823.1 coordinate 16,845,612, forward strand.
TAGCCGGGAAAGCATAAAACCGGGGATGGGCCCCACCACTTTGAACAACGTCTCTGGGACGGCCTCTAGCTAGTTGGCCTCCACCTTTAGCAGCCTGACCTCCACCTCTAACGGCCTAGCTTCCACCTCTAATGGCATGACCTCCACCTCTAATGGCCTAACCTTTGTCCCTAGCTAGCTGAGCGGGTGGTGGAGCAACCGATGCTGGAATCATGGTACGCAAACTCTATTATGGCGTGCCACCCAATTATCTCAGACATGACCTCCTTATATGCCCAATACTATCACACTCAAAATACCCATCATGTTGTTGTGGTTGCTGAAATTGAGCTGACCTAAACGGGCAAGATAACCACGGTGATAACTCTGAATTGGAGGCGCACTGATAGGAGCTAATGGTGCACTGTAAGTTGGCTGGCCAAAATAAGGCACATAAAGACTGCGACTCCATGAAGAATTGTGAGATGCTTGAAGTGCATATTGAAATGGCCTGGGAGGATGGCCTCTACCAAAAGTACCCCTGCCCTCGGATGAGGCACCACAGAAACCACCGGTATGACGAGGCCTCTTATCCGACCTCTGCCCCCTCTCCGAAGCAAGAATCATCTCGATCCGCCTAGCAACATTGGCAACTGTCTTAAAGGAAATGTCACCCCCAGTCTCCTTGGCCATCTGTAGCCTGACAGTGTAAGTGAGTCCATAAATAAATATCCTCACCCTCTCCCTCGCAGTAGGAAGCAAAATAAGGGAATGACGAGAAAGATCCATAAAACGGGTCTCCTACTGAGTAACAGTCATACTGCCCTGTTGGAGACGCTCAAACTGCCTGCGGTAATCCTCTCCCAATATGATAGGGAGAAACTTATCTAGAAACAGCTATGAGAACTGCTCCCAGGTAAGTGCAGGCGACCCAGCTGGTATGGTCAACATATAATCTCTCCACCACCTCTTGGCGGAACCCGTCATCTGAAACACAGTAAAATCGACCCCATTGGTCTCAACTATACCCATGTTCTACAGTACCTCATGGCAGCGGTCAAGATAATCATGTGGGTCCTCAGAAGGTGCACCACTAAAGTTAACTGGAAAGAGCTTAGTAAACTTGTCCAATCTCAATATAGCCTCAGAAGACATGGCGGGCCTATCACCAACTGTGTCGCAATAACCGGTTGAACTACCCCAATTGGCGAGGATGCTGGAGTCTGACACTGGGGAGCCATCTGCTCCAGAGTGCGAGTAGCGGGAGTCTGTGCTCCTTCCCCAACCTGATAGATGGTTGGTGCCACCGGGAAGGCACCGGTCTGGGCCACACTCTCCAAAAGGCCCACCAAATGGACTAGAGCGTCTTGAAGCACTAGGGTGGCGATGAACCCCTTCGGGACCTGAGCTGGACCAACAGGTACAGTCTGAGCTGGAACCTCCTCATCAAAATCTACCTGAGGCTCCACTGCTGGTGCTGCTGCTCGAGCCCTAGGCTGAGCTCTGTCTCTGGCGCGATCTCGGCCTCGACCTCTGCCCCTAATAGGAGCTGCAACTGGGGGCTCCGACTGATGTCCAGCTGAAGATGCAGTACGTGTTTTCGCCATCTGCGCGAGAACAAGAACAGAAGAGTTCAAATCGAGGAAGGCTAAAAGGAGCTATTTGATGTTTCGGAATACAAAAATATGGGTTAAAGCCCTAGATGACCTATCAGGTCATCACAATGTGCATCATACATTTATTGTACTCAGATAATCACAAAGTATATATGTCACCAACTTTATATTTGTGAATTCATGTATAATTAGGTTAGATTATACTTTTGAGGAAATCCTACTCGATCTATTCTGTGTTTTTCCTATAATCTGATCGTAAGGAGAAACAACGTCACATGCATGGCTGTGCATTAATATGTTTGTCCTGCAAATATGAATGTGCTCCAAACATTGAAAACAAGAGTCACATAGTCAAAAACATTAATAGTAACCAAGTTAAAGAAGATTTGTCATACAAATTATTTATAAGCAGTTCAAATATTAAGTATGTTGGAGGCTGATTTATTTTATTGGCTGTGGAATTTGAAAATAAGCGTATCACATGCAGAGACTAACTTAATATGGGATACCATTTAATAAAAGCTGGCTGCTGAGTTTAGTTATGTTACAAAGACTTACTGGTTGATGTTATGATCACAGTGCTTTATAAAAAGGCTCTATATCTTACACTTCAAAAAACATCATCAGCTCCTTACTCCTTTCTTTTTTCTCTTTACAGCTTTTTAAGCTCTAAGTGTTCAACTTCTTCTGCTAGCTACAAAGAGAGACTAATTTCCCTAGCTTCTTCGACTTCAAGTCTTGACTGTTGGAATGGCGAAAGTGATGAATTTTAACTCAATTCTCATGGCTGCGGTGCTTTGTACGTATCTTACTACTAACAGTCAGTTTTTTTCTTTTTGCTATTACTAAAGTTATATAAAAATTTCGTTATAAATTGCAACGAATACAGAGTATTTTATTGACAACTAAACGTTACTTTGTTTAGTTTCTCTACTGTATCATTGGACAACAACTGAAGCGGACCTCATTGTTAATATAACCTACCTCGAGACTGCCATATCAAAGGGTGCAGGTTGTTTACTTGAAAAACGGATAGAATTGAATTTGTACGTAGTTCTAAGGATATGTGGTATAGCTTAATATCAATCGTAAGGATAAATAGAAATATCAAATATGGATTGCAAAGAATGCAAAGTAAACAAGGTTGTAAAGAAGATAATTTTTAGGACTGAACAAGTTGAATCAATTTTATGAAGCTTAAAAGAATACCTCTTCAATATAGGAGAATATGGTGCTTGAATTACAATGTAAGCCAAAACACTTCCTCTTTACAGAAATAATAACCATCCCCTTTATAGTAGAGGGATCTTACATTAGATATCATTAAAAATACATAATGGGAGACCCATGATAAATTAGCTTTTCCATAATTCCTGCCATGATTCTTCCCTCTAGTGGGATTGTAACGACTCTTGTTTATGAGCTCGATATTGGATCGAGTTTTCCGTCTTGACTCGAGCTCTCGATCTTGACTTTAGCTCGATTTTGACTCGGATCCTTAAATTTATTCGAGGTCAGTATTGTTCGGTCTCTGAATCATAAGCTCGATAACTTTACTTTGCATCATAATTCGACTTGGATTTGAGCTTGATAATGATATCGAGCTCGACATTGATCGGTCCTACGGGATCAAAGCTTGTTTGTACCATCTTCGGAACCCATCTCGAAGTCTTACTTCGATCCATTACGTTTTGACCTCGATCAATCGTACGAAGGCTGTAATCTATTTTGACCGTATACAGATAGTCCCCTCGTTTCTCGGGAAGGACGCGGTGAGATACGATATGATTTTTCAACGGCTCGATCGGATTACAAGCTGACATTTACATTGGGCTCGACCATGATGCACGTGATAGCTGTCTCGTCGATTTAGTCTTTCAAGGAATTTAATGCATGTACGATGGTGGTCGGCCACCGCTGATACTGAACTGCCATTGCTTTAACCTATAAACAACCTTTCCTTTTATCATTTACCACTTTTACATCTTCAATCTTCCAAATTAACCAAGTTATTTTTCGTATTCTCTGAGTTTATTTGAAAATTTGTGATTCCTCTTTGCAAAATTCTTCTTCTAAACCACCAAATCTTTGTCACCTTCTTTAAATCCAAAATGGTGAAGATATCAAAAACCGTTCCCCATAAAGAAAAAGCTTCTTCTTCCGGCGGCGTGTGTTCTTACCTTCGATTTCAAACTCGATAAAGGTTCGCCGGTTCCTGGACGATGTGAGCCCGTATCGAGGTACATTTGTTCGATAACTCGGGAGCACATCGAGCGGATAAAGAAAGATTGTAACTGGGATAACAAATAAGTGGTAGTGCCGTCTCCCGAAGAGGATATTACTACTCACGTGAGAAATTTTTTAAGCGTGTATACTTACCGTTTTATGTTAGGTCCCCTCGACTCTGTTATCATTGATTTTTGTCATAAATACCTAATAACCCTAGGCCAGATACATCCTTCCTTTTGGCGGATCGTTATTTTGATCCGATATTTTGTGAGTAAAATCTAGGGGATGCCTTTCACCCTCGATCATCTTGTCCGATTATACCGTCCTTGCCTTTTTCGAAGAGGGTCAATAAAACTCTAACTTCGAGCTACCAAGGCCTTATTCTCGAGTATAGATGAGGATAAGGATCGAGGTTGGATGGGCAGGTTCGTTCGAGTAAGGACTTCATACCTGATTCCCCCCCGAGAAGTTGTCTTTTCCCGAGGAGTGGAACATGAAGCGTAAGGGTAATTCTGCTGTTATCTTCTATTATTTTGTTCTTTCATTTCCTTTCTCACCAATATTCCCCTTTTGTGTTGCAGCGGTTCCCTGGATGCCCGGCCAGTGCCAGATCTCAAGAACTGGGTACGTGATCTGGTTTCGACCTCCTTATACGCCGAGCGCTCATGGTGCGACTTGTCAAAGGGCCGATGGGAGGCCAAAAATTAAGGTAAGCACCTTTCTTGTATCTTTTGGTAATTTGAATAAGATGCTTTTAACATACTTTAATAAAATTTTCCATATGTAGGTATGGGCAAAGATGGGATTTTGAGGCCCTCATCAGTCAAGGAAGAGGCTTCGACCTCTGTCCCAAAGACGGTGAAAGATATTAAGAGGAAAAGATCCCCCGTCCTCGAAGATCAAAATCTGAAGAAGAGGACGGCTAGTAAGCTGAACAAGAATATCATTCCTTTGATCATAGAATCCGTTTTGTGTCTGAGGGATGAAGAAGAAGAAGAAGAAGAAGAAGAAGAAGAAGAAGAGAATGATGGGTCTACGCTAGCAGCCCGAAGGAAGAAGGCCACCGACGTTCCGCTGGCAGCTGTATCGATAGTGGTTCATAAGGCTCCGCCTCGAACTGAGGATATATCAGAGAGAGATTCGGACGAAGTCCCCGGGTTGTTGGAGATCAACGATGCTTCCCATCGAAGCCAACATATGGGGGATATGTCTAAAGGGGCTCTTTCGAACCTTTTCGAACCAAAGAGAATGCCCCAGGTGATTCACTTGGGGCAGTAGCAATCGAAGACTCACCCTCCTTCCCTACTTTTTCTGCAGGGGCGATTCGGGAAGCCCAAGCTTTGGGGGCCCTCGAATTAGATAAGCCTCATGATTGAGAGGATCTTTTTCGTGACCTGTTTATCAGTGTCGAGGACACTACCGGTACAAGTGACGCATCAGATCCTTTTCACGGAGTGCAGCATGCTTTGAATCAGGTAAGCCTTCAATTATATGGCATTACCTTTAAGTTTACTTTTCTTTTCTAACTTCGTTTCTTCTTTCTTTGCAAGTCGCGAAAGTTATCGAGAATCATGTTCTCGATCGTGAAACGAGCTGCGTCGATATGAGGACAAACTTCAACGGGTTATGGAGAAGAGGAACTCCCTAAACTTCCTCTTAGGCCAAAGGGGAGAGAAAATAAAAGACCTCCGATCTAAATTGGCCAAAGCTCACCAAGATCAGATAGATCTATCCTAGCAGGTAATAATACTTTTAAAAGCCTATGGGCTCGATACCGGAGCGATGGCTAATTTTTTGGTCTCACAGCTGCAGCATAAAATTGAGATGATCAGAAAACTCCGTGAAGAAGTCGATGTGATAAGAGCAGAGTCTTTGAAGTGTAAGAAGGAATGGACCGCTTTGATGCAGAGAAAGAAATTGCTCGAGCCCAATTGTCTTCGGCCAAAAACAAACTTCAAAAAATGATGGAGAATGGCTCGGTCCAAGCAAGAAGAATAGAGGAGCTCGAGGCTCGGTTGGCCCATGAACTTGCCAAGGACAAATCTGACGCCGAAAAGGCAAAGGCCGATGCGGATGCACTCGTGGACGTCTATCGGGCCGATGCTGAAGCTGCCCAGGTCCAAGCAAGAGAGGCAGCCGAGACCACCGATACTCAAGCACATTGGGTCCCCGAACTTGCTAAGTGACGATCTCGTAGGGAGGCCCTCGAGGAGATCCATGCTCGAGGTTTTGACCTCGCTGAATAGAACTCGAAGCCGATACTGAAGCCTTGGTTTTCAATGACGATGATGATGATAATGATGATGATGATGATGATGATGGGAGTAAGAGCGGGTCCGTGAACGGGAGGGGGGGCCCGATATAGACCGCTCCTGGGGATAACCAGGAAGCTTAGTCCTTAATTTTTATGTTGTAATATCCCTTTTTTGCCGACTTGCTTCTGTTCTGTTTCCTGTCTTGTGAAGATTTTATTCACACCTTATGAATATTTTCACAAGGATTTAGGCAACTTAATCAAATTTATACTTCTTACCCTTTATAAACGAGTGAGCGCTTACTCAAACTTGAAATAAGGTAGCTCATATGCTTAGTAGTCGAGTTGAGTGATTGTTTGAACATAGGCTTACTCAAACTTGAAGTGATGTAGCCCTTTAGGCTTATTAGTTGAGTGAGTGATTTGAACTCGAAGTAATATAGTCCGTAAGCGTAAAGATCGAGTGAGCGTTTGTTCGAACTCGAAACAAAAATATCTCGTAGGCTTAGTAGTCGAGTTAATGATTCGAACTTGAAGTAATGTAGCCCATAGGCATAATGGTCGAGTGAGTGCTTGCTCGAACTCGAAATAAAAGTAGCGCGTAGGCTTAGTAGTCGAATAAATGATTTGAACTCAAAGTAATGTAGCCCGTAGGCGTAATGGTCAAGTTAGTGCTTGCTCGAACTCAAAATAAATGTAGCTCGTAGGCTTAGTAGTCTAGTGAATGATTCAAACTCGAAGTAATGTAGCCCGTAGGTATAATGGCCGAGTGAGTGCTTGCTCGAACTCAAAATAAAAGTAGCCCTTTAGGCTTATTAGTTAAGTGAGTGATTCGAACTCGAAGTAATATAGTCTGTAAGCGTAATGATCGAGTGAGTGCTTGCTTTAACTCGAAATAAAAGTAGCATGTACGCTTAGTAGTAGAGTGAATGATTCAAACTCAAAGTAATGTAGCCCGTAGGCATAATGGTCGAGTGAGTGCTTGCTCGAACTCGAAATAAAAGTAGCCCGTAGGCTTAGTAGTCGAGTGAATGATTCGAACTTGAAGTAATGTGTCCCGTTGGCGTAATGGTCGAGTGAATGCTTTGTCAAACTTGAAATAAAAGTATCCCATAGGCTTAGTAGTCAAGTGAATGATTCGAACTCGAAGTAATGTGGCCCGTAGGCGTAATGGTCGAGTGAATGCTTTCTCGAACTCGACATAATAGTAGCCCATAGGCTTAGTAGTCGAGTGAATGATTCGTACTCAAAGTAATGTGGCCCGTAGGTGTAATAGTCAAGTGATCGCTTGCTCGAACTCAATCCTATTTGCATAATAAATCTCGAAATAGAGGGATGTTTCTTGGATATAAAATATCGGTAAAGAAGAGAACTTTCTTTGAAAGTCATTATACATGTGTTCATGTTTTGCGTCAGGGTTCGGGCCAATTACATGAGCATGGTTTGTTTTGACAATTTGGCTCTTACAACTTTTCCTATTGGAACCCTGTTGTTAAGAAATAACTTTCTTACATCAGAACTTGGTATATTTGAGGGCTAATGCCTCCCCCCCAGTATTCGAGATTTATTGTAAAGAGGCCTCAGATACTATCGAATTGTTTCTAAGTTTAGCACGATCACTAGTTGCCTCATTAAAAACCTTGCCGAAAAACCCATTAGGGATAAAAACCGGTCCAAGGAAAAAAGTGCAATGCGTGCTTTCATACATAAGGCTTTGTGTTGAAGGATCCATCCTAGTTTCGAAATGTAAACGAATATGGGAGGATCGTACCTTAGCAGTAGTGTCGTTTAGGTGTGACACATTCCAATTGCTTGATAGTTGTTTGCCGTTTATAATACCGAGCTTGTATGATCCTTTTCCGACATTTTTGAGAACCTGATATGGTCCTTCCCAATTCGGTCATAGTTTTCCTTCGTTTGGATTTCGGGTGCCGATGGTGACTTTCCTTAGCACTAAGTCCCAGAGTTTAAAATGGCAAAGCTTGTTTCTTCAATTATAGTATCTTTCGATTCGCTTCTTTTGGGCGGCCAATTGGACGAGAGCAACTTCTCATTTTTCATCTGATAATTCGAGGCTAGTGTTCATAGCCTCGTTATTTGACTCTTCTGTTGTGTACCAAAACTTGGCACTGGGTTCCCCGACTTTGACTGGAATCAAGGCTTCGGAGCCATATAGTAAGGAGAACGGGGTCGCCCCCGTACTAGATTTTGATGTTGTTTGATATGTCCAAAGAACTTCGGGTAGGATTTCTCTCTATTTTCCCTTAGCGTCGTTCAGCCTCTTCTTTATGTTTTGAATAATAGTTTTGTTTGTTGATTCAGCCTGTCTGTTATCACTGGGGTGATAAGGTGTTGATAATATCCTCTTTATTTTGTGGTCTTCGATGAATTTGGTCACTTTGCTGCTAACAAACTGCTTCCCATTGTCACACACTATTTCGGCGGGTATTCCGAATCGACATACGATATGATCCCAGATAAAGTCTATAACCTCTTTCTCTGTTACTTTTACGAAAGCTTGTGCTTCAACCCATTTAGAGAAATAGTCAGTCATAAATAAAATGAATTTAGTTTTACCTAGGGTCGATGGCAGAGGGCCGACGATATCCATTCCCCATTTCATGAATGGCCATGGGGATAGGACTGAGTAAAGTTGCTCTCCGAGCTTATGGATCATTGGTGCAAACCTTTGACATTTGTCACAATTTCGAACAAACTCCTTTCCATATTTGACCATATCGATCCAATAATACCCTACCCTGATTATTTTTTGGATTAATGAATCGGCACCAGAGTGATTCCCACAAGTGCCCCCGTGCACCTCACGCAGGATGTGATCAGTGTCTCCTGGACCTAAGCATACTTCCAATAGTCCATCAAATGTCCTTCGATATAGCGATCCATCTGCAGTTAATGTGAATCGAGAAACTTTGGTTCATAGGGCCCTATAATGTTTAGGGTCCGATGGGAGCTTTCCATTCTTTAAGTATTCAATATATTTATTCCTCCAATCCCAAGTTAAGCTCGTAGAATTTTTCTCGGCACGACCTTCTTCGATCACGGTTCTCGAGAGTTGAACGACAGTCCCCGAGCTTATCTCGCCTTCCTCGACTGATGATCCCAAATTTGCAAGTGCATCAGCCTCACTGTTTTGCTCTCGTGGAACATGCTGTAAAGTCCATTCTTTGAAATGGTGCAAAGTGACCTGCAGTTTGTCCAAATACCTTTGCATTCTATCTTCTCGAACTTTAAAGGTTTTGTTTACTTGATTTACTACCAACAAAGAGTCACACTTGGCTTTGATGACTTCTGCTCCTAAGTTTTTAGCTAGCTCTAGACCTACAATCATGGCATCATACTCGGCCTCATTTTTAGTCAACCTAGTAGTTTTGATAGATTGCCTACTAGTGTTACCTGTGGGTGGATTTAAAATGATTCCTAGCCCGGACCCCTTTACGTTCAAAGCCCCATCCGTAAAAAGGGTCCATATCCCTGATGACATACCCGATTTCAATAAGAGTTCTTTTTCGACTTCGGGTATGAGGGTCGGCGTGAAATCAGCCATAAAGTCTGCTAATATTTGAGACTTGATGGCCGTATGGGGTTGATATTCGATATCATACCCACTGAGTTCGATGGCACATTTGGCCAATCGGCCTGATAGTTCGGGTTTGTGAAAAATATTACGAAGCGGGTAAGTGGTTAATACGCATATGGGGTGACATTGAAAGTACGGTCTTAACTTTCTAGAGGCGCTTATAGGTGCAAGTGCCAATTTTTCTAGGTGCGGATATCTAGTTTCCGCTTCTCCTAAGGTTCGACTTATATAACAAACGGGAAATTGCGTACCTTGCTCTTTTTGAACTAGGATATCACTTACCGCGATTTTTGATACTGCCAAGTACAAGTAAAGTCTTTCGTCTGTTTTTGGAGTATGAACCAGTGGTGGGCTCGATAGATATCATTTTAATTCCTCTAATGCCTGTTGGCATTTTGGAGTCCAATTGAAATCGTTCTTCTTTCTGAGTAGAGAGAAAAATTTGTGACTTCGATCCCATGACCTCGAAATAAATCGGCCTAAGGCTATAATCCGTCTCGTTAGCCTCTATACAGATTTCACATTGTCCACGATGGTGATGTATTCGATGGCCTTGATTTTATCGAGGATAATCTCGATCCCCCAATTTGACACCATGAAGCCGAGGAACTTGCCCGAACCAAACCCGAAAGCACATGTCGCGGGGTTGAGATTCATGTTGTATTTCCTTAAAATCTCGAATGTTTCCTGCAAATGGGTCAAATGGTCCTCTGCGCGCAGGGACTTAACTTGCATGTCATCAATATAAACATCCCTTAATTTACTTATTTGTTCCTCGAATATTTTATTTACTAGGCATTGGTAAGTAGCTCCCGCATGTTTTAGCCTGAAGGGCATTACATTATAACAATATGTTCCATAATTGGTGACAAATGAAGTCTTTTCCTGGTGTTCTGGGTTCATTTGGATTTGATTTTATCCGGAATAGGCATCGAGAAAAGTAAGGATCTCGTGGTCGGCCGGGGCATCAATCACGCGATCGATGTTGGGCAGCGGAAAGGAATCTTTGGGGAATACTTTGTTCAAATCCTTATAATCTACACACATCCTAATTTGTTTCCTTTTTTAGGAACTTAAACTACATTGGCTAACCATTCAGGATATTTCACCTCCCGAATGGACCCTATTTTGAGAAGTTTGGTTACCTCGTCCTTTATGAATGCATGATTTACCTCGGACTGGGATCTTCTTCTTTGCTTTACCGATCTGAACCTAGGGTCCAAGCTCAACCAATGTGTCGTTATATACGGTAGGATTCCTGTTATATCTAAATGGGACCAAGCAAAATAATCCATGATATCGATAAGAAATTGAATAAGTCTGTTCCTGAGTTTGGGGGTTAATCTCGTTCCCAGGTATACCTTTAGTTCGGGCAAATGCTCGATTAGTATGACTTGCTCCAATTCTTCGATCGTTGATTGGGTGGCGTTGGAATCATCGGGAAGTACGAAGGATCCAGGAATCCTATTATCATTATCTTCACCGATCTTCTGACTTCTGTTTGGGTTAAAGTCTGTGTCTGTGACTGCTATTTGGCACTTTGTTCCCCTTTTGAGATCAATCCCTTTATTGTCGAAGGCGATGATATCGGATTCGCTTCCTCGGCGGCAAAAATTTCTCTTAAGGTCGGTTGCTCTTCGTACACTGTTATGACCCCCGTCGATGTTGGGATTTTTAGAACCTTGTGTAGGGTCGACGATACAACTCTCATGAAGTGGATCCATGGCTTTCCAAAAAGGGCATTGTACCTCATGTCACCTTCGATTACGTGGAACTTCATTTCCAGGATGGTCCCAGCCACATTTATCGGCAGAATTACCTCGCCTTTGGTGGTTTCAAAAGCCATATTGAATCTGTTTATAAACAGGGTCGTGGGTACGATCTGCTCCTATAGACCGAGTTGTTGTACGACCTTCAACCTAATGATGTTGGCCGAGCTCCCTGGATCAATTTACACATGCTTAACTTTAGTTTTATTCATAAGTACGGATATTACCAGTGCATCGTTATGAGGTTGAATGACTCATTCTTCATCTTTATCATTGAATGACAAAGTTCCTATGGGTGCGTAATCCTGAGTTCGTGATTGCTTTTCTCTCACAATCGATGTCTTAGTTCGTTTAAGCACCGGCCCTAGAGGGGTATCGACACCGCCGATGATCATGTGAATGACGTATTGTGGTTCTTTTTGTTCGTTCTACTTGCCGAAATACCTTTTTTTGAAATGGTTCTTCACACTGTCGCTTAACCATTCTAGAAGGTGCCCCTTATTGAATAATCGGGCTACCTCCTCTCTTAGTCGTCTGCAATCTTTCGTTCTGTGGCTATGGGTGCCATGATATTCTCACATTTGGTTGGGATTTCTCTGGGCAAGATCGCTCTGCATGGGTCAGGGCCATTTAGTGTCTTTGATGCATCCGATAGTCGACACGATAGCGGATGCAACAATGCTGAGGTTATACTCCAATAACCGAGTCGCTTTCTTAGATTCGGTAGGCCTGTCGAACCCATTTCAATTCATTAGTCCCCGAGACCCTTGACCACGATCACTTCTTTTGTTGATTTGTCCGGTGTTACGTTTCGATTCATTGATTCTATGGTTTTCGTTATACGGTCGATATCGATCCTTGATCGAACCTTGTTCTCGATTGATATCCCTTCGAGCAGCGGGTTCAGCCCCCAACTGATTATCTTCGACTCTAATTTTTGATTGGTACCGATTGTGCATGTCAGCCTAAGTGATAGCTGGGTACTCAATCAGGGTATGCTTCAGTCGTCGTGATGCCGTCGAACTTCGTTCAATCAAACCTTGAGTGAAAGCTTGAACAACCCAATCATCTATGACTGGTGAAAGATCCATTCGTTCCATTTGAAAACGAGATACGAACTCCCTTAGCATCTCGTTATCATTTTGTCTTACCTTGAAAAGGTATGTTTTCCTCGTTGTGACCTTTATAGCCTCGGCGTGTGCCTTTACGAAAGAATTTGCTAACGTGGCAAATGAATCGATCTAATTCGGTAGTAGGTTGTGATACCAAATCATTGCTCCTTTCGAGAGGGTCTCTCCAAAGGTTTTCAACAACACAGATTCAATTTCATCATCTTCCAAATCATTACCCTTGATGGCGCACGTGTAAGAGGTGATGTGTTCTTAGGGATTGGTCGTTCTGTTATATTTGGGAATATCGGGCAAACAGAATTGTTTGGGGATTGATTTTGGGGTCGCGCTCGAGGGGAAAGGTTTTTGCACAAATTTTTTGGAATCCAACACTTTTATCATTGGTGGAGCCCCCGGGATCACGATTGCGGGAGTAGTCCTCGATTTCTGCTCATTTGAACTAACTATAGCTGGCTTCATTCCGTGGGCAATTTCTCGGGGTGGACTGGGCTCCGACCTACTTGGTAACTGGGTTTGGCTATGCAACTGAGCTATCGCTACCTGTTGGGCTTGTAACTTTTCAAAAATCATACGCAAGCTGACGCTATTTTCCTCAGTGTTATGGGTGTTTCGAGCTGCATACCGAGTGCCACTATGAATGCTATTTTCAGGTTCAGAATGTATGTTTGCCACAATTGCCACATGTGAATTGATATCTATCGGCACTCCGATCCGAGCTCCAACGGTGTTGACAAGTGGTCTTTCGGCACTGTGTGTCAAGTTGTTTTTCTCATCTTGATGACCAACTTCGTTGTCGATAGGTAAGGCCATTTGATTGGTAGTTAGTTGTTGCTAATCCGAAATCCGAGATACTATCGGAAACAAGCGTAAACAGTGTGTTTTTGCAGATTCGTATCAAATAACCACTGTTATCCTTAGCCCCATGGTGGGCGCCAAACAGTTTATCCGAAAAACGGATAGAGTTGAATTTGTATGTAGTTCTAAGGATATGTGGTATAGCTTAATGGCAAACGTAAGGATAAATAGAAATATCAAATATGGATTGCAAAGAATGAAAAGTAAACAAGGTTGTAAAGAAGATGATTTTTATGACTAAACAAGTTGAATCAATTTTATGAAGCTTAAAAGAATAACTCTTCAATATAGGAGAATATGGTGCTTGAATTACAATGTAAGCCAAAAAACTTTGTCCTTAGAGAAATAATAACCATCACTTTTATAGTAGAGGGATCTTACTTTAAATATCATTAAAAATACATAGTGGGAGACCCATGATAAATCAACTTTTTTATAATTCCTACCAGGATTCTTTCCTCTAGTAGGATTGTAACGGCTCCTGTCTATGAGCTCGATATTGGATCGAGTTTTCGGTCTTGACTCGAGCTCTCGATCTTGACTTGAGCTCGATTCTGACTCGGATCCTTGAATTGATTCAAGGTCAGTATTGGTCGGTCTCTGAATCATAAACTCGATAACTTTACTTTGTATCATAGTCCGACTTGGATTCCAGATTGATAATGATATCGAGCTCGATATTGATTGGTCCCTCGGGCTCGAAGCTTGTTTGTACCATCTTCGAAACCCATCTCAAAGTCTTACATTGATCCATTACGTTTTGACCTCGATCAATCGTACGAAGGCCGAAATCTATTTCGACCGTATACACAGGTGACAAGTTTTTCTTTTTTATGTTTGTACACATTCTTACAGTTTTACTTTTATATTGGAAATCTTGTCTCTCGTTTTTTTTAAAGTAATACTAGTACGTATTTTTAGTTGATGTTATTTTCGTTAAATGTTATTTTTACAGTATGCTTGGATGGAAGTGCTCCCGCATTCCACTTTTATTTTGGAACTGGATCAGGAATGTATAGCTGGCTTATTCACCTTCAGGTTAATCACACTCGAAATTTATGTTAGTAGGGTAGTGTATATTTGGGATCTTTGTACAAATAGTCGGTCATATTCATCGTTTACTTTTTCTACCCATATACATAGATTATGGCTAATTCGTTTTATATTTTACTTAATATTTTGGCTCATCTTTAACTCTAAATTTCTAGGGCGGCAGATGGTGCGAAATCGCTTCAGACTGCCAAGCTCGTGCGGCTACCGACTTATCTTCGAAAAATATGACAAAAATAGCATATTTTACTGGAGTTCTAAGCATCGATTCTCAACTTAATCCAAGTGGTTTAATTATACGCGCTATGTGTATTTACCCTTTTTTCCCTTCTCTCTTGCAGCACTATGTTGTAGCAATAACACTAACTAACTCAACGATGTTTTCAGACTTTTACAACTAGAACCGAGTCAAGGTTAGATATTGCGATGGGTCATCCTATACTGACAATAATGAAGAAGTTGACCCCGTAAGTTAGAATCTTCTAATTAGTCATGTTAGAAGTTTATCTGTTTAACTCGATCTCTAACTAGAAATGCCAAAATATTTCAGGATACTAACCTCCACTTCAGAGGAGCAAGAATATTTGAAGCTATTATGAAGTATTTGTTAGGTCAAAGGGATGATTTATGCTCAAAATGTATGTCTTCATCCCCTCCCCCCCCCCCCCCGGGACCGATTTATGATCTCTAAGATGGCTAAAATACAAAATGGTTTCAATTTTATGACATGCCATTAGTGGCGGACCCACGATTTTGTCCAAGCGGGTTCAATTAAAAAAGTTCATAACTAATATATGCGGTATAAGGCACAAGAAACATGTTTTTTTTTGTCTTTAGTGCTCAAAATGTGATCTCGTAATAAAATTCTCTTAAAGTCGGTGGTCTATATTTTAAACAAATATTTTCTTATTTTAATTTTAAAATCTAATTTTAACTAATTTATTGAACTTTAACAAAAAAACAAATTGACCAATTTTAGAATTTACTAACTCTTAAGAAATTTGATCGATTATAAAATCTTTTTAGCATTTATAAATAACAAGTTATTATTTGAAAAAGAAGACAATAAGAAAAGATTAACAAACTAAATTAAATTAACACCAATAATCAAAGAAAGAGAGCTTATACACTAAAAAGAAATTTACGTAAAGAATTTCTTCATAAAATAAATTAAATTAAACTAACAAATGACAAATAATTTCAACAAATATATTTGCATGTCTTAGCAAATTTAATGAAAGGGGAAACTAAACTTCAATATAATTTCTATTGAATTTATGTAAAGAAATTAAACTATAAAATAAAATTAAAAAACGGCAAAATATATACTACAAGGAAAATAATTTGATTTGGTTGCAAAGACAATTACATTAGGCTATGCTGCTATCTTTATGGAATTGTTTCCTTTTCTGATTCTTGTTGCAATTTGTACAAACAAAAAAATAAAGTTGGCACAAAACATGAAAAGGATTCGAACACACGACCTAACCAATACTTTAAATCCGCTCGACCACTTTCGCTAGAGCAAAGCTTATGTCAAGTGGGTTCAAATATAATTTCTATACAAAATTTACCTTGCTTTAGACGTAATTTATATATATACGCAGTATTATGTTTTGACGAAGCGGGTTCAGTTGAACTCACTTATCACCACGTGGGTCCGCCTTTGCAGGCCATCCTCAGTGGAACTTCAGCAGGAGGGTTGGGTGCGATCCTGAGTTGTGATAAGTTTAGATTATTTCTCCCATTAACTGCTAGAGTGAAATGCGTCTCGGATGCTGGTTTTTTTGTCAATAAGTAAGTTTGCTGACTCTACTCGAATTTCTAGGCCTCATTTGTTTTTTATAAGATTAAGACGTCTGAATCTGAATACACATATGAATATCACGATGTGTATTAATATTAAGACATTTGAATCTGATTACACATCTGAATATTAAAATGTGTATTAAGATCTGAATACTAAATGATTAAGACCGTTTGATTTTTAACATCTGAATGTATGCAATTTATCTTTATTTGAAAATTAATAAACATAAAATTCAATTAAAATACGAATCAATATAATATTCTATGGCAGTTGCTGATGGTAATGGCTAACAGTGGTGCTAGTGAATCCTGACTAGAGGCGGCGGTTGGTGGTAGTTTTGGTTGATGGTGGTGGTTCAGGGTAGTAGCTAGTGGTAATTGACAGTGGTAGATATTATGATTGAGGATGGTGGTGGTGGGTGGTTATAGTTAGTAATGGCGGGTGGTGGTGGTAGTTATGATTGAGAAAGGTGGTGGTGGGTGGTGGTAGTTTATAATGATAGGCAGTGCCGGCTATGTTGTTGCCAGTGATGGGAAGGTTAGTTGTGCTAGTTGAGGTGAATGAGTGTTGGTTATGGTTGAAAATGATGGTAGTGGAGTGGTGGGGATGGTGGATGATGGTAGTCGATAATTATGATTATCCAAAATGTCACCTTTAAATTTAATAATTAATTTTGTATTCTAAGACCTCAAAAAGCACTATTTATCAATTATCGACTTGCGTGCGTAGTCTGCAAAATTTTCTGAAAAGTTTTCAGGTGAAAAATGGATTAAAATGTGAATTAGAACTTTAAAACTCAACTAAGTTGACTTTGGTCAACATTTGAAGCAAATGGACTCGAATTAGTATTTTGACAGTTCCGGTAGGTCCGTATCGTTATTTGGAACTTAGCCATATGCCCGGAATCAAATTCCGAGGCCTGTAGCCCGAGTTATGTAATTTTGATAAAAAATTAAAAGTTTAAGTTCAAATAGTGTTCGGATGTGAAATTATGTGCAAACGACCCTGGAATAGAATTTTGATGATTCCAACAGCTATGTATGGTGATTTTGGACATAGGAGCATGAACGGAATTTTATTTGGAAGTCTGTAGTGGAATTAGGCTTGAAATATCAAAAGTTGAATTTTTTGAAAGTTTGACCAGGGGGTTGACTTTTTGATAACGAGGTTGGAATTCGATTCTGGAAATTTGAATAGGTCTGTTATGTTATTTATGACTTGTGTGCAAAATTTGAAGTCATTCCGAATTGATTTGATGTGTTTCGGCACAAGGTATAGAATTTGAAAGTTCAAAGTTCATACATTTTGATTTGAGGTGCGATTCATCGTTTTGATGTTGTTTGATGTGGTTTGAAGCATAGACTAAGTTCGTATTGTATTTTGGGACATGTTAGAATAATTGGTTAAGGTCCCGAGGGTTTCAGGTGGTTTTCGGAAGGTAAGCGGAATGGATTTCGGACAAAGAGGGTTGCTAGAAATTTCTGTTGTGAGAAATTTCGTGCGTGAAGCCAACTTTCGAAGCTTATATCTGGCAATTCATAAGTAATCAGAACATTTTCAAAACATCAAAGTTGTTTTCAAATCATTCATTATTTGGACATTTGTACAGAAAGTTATGATGGATTGAATGAAGGCTGCTAGAGCAATTTCGCCATAAATATCTGATGTGTGGAGTCGACTTTGGAAGCTTATATCTCGCAATTCATAAGGAATCGGAACATTTTCAAAACATGAAAGTTGTAGTCGTTTGATTCAAGTTTCCATAAAGTTAAACCATTCATCATTTGGACATTTGTACATAAAGTTATGATCTATTGAAGGAAAGCTGGTACAAGCAAGTTCTGGTGGACTTTTAGTGACGGATAGGCAGAAACTTAAGGACCAAAAATGGTCATTTCCTTAATTTGTTTTGGATTTTTGGAGCACGGTTCTTAGGAGATTTTCATGGAAAAATATTGGGGTAAGTGTTACTTATCCTATATTGATTATATTTCATGATTCCATACTCATTTACATCATGAATCTGTGAATTTATGGAAGAAAAATCAAGATTGTTTCAAAATCTTCCAAAAACGAAAATTTAAGATTCGGAGGTCGAGTTGTTATCAGAATTTGATAAAATCGGTATGGGTGGACTCGTAATTGAATGGGTTGTCGAATTTTGTAAGTTCGCCGGATTCCGAGATGTGGGCCCCACTGGCAAATTTTGAGCTAATTTCGAATTTTATTGAAAAATGTAATATGTTCTTATGAAATTGATTACTATAATTTTTGTTGACTGTATCAAATTAATTATGACTAGATATGAGTCGATCGGAGTTAGAAAATCGAGGAAAAAGCATAATACTTAGTTAAATTGGAGCAAGTCGAGGTAAGTGACTTGTCTAACCTTGTGTGGGAGAAAATTCCCCCCTAGGATTGATAATTGTACACGGGCTAAATGTGAAAGATTATGTTTTAAATTATGTAGATCATTGTTGTGCATTAATTAAATTATTTTATTTTGTTATATTTCTTTTATTCTGTGCATTATTTGAAAGTTGATTTTCTTTAAATTAAATATTATTTATATGAAGTATTTGACATTTTTAAACTTGATATTGAAGCAACGTATTAAAGATTTTGAAATATTACTTTCCTGAATTATTTACTCCTGAATAATTTTGTAAGATTTTCGTATTCATTGTGATGGATCAGTGAGCTCTTTATTGTGGAAAAATATAATTGTTGAATTATTTTGACATGAGCCGTGAGCTCTTTATTGTGAAAAAATACTATTGTTGAATTATTTTGACATGAGCCGTGAGTTCTTTATTATGAAAAACTATTATTGTTGAATTATTTTGACATGATCCGTGAGCTCTTTATTGTGAAAAAATATTATTGTTGAATTATTTTGGCAAGTTAAATTATTTGAGCACCTGAGGTGCAAATTGTGATATATTGATACGCATACGGTGGTATAAGGTCTGAGTATTGAAATGCATGCGGTGTGATAAAAGTGGCTTGATACGCGTGGCTAGTAAGGGAAACTACTAGAAGTCATACGGTGTGATAAGGATGGCTAAAACGCAGGATGCTATTTCGGGAAAAATGTTTTCTTTCAAATAAATTGTGAAGACTCCCGCGGTGAGATACGGAAATGAGATATTATGAATTTATTTATGATTTGGGACTACGAGGAGGTACCTCGGGAGTGACTTTTTTTTCAAAAAAAGTTTGATTTATGGCGGCAGTTGCCTTTGATTATTTGTTGTGATTTTTCTTGAAGTTGAATGGAAATTTTGTTTTGTTTTCACGAGATGTTATTTGCCATCATTTTGTGTAATTAAACGGTAACATGCTACTTGATTCATTTCCATTGTCATTTTATTTTATTATATTGTTAAATATTTTACCATGCCAATTATTATTTTCCAGTAGGGCCTGACCTGACCTCGTCACTACTCTACCGAGGTTAGGCTTGGCACTTACTGGATACCGCTGTGGTGTACTCATAATATGCTTCTGCACATCTTTTTGTGCAGATCCAGGTACACCTTATCAGACCAGGCATCAGTAAACTAGCTATACGTGGAGACGTCGAGGTATATCTACCAGCGTCCGCAGACTCCGGAGTCCCTTTCTATCTTACTATGTTGTTTTTCTTATTTGCTTTAGACTCTGATGTATAGAGACATAGAAAATAAATTCTTAGAAGCTTGTGACTTATTTATATCGGGTTTTGGAGGTTGAAATTGTTTGAATTACATTTTATTTATTTCAGATATTTATTATTATTCTGCATTGATAGGCATACCTAGTGTTAGAGACTAGGTGCCATCACGACCTCCTACGGAGGAAATTTGGGGTCGTGAGAGTTGGTATCAGAGCTCTAGGTACATAGGTGTCCTGAGTCACAAGAAGGTTTAGTAGAGTCTTGCGGATCGGTACAGAGACGTTTGTAATTATCTTCGAGTGTCTATGAAATTGTTAGGAAATATTCACTTCTTTGATTTCTTATCGTACGGAATTGATTTAGCTTGAAACTTATATCTTATATTCCTTGGTATCCACTCATGTATGACATTGCACACTCGGTATCAGTTGTGTGTCGACGGTTCGTGATGCCGCAAATGGACTACAAGGGAGCCAGAGATGCTCAAACATTGCCTCAACGTGTGATTCCGACTGAAGATGCGGGCGTATTGAGAGATTACCTAGTGAATCATGTGGGGGTGAAACAGATGTTGTCGTCTGGTTGATTTATACGAGCTGTGAAGGTTATTATTGTGGATCATCGGACGATGTAACCTATGACTTCGCGCCGAGTGGGGGGAGTCCACTACCCATGGGTGGATTGCGGGGTCATGTGTTATATTAATTTTGGCCTGAAATGTATATATGTGGTACTGAAAGATTCCCTAAAATTTACACATGTTTAACGCCTGAGATTTTGTAGAGGATAAAGTTGGGACTTGCGGTATGTCCGCCTCCTTAATAATCCTATACTTCAATACTATAGGAGTTATAGAAATAACTCTAAATTTACAGAAGGTCTACTCAGCCTGGACGTCACGGTTACGGATTTTGGGGTGCTTTGGAGGAAGTACAGTTGTTGACGAGATTCTGGACTATGTGGTTCGTGCGAAGATTTTTCTGTGTGGAGCTCTACTTTTGTGCTCGTTGTGTATAAATAGGGGTAAGGGTTACCCCAAAGAAGAATCGAAGAGTATGTTAAGAAATGGGTCAGCTCAACAGTGTTGAGTCAGCATAACAAAAGAAGAAATTTTCCTTGGGAGAGATAATTCTCCAGCGGTGTTCGTGGAAAGCCTATGAAGAGGGCAGACCAGCCAATGCAACACCGCCCATTTAGCTCAGTTCTCAGAAATGTTTTTGAAATGCTTCCCGGACTTTCTATAATGCATGGCACATAGGGTTTGAACGGTTGCGTCAGGTCACCATTGATGGTGTCAGAATATGCCATCAAGTTCAATAAGTTAGCCCGTCATACTCCTACTTTGCTTCCTACAGCCAGAGGACGAGTCCACAGACTCATTAAAGGACTCACTTATGATCGTAAAATTTTGTATGACTCGGGAGCTACAAGCTGATAGTTCATTTCTGCTAGCTGTAAAAATTGCCAAGATGTCTCAAGGTTCTGGTGGATTCAGTGGATTCTACTCTGCAAGTATAAATCATTATGGCGGGGGCTCAGGCAGTCGTCCAGCCCAGTTCGCACATCGGATTACTCGGGGTGCTCCAGTAAGTTCTTTTAATGCACCATCGACATGAGTTCCTACAATGGTTATTCAAAAATATCTGACATAGACTCAATATGAGCAGCCTAACCCACAAAGGGGTTGTTATGAATACGGTGATACTAGGAACATTATGAGAAAATTGTCCCAAACTTGGGAGAGACTTATTTTATCAAAGCACTCAGGCTATGTGCCCCATTGCAGTTACTACACCACCCACACGACCATTTAGGGGTGGAGGACAGACGGGTAGAAGGCGTCCTAGAGGTGGAGACCCAGCCGTTGATATATTTGTTTTATGGTATGGCGGAGGTCGCTACATCAATTGGTGTCGTTATAGGTACGACCTTGATATAATATAAAGGAATAATTTTCTTAAATTGATTCGGTTCTGAGTATCGAGATAAGTCCTCCTATTGTGCTCCACTTATGAGTGAGCTTCATAATTCTATAATCTACATATGTGTTTACCCCTGTTGGGAGATTTTATGGAGATAACGATGCCTATTATTTCGTGTTGGTCACTAATAAGAGCTGCGAGGATAAATGTGGCTTTCTGTTACTCATTTCAATAAATTTTGATGTAAATTCCAAATAATTAATTGCAAATTGTGAATTATTTGCCCTACTGGTGTGGGGTTCATTATGTGTTGTGATTTGGTGTAACCGAAATTATTTAAAAGGAGAAAATAGAAATTATCAATTGGCACGATGTGCATATTACTTGTGATTTTGAACTGAGGATGAGATCCTTATATTTTTATATAAATTGATATGTTTAAACCGGGCTACAAGCTGCGGTGGAAGTTATATAAGGACGAGATCCTTGTGAGGAAAATTCGTGTGTTTAAGTTCTCCCTTGTGAAATTAAATTTGTACTATAGTACTAATAGGGAGTCATGCCTGTTAGGCTTATTTGAAAATTCTTATATGAAATTCTCTGTGCATAGTTGTCAAATTCGTGTTGCAATTATTAATTTTTAACATATGAGGTAGGTGCCCGCCCAGGTGGCGTTAAATGTGACTCGTTTATTCGGGTAAATAATTATGAGGTCTTCATGCCTCGCATCTAGTTATCAGTATTGTGAAGGTTTGAAATGAGATTTTTGTTAACATGAGGTTAAATGATGATTCTGTAATTGATTATGAACAACTATTAAGACCAAATTGACACAAGAGGGTGCCCCATTTACAGGGTCAGACGAGTGTGAGTTGAGCTTTCAGAAGCTCAAGATCACTTTGACTCTGACACAAACGTTGGTATTACTTACATGTTCAAGGTCTTATACTACGTATTATGACGCGTCGCGTATTGGTCTCGGTGAAGTATTGATGCAAGATGGTAGGGTGATTGCCTATGCGTCCAGACAGTTAAAGGTACATGAGAAGAATTTTTCGGTCCATGGCCTTGAGTTAGCAGCTATTGTTTGTGCCTTGAAGATTTTGGCGGCATTATTTGTACGGTGTCCGTTGTGAGGTCTACACCGATCACTGGAGTCTACAACATCTGTTTAAACAGAAAGATCTTAATTGCAGCAACATAGATGGTTGGAGTTGCTTAAGGATTATAATATCACCATTCTCTATCATCCTGGGAAGGACAATGTAGTGGCCGATGCCTTGAGTCACAAGGCAGAGGGTTTGGGCGGCTTAGCATATTTACCGGTAGCAGAGAAGCCTTTGGCCTTGGATGTTCAAGCCTTGGCCAACTAGTTTGTCAGATTGGATGTTTCCGAGCCGAGTCGAGTTTTGGCTTGTGTGGTTTCTCAGTCTTCTCTTTATGATCGTATCAGGGAGCGTCAGTATGATGACCCCCATTTGCTTGTCCTTAAGGATATAGTTCATCACGATGATGCCAAGGAAGTCACAATTGGAGATGATGGTGTATTACGGATGCAGGGCAGGCTATGTGTGCTTAATATAGATGGTTTGCATGAATTGATTCTCCAGGAGGCTCACAGTTCGCGGTACTCCATACATCTTGGTACTGCGAAGATGTAGCAGGACTTGAGGAAACATTACTGGTGGAGGAGGATGAAGAAAGACATAGTGGATTATGTAGCTCGGTGTCTAAATTGTCAACAAGTGAAATATGAGCATCAGCGATCGAGTGGATTGCTTCAGAATGGCAATGGGAAAGGATCACTATGGATTTCGTTGTTGGGCTCCCACGAACTCAGAGGAAGTTCAATGCAGCTTGGGTGATTGTGGATAGATTGACCAAGTCAGCTCATTGCAATCCTGTGATGACTACCTACTCTTCCGAGCAGTTAGCTAGAATCTATATTCGTGAGATTGTCAGATTTCACGGTGTACCGGTATCTATCATCTCTGATCGGGGTACGCAGCTTACATCACGGTTCTGGAGGGCAGCACAACGTGAGTTAGGTACTCGGGTAGAGTTGAGTATAACATTTCACCCTCAGACGGACGGGCAGTCCGAACGCACTATTCAGATACTGGAGGATATGCTTCGTGTGTGTGTGATAGATTTTGGGGGTTCTTGGGATCAGTTCTTACCATTTGCAGAGTTTGCTTACAATAACAGTTACCAGTCAAGCATTCAGATGGCTCCGTATGAGGCCTTGTATGGTAGGCGGTGCCGATCCCCAGTAGGATAGTTCAAACCGGGTAAGGCTAGACTATTAGGTACAGACTTGGTTGAGGATGCATTGGAAAAGGTTAAGTTGATTCAGGATCGACTTCGTACAGCCCAATCTAGACAGAAGAGTTATACGGATCGAAAGGTTCGTGATGTTGCATTCATGGTTGGTGAGCGGGTATTGCTCCGGGTTTCGCGTATGAAGGGTGTGATGAGGTTCGGGAAGAAGGGCAAGTTGAGCCCTAGGTATATTGAGCCTTTTGAGATTCTTGAGAGAGTTGGATAGATGGCTTACAGACTTGCATTAACACCTAGTCTCTTTGTAGTTCATCCGATATTCCATGTTTCTATGCTTCGAAAATATCACGGAGATCCATCTCATGTGTTAGACTTCAGTTCGGTTCAGTTGGACAAGGATCTATCTTATGTTGAGGAACTAGTGGCTATTTTGGATAGGCATGTTCGAAAGTTGAGGTCAAACAATATTGCTTTCATAAAGGTTCAGTGGAGGGGTCATCCGGTCGAGGAGGCGACTTGGGAGACCGAGCATGATATGCGCAGCTGTTATCCACACTAATTCACCAGCTCAAGTACTTTTTCTAACTCCGTTCGAGGACGAACACTTGTTTTAGAGGTGTAGAATGTGATGACCCAAAATGTCATCTTTAAATTCAATAATTAATTTTGTAATCTAAGACCTCAAAAAGCACTATTTATCATTCCTCAACTTGCGTGCGTAGTTTGTAAAATTTTATGGAAAGTTTTCAGGTGAAAAATGGATTAAAATGTGAATTAGAGCTTTAAAACTTAACTGAGTTGACTTTGGTCAACATTTTGCGCAAACAGACTCGAATCAGTATTTTGACAGTTCCGGTAGGTATGTATCGTTATTTGGGACATAGGTGTATGCCCGGAATCAAATTCCAAGGTCCCTAGCCCGAGATATGGAATTTTGATGAAAAATTAAAAGTTTAAGTTCAAATAGTGATCGGATGTCAAATTATGTGCAAATGACCCCGGAATAGAATTTTGATGATTCCAACAGCTGTGTATGGTTATTTTGGACTTAGGAGGGTGATCGAAATTTTATTTGGAAGTCAGTAGTGGAATTAGGCTTGAAATGCCAAAAGTTAAATTTTTGGGAAGTTTGACCAGGGGGTTGACTTTTTTATATCGAAGTCGGAATCCAATTTGAGAAATTGAAATAGGTTTGTTATGTCATTTATGACTTGTGTGCAAAATTTGAAGTCATTCTGAATTGATTTGATGTGTTTCGGCACAAGATATAGAATTTGAAAATTCAAAGTACATAGATTTTGATTTAAGGTGCGATTCGCCGTTATGATGTTGTTTGATGTGGTTTGAAGCATTGACTAAGTTCGTATTATATTTTGAGACATGTTGGAATAATTGGTTATGGTCCCGAGGGTCTCGGTTGGATTTCGGACAAAGAGGGTTGCTAGAAATTTTTATTGCAGAAATTTCGCCAGAAATTTCTTGTGCGTGGAGCCAACTTTGAAAGCTTATATCTGGCAATTCATAAGTACTCGAAAAAATTTTAAAACATGAAAGTTGTAGTCGTTTGATTCTAGGTTTCAAAAAATTAAACCATTCATTATTTGGACATTTGTAGAGAAAGGTATGATGGATTGAATGAAGGCTAGTAGAGCAGTTTCGCGAGAAATTTCTGATGCGTGGAGCCGACTTTGAAAGCTTATATCTCGCAATTCATAAGGAATCGGAACATTTTCAAAAATGAAAGTTCTAGTCGTTTGATTCTAGTTTCCATAAAGTTAAACCATTCATCATTTGGACATTTGTACATAAAGTTATGATCGATTGAAGGAAGGCTGGTACAAGCAAGTTCTGATGGACCTTTAGTGACGGAAAATGGACTTTTAGTGACGGATAGGCAGAAACTTAAGGACCAAAAATGGTCATTTCCTTCATTTCGTTTTGGATTTTTGGAGCACGGTTCTTAGAATATTTTCACGGGAAAACATTGGAGTAAGTATTACTTATCCTATATTGATTATATTTCATGATTCCATACTCATTTACATCATGAATCCGTGAATTTATGAAAGAAAAATCAAGATTTTTGTAAAATCTTCCAAAAATAAAAATTTAAGATTTGGAGGTCAAGTTGTTATCGGAATTTGGTAAAATTGGTATGGGTGGACTCGTAATTGAATGATTATCGGATTTTGTAAGTTTCGTCGGATTCCGAGATGTGGGCCCCACTGGCAAATTTTGAGTTAATTTCGGATTTTATTGAAAAATATAATATTTTCTTATGAAATTGATTACTATAATTTTTGTTGACTGTATCAAATTAATTATGACTAGATACGAGTAGATCGGAGTTGAAAAATCGAGGAAAAAGCATAATACTTGGTTAAATTGGAGCAAGTCGAGGTAAGTGACTTGTCTAACTTTGTGTGGGGAAAATTCCCCCTAGAATTGATAATTGTAATATGTGAAAAGTCGTGCACACGAGGTGACGAGTTTGTACACGGGCTAAATGTGAAAGATTATGTTTTAAATTATGTAGATCATTATTGCGCATTAATTAAAGTATTTGATTTTGTTATATTCTTCATTATTGATTTAATGTTTATATTTTAAATTTGCTTTACCTTTTCCTGCTAATTGTTTTATCTGTTTAGTTGGAACTTGGTTTCTTTTATTCTGTGCATTATTTGAAGGTTGAATTTTTTTAAATTAAATATTATTAATATGAAGTATTTGACATTTTTAAACTTGATATTGAAGCAACGTATTAAAGATTTTAAAATATTATTTTCCTGAATTATTTACTCCTGAATATTTTTGTAAGATTTTCGTAATCATTGTGATGGAGCAGTGAGTTCTTTATTGTGGAAAAATATTATTGTTGAATTATTTTGACATGAACCGTGAGCTCTTTATTGTGGAAAAATATTATTGTTGAATTATTTTGACATGAGCCGTAAGCTCTTTATTGTGGAAAAATATTATTGTTGAATTATTTTGACATGAGCCGTTAGCTCTTTATTGTGAAAAAATATTGCTGTTGAATTATTTTGGCAAGTTAAATTATTTGAGCACCTGAGGTACAAATTGTGATATATTGTGATATTGATACGCATACAGTGGTATAAGGTCTGGGTATTAAAACGCATGCGGTGAGATAAGGGTGGTTTGATATGCGTGGCTAGTAGGGAGAACTACTAAAAATCATGCGGTGTGATAAGGACGGCTAAAACGCGGGATGCTATTTCGGAAAAAATATTTTCTTTCAAATAAATTATGAAGGCTACCGCGGTGAGATAAGGAAATGAATTATTATGAATTTATTTATGATTTGGGACTACGAGGAGGTACATCGGGAGTGCCCTAGTTGATATTGATTTATTGCCGCAGTTGCCTTTGATTATTTGTTGTGATTTTTGTTAAAGTTGAAAGAAAATTTTGTTTTGTTTCCACGAGATGTTATTTGCCATTATTTTGTGTAACTAAACGGTACCCTGCTACTTGATTCATTTCTATTGTCATTTTATTTTATTATATGGTTAAACATTTTACCATACCAATTATTATTTTTCAATAGGGCTTGACCTGACCTCGTCACTACTCTACCGAAGTTAGGCTTGGCATTTACTGGGCACCGCTGTGGTATACTCATACTATGCTTCTGCACATCCTTTTGTGCAGATTCAGGTACACCTTGTCAGACCAGGCATCAGTAAACTAGCTGTAAAAGGAGACTTCGAGGTATATCTGTCAGCGTCCGCAGACTCCGGAGTTCCCTTTTATCTTACTATGTTGTCTTCCTTAGAAGCCTGTGACTTATTTCTACCGGGTTTTGGGAGTTAAAAATTATTTGAATTGTAGTTTATTTATTTCAGATATTTATTATTATTCCACATTGATAGGCTTACCTAGTGTTAGAGATTAGGTGCCATCACGACCTCCTACAGAGGGAATTTGGTGTCGTGACAATAATGGTGGCTATGATTGAAGATGGTGGTGGTGGTGGTGGTGGTTGAGTATGGTGGTGGTGGGTGGCATGGTGGTAGTTGATAATGGTTGGCGGTGGCGGCAGTTAATAATAAATTTGGATGATAGCATCTTAATGAAATTAAGTCTCTGTTATAAATCTTAATCATACATACCTATTCAGACCCATTAAGTGGTAGTGAAATAAAAAAACAAACACACTTAATGATTAAGATCTGAATAATTAAGATTCTGACTTTAAAAACAAACGCACTTAATGTCTTTGATTTGAACAATTAAGATTCAGACCTCCATTAAATGCAAACAAATGAGGCCTCTTAAAAAACGAAAAAAAAAAAGAGATAGAAAACAACTGCACCTATTCATTAAATTCCTATAGTTGTGGAATAATTTTCTACGCTGCAATTGAGTGTTGTTTTGCTAACTCTCAAATGAGTTCATATGCAGAGAAACTATATATTGTGAACCACTTATTGAGGAGAAGTATAAAAGAGTTGTTGCTTTGCACTAAGAAGCATTATTTAAAATAGTTTCTCTTTTCTTATCGTTATTATATATTTCATCTCTTTTCTTTTATTATATAACCACTACAGTTTACTTTTTTCCTTGTACCTTATGTATATAAACATTAATTGTTGACTAATTTTGGGGTGTACTTTATTAGGAATCTGCCAAGAACCTGCCATTTCTTGCACGGCCTTGAGCTTAGACCCAAGTTTGGTATGAACAGTTTTATTTATAATTTATTTCTTTTTGAAAAAATATTATCCAACATGATCTTTCAAACTAATATAAATCAATTCAATGATTTGGCAGTGCTTCTTCCCTCAGTATGCAGCAAGACATATTTGCACACCTCTTTTCATCGTCAATACGGCCTATGATTCTTGGCAGGTTATAAATTCAATTTCTATGATTTACAAATTGTTTTCATATATGCTACTTTATTACTTTATTTCTTTAGCTTCCCTTCAAATTCTAATTGGTTTTACGTTTTTGATTCTTGAAACTTAGATTAACAACAGTTTTGTTCCTCGAGTTGCTGATCCTAACAATGAGTGGCTATATTGTAACCATGATATAAATATATGCTCACCTAATCAAATCCAAACTCTCCAAGGTCAGTACCAATAGATGGGATTGTTTAATATAATTCTCTTTTAATCCAAACTCTCCAAGGTCATGTACATCAAAAGGATATTTCATTTCCTTTTGCCACTTCCACAATGGCATTGAAATACAACGTTACTGGTCCTCCAAAAACTCTCCAACTTTAGCTAACGTGGTCATTTTCTGTCACGACCCAAAATTTGACATGTCGTAATGGTGCCTATATCAATACTAGGCAAGCCGATAACATCAATAACCCCTGATTTCCTTTAAATTTGAAAAATAAAATATTTAAATAAAATACAAAATCCCACAAATACTGATACAACATTCCCCAAAACCTGATGTCACTTAGTTCATGAGCATCTATCATGAATTTAAGTTTGGAAAATACGGTCTATAATAGTGTGAGACCAAATGCAGTAAATAAGGAGATAGGGAATGAGAGGCAAGTTCTGCGAAACACTGCAGCTACTTCTGAATATCAGAAAAATCAACTGTGCGAAAGAAATCAACACCTGATATGTCCGGGAACACCTGCATTTGCACACGAAGTGCAGGATGTAGTATGAGTATACCCAACTCAGTAAGTAACAATAATAAATAAGGCACTGAAGATAGTGATGAGCTACACAGTTATAGTTCATTTTCAGTAATTCCAGTAGAGAGTAAATGTGCTTTCAAATCCAGCAGTTTAAGTCAAATCAGTTCTAGTTCATGTAATCCGATATAAAATCTTTCAATGAATTTCACAACAATGACAGATAGCACCTAAGACCAACAACAAATGAAAAGCAAGTACAACATCTCAGGACAACAATCACTCTCTGGGATCCCAGCCCTCAGCACTCACACTCAATGGGTACCCGCGCTCACTGGCGGTGTACAGACTCTGGAGGGGCTCCTACAGCCCAAGCGCTATAATTCGCACGGACAACTCATGTGCGATAGTATCAATATCTATATTTGTACGGACTACTCACGTGCTGCACGGATAACTCACGTGCTATAGTATAATATCTGGATCCGCATAGATAACTCACGTGCTAAAGTATAATATCTCACAATCAGGCCTCAGCCTCGCTCAGTCATAAATCTCTCCAGTCTCTCGGGCTCTCAACAATCATGAAATCAGCCCAAACAACAATGATATGATGCATCAATAATGAACAATAGATAATGAGATAAAATAATCAAGTAAACTTTAACTCAGTACAAAACAACAATTAAGTAGATAGTTCAACATATACACGACCTCTGTGGGTCCCAATAGTACCAACATATAGCCTAAACATGGTTTCTAACATGTCTTACAGTCAAATTTCCACAACACATAGAGAGCACATAGCTAACAACAAGTATTCCACTTTACAGTTTCCACAGGACGGACCAACTCACAATCCCTTCGGTGCATGCCCACACGCCTGTCACCAAGCATGTGCGTCGCCTTCAAAATAATCACATGATACAAAGTCTAGTGTTTCAAACCTTTAGGACCAGATTTATAACTGCTACTTATCTCAAACCGTGAAATTCTTATTCCGTTAAGCCTTTGCCTCGCGAATTGGCCTCCAAACGCCTCGAATCTCAAGATTTTCTGTGAAAACCTAGCTCAAAATTGCCCAGCCCGAGCTTGAAATGCCCCAAAAATGGCAAAAGCTCGAAACCCCTCTGTTTTGTATTGCCCAGGGATTTCCGTTTCTGCGGGATTTTGTGCACTTCTGCGGACACGCTTCTGGGAGGAGTTGTCCGCTTCTTCGAAGCTGCCTCACCAAGTGTCCTTGCGCTTCTATGATCAAACGCCCACATGTGCGGGGACGCTTCTGCAGCTACCTGCCACTTCTACGATCGAAGCCCCAGCCACACCTGGACACATATGCGATGGAAGGCTCGGTTCTGCTAGCTTGCACCTGTGATGGAAGTTCCGCAGGTGCGTTTACATCAGATGGTAGAAACCTTCAGATTTTCTTCCAAGTCCAAATTCTATCCGTTAACCAAATATACCATCAAGTCCTAAAACACCTTACAAACTTAGTCGAACCCTCAAATTACCTCAAACAACGGTAAAACCATGAATCATATTCTAATTCAAGCCTAAAAAAAATTGAAATTTCAAGTTTCCACAAATGACGCCGGAACCTATCAAATCAAGTTCGATTGAACTCAGATTTTGCACACAAGTCATAAATGACATACAGAGCTATTATAATTTTCAGAATTGAATTATGACCCCGATATCAAAAAGTGAACCTCCTGGTCAAACTTCCCAATAATTCAACTTTCGCCATTTCAAGCCTAATTCCACTACGGACCTCCAAATAATTTTTCGGACACACTCCTAAGTCCAAAATACCATACGGAGCTATTGGAATCATCAGAATTAAATTTTGAGGTCGTTTACACATAAGTCAATATCTGGTCAACTTTTCTAACTTAAATTTTCAATTATGAGACTAAGTGTCTTATTTCACTCTGAATTCCTTTCGGACCCGAACCAATTAACCCAGTAAGTCATAAAA
This sequence comes from Nicotiana tomentosiformis, assembly GCF_000390325.3. Lineage (NCBI taxonomy): Eukaryota > Viridiplantae > Streptophyta > Magnoliopsida > Solanales > Solanaceae > Nicotiana > Nicotiana tomentosiformis. The sequence continues at coordinate 16,877,375 of NC_090823.1, forward strand.
TAACTGTAAAGCATAAATTGAGCAGTAAATGGGGAAATGGGTATATAATACTCAAAACGACCGGTCGGGTCGTTACATTCTCTCCCACTTAAATATACGTTTGTACTAGAACGTGCCAAGAGTTGTTTACAATCCATCAAATCACTATTCTATCTTACCACGCACGTACCCGAGGGTGATCATCACGTCACCCTAATTTATATAGCCCTGACCACACAACACAACAACAAAAATCATTAATTTAACCTTAGCCCAAAAACCTTGGAGCCAAATTTCTAACATCCAAAATTTTTTTCAAGACCCGAATATCACATCTACCCACTGTATAAGCCTGAACAAGCTATACCCAGCCGTAACCATAATCCCAGATACAATCACATAACATACTACACAACTCGCATACTCGTAACACCATTTCTGATCATATTAACAACTCAAAACCAACCAATTACTAGTATAAAATCCCGCATTCAACATAACCTCATTCCACAATCTTCATACACTGACAGTGATGAAAGAAACAATCAAAAACTCATAACCACTCATCATATCAACTAGCCATAGAGCTCTCTCTCCCCAACCAAAACCATAACCCTCTTGAATATACCATAATCAAGCCTGATAGTACCCATTCTAGGTTCAATGACCTTATATTATTAAACAAAACTATCCCACAGACATGCCACATCAATATAACTCCAGCCACCACTTCGCAATCCGTGTACCCAAATATGGGAGATGTCTCAAGGAAGAGAACCATATTGCATGTTTAGCAAGCACCACCTCAACTACAATGTTACAACCAACTCCTCAAATTTCATGAAGAGTATAACCATAGGCGCATGTGCACAATTGTAGAGGAAGGAAATTAATGAATCAGATAAATTAACATAGAAATAAAATTCCCACACACGGCACGGACAACTCACGTACCAATAATATGAATCGCCTGGCATGGTCACATGCCTCCAGTCCCAGCATATCATACAGGAGAAATTAAACAAGTACACTTGTATATGATAATGAAATAAGATTCTCATTGCTCCTGGACTGGTATAAATAACACGCCATAGCGTAAGCATTTGCAAAGTCTGTATCACAAATAATTAATGCAACTAGTGCCTCCACTGAGTTAAAATAAAATACTTACCTCAAACAGGCCGCAACCTGAAACAATATACTTCTCAGAACTCCCACTCTCCAAATTCATCAAACACATGAATCACCGTAATGGATCCCAACTCCAGCACTAGAATGACTAACACATCTTCCATTCACGATCTTCCCATGAGGAATACTTTCATAGTTCTTCTGTGGCACATATCTATAATGTGAATATCAGCAGTCTATCAGCCAGGTGAGTATCGCAATATTAATGAACATCTGTAAGTCAAAACACAATCCGCCTTTTGAAATGCACACCCTTCTCAGGGGTTACCGAGTAGTTATAATATTTATCTAATTATCTGAAATTGACCATTCTTTCCAAAATTCGTGATCTTCCTTTCAAGAATAAACTGCCACCTTGTACATGTAAATCTTAATCCCGCGCCACACACCACATCTATCATGCCATCGTGTGACAAGCACGAGAATCTCATTAACAACTTTGGGTAACCAGAAAATTACATAACCGGTCATTCAGTAACCTTCATCTTGCTTCCTTCCATGAGTAATTCATAATACATAACATGTTCCCTACACGGGTAGAATATATCCGGTTCAACCCATGGCAGAAACCATTAAGAACAATTTGAAATCTATTTGCACATAACCAAGCTATTAGAACTGAATCCCTCTAACTCGACCAAGCCACGCAAGTCACCAAACCCAAGAATATTACCACCAAAATTTTTGTAAGGACTCATAACATCATAATTACCCCATAAATGCCACAACCGTAACACTCACTCTGAAAATACTTTATGTGAATTTAAAATTGTTCTTCTTCCTTTCTTATACTGAAATATAGAATCCATAGTCATACAAAATTACCGCACGTCCCGACACCTTCAAATGCAAATCTCAGATTTTATCCATACACAAGTCTGGAAACATTCTCAATTGCTATATATAATTCTCAAACCCACTAGAATTTTCTCGGGAGTCACCCACTTTGCTCAAATCTAAATTGCACCGCCCAAACGGGCCAAAAGGCACAAGCCCCATTAGCACAACAACCCCAAATATGTAACCATGCCTTAACACCGCCAATCGAATTCATACTTCGTGCGCACTACGTTCTTCAAAATAATAATTTAATCATTCCATGATTTCCGTATTCCTATAAAGTGCCATATAACCCGTATTCAGGAATTTCCTTACTTGAGTCATCCTCGATCTCCATCTCTGCAAGTTATAACTTAACCACAAGTATGTTTTCGACCAAAACTAAAATTTAACACATAACCATGAAATCAAATTGTCAATAGCAGGCTCCCCCACTTAGCTTTAAGCTGCAATTATATAAACTTAGAACCCGCAAGGATTTTTTCTTCTCAATTACCATGATCGCGCACCGTTAACCCGCCAGATTTCCCAAAATCTTTTGTTAAGCTTTTCATGAACATTTTGAATCACCAATCACAGTCATACACTCGACCTCTTACCAGGTAGCAAGTAATATTCGTCGCAGAAGCTTCATCAACATCACGTCACCGTTAACTGCTCACAAGAGATAATCCACCTGTGGAATTCCTTACCGACACCTTCCAATGATGCTGCACTGGGTGCAACGACCACGTAATTAGTAAATTCTCCTGAGCTCATGCTCACCCACCATTTGTATAAGTCTGCACTTTCCATATTGACATCAACTGAAAGTTAAACAGTACCTTCCGAACTCAAGTCATATTGCGCCTGAAATGATAATCAGATCTTCACATCCCTCTTCATTTCACACAAAATCCTTTCTTCCATATTCAATCTTTCTTCGTACAGTAACCATCACTCCAAATAAAGTCCGTAGGCCAAATCACATTCTATCACGATTCCAAACCGTTCTACACTTTCTCAAGGCGCGCGACTACCCTACCACAGAATCCATATGCTAATCTACCACTCTTACTTCGGTTAAACCGTCTCTTTTAAGCAACTTCTCAACATCTACTTCTCCTACTTGACCTGTTATTACTTCAACCACCGCGAAACACTTCCCTTCATGTCTTCCCTCATAATTTGCTGCTGCATCGAATCAAAATGCATCTCTGTAGCACATGAACCAATAAATTGTTAACGACCCTAAGCCTCTTCGAAGATCATCTTTATCGAGCCATCAAAATTAGAAATACCCATTCGATTCTGAACCATTGCACGCAGCTATCTCTGGCAATCGCCCCTCATGCACCATTTCATAACACCCTGCCCCGAAGGCGAAATCCATGAAGGCGACACAGCATCACAATGAAAATTCAACCATGCTCGCAAATACGAAGTCTTGATACTTTAACAACCAAACTTGGACATCTATAGTCCGACTGCCTTACCTCTGCTGGAATTAATTGTTGAACCCCTTAATTATGTATTGGGAAATCCTCGCTTTGAGCCATTCACCACCTCAACGCATAATGAGCAACTTACCATTATACCAATATTGTGCGATATAAGCCATCGTAGCAACGCGTGCATAGTCTCAAAATCATAAAAAAAAAATACAGGTACTGATCTGGAATAAAAGAACATTCAAATCATCTTAACACATCCCATAGTTACATCATACTCATCACAAAGCCATTCTACCGATCATTGAGCCACAAATTCCACTCGTAGGGATATTACCGGACATATGAGTTCAAATGTACAAGTTACAACTAAAACTATCGAGCCTAAGCTGTGGTCTAAACCTGGCCACAAGTCCTCCAGACTGGCCTATCACCAAAACATAGAATACACATCTTGAACCTCATTCATAGAATTCTAAGCTGGCGATGCACAGCTGATATCGTGGAAGGAATTTAAAGAGTTATGTTTGAAGCTGAATCAATTCTGCACGATAGAATACAAGAAAGTGAAATTTTCCTAAGGGTTCGGCAGCTTCTCGAAGATAAGTACAGACGTCGTCGTACCGATCTACAAGACTCTACTAAACATGCTTATGACTCATGAGACCTATGTTAACCTAGAGCTCTGATACCAACTAGTCACGACCCAAAATCTGACCTGTAGTGATGGCGCCTATCTCAATATTAGGCAAGCCGATTACATCAATAACACGCGATTTCCTTTAAGTTTGAAAAATATAATATTTAAATACAATACAAAATCCCACAAATATTGATACAACACTCCCCAAAACCTGGTGACACTGGGTACATGAGCATCTTTCATGAATATAAGTCTGGAAAATATGGTCTATAATAGTGTGGGACCAAATGCAATAAATAAAGAGATAGGGAAGGAGAGGCAAGGTCTGCAAAACACGGCAGCTACCTCTGAATCTCCGGAAAATCAACTATGCGAATGAAATCAATACCCGGTATGTCCGGGAACACCTGCATATGCACACGAAGTGCAGGGTGTAATATGAGTACAACCAACTCAATAAGTAACAATAATAAATAAGGTACTGAAGATAGTGACGAGATACACAGTTATAGTTTACTTTCAGTAATTCCAGCAGAGAGTAGACGTGCTTTCAAATCCAGTAGTTTAAGTCAAATCAGTTCTAGTTCATGTAATCCGGATATAAAATCTTTAAGAGAATTTCACAACAATGACAGATAGCAACTAAGTGCAACGACAAATTAAAAGCAAGTACAACCTTCCAGGACATCAATCACTTACTGGGCTCCCTGCCCTCAGCACTCACAGTCAATGGGCACACGCACTCACTGGGGGTGTATAGAATCCGGAGGGGCTCCTACAACCCAAGCGTTATAATCCGCACGGACAACTCACGTGCTATAGTATCAATATCTGGATCTGTACGGACAACTCACGTGCTATAGTATAATATCTGGATCGGCACGGACAACTCACGTGTTGCACGGACAACTCACGTGCTAAAGTATAATATCTCACAATCAGGACCTAGGCCTCGCTCAGTCATAAATCTCTCCAGTCTCTTGGGTCTTCAACAATCATGAAATCAGCCCAAACAACAATGATATGATGCATCAATAATGAACAATAGAGACTGGAATAAAATAATAATGTAAACTGTGACTGAGTACAAAACAACAATTAAGCAGATAGTTCAACATGTACACGACCTGTGAGTCCCAACAGAACCAACATATAGCCTACACATGGTTTTTAACATGACTTACATTCAAATTTCCACAACCCATAGAGAGCACATAACTAACAACAAGTTATTTAACTTTACAGATTCCACGGGACGGACCAAGTCACAATCCCCTCGGTGCACGCCCACACGCCCGTTACCAAGCATATGCGTCACCTTCAAAATAATCACATGATACAAAGTCTGGGGTTTCATACCCCCAGGACTAGATTTATAACGGTTACTTACCTCAAACCGTGAAATTCTTATTTCGCTAAGCCTTCGCCTCGTGAATTAGCCTCCAAACGCCTCGATTTTTGTACTGCACAGGGGTTCCTGCTTCTATGGGATTTTGTGCGCATTTGCGGACATGCTTATGCAAGGAGTTGCCTCACTAAGCACCCTTGCGCTTCTGCGATGAAACGCCCGCAGGTGCGAGGCCGCTTCTGCGTCTACCTGCCGCTTCTGCTATCAAAGCCCCAACAATGCCTGGACGCAGCTGCGATGGAAGGCTCGCTTCTGCGAGCTCGCACCTACGATGGATGTTCCGCAAGTGCGATAACATCAGATGGAAGAAACCTTCATATTTTCTTCCAAGTCCAAATTCGATCCGTTAACACTCCGAAACTCACTCGAGGCCCCCAGGACCGCAACCAAATATACCATCAAGTCCTAAAACACCTTACGAACTTAGTCGAACCCTCAAATTACCTCAAACAACGCTAAAATCATGAATCATACTCCAATTCAAGGCTAATGAACATTGAAATTTCAAGTTTCCACAAACGATGCTGGAATCTATCAAATCAAGTCCGATTAATCTCAAATTTTGCACACAAGTCATAAATGACATAACGGACCTGTTACAATTTTCAGAATCGGATTACGACCCCGATATCAAAAAGTCAACCCCCCGGTCAAACATCCCAAAATTTCAACTTTCGCCATTTCAAGCCTAATTCCACTACGGACCTCCAAATAATTTTCCGGATACGCTCCTAAGTCCAAAATACCATACGGAGCTATTGGAATCATCAGAATTAAATTCCGAGGTCGTTTACATATAAGTCAATATCTGGTCAACTTTTCTAACTTAACTTTTCAATTATGAGACTAAGTGTCTCATTTCACTCTGAATTCCTTCCGGACCCGAACCAACTAACCCGGTAAGGCATAAAACAGCTTTAAAGCATAAATTGAGCAGTAAATAGGGGAACAGGGCTGTAATACTCAAAACGACCGGCCGGGTCGTTACATTTTCCTTTTCTTCTTCAATTTCTTTTATATAATTTTCAGCTTTCACAGTGTTGTTATTTGATGTTTGAACTCCTATTCATTGAAACAGAAAATTGCTGAAGCAGTTGGAGATTGATTTTTCGACCGATGGGGTTCCAAGGGGTTTATTGCCCTTATCCTTATGGCAAATTTTGCCAGTAAAGTACTACTATTTCAGTTTTTTTTTTTTTTTTTTTTGGGTTTAACAAGTACTGGAGTTAGCTACCTTTAGTACCTTGGATGTTGTTAGCCAACTACTCATGTAATCTTGCTTTAGATTGTTCTTCAAACTTTAATTTATTATTGTTATAGTTTGAATTGTTTATTCTGTTTTCACTTCAACACGTTATAATTAAGCCGTTATAAATGAAAATTTTGTATAAAATTCATCTCGAGAAGAGAATCTTTGACGCTCATGAAATGTACAAGTACTAGATCACATATTGCTCTTCTTGATGCAAGTGCGATGGAATTCCATTATGTATAAATATAATCCTAATTATTGCAAGCATGCGATGAATATTTCCACCTGAATTCCTAATTAAGATCCAATGAAAACAAACAACTTTTTTGAAACTCGCAAATGAGTAAATGCATTTGGATCATACGTTACAATCCCAAAATCTATTTATGAACCATCTCTTGTCTCATATAAAATTAATTATGCATTATCAAACGGAACAAAACTGTTGCGCAAACTTAATTACTATCTATTCTTGAATGTGTTCCTTGTTGCCATATTTATTTATTGAGCTCTTTGCATTTCGTTTCATTTACGAATTACCCTCTAAATATATTCAATTTTTTTTGTATAATCTTAAAATTAATTCATTTAATGAAATTAAATTTTGAAAACAGAACAAGACGAATTAGGTGGACGAAAAACAATGAGAGAAATGAATCAATCAAATTGCTTCCTTAATTTTATCCTATGCCTAAACTTTCTAAAACCTTACAGTAGACACTTACAAATTTACAATTATTTTCCAATAATTCCTTTGCACCTTCCCTTTTACTTTATTCCCATATTATCTACTAAAAATGGGTTGGATAATAAACTTTTTAAAAATGGGTCAAATATGGATAAGAACCATATTATCCATTTAGAAAATGGATAACCAATGGGTAACCAATGGATAACTAATGGGTTTAACTTTTGCATTTGTAATGCCTCAAATTGGGGGTTCCACAAATTTGGGAGATTAGGAATTCTTCCAAAAGTGTTCATATTCAAGAAGTCGTGGATAATATGGTTACCTATATTATCCGTCGATTAACCCATTTTTTATCCGTATTAAATATGGGTTAGGTCAGATAATTTATCCATTTTTCATTACCCGTTTTCGACCCGAACCATATCCAACCCGACCCGCCCATTTACCACTCCTAATCCTCACAAAGTGAGCTATGTGTTGGTTTTTTTTTAATCTAATTAGATAAAGAGGTATGAATGGGAAATGGAGAGAAACGATTAGGAGGGAAGCAAAAAGTTTGAAATAGTTTCCTTAACTAATACATTTGTAACGACCCGACTTGTCGTTTTAAGAATTTATGTTCCGTTCGGTGGCTTAAGGTTTCGAGCAGCTTTGAAATATGTATTATGACTTGTGAGGGTGGTCAATTTTGGTTTCCAAATGATTCAGGATTTAATTGAAAGAACAATTCTTGTTTTGGAAGCTGCTTAAGTTGAAATAATTGACCAGATGGTGAATCATGTGTAAACAACCCCAAAATAGAGTTTTGATGATTCCAATAGCTCCGTATGGTGATTTGTGACTTGGGAGCGTGTCCTGAAATATTTTTTGGAAGTCAGTAGTGAAATTTTGCTTGAAATGGCGAAAGTTAAATTTTTGGAAAGTTTGACCAGGGAGTTGACTTTTTGATATCAGAGTCGGGATCCAGTTCTTAAAATTTTCATAGATTTGTTATGTCATTTATGACTTGTGTGCAAAATTTGAGGACAATCGGAATTGATTTGATAGGTTTCGCCATCGAATATAGAAGTTGGAAATTCTTAAGCTCCTTAAGCTTGAATTGGGGTATGATTTATGGATTTAGCATTGTTTTATGTGATTTAGGGTTTCAGCTAAGTTTGTTTGATGTTTTAGGACTTGTTGGTGTATTGAGTTGAGGTCCCGAGGGCCTCAGGTGAGTTTCGGAGTGATTTCAGATCATTTTTAACTGCTAGTTTTTTTTACAGCAATGTGCGAAAGTTCTGATGCGCAGAGTTGACTTTGGAAGCTTATATCTCGCAACCTATAAGGAATATTGTCACGACCAAAAATTTCCACCTTCAGGATCGTGATAGCGCCTAATATTTCACTTGCTAGGCAAGCCAACGTTAAAATAATCTTAACTATTTTTAAGCAAATTTATTTAAATAGAAGTTAAATTACTGAAATAAAGTGCGAAAGATCATAAATACCGAATTATTAAAATACATCCTCGAATATGGTGTCACAAGTGTACAAGCTACAAGGATGATACAAATAAAGGTATGAACAAAATTCAAGCTGTTTGAAAGATAAGACACAACTAAGATAAGATAGAAGTGAACTTCAGAACTACGGACATTGTACAGTTATACCTCAAGTCTCCTCTGGGTAGTTGAATCAGAGCAAGTTTATAGTATGCCGCTGGGACCAACATCAAAATATGCACAATAAGTGCAGAGTGTAGTATCAGTATAACTGACCCCATGTACTGGTAAGTGCCGAGCCTAACCTCGACGAAGTAGTGACGGGGCTATGACAAGACACGTACGTAAACTACCTGTACAAGTATATACAAATACAAACTAACAATAATACAATGAATAATAATTTATAAATTGGGAGGGAACATGCAAAGGAGAATGAAATAATAATTTCAGTAGGAGAAGTATTACTTAGCAGCCATTTAATTTATAAATAATAAAATGAGCAATTGATAATATGAAAAGGGCACGGCACCACCCTTCGTGCTTTTACTCTCATTTGGCACGGCATCACTGTCACGACCCAAAATCCTACCACAAGCGTCGTGATGGCACCTAGTCTCTAAGACTAGGTAAGCCGATTTCAATTACATTTTGAAGCCATGTTTTTTAAAATTATTCAAAACTAACAGCAAAAATAATTACGATATACAACCTCCCAAGACTGGTAGTACTGAGTCACGAACTCTAACTAAATATATGGAATGATCACGAGGACCGAATATACAATATTGTTTGATTACAAATTAACAATACAATGAAAGCAAAAGACTCCGAGTGATAGCGACGACTAAGCAGCTCTACCTTGAATCCTTACGATCCCGCTTTAACTCTGCTCAAGTCTGATATCTTCAATACCTGGCTCTGCACAAAAATGTGCAGAAGTGTAGTATGAGTACGCCACGGTCGGTACGCAGTAAGTATCAAGACTAACCTCAATGGAGTAGAGACGAGGTACAGTCAAGACACTCACTAGTCTAATAACTTGTGCAATATAATATACAAAACAATAGGAAACAAATAACAATAGGACAACATGAAACAACTAGTTATATGCAAAGCAAACATCAAGAATACTATTAATATCACTCAATAATTAATAAACACAAGTACACCCAAATTAAATTAAGTCCTTCAAATAAATGTCTTTCACATATAATTCTTCTAAATAACTCTCTTTCAAATATAATTTTCTCAAATAATTATTTTTTTCAAATATAATTATTTCAGTAAATTTTTTCAAATATAATTTCCTCAAATAAATATCTTTCAAATAAAATTCTTTCATATAATACTTTCTAAGTAACAATCCTTCCCAATAATTATTTTGAATATAATTCTTTTAATTAAAAAGTCACCATGTGATACCTCATTTCATAATCATAAATATACGGGTCGCAACCCATTTTCATATTTTTCTTAAACACGGGTCTCAGCCTATTTTCATATTTTCACGGCACCTCGTGTCCATAATCAAATCATCATATTTTCCCGGCACCTCGTGCCCTCATTTCATATCACCGTTGCACGGACAATTCACGTGCCAATTTTAATTATCATTTCATCACAGCATCTCGTGCCCACATTTCATATCACAACTGCACGGATAATTTATGTTCCAAATATTCTCATTATTTACTCACGGCACCTCGTGCCCATAATTCATTTTATAATCCGCCTTGCAATAGCCATAGGCTCTCAATTTCAACATAAATCAGATTGTTATCAATTTACCAACAACAAGACAAATTGCACAAGGTATAAAAATAAACACAAAAAAATCACACCATGACATGAAAATCATCAATGCCACAACCCCACATCATCACATATCGTCCCTGACAATAGTCACCCTTATCGCTCATATTGCCACCCTTATCGCTCTTATAGCCACCCTTATCGCTCCGCCTAGATAATATCAATAGCCACCTTTATCGCTTCGCCCAGACAATATCAATAGCTACCCTTATCGCTCCTATCGCTACCCTTATTGCTCCTATAGCCACCCTTATTGCTCTGCCCAGACAATATTCCAACAAACATAACAACAGTGAAATGTCACCCTTATACCCACATAATATCAACGGTGAAATGCCATACTTATCTCCCCAAAACAGTAACTCACACAACACAATAATTTACACGAAAAATTAACACGACAACATAATAAAATCAATTCATATCACAATTTTCCCAATGACCACAACCAAATTTCAAAGATATAACAAAATCAATAATTTCACAACAAATAGCCCAAGACTCCACACAATACATATAATACCCAAAAACAATCAATAGAGATAGAAATTACTCAGCATAAAGCAAAGCCTTCATTAATACAAATCTAGATAATTATATTAATACTTATTCTTAAGCTCGCTTAAATTAATTATTTGCATAAGAAAATTCATAATGGAATTAATTTCCAAGAAATATTAAACCAACAATACTCACGAAATTTCATAAATATTTCAAGTAACAATCACATCAAATTATCATATAAAAACATATTCAACAATAAGGATTTAATAATTTTCCACAATTTCCCAATTTACTACACAATGATGCCTAAGACTTTAATTCAATGAATTTTGCACGTATAAGCCCGAGTACATACTTGTCACCTCGTGTACACGGCTTTTCACATTTTACAAATGGCACATAAGACTCAATGCCTAAGGGGTAATTCCCCACCCGAGGTTAAGCAAGACACTTACCTGTTGAAGTTAGGCCGATATTCCAAAATAGCCTTCTTTCTTGCATTGGCCTCCGGATAGCTCAAACCCAACCAAATTAATTGTATAACTTCAATAAAATTCATCAAAAATAATTTCGGATAATAATACGTCGATTAAAAATTTATTCCAAAAAGTCAACAAAAGTCAATGCGGGACTCACCCCTCGGAACCCGACGTAATTTTCAACAAATCCGAACGCCCATTCCGATATGAGTTCAACCATACCAATTTTATCGAATTCTAATAACAACTCGACCTCCAAATCTTAAATTTTCGGTTTTGGAAGATTTTACAAAAATCTTGATTTTTCCTCCATTAAATCCGAATTAAATGATGGATTCAAAGACATAATCATAAAAATTAATCAAAACTGGATACGAATCACTTACCCAAACACCCATGCAAGAATCTCTCAAAACCCCCATTTTTGGGACTTTTAATTCTGCCCAAATAGGCCTTATTCGCGTTCGCGACCACAGCTTCGCGTTCGCGAAGCAAACAAATGTGCTGCTCAGATTCCTTCTTCGCGTTTGCGATATCCTCATGGAGTTCATGATGCCTTCCGACCTCTGTCCTTCACGTTTGCGAGACATGAGTCGCGTTCGCGAAGAAGGAATCTAGGCAGCACATTTTTTTTGCTTCACGAACGCGAAGCTATGACATCATCAAAATTCCATTCAGGAGTCATCTGCTCAGAAGTCAACTCTCCGGTCAACTCTTTCCATTTAAGCTTCAAATTAAGGATTGTTCTTTTAATTTAATTCCGAATCTTTAGTAAATCAAACTCGACTATGCCCGCGGGTCATAATACATAATGCGAAGCTGCTCGAGACCTTAAGTAACTAAACGGGGCGTAAATTCTTAAAACGACAAGTCAGGTCGATACAATCACCCTTCGTGCTTTTACTCTTTTTAAAAATAACACGGCAATACCCTTCGTGCTTTTACACTCACAAATGGCACGGCAACACTCTTCGTGCTTTTACACACTTCCGTGCCATGAAAATAATAATGTAAATTTGGAAGAGTATTTAAATGCGGGGATATGCACTTATCAATCAATTCAATACCAGAATACCGACTTCACCCTCCGAAATATTCAACAATAATAAAATGAATAATAATTTTCACGAATGATGATAAAAAATAATAATAATAAACTTAAACAAGAATGTCTTAATTAAATAGGCAATTATTCATAATAAACAAATACCACCCGCATGCCTTGACTCAACCACAATGCATAAGTACACGTCACCTCACATATACGGTGTACCCACACATTAAATGACATAGAAAATAGACTAATAAGTCCTACTCCCTCAAGTCAAGGTTAACCATGACACTTACCTCGCTTTGCAACCAAATTCAAGAATCCAATACACCTCTGCCTCGCGAATTCGTGTCTGAAATCCTCAGATCTAGTCATAAACAATTCAACATACTCAATATAAATCGTAGGAATTAATTCCATATGAATTTACTAATTTTCCGGATTAGAATATGAAATTATACTAAAAAGTCTACAGTGGGTCCCACGTCTCGAATCACTAAAACACTCACGAAATCCGAACGCGACTTGGCCCACGCGTTCGCAATGCACTGGGAGCTAACCTTCCGTGATCGCGTGCCTATCTTCGCGAACGCGAAGGGTAAAACTCATGGCTCACAATTTCCTATTCGCGATCACGGGAATGGCTTTGCGATCACGATCACGGGATTGGCTCACAATTTCCTCTTCGTACATTACACCAGATGACAGCTGAAGCTAAAACTAAATTGTTTTTCAAAGTTCAAATGGTCCGTAGGCCATTCGAAACTCACCCAAGCCCTCGGGGCTCCATACCAAACATGCACGCAAGTCCAAAAACCTCATACAAAGTCGCCCGCGTGAACAAAATACCAAAATAACGCATCAAACTACGAATCAGACACCAAATCAAATGAAATTTTTAAGAAAACTTTAAAACTTCTATTTTCACAAACGAACATCCGAATCACGTCAAATCAACTACGTTTCTCAACAAATTTGACAGACAAGTTATAAATGACATAACAGATATATTCCAATTTCTATCGGATTCCAGCCCCGATATCAAAAATTCAAATCTGTGGTCGAACTTTGAAAATCTTTAGCCTTTAAGTTTCTAGTTTCCATTAAATAGCCTTAACTTGAGCTAGTGACCTCCAAATTAAATTTCGAGCATACGCCCAAATCCCAAATTATGATACGGACCTACTGGAACTGTCAAAATACTGATCCGAGTCTGTTTACTCAAAATGTTGATCAAAGTCAACTCAGTTGAGTTTTAAGGCTCTATTTCACATTTTAATCCAATTTTCACATAAAAACATTCCGGAAAATTATACGGACTGTGCATGCAAGTCGAGGAATGATAAATAGTGCTTTTAGAGGTCTTAGAACATAGAATTTATTATTAAATTTAAAGATGACCCTTTTGGGTCATCACATCCTCCACCTCTAAAACAAACGTTCGTCCTCGAACGGAATTAGAAAAGTACTTGAGCTGGTAAAAAGGTGTGGATATTTACTCCACATGTCAGGCTCGGACTCCCAGGTAGCTATCTCAATCGATTGACCTCTTCATTGCAGTTGAACTGAATATTAACTCTTAGACCTCAATTGTCGGACCTGCTGGGCTAGAATAGCTACAGGCTCCTCTTCATAAGTCAAATCTTTGTCCAATTGGACTGAGCTGAAATCTAACACATGGGACAGATCACCATAATATTTTCGGAGCATAGACACATGGAACACCAGATGAACCGCTGATAAACTAGGTGGTAATGCAAGCATGTAGGCTACTTTGCACACCTTTTCAAGAATTTTGAAGGGTCCTATATACTAGGGCTCAACTTGCCCTTCTTTCTGAACCTCATTACACCTTTCATAGGTGAAACCAGGAGCAATACTCTTTCTCTAACCATGAATGCAATGTCACGAACTTTGCGATCGACATAACGTTTTTGCCTAGACTGAGTTGTGCGAAGTCGATCCTGAATAACCTTGACCTTATCCAAGGCATCCTGTACCAAATCGGTACCCAACAATCGAGCCTCTCCTGGTTCAAACCATCCAACTAGCGAATGACATCGCCTTCTGTATAATGCTTCATATGGATCCATCTGAATGCTCGACTGGTAGCTATTATTATAAGAAACTCCGCAAGTGGCAAGAACTGGTCCCAAAAACCTCCAAAGTCTATAACACAAGCGCGAAGCATATCTTCCAATATCAGAATAGTGCGCTCTGATTGTCCGTCTGTCTGTGGATGAAATGTTGTACTCAACTCAACCCGCGTGCTTAACACATGTTGCACAGCCCTCCAAAATGTGAAGTGAACTGCGTACCGCAATCAGAAATGAAGGACATGGGCACACCGTGAAGGCGGACATTCTCACGAATATAAATTTCAGCTAACCACTTTGAAGAATAGGTAACTGTCACGGGAATGAAATGTGCTGACTTGGTCAACCTATCCATAATGACCCAAACTGCGTCGAATTTTCTTTGAGTCCGTGGAAGCCCAATAACAAAATCCATAGTGATATGCTCCAACTTCCACTTAGGAATTTCTAACTTCTGAGGCAAACCACCAGGTCTTTGATGCTCGTACTTAACTTGCTAACAATTTAGATACCGAGCTACATATGAAACTATATCCTTCTTTATTCTCCTCCACCAATAATGTTGCCGCAAATCTTGGTACATTTTGGCGGCCCCTAGATGAATAGAATACCTGGAACTGTGTGCTTCTTACAGAATTAATTCACGAAGCCCATCCACATTAGGCACACAAATATGACTCTGCATTCGCAGAACTCCATCTTCCCCCGCAATAACTTGTTTGGCATCACCATGTCGTATCGTGTCCTTAAGGACAAGTGAATGAGGATCATCATATTGTCTCTCTCTAACACGCTCATATAAAGAATACCGAGCGACAATGCAAGCTAGAACCCGACTGGGTTCTAAAATATCTAACCTCACAAACAGATTAGCCAAAGTTTGAACATCTACAGCTAACAGGCTCTCACCAACCGGAATATACGCAAGACTGCCCATACTCACAACCTTTCTACTCAAAGCATCGGCCACCACATTGGCCTTTCCGGGGTGATACAGAATGGTGATATCATAGTCTTTCAATAACTCTAACCATCTTCTCTACCTCAAATTAAGATCTTTTTGTTTTAACAGATATTGAAGGCTACGATGATCAATAAATACCTCACACGAGACATCGTAGAGGTAATGCCTCCAAATATTCAACTCATGAACAATGACTGCCAATTCTAAGTTATGAACAGGATAATTCTTCTCGTGAACTTTCAATTGCCGCGACGTGTATGAAATAACCCTGCCATCTTGCATTAATACTGCATCAAGCCTAATGTGAGATGCGTCACAATATACCGTGTAAGATCCTGAACCTGTGGGTAATACCAACACTGGCACTGTAGTCAAAGCAGTCTTGAGCTTCTGAAAGATCAACTCACACCCGTCTGACAATATGAATGGGGCACCTTTCTGGGTCAGTCTGGTCAATGGGCTTGCTACAGACGAAAACACTTCTACGAACCGGTGATAATAACCTGCCAAACCCAGGAAACTCCGAATCTCTAGGGCACCCACTAGTGCAGGATCTTTTGAGGGGTTTTGGAGTTCAAGGTATGAGAGTTTAAACCTTTGAGTCCCCCAGAGTTCACGGAGACAGATCAGAGGGAGGACCCGCAGGATTTCATAGATCAACTTCACAGGATCTTTCGGGTTATGCATGCCACGGTGAAAGAGGCAGTTGTGCTAGCAGTTTTTTGACTCCGAGATATAGTCATCCTTTGGTACGAGGGATGGGAGAGGTCTAGGGACGTGATGCATCTCCAATTATTTGGGAGAATTTTTCAGATGGCTTCCTTGACTAGTACTTACCGCGGGAGATCCGACAGGCTTGAGTCGATTGGTTTCTAGCTCTCAAGCAGGGCAATATGAGAGTATAGGCTCCGTTTTGACTCATTGGCCCGATATGCACCATCCATAGTTCGTACTATACGTGACAGGATCCACAGGTTTATAGCAGGGTTGGCCCCAGAGTTGACCGAGACATGTGCCACCGCTGCACTGCAGGATAGTATGGATATCTCCCGAATTCAGGCATTCACCCAAAATATAGAAAGGGTAGGCGTCGGCAGCAGGGTATGGAGAGGACTGAGTCAGGGAAGCGTAAGAAGATGAGATTTGCCAGGTCTCAGGAGCAGTCTCAGGGTAGTTATAGGCCCCAGTACTCCAGACGGGCACCTAGGCCTCCGCCACCTCAGTTACATGGTTACATGTATGATCGATATACTTAGTCAGGACCAACTAAGAAGTCACGGGCGTCGGGTTTGAAGCGACAGCGAGGTTCAGGGCAGACATGGTCATTTATGTCGTGGTGTGACATCTGTGGTAGAGGACACTTGGGCTAATGCCGAGCCGGTTCCGATGCTTATTATACATGTGGACTTCCGGGGCATATGATGTGAGATTGTCCAAATAGATATTTTGGGAGTATGGCACAACCAGCGAGTTCAGCAACAGGATCATCTATGTATGTGCATCCTTCGGGGCTCGAGTCTCAGTCTTCGAGTGGTAGAGCTCGAGGCAGAGGTCTTGGTTCCAGTTCAGGTGGTAACCAGAATTATAGCTATGCTTTAGCTAGTCGACAAGACCAGGAGTCTTGACCAGACGTTGTGACAGGTATGTTGACCTTTTGCTCTCACGATGCTTATGCCTTGATAGACCCATGATCTACTTTATCGTGTATTACCCCCTTTGTCGCGGGGAAGTTTTGTATAGTGCCTGAAATACTAATTGATCCTTTTGGGGTATCTACACTGGTCGGGGAATTTATTATTGCTAGACGGGTTTTATGAGGTTGTACGATGACAATTTGTAGTTGTCAGACCTCAGCCGGCCTAGTTGAGCTAGAGATATTAGATTTTGATTCTATCATGGGCATGGACTAGTTGGTAGCTTGTTCATATTGTGCGAGTTAGAGATACAGATGTTTAGATACCTACACTACAGTCTATTCCAGCAGTCAACGAGTACTTAGATGTATTTCCAGATGAACTTCCAAGTATTCCTCCAGAGCGAGAGATTGATTTTGGCATCGATTTGCTTCCAGAAACTCAACCAATATCCATCCCTCTGCATAGAATGGCACCTGCTGAATTAAAGGAGTTGAAGGAGCAGTACCTCACCTTGGGGTGCATCGGTACTGTTTGTACGAAAGACAGACAGCTCGCTGAGGATGTGTATCGATTATAGGCAACTGAACAAGATAACTATTAAGAATAAGTATCCACTTCCAAGAATAGATGACTTGTTTGATCAGTTGCAGTGAGCTAAATGCTTTTCAAAGATATATTTGAGGTCGGGGTACCACCAGGTTAGAGTTCGGGAGAAAGATATTCCCAAGACAGCCTGCAGGACTCGATATGGCCACTTCGCCTTCCTTGTCATGTCCTTCGCGTTGACGAATGCGCCTGCCGTGTACATGGACTTGATGAATAGCCTATTCCGGCCATTTTTAGATCTGTTCGTGATAGTATTTATTGATGATATTTTTATTTATTCATGTTCCGAGGATGAGCATGATGACCACATGTGAGTGGTGCTTCAAACCCTCTGTGATAGTAAATTATATGCTAAGTTTTCTAAATGTGAGTTCTGCTTGAAGTCTGTAGCATTCTTGAGGCACATTGTATCCGATGGAGGTATAAAGGTAGACAATCAAAAGATTGAGGCTGTGAAATCTTGGCCTAGACCTACCACTCCTACAGAGGTTCGTAGCTTTCTAGGCTTAGCAGGATACTACCGGAGGTTCGTATAGAGATTTTCTTCCCTTTCGGCACCATTGACAAAGTTGACCTAGAAAGAAACTAAGTTTCAGTGGACAAAGGCTTGCGAGCAGAGTTTCCAAGATCTTAAGAACAGGGTGACCTCAGCGACAGTTCTAGCACTT
Organism: Nicotiana tomentosiformis; assembly: GCF_000390325.3. Classification (NCBI taxonomy): domain Eukaryota; kingdom Viridiplantae; phylum Streptophyta; class Magnoliopsida; order Solanales; family Solanaceae; genus Nicotiana; species Nicotiana tomentosiformis. Next base: position 16,896,113 of record NC_090823.1, read on the forward strand.
CCAAAGGGTCCATATGGTTATGCCATGTATTGTGATGCCTCAGGTGTCGGGTTAGGATGTGTCCTGATGCAACATGGGAAGGTAATTGCGTATGCTTCAAGGCAGTTAAAGAAGCGTGAGCGGAATTATTCGACCCACGACCTCGAATTAGCTGCAGTTGTCCATGCACTTAAGATATGGCAGCATTATTTATATGGCGTTCATGTTGATGTATTTACAGATCATAAAAGCCTGCAATATATCCGCAAGCAGAAAGAATTGAATTTGCAATAGAGGCGATGGCTTGAGTTATTGAAAGATTACAATGTTAACATTCTCTACCATCCAGGCAAAGCTAATGTTGTAGCACATGCCTTAAGTCGCCGATCTATGGGTAGCTTAGCACATGTAGAGGCCAAAAAAGACAATTAACTAGAGAGATTCATCAATTGGATTGTTTGGGGGTTCGGTTAGTAGACTCTGGCGATGGTGGAGTTGTACTCCAAAATACTGCAAAATCATCTCTCATAGCTGAAGTAAAGGAGTGGTAGTACGAGGACCCATAGATGGTCGAGTTGAGAGAGGGAGTTCCCCAATAGAAGAAGTCATTGTTAGAGCTAAAGGGAGATGGATTTCTCAAACATAGGGGTGTCTGTGTTCCAGATATAGCAAGGCTACGAGACAGGATTATGTCCGAGGAACATTATTCGTGGTACTCCATTCATCCTGGGTCGATGAAGATGTACCATGACATTAAGGATGTGTACTGGTGGAACAATATGAAGAAGCACATTGCAGAGTTTATCGCTCAGTTTCCTAGTTGCAAGCAGGTGAAGGTAGAGCACCAGAAGCCCAGAGGGCAAATGCAGAGTATACAGATCCTGATGTGGAAATAGGAGGCGATAAACATGGACTTTATCACGGGTTTACCTCGTTCTCATCATAAGTTCGATTCCATATGGGTGATAGTCGATAGGCTCACAATATCAGATCATTTCCTACCGGTCAGATATACATATACAATAGAAGACTATGCAAAGTTATACATTAAGGAGATAATGCGGCTATACCGGGTACCAGTATCTATTATATCTGACCGTGGGGCCCAGTGTACATCATAGTTTTGGAGGTCATTTCAGCAAGGTCTAGGGACTAAGGTGAATCCCAACATAATTTTTCATCCACATACTGATGGACAAGCCAACCGCACAATATAGACGCTCGAGGATATGTTACGAGCATGTCTGTTGGATTTTAAAAGAAGTTGGGATCAACATCTACCTCTTATCGAGTTTTCATATAATAACAGTTACCACTCCAGTATCCAGATGGCTCCGTATGAGGCTTTGTATGGGCACAAGTGCAGATCTCTTATAGGATGGTTTGATGTTGGAGAATCTGGGTTACATGGGCCAGACCTAGTTTAGCAGGCCATATAAAAAGTAAAGCTTATCCGGGAGTGACTGTTGACAACTCAAATTTGTAAGAAGTCATATTTTGACGTGCGGCGACGAGACTTAGAGTTTGGGGTTAATGACTAGGTATTCTTAAAGGTGTCGCCTATGAAGGGCGCGATGAGGTTTGGCAAGAAAGGCAAGCTTATCCCATGGTATATTAGGCCTTATAGGATCATTCGGAGAGTGGGCCAAGTAGCTTATGAGTTAGAATTGCCATCGGAATTGGAGTCTGTCCATCCGGTTTTTCACGTATCTATGCTATGGAAGTTCATTGGCTATCCTACCCGAGTGGTGCCCACGAATGATGTACAAAATATGGAGGACATGTCATATGAGGAAATTTCAGTTTCCATCCTAGACCGACAAATCCTCAAACTACGAAATAAGTAGATAGCCTCCGTGAAGGTTTTATGGAGAAGCAAGAAGGTGGAAGAGATGACGTAGGAAGCGGAGGAAGAAATGAAGTCTAAATATCCCCACCTATTTCCAACTGAAGATATGGATCGAGGTGGGATACCTCATCACCGCTCTATTCGGGCCAATAGGTTGTCAGGTAAACTCTTATTTTTGACTTTAAGAATTTGTAATGGACAACTGTGTGACGCCAAGTGTTACTATTAGTAGACATTGGCCAGGTGTGGTATGTATAGTATGTTTTTTGGCTGCGTACAAGTGGTTTTAATCTAGTGTACGGAGGAGACTCTGGCAAAATATTTCCGAAGTCTCTAAGAACAAACATTCGAGGACGAATGTTTATAAGGGGGGAAGGATGTTACATCTCGCATTTTTGTACGTTAAAGTTTCGTCTTCAGTTAATTGACGCAGACTCGAGGATGAGATTTTATTGAGATTATAAGCATTTATACTATTTATAAAAAGCAATAAGTAAGTGCCGTGAAAGAAAAAGGGTAGACGAATAAAAAAAAATGAGTTTCGTTGAAGGTTGTCGATTTGGGATAAAATACGGTCCGAGCAATAATACCCGATAGTTATGGACTAGTACCATACAAAGTATCATATGACCATGATAGTATGATGCATAAAGTGTATTAAAAATGAGTAGTAATTTGAGATAATTCTTAATTATGTGGGTAATTCGTTAATTATTGGTTTAGCAGGAGATTAACCATGTAATTAAGGATTTATGGATAATTGTAGGCTGTAGGTGGGGATAAAGCCCAACCACGTGGCAGCAAGTGGAGGAAGATTTAAGTGACTCTTACCTTTAGACAATTAAATTAGGAGGCACATGGACTACATTCTTAAGCCATCCTTTGCCAGCACATAAGAAGTGGAGTTTATATTAGTCATCTCTAACTTATTTTCAATGGTTATCAAATTCATTTTGGTGAGGGAATTATACAGAAAGGAAAAACAAGGAACGAATGTGAGGGAATTTTGAATTTATATGAAACTTCGTGTTATAATAGCAACGACAGTTAGTAGATTAGGAAAGGAATCCATACGAAATTGCACTGCATAATCACAACGCGATTTTGCAATTCTAAGGGAGTACAGTTCAATCCTTCTCAAGAATATCATACGGATATTTTTCTACTCCAGGTATGTTAAGGCTAAGCCCTTCCTTCATTTTTGCATGATCTCGTAATTACATGTGTTTGATAACAAGGCATAAAGAGAAGTTCATATTCTCGGATTTATATGCCTTATCCTAGTCTCATAAATTACAGTATTCTCCTTATCGGGGCTTCATATTTAATTGAGTATTGTCTTATTCCATTCAAGAGAGCAGATAGCCTATATATACAGTATTACAGTATTTTTCATTACTACCGAGTTATAATCGATGGGCAGGCCCCTATTAGGCATCCTCTGATCAGATATATATACCGAGCCTTATAGTGTTGGACAACTATTTTACTTACTATATTGAGAGAGTTGAGTTAGTATCAACAGGTAAGCATATCTTCAGATTATCTTTGACTCCCAGTTACTTCATTATCAGTTAAGTTTCAGTTTTTAGTTATTTTATTGCATTGCATACTCGATACATCATTTCGTACTGACGTCCTTTTTTCTGGGGACGCTGTATTTCATGCGTGCAGGTTTAGACAGACAGGCGGGTAGACCTCCTCAGTAGGTGTTGCCCGAGTTCATCTTTATCGGTAAGCTCCACGTCCTTTGGAGTTGTCGGGTCTAGAGTTTTGTGTGCATCCTGTATATATATGTATATAGGTTATAGGTAGTTCAGGGCTCTATTCCGATCACAGTACATAGAGCAGTAAAGGCTTGTAGACATATCCTGTCAGTTAGTGCAGTATGTTGGTCTTGTAGGCCTTGTATGTATATTTTGTTGGCTTGTCAGCTGTAGTAGCTATGACGTCCTTGTCGGCCCAGCTTTATATTGATGTTTAGTCAGCGGTAGTTTCTGTTTAGTTTTATATTTTTCTTCGCAAATTATCTTGAAATGTGGCCCCATGGCCAAAGTATAACATTATTTATTTATAATCCCTTAGTCGCAAGTTGGTACGCAAGGATAGATGAGGCACCGGGTGCCGGTCTCGGTCCCAGGTTCGGGGCGTGACAGTTGCCGAGCCTAATCTTGACGAAGTAGTGACGAGGCTATGACAAGACACGTACATAAACCACCTGTACAAGTATATACAAATACAAAGTAGGAATAATACAATAAATAATAACTTATTAATTGGGAGGGAACAAGCGAAGGGGAATGATATAATAATTTAAGTAGGAGAAGTATCACTTAGCAATCATTTAATTTATCAACAATAAAATGATCAATTGATAATATGAAAAGGGCACGGCACCACCCTTCGTGCTTTTACTCTCATTTGGCACGGCATCACCCTTCGTGCTTTTACTCGTTCTGAAAATGACATGTCATCACCCTTCGTGCTTTTACACTCACAAATTGTACGACAACACCCTTCGTGCTTTTACACTCTTCCTTACCATGAAAATAATAATAGAAATTTGGAAGAGTATTTAAATGTGGGGATATGCAATTTTCAATCAATTCAATACCAGAATACCGACTTCACCTTCCGAAATATTCAACAATAATTAAATAAATAATAATTTCACGAATATTGATCAATAATCAATAATAAACGTAAACAAGAATGTCTTAATTAAATAGGCAATTATTCATAATAAACAAATTTCACATGTGTGCCGTGACTTAACCGTAAGTCAAACAAATTCCCACACATTAAATCACATAGCGAATAGACAAATAAGTCCTACTCTCTTAATTCAAGGTTTACCACAACACTTGCCTCACTTTGCAACAAAATGCAAGAATCCAATACACCTTTACCTCGCGAATTCGTGTCCGAAATCCTCAATTCTAGTCATAAACAATTCAATATACTCAATATAAATCGTAGGAATTAATTTCATATGAATTTACAAATTTTCCGGATTAAAATATGAAATTCATCTAACAAATCGACAGTGGGCTCCACGTCTTGAATCCCTGAAAAACTCACAAAATCCGAACACCCCTTCTGATAAGGGTTCAACCATACAAAAATTATTAAATGAAGACATCAGATTGGGTTTCAAATCTTCATTGTACATTTTTCGAAGATTTTATAAAAATATAATTTTTCTTTCACAAATTCACGGATTCATGATGTAAATGAGTATGGAATCATGAAATAAAATCAATATAGGATGCTGAACACCTACCCCAATGTTTCCCCGTAAAACTCGCCCAAAATCGTTTTACCCGAGTTCAAAATAAAAAATGGTGGAAAATAGGGCGTAACCCATTTCTAGAACTGAAAATCGTTTTTATAGTTGTTTTATGACTTATCAACTTAGTTGGTTCGGGTCCGGAAGGATTTTAGAGTGAAATGAGACACTTAGTCTCTTAATTCAAAACTTAACTTGAAAAAGTTGACCGGATATTGACTTATGTGTAAACGACCTAGGAATTACATTTTGATGATTCCAATAGCTCCGTATGATGATTTTGGACTTAGGAGCATGTCCGAAAAACTATTTGGAGGTTCGTAGTGGAATTAGGCTTGAAATGGCGAAAGTCTATATTTTGTGAAGTTTGACCGGGAGTTGACTTTTTGATATCGGGGTCGGAATCTGATTCTAAAAATTGAAATACCTCTGTTATGTCATTGATGACTTGTCTGAAAAAATTGAGGTCAATCGGATGTGATTTGATAGGTTTCGGCATTGTTTGTAGAAATTTGAAATTTCAAAGTTCATTAGGCCTGAATTGGGGTATGATTCATGGTTTTAGAGTTGTTGGATGTCATTTGAGGTTTCGACTAAGTTTGTATCATGTTTTAGGGCAGGTTGGTATATTTGTTTGAGGTCTTAGGGGCCTCGGGTGAGTTTTGGACAGCTAATGGATCAATTTTGGACTTGGCATTCCGGCTGAAGAATGCTTGTTTTCTGTCACTGGTTTCCTTCTATGCGATCGCATGAGAATGTCCGCGATCGCGTAGGCTATGTTGGAGCAGCGAGATTTTGTGCTATACGATCGCGTGAAGGCATTCGCGATCGCATAGGTTTGGACAGGCTGTGCTATGCGAACACATGTGAAATGCCGCGTTCAGGAAGAGGAATGAGGCAGAAGGTTGGGCCACACATTTTCTTTATGCGATCATGAGTGGCTGTCCGCGATCGCGTAGGGCTGAGGATCATGTGCTTCGTGATCGCATGAAGGAAATCGCGATCGCGTAAGGTCTTTTCTAGGCGGTGGAAGTTTGTGCTTCGCGATCGCATATGGTTGTTCGCGATCGCGTAGAGCAAATGACTAGGCAGAGAGTGTAAGTTTTGAATTTCCATTTTACCGATTTGGAGCTCGGATAAAGGCGATTTTTGGGAGATTTTCAGAGAAAACAATGGGGTAAGTGTTCTTAACTCAATATTGGTTAAATTTCCTGAATCTATGGTTGTTTATAACATTTAGTGGGTGAATAAAGTTGGAGAATTTAGAAAACCTCTTGGTTTAATTTGAAGATTTGATGGTCGAGTTGAGGTCGGATTTTGGTAAAATTTGTATAGTTAGACTCGTGGTGGAATGGGCTTTCGGATTTTGTAACATTTGTCAGGTTCGGAGATGTGGGCCCCACGGGCAATGTTTGAGCTAAATTTCTAATTTTGTTGGAAAATTAGTATTTTCTTATGGAATTAATTCCAATAAATTTTATTGACTCAATCGAATTATTTGTGGCTAGATTCGAGGCATTTGGAGGCCAATTCACGAGGAAAAGACATTGCAGAATAAAGAATTACACGGCTTGAGGTAAGTAACCATTCTAAATTTGGTCCCGGGGGTATAAAACCCCTGATTATGTATTATGTGATTGGTTTTGACTTGGTCAAATTCCATGGAACTATGTAGAAATTGTGACTTGGTTAAATTCCATGGAACTATGTAGTTGAATTATCTGTTGATATCCGTGCATTCTCTACGTGTTAGAGACAATTGAGCTGAGACTCGTATTAAAAATCATGCTTAGACATATGTTGTTATTATTTGTACCCACTGGGGTCATTTTTCCGTGGTTGAATTATATGTTCAAATTATAATTTCACACTCAGTCATGTTCATTCATTTCATATCACATTTCAATCTCTGTTGCTAATTATTGATGCATCATATTATCATTTTTGGGCTGATTTTCATGACATCTTGAGCTCTTAGAGATTGGAGAGGTTGATGACTGAGTGAGGCCGAGGGCCTAATTGTGAGGATATTTATGGGATCGGGTTGCATGCCGCAACATGTTTCATTGTTATATGCCATGATTGTCTTGATATAGAGCTTTGGCTGAAGGAGCCCCTCCGGAGTCTGTACACACCCCCAGTGAGCGCAGGTACCTACTGAATGCGAGTGCCGAGTGCCGAGTGATGAGTGACTGTGAGGAAAGAGTAGCTGTGAGGAAAGAGTGATTGTGAGGTTGGAGTGAATGGGAGGACTGAGTGACTGTTATTCTGAGAGAATGCATTGATTTCATTATTTGCTGCATTTCTGCTGTCAAATATCACTATTTTGGAAATTTCAGAAAAATATTATTTTTCGTGTCAGTCAAACTTGATATGAATTTTTTGTGAAATCTAAAATGTTGAACTTGAAAGCATTCCTACCCTTTTATATTGGAAAGTAATGTTTTTGGACTTAGCTAAGAAACTCGTCACTACTTTCAGTTCCTTATTTATTATTATTACTTGATGAGTTGGTTGTACTCATACTACACCCTGCGCTTCGTGTGTAGATCCAGGTGATCCCGTACACAGTGAGTGTTGATTCTTTCACACAATTGAGTTTTCGGAGATTCTAAGGTAGCTGCTATGTTTCGCAGACCTTGTCTCTCCTTCCCTATCCTTTTGTGTATTGTATTTGGTCTCAAATTGTTATAGACAAGGTTTTCCCGGACTTGTAATGCATAGATGGTCATGTACCCAGTGACACCGGGTTTTGGGAGTGTATTTATATCAGTATGTGTGGAGTTTTCTCTTAAATTTAATTATTATATTTTCCGCATTTAAAATAAATTATGGGTTATTGATGTTGTTGTCTTGCCTAGTATCGAGATAGGTGCCATCACGACTGGTGAGATTTTGGGTCGTGACACTTATGTTCTTTTTCATCCACTCGTGTATGAAATTGTGCACTCGGTATCAACTATGCGCCAATAGTTCGTGATACTAAAAGGGGTTATAAGGGAGCCAGTGTTGCTCAACCATTATTACAACGTGTCATCCAGATCAAGGATGCGGAAGTATTGAGAGATCATTTAGTTATGCACATATGGGTGCCTCAGGTTTTAACATCTGGTTTTAATATCCGTTTTGGTGTGAGATGTATATATGTGTTATTGAAAGGTTCTCCAAAACTTGTATATGATTAATAGTTGAGATTTGTAGGGGATGATATTGGGACTTGCGGTATTCCCGCGTCCTTAATAATTCTACATTTCAATATCAGTGGGGTCATGGAAACACTTTCAGAATACTCGGGGTGCTCCAGTAAGTTCTTTTAATACACCATTGGTATAGGGTTCCTATAATGGTTATTTCAGTTATCCGGCACAGACTCAGTATGAGCAGCCGAACCTGCAGAGGGGTTGTTATGAGTGTGGTGATACTAGGCACATCATGAGCAATTGTCCCAGACTTTGGAAGGGTGGATTTTATCAGAACACTTAGGCAATGGGCCCCAATGCAGTTACTAGCCGACACACACAACCAGTTAGAGGTGGAGGATAGGCGGGTAGAGGGAGCCCTAGAGGGGTAGGCCCAGCCCGTTGATATAATTGCTATGGTGTGGCTGAGGCCTCTACACCAGATGGTGTCATTACAGGTATGATCCTGATTTGTTATAAAAGAATATTTTTCCTTAATTTGATTCGGTTCTGAATATTGAGGTGAGTCCTCCTATTATGCTCCGCTTATGGGAGAGCTTCGTAAGTTTCTGAACCACTTATATGTTTATCCCTGTTGAGAGATTTGATGATGTTAGCCCGTATCTATCATTTTTTTTGCACACCATTGAGGGCTATAGGTCAAAAAGTGATTTTTATTACTCACTACAGTGGGTTTTGATGTGATTTTGGAATAATTGATTTCAATTTTATGAATTTTATGCCCTATTGGAATGAGGGGTTAATTATGTGTTCAGAAAATTGTTTATGACATTTATTGAAAAGAAGAAAGACAGGAAATTGAAAATTTCAGTTGGCACAATGTGCAAAATACTTGTGATTTGGAGTAGAGAACGAGATCCTCACATTTTTATATGATGTGAAATATTTAAACTGGGCTACAAGCCGCGGTGGAAGTTATATAAGGACGAGGTCCTTGTGGTGAAAAATTTATGAGTTTATATTTTCCCATTGTGAACTTAAATTTGAACTATAGTATTAATGGGGAGGCATGCCTGTTAGGCTTATTTGATAATTCTTTTATCTGTTTTGTGCATATTTAACCATATCCGTGCTGTAAACATTGTGTTTTAGCCTATAAGGTGAGTGCCCAGGTGATGTTAAATGCGACTCGTTAATTCAGATAAATAATTATGAGGTATTCATGCCTCGCGTGTTACTGTCAGTGTTGCGAAAATTTGAAATGAGATTTTAGTTAATATGAGATTAATTGAGGATGCTGGAATTAATTATAAACAACTATTATGACCAGAGATGTGGTTATATATACGTTGATGTGTGCGTAGGCACGAGTTGCTATAGCTGGTTGAAACTAATATTGTGCGTTGATGTGATAATAAGGCATTTTGAAATTAATCGGAGTGTAAGAAGTTGGCTTTAAAGTTTATAAATGAGGATAAAATAAATAATCTCAACTAAAATGGTATTGTCGGACCCATGCTAAATTGAGGTGATATAGAATCACCTGCGAGTATGAATGTAATAATACACTCAATAATTTAATGTGCTCAGAATAATTCTTGGCACGTTCGAGGATGAACATATATTTTAAGAGGGGGAGGATGTAACGACCCGACTTGTTGTTTTAAGAATTCATGTTCCTGTCACGACCCAAAAATCATAATTGTCGTGATGGCGCCTATCTCAATACTAGGCAAGACGAAAACCTCAATAAACTGCAATTTCCATTAAGTTTGAAAACATAATATTGAATTTCATAGAAAACCTCACAATTTCTGACATAAAAATACATTCCCAAAACCCGGTGTCACTGAGTACATGAGCATCTAATATGAATACAAAGTCTGACTGATAAAACACTGTCTGGAAGTATAGAACAATACAATAACCGAAGAAAAGAGAGACAAGGTCATCGGACACCGAGCAGCTACCTTGATCTAAATCCTCAAATCTGGCAACTGCCGTTTCCGGAAGTAGTTGGATCTGTACACAAGGTGCATAGTGTAGTATGAGTACAACCAACTCAATAAGTAACAAAACTAACCTCTAGGCTAAAAGTAGTGACAAGCTCCGCAGGTACAATCCAGTATAAATAATAACAATACCTAGATGTAGGCATGCTTTCAAGTTCAACAGTTGCTTTCAGTATAAATAAAACAGTTCAATTCTGAATAATACGAGGAATATGACATTTTTGTATCTACATGCCAATGTATGTATTGTATGTGATGCACCTTAATGGAAACTCCATGCACTCACAATCTAAAATACTCAATCACTCAGTACTGTATATGGCTAATCCAGCCCAGGGAAGATCCATCCCAAAATATATATATGTATTTACATCAACTGATAGTCAGTCACTCAGTACTATATAAGGCCAATCCAGCCCAGGGGAAGATCCATCCCCAAATATCAATGATTTAGACAAGATCCTTGTCCAAGAAAAATCCATCCCTCACTATAAATACTTCGGGCAAGATCCATGCCCAGGGAAGATCTATCCCTCAATATATATATCTATGGCAAGATCCATGCCCAGGGAAGATCCATCCCATATATATATATATATATATATATATATCAACTACGCTCACTGTAGGGGTGCAGACTCCGGAGAGGATCCTTCTGCTCAAGCGCTATAATAGCCAGATCCAGGCATAAATAAATAAACATAACTATCACTCATAATCTCCAGTATCTCGGGCTCTCGATAACATGAAGAATCAACCCGACATGATGTTATGAAGTATCAATGAATTATAACAGAGACTGAGATATGATATGCAAGTGATAGATATGAGTGAGTACAAAATTGTAAATTTAACAAATAGTTCAACAAAAATACGACCCATGTGGGTCCCAAAATATATCGGTGCATAGCCAAATCATGATCTTTAACATGAATCTCAGCTCAATTTCTCTAACACGTGGAGGATGTACGGATAATGACATTTATTTAATTATACAACTCCACGTAATCAATTAGGTCACAATTCCTATGACGCACGCTCACACACCAGTCACCTAGCATGCGCATCATTTCCAAACAATTCATACAACATGAACTTTGGGCATTCATACCATTAGAACCAAGTTTAGAAGTATTACATACCTCAAAACGTGAAATTTCTTACTCCGCTATGCCCTTGCCTAGCGAATTTGTCTCCGAAAGCCTCGTATCTAGCCATAATTAATTCGATTAAGTCAATACGAACTATAAGAAATTAATTCCATATAAAAATATAAATTTTCCAACAAAATCCGAAATTTCACTCAAAAGTCATCTCAGAACCGGACAAAAGTTACAAAATATGAACGCCCATCCAAGCACGAGTCCAACAATACAAATTTCACCAAATTCCGACATCAACTCGACCCTCGAATCATCAATTAAAGTCTATGAAGATTTTTACCATTTTCAACCCAATCTTTACCCATTTGAACTCAACAATCTTTCCATAAACCTTATTGATACATATAAATAATACTCTTACCCCCAAGAATCATACTCTTAATCACCCATCTTTACCCAAACTCGAAATGGAAGACTAGGGGTTAGAACCTTACCTCTTGGGTAAAGATCATGTGATATTTCCCTGTTGGATTTCAAAGCTTGAACAAGATCTTGATGAACAAACCACTTGAGCTTCTTCCTCTTTCTAGGACACTCTCCTTTCTCTATAACAATGTCAGTTTTTTGCTCCAAAATGAGCTTCAAGGGCTATCAATCGAAAGAGGGGCGGGTCAAAAATTAGAAAGAATTGAAGCCCCGGCGTAGATTTGCGATCGCATAACACGTATGCAGTCTGCAAACTGACTGCATATTTGAAGATCCAAAATGAGGGTCGCCTGGATAGGTATGCGGTGATTATGCGGCCCCCGCATACCTGTTCTACGATCGCATAATGCACCGCATATTTCCTCAAATCTTGCCTTGTATCTGCTTCACTCTGCGGTCATTATGCGGTCCGCAGAGTGATTCTGCAACCGTATAGTGGGCCGCAGAAATGTCCTCTTGTGCCGAAAATTTTCCTTTACTCCCAGTGCAATGTTCTATAACCTTTGTACTAATTGATGTACCTCGTCATCACAAAACCTTATTTTCCTTAGCAAAAATTTTTCGGGGTCGTTACATATAAGTCAACATCCGATCAACCTTTTTAACTTAAGTTCTAAATCTTGGTACTAAGTGATCCAAATCACTCCAAAACCTCATCGGGGCCGAACCAATTACCCCGGCAAGTCAAATAACAACCGTAAATCATAAATTGAGCAATAAATGAGGGATACTCAAAATGACCAGCCAGATCGTTACAGTTCCGTTCGGTAGCTTAAGGTCTCGAGAAGCTTTGAAATGTGTATTATGACTTGCGAGGGTGATCAAGTTTGGTTTTCGAACGATTCAGGATTTAATTAAAAGAACAATTCTTGTTTTGGAAGCTTAAGTTGAAATAATTGAACGGATAGTGAATTATGTGTAAACGATCCCGAAATGGAGTTTTGATGATTCCAATAGCTCTGTATGGTGATTTTGGACTTAGGAGCGTGTCCAAAATTCTTTTTGGAAGTGTGTAGTGAAAGTTTGCTTGAAATGGCGAAAGTTGAATTTTTTGGAAGTTTGACCGAGGTGTTGACTTTTTGATATCAGAGTCCGAATCCAGTTTTGAAAATTTTCATAGATCTTTTATGTCATTTATGACTTGTGTGAAAATTTTGAGGTCAATCGGAATTGATTTGATAGGTTTCGGCATCGAATGTAGAAGTTGGAAATTCTTAAGTTTCTTAAGCTTGAATTGGGGTATGATTCGTGGTTTTAGCATTGTTTTGTGTGATATGAGGTTTCAACTAAGTTCGTATGATGTTTTAGGAATTGTTGGTGTATTGAATTGAGGTCTTGAGGGCCTCGGGTGAGTTTCATAGTGGTTTAGGATCATTTTTAACTACTGGTGTTTTGACATCAATGTGAGAAATTTCTAATGCGCAGAGCTGATTTTGGAAGCTTATATCTCGCAGTATATAAGGAATATGGAAATTATCAAAACAAGAAATTGTAGAACTTTTATTCTAGTTTCCAGAATGATAAACCATTCATCGTTCGGACATTTTTACAAAACATTATGATCGATTGACTGAAGCTGGTGCTGCAGATTTTGGCTACAACAGTGTGCATCGCAAGAAATGTCTGCTGCACATGGATCACTTTGGGAGCTTATATCCTGCAATCTATAAGGAGTTGGGCGATAAGCAAAGTATGAAAGTTTTACCCCTTTGTATCTAATTTGCAGAAATGTACACCGTTTGGCAGTTGGAGTTGAGTACAAGAAGTTATGGTTGATACACTACAGACTGTCGAGGAAGAGTTTTGGAAGAGTTTGATGTTTTTAGCATAAGCATGTAATGATCCAAAGGTCCATTTTTAGTTCTAGAGATCGAAATTCAATTTCGAGACTTCAGGGATTTTGATAATGAATTATAGGAGTGATTTGAAAAGTTTGGTCTAATTTCATCAAGTTGCGGTTGGGTTTTTAGTGGGAAACATGAATTAATTGTTAAACGATCGAAATTGGTATCACATTGAAAATATTAGCTCCGAATTGAGTTTCGATTAAATGACTAGGTTCGTATTATTATTTGTGACTCATAGGAACAAGAATTGTCAAATTCCAAGTTCGTATGATAGAGTTGAAGCGTTTTTAGTTAAACAAATAACTGTTGGTGCTAGCAAATTCTGGCATGGACTTTTAGTGAGGAAAAATAGATTTTTAGTAACGGAAAATAGACTTTTAGTGACGGATGGGCAGAAACTTATGGACTAAAAATGGTCATTTCCTGCATTTCGTTTTTGGATTTTTGGAGTACGGTTCTTGGGCGATTTTGAGTATTTCTACACGACTTCGATTTGGGTAAGTGTCCTATATCCAAAAGTGATTATATTTCATAAATCCATGGTTATATTTATCGTTTATTTCGGATTTAAATGGAAGAAATCAAGATATTTGCAAAACTTTTTAAGAACGAAAATTTTAGATTTGGAGGTCGAGTTGTTATCGGAATTTGATAAAGTTGGTATAGGTGGACTCATAATTGAATGGGTTGTCGGATTTTTTGAATTTCATCGGATTCTGAGACATGGGCCCCACAGGCTCTTTTTGAGTTAAATTTTAGATTTTGTTGGAAAATTAGTATTTTCATATGGAATTAATTCCTATAATTAGTATTGACTGAATTGAATTAATTTGGATAGATTTGAGCTGTCCGCAGGTCAATTCAAGAAAGAAAGCGATTTTGGAATATCGACATAACTTCAAAAGGGTAAGTACCTTGCCTAACCTTGAGCGAGAGAATTACCCCTTCGGCATCGAGTCTTATGTGCTATTTGTCAAATGTGAAAACCGTGTACACAAGGTGACGAGTATTTACTCAGGCTTATATCTGCAAAATTGATTTTGGTGAAAGTCTTAGGTATATTGTGTAGTATATTGGATAATTGTTGGTATTTATTTATCCATCTATTTGCCATGCCTAAATTCGCGTTTGTTGAATTTGTTTTTAATTGGCAGTTTGATGTCGTTATTGCTTGTATTTTTATGTCAATTCCGTGAGTTTGGTGATTTGATATTTCTCGAAAATAATTATATTATGGCTTTTCCATATGCAAATAATTAATGAAATAAGTTTAAACGAAGCGTTATATTATTATCAAGAATTTGGATTAATGAAGATGTTGCCCTATACTGAGTATTTTCCATCTCTGTTGTTGTTTTGAGGTTTTATACATATTGTGTAGAGCCTTGGGCTATTTGTTGTAAAATTAATTTTTTTTTTTTATCTTTGGAATTGATTGTGGACATTGGGCAAATTGTGATATGAATTGATCTTGTTATGTTGCTATGATAATATTCCGTGTAAATTATTGTATTATTTGAGTTATTATTTTGAGGATAAAAGGGTGGAATTTTACTGTTGATATTATGTGGGTATAAGGGTGGCATTTCACTGTTGTTATGTGTGTTGGGTTATTGTCTGGGCGGAGCGATAAGGGTGGCTATAAGAGAGATAAGGGTAGCTATATGATCGATAATGGTGGCTATTGATATTGCCAGGATGGAGAGATAAGGTAGGCTATTATAGGAGTGATAAGACTGGCTATAGGAGAGACAATAGTGGCTATTGTCAGGGATGACATGGTATTATGACTTGTGCGTGCGGTCGGAATTGAATTTCGAGAAGTTCAGAGTTGATTTGGAAAGAAAATTCTAAATTCGGAATCTTTAAGTTGGAAGAGGTGACTAATGTTTGAATTTTGAGTAAACGATCTCGTAATCAGGATTTGAAAGTTCCAATAGGCTCGTATGTTAATTCCGGATTTGGGCGTATGTTCGGATTAAGTATCGGGTCGCCCGGGAGCATGTCAGCGCTTATTGTGGAAAGTTCGCATTTTGAAGGTTTTAGAATTATCCAAGTTTTGTTTGAGGTGGACTTTCATATTATTGATGTCTGTTTGGGGTTCCGAGCCTTGGAACATGTTTGTATCATGATTTGTGACTTGTGCAAAAAGTTTGGCATCATTCCGTAATGTATAAGTATGAATCAGATGCGTTCGTCGAAGTTAAAATGTTTGGAAGTTTAAAGAAAGGTTTCGATCGTTGATTCATAGTTTTGATATTGTGTGGTGTGATTTGAGGCCTCGAGCAAGTTCGTATTATGTTTTGGGATTGGTTTGTGCAATTGAACGGGGTCCCGGGGGCCTCAGATGTATTTCAGATGTGTTTGGGTTGTGTTGCGCTCTTATTTGATGTTTCAGCATCATTTTCTTAGGTATAAAGGATACTATATTGATAACACGACCTTTTATTTGTGATTGGATTAAACCATTAGATCTGTATCTTAATTAGGGATCCATAGCAATAAGAATCGCCGAATTCCGATATCGTATGAGAGAATTATGCACATTTTCGTGTCGGACAAAATTGTTAGTTTCTGGTGCGAAGCTTTGTTCTTCGTGAACGCGAGAGAGGTTCCGCGAACATGAAGAAGGATTTCTAGGTTGACCAATCAATGTAAAAAATTACTCTTTGAGAAGGCAAAGGTCTCTCGCGAAGGCGTGAAGAAAAATCATCTGGACAGTTTTTAAACCGAGAATTGTAGTATTTTTGGTATATCTTGAGGTCTAGAGCTCCGTTTGAGGTGATTTTTGCGGCATTGTTCTCGTATCAACAAGGGCGTAAATATCAACAAGGGCGTAAATATCCATGATTATATCCACTGGCTATTATTTTTATTTGCCACGACCCAAACTAGCCCTATCGTGCTGGCTCCTATCGTGGAACTAGGCAAGCCGACTAATTTCCAAAACAAACCGATATTTTCATTTCAAAGAAAATTTCAAGGCTATTTAACATAAAAACCTTCATAAAGGAGTTCAAATCAAAATAAAAGTGCGGAAAAGAAAAGCCCGATATCGGGATGTTACTACTCATGAGCATCTACTACAATTTGTCTGACAATATCGAGACTAACATAGTCTAGAAAATAGCTAAATACAACTAAAGGAAGATAAGAGGGAGAAAAGCGGGACTGCGATCGCCAGACAGCTACCTTGCTATCCCCGAGAAAATCTGCAACCGGAATAGTCAACAACCGCTACCGTGTCCAGCTACACCTGGATCTGCATACAAGGTGCAGGGAGTAATGTGATTATGCCAACTCAATAGGTAACAATAGTAAATAAAGACTGAGCAGTAGTGACGAGCAATAAAGCATATAAAGTTCATATCAAGAATTCTCGGTAAAATACAACATGCTTTAAAAATCAATGTTTGAATCAAATCATCTCGTTTAACCTAGTTCCAGTACAAATCATTAAAAGATATTATTCAATAGTTTTTCAAAAAAGGCCCAATGCAAAGGTGAGCAAAAATGATGAAATCATAATCAGTCCCTCGGGCAACATCACTCGTATACAGCCCCTTGGGCATACCTCACAATCACTCGTATATAGCCTCTCGGGCATACCTCACAATCACTCATGCCTCTCGGGCATACGTCACAATCACTCATGCCTCCCAGTTACTCAGCACTCGGCACTCACACTCAGTAAGTACATGCGCTCACTGGGGGTGTGTACAGACTCCGGAGGGGCTCCTTCAGCCCAAGCGCTATATCAAGCCAAATCATGGCATAAATCCATCAGGCCCTCGGCCTATATCAAACATGTTGCGACGTGCAGCCCGATCCTATAAATATTCTCACAAATCAGGCCCTCGGCCTCAATCAGTCATAAACCTCTCAAGCCACTCGGGATCTAAGTAAAAGTAGGGTACTCGGCCAAAAACAACATTTATATGCATCAAAACAGAGTAATAAAACCGAGTTACGCAGTAAACAGGTATAACTATGACTGAGTATAGATTTTCAATCGAAACCAGTGAGAGGATAGAAAGAAAAAGGCCCAAAAGGGTCTAAACAGTACTGGCACAAGGCCCAAACATGGCATTCCGCCCAATTTACAGAAACTCATAAGTATCATATAGTTTCAACAAAATATGCAACTTTACAATTGCTACGGGACGGATCAAGTCACAATCCCCAATGGTGCAGGCCCACACGCCCGTCACCTAGCATGTGCGTCACCTCAAAATAGTAGAATGATACGAAATCCGGGGTTTCATACCCTCATGACTAGATTTACAATCGTTATTTACCTCAAACCGATCAAATCCCTACTTTGTGCTGCTCTTGCCCCTCGATTTGGCCTCTACATGCTCCAAATCTATTCACAATCAGTACAATACCATCAATTTATGCTAAAGGAATGAATTCCACAAGAAACACTACTAATTTAGATCAAAAACCCAAAATTGGCTCAAACCCGGCCCTGGAGCCCACCTCTCGAATGACCTCGAATTTTATACACACGTCAAAAATGACACCATGAACCTACTCCAACTTCCAGAAATCCATTCCGACCCCGATATCAAATTTTCCACTGCCGACCGAAATCGCCAAATTTCCAACTCCCAGGTGGCCTCCTCCATATGCTGACCTCTCCACTGCACCTTCACTGAAGCTATGTCCTTTGACCTCAACTTCCAAACCTGCCGATCCAAAACAGCCACCGGCTCCACATCATAAGTCATATCACCCTCCAACAGAAACGTTCTGAAGTCCAAAACATGGGAGGTATCTCAAATATACTTCCGGAGTATGGAAACATGAAACACTGGGTGCACACTCGACAAGTTGGGTGGCAAGGAAAGCTTATAAGCCACCTCCCCTATCCTCTGAAGCACCTCAAAAGGCCTAATGAACCGGGGGCTCAACTTGCCCCTCTTCCCAAACCTCATGACACCCTTCATGGGTGATACCTTCAGCAAAACCTTCTCCCCAACCATGAAAGATACATCACGGACATTCCTGTGCACATAGCCTTTCTGCCTAGACTGCGTCGTATGAAGCCGCTCCTGAATCAATTTTACCTTATCTCTGGACCAAGTCTATACCCAAGAGCCTAGCCTCACCTGGCTCAAACTATCCAACCTGAGATCTACACCTCCTCCCATATAAAGCCTCATACGGAGCCATCGGAATACTAGACTGATAACTGTTGTTATATGCAAACTCTGCGAGTGGCAGAAACTGGTCCCATGAACCCCCAAAGTCAATGACACAGGCGCGCAACATGTCCTCCAATATTTGAATAGTGTGCTCGGACTGCCCATCCATCTGAGGGTGAAAATCTGTACTCAACGCAACCATAGTACCCAACTCTCGCTGCACGGCCCTCCAAAATTGCGATGTGAACTGAGTACCTCTATCTGAAATGATGGAAACTGGGATACCATACAGGCGAACAATCTCTCGGATGTAAATCTCAGCCAACCGCTCTGAAGTGTAAGTTGTACCAACTGGAATGAAGTGCGCGGACATGGTCAGCAGATCTACAATCACCCAAATAGCATCGAACTTCCTCGAAGTCCATGGGAGCCCAACTACGAAGTCCATGGTGATCCGCTCCTACTTCCACTCTGGGATCTCTAATCTCTGAAACAAGCCACCCGGTCTCTGATGTTCATACTTAACCTGCTGACAGTTGTGACACCGAGCTACTAACCCAACTATATCCTTCTTCATCCGCCTCCACCAATAGTGCTGTCTCAAATCCTGGTACATCTTCGTGGCACCCGGATGGATGGAATACCGCGAGCTGTGGGCCTCCTCAAGAATCAACCCCGAAGCCCATTTACATTAGGCACACATATCCGGCCCTACATCCTAAACACACCGTCATCACCAAAAGTCACATCCCTAGCATCACCTCTTCAAACCCATTCCTGAAGAATGAGTAAGTGGGGGTTATCATACTAACGCTCCCTGATACGGTCATAAAGCAAAGACTTGGAGACCACGCAAGCCAATATCTGACTAGGATCCGAAATATCCAATCTCATAAGCTGGCCCGCTAAGGCTTGAACATCCAATGCCAAATGTCTCTATGCTGCTAGAAGATATGCTAAACTCCCCAAACTCTCTGCCCGACGACTCAAAGCATCGGCAACCACATTGGCCTTCCCCGGATGGTACAAAATAGTGATATCATAGTCCTTAAGAAGCTCCAACCATCTCTGCTGATGCAAATTAAGATCCTTCTACTTAAACAGATGCTGCAGAATCTGGTGATCAGTATAGATCTCATAATGAACCCCATACAAATAATGACGCCAAATCTTCAAGGCGTGAACAATGGCTGCTAACTCAAGATCATGGACAGGATAGTTCTTTTCATGGGTCTTTAACTGGCACGAGGCATTGGCAATCACCCCACCCTTCTGCATCAGAACACAACTAATGCCTATCCTCGAGGCATCACAATACACAATGTAAGAACCTGAAGCTGATGGCAGAACTAACATTGGAGCTGTGGTCAAAGCAGTCTTGAGCTTCTAAAAGCTCTCCTCACACTTGTCCCTTTTGGGTCAATTTGGTTAAGGGTGAAGCAATAGATGAAAATCCCTCCACAAAGCGACAGTAATAACCCGCCAAATCAAGAAAGCTCCTAAGCAAGAAAGCTCCGAATCTGCATGGCTGAGGACGGTCTAGGCCAAACATGTACCACCTCTATCTTCTTCGGATCAACCTGAATACCCTCACTAGACACCACGTGCCCCAAGAATGCTACTAAACCGAGCCAAAACTCACACTAGGAGAACTTTGCATAAAGCTTCTCCTCCCTCAATCTCCGTAATACAATCCTGAAATGCTGAGCGTGCTCTTCCCGGCTACGAGAGTACACCAGGATATCATCAATGAATACAACAACAAATGAGTCTAAACAGGGCTGGAATACATTGTTCATCAAATGCATGAACGCTGCTGGGGCATTGGTCATCCCAAAAGACATCACTAAGAATTTGTAATGGCCATATCGGGTCATGAAAGTTGCCTTAAGAATATCCGAATCCTGAATCTTCAGCTGGTGATAACCGAACCTCAAATCAATCTTGGAGAACACCCTCGCTCCCTGAAGCTGGTCAAATAAATCATCAATACGAGGCAAAGGATACTTGTTCTTGACTGTGACCTTGTTCAGCTGCCTGTAATCAATGCACATTCTCATGGAACCATCCTTCTTCTTCACAAATAAAATCGGTGCACCCCAAGGGGACACACTAGGCCGAATAAACCTCTTATTAAGGAGTTCCTGAAGCTATTCTTTCAACTCATTCACCTCCACCGGCGCCATACGATATGGTGGAATAGAAATGGACTAAGTCCCCGGCACCAAATCAATACCAAAGTCAATATCCCTGTCAAGCGGCATGCATGGTAGGTATGCAGGAAACACATCCAGAACATAACGTACCACCGGAATAGAATCAATGGTAGGAGTCTCTACCCTAACATCCCTCACAAAAGCCAAATAAGATAGGCAACCCTTCTCACCCATGCGCTGCTCGTTCAAATATGAAATCACCCTGCTAGGTACATAATCTATAAAACCGCTCCACTCAACCCTCGAAAATCCCAGCATAGACAATGTCATAGTCTTTGCGTGACAATCTAGAACAGAATGACATAGAGATATCCATTCCATACCCAATATCACATCAAAGTCAACCATACTGAGCAGCAAAAGGTCCACTTGGGTCTCCAGACCCCCAATAGTCACTACACATGACCGATATACGCGGTCTACAACAATAATATCACCCACAGGAGTAGATACATGAACAAATAAAACTAAAGACTCATGGGGCATATCCAGAAAATGGGCAAAATACGAGGAAACATATGAATACGTGGAATCAGGGTCAAATAATATAGAGGCATCTCTGTAACAAACTGAGACGCTACATGTAATCACTACATCTGAAGCAATCGCATCTAGTCTGGTAGGGAGGGCATAGAAATGGGCCTGGCCACCCCTTCTAGGGCGACCCCTAGATGACTGACCTCCACCCCGAGCTGACTTGGCGGGTGGTGAAGTAACTGGTGCTGAAGTCGAAGGCTGACTCCTCTGCTGAGATAAACCTCCATGGTGACGAGGACATTGCCTCCATATATTCCTAAACTTCCCACACTCAAAACCACTCCCTGGTGTTGGAGGCAGGAACTGAAGGGAGCCCCGAGTACCGATATAACTGGTAGAAGATCCTGGCATAGAGGAGCCCTGAACTAGTGGAGCACAGGACAAACTCTGAGTTGGAAGGGAACCGATTGATGAGTGGCCCTGATTAGAACTGTGAGAACCATGGCCAGAAGATACCCCACGGTGAAATGGCCGAGCTGACTGAGCCTATCTGAAATGGCGACCTATACCGTGCTGAAACTGACCCACAAAAGGAGCACCACTGAATCCACCCTGACCACGACGCCTCTTGGCCTCCCTCTCAACCCTCTCCTGACTGCGAACCATCTCAATCTGCTGAGCAATGTCGACAACCTCATCAAAGGTAGCACCAGACACCCTCTATCTGGTCATAACAAACGAAGCTAAAAATCGAGGCCATCTATAAACCTCCTGATCCTCTCTCGGTCTATGGGAACCAACCAGACCGGATGATGGGCCAACTTGGAGAACCGCATCTCATACTATGTCACAGACATATCACCCTGACGAAGCTGCTCAAACTATCTACGCAGCTCCTTTTTGTGGGACTGAGGCACAAACTTCTCCAAAAAGACCACGGAGAGCTGCTGCTAAGTAAGGGGTGCTGCGCCAACAGGCCTACACCTCTCGTAAATCTCCCACCATCTGAGTGCAGCCCAGAAAACTGAAAAGTAGTGAATGAGACCCTACAAGTCCCCAGAATACCAAGAGTACGGAGTATCCTCTGACACCTGTCCAAGAAGTCCTGAGCATCCTCTCTCTCTGTGCCACTGAAAGGTGGCGGCTGTAGTCTCCCAAACCTCTACAACATACACTGATCATCCTCGGGCTTAGCAGGAAACACGTAATCCTGTGCAGCTGCTACCAACTGGGCTGGTGGTGCCTCCTGTGTCTGGAGTCCCTGAACAACCTACTCGGGTGTGCGAGCGAGGGGAGTCTGAGTGCATGTGCCTCCCCGGGCCTGAGAAGTGGTTGCGGCAGTCCAGATAGAGATCGCCTGAGCAAGGCCGGTACATGCTGTCAGAATCTGAGCTAGGGTCTCCTGAAGGCCTGGAATCACAATAGGCATAGGTGGTGCCTGAGATGGTGCATCAACAACAGAAATCTGGTCCTAATCTAGGGCAACTGGTAGATCTGCAAGTACTGCCCTAGCTGCGGTGCGGGCTGCACCTCTTCCCTAATACGGCCTCTACAGCAGACTCGGCCTCTCGCGGCCCTAGCTGGTGGTACTGGTGGTTGACCCTCATGACCGATAGTATGAGTCCTCACCATCTGTGAGAGAATGAAACAACAGATGTTTAGTTACTAGAATCAACAGATTCAGACGATAAGAATTCAAGAATGTGGAGTTTTCTAAGGGTTCTGTAGCCTCTCAAAGATAAGTACAGATGTCTCCGTACCGATCCACAAGACTCTACTAAACTCGCTCATGACTCATGAGATCTATGTAACCTAGCCTCTGATACCAACTTGTCACGACCCAAACTAGCTATGTCGTGATGGCGCCTATCGTTTAACTAGGTAAGCCGACTCATTTCCAAAACAAACCAATATTTTCATTTCAAAGAAAATTT
Source organism: Nicotiana tomentosiformis (assembly GCF_000390325.3). Taxonomy (NCBI): domain Eukaryota; kingdom Viridiplantae; phylum Streptophyta; class Magnoliopsida; order Solanales; family Solanaceae; genus Nicotiana; species Nicotiana tomentosiformis. The sequence goes on from NC_090823.1 coordinate 16,919,595, forward strand.
CAAGGCTATTTAACATAAAAACCTACGTAAAGGAGTTCAAATCAAAACAAAAGTACGGAAAAGAAAAGTGCGACATCGGGGTGTCACTAGTCATGAGCATCTACTATAATTTGTCTGACAATATCGAGACTAACATAATTTGAAAAATAGCTAAATACAACTAAAGGAAGATAAGAGGAAGAAGAGTAGGGTTGCGATCGCTAGGCAGCTACCTTGCTATCCCCGAGAAAATCTGCAACCAGAATAGTCAACAGCCGTTACCGTGTCCAGCTACACCTGGATCTGCACAGAAGGTGCAGGGAGTAACATGAGTACACCAACTCAGTAAATAACAACAGTAAATAAAGACTGAGTAGTAGTGACGAGCAATAAAGCATATAAAGTTCATATCATGAAATCTCGGTAAAATACAACATGCTTTAAAAATCAGTGTTTGAATCAAATCATCTTGTTTAAACCCAGTTCCAGTAAAAATCATTTAAAGATATATTTCAGCAGTTTTTCAAACAAAGGCTCAATGCAAAGGTGAGCAAAAATGATGAAATTATAATCAGCCCCTTGGGCAATATCACTCGTATGCAGACCCTCGGGAAAACCTCACAATCACTCGTATACAGCGTCTCAGACATACATCACAATCACTCATGCCTCTCGGGCATACCTCACAATCACTCATGCCTCTCGGGCATACCTCACAATCACTCACACCTCATGGGCATACCTAAAAATCACTCATGCATCCCAGTCACTCAGAACTCGGCACTCGCACTCAGTAGGTACCTGCGCTCACTGGGGGTGTGTACAGACTCCGGAGGGCTTCTTCAGCCCAAGCGCTATATCAAGCCAAATCATGGCATAAATCAATCAGGCCTTCGTCACATATCAAACATGTTGTGGGTTGCATCCCGATCCCATAAATATCCTCACAAATCAGGCCCTCAGCCTCACTCAGTCATAAACCTCTCAAGCCACTCGGGATCTCAGTAAAAGCATGGTACTCAGCCCAAAACAATATTAATATGCATCAAAACAGAGTAATAAAATTGAGTTATGCAGTAAATAGGTATAACCATGACTGAGTATAGATTTTCAATCGAAAACATTTAGAGGATAGTAAGAAGAAGGCCCCTAAGGGTCCAAACAGCACTGGCATAAGGCCCAAACATGGCATTCCGCCCAATTTACAGAAACTCATTTCGAAAACTCATAAGTATCGTATAGTTTCAGCAAAATATGCAACATTACAGTTGCTACGGGATGGACCAAGTCACAATCCCCAACGGTGCACGTCCACACGCCCGTCACTTAACATGTGTGTCACCTCAAAATGGTAGAATGATATGAAATCTGGGGTTTCATACCCTCAGGACTAGATTTACAATTGTTACTTACCTCAAACCGATCCAATCCCTACTCCGCGTTGCTCTTGCCCATCGATTCGGCCTCCAAATTCCCCGAATCTATTCACAATTAGTATAATACTATCAATTTATGCTAAAGGAATGAATTTCACAAGAAAAAGTACCAATTTAGACCAAAAACCCGAAATCGGCTCAAACACGGCCCCCGGGCCCACGTCTCGAATGACCTCACATTTTACACACGCACTATAAATGACACTACGAACCTACTACAACTTCCGGAAATCTATTCCGACCCCGATATCAAATTTTCCACTGTCGAACAAAATCACCAAATTTCCAACATTCGCCAATTCAAGCCTTATTCCACTACGGACCTCCAAATCACATTCCGAACGCACTCCTAAGTACAAATTCACCTAACGGAGCTAACAAAACCATAAAAATTCAAATCCGAGTTCGTTGACATATAGGTCAACATCTGGTTGACTTTTTCAATATAAACTTCTAAATAGGAGACTAAATGTCTCATTCCACTTCGAAACCACTCCGAACCCGAACCAATTAACCCGGTATAACATAATACAGCTGAATAACACATAATGAAGCATAAATGGGGGAAACTGGGCTATAACTCCCGAAACGACCGGCTGAGTCATTACATTATCCGTATCTGGATTGTAGAAATTTGGATTTTGAGCCCCAAAGTTGAGAAATGGTAAGTCCTTGATTCAAGGGTCGATTCATGGACGAATTTGGATGCTTTTCTGGATATATACCATATGAGTTATGGGTAATATTTATTTTTAATAATTTTTAAAATCCGGGCACATGGGCCCGAGGGATGACTTTGTTGACTTTTCGAGCGAAGTTTGAGATTGTTATGAAGTAATTAATTATGAGTATTAAAGTGTATTTTTATTGGTTTGCACATTGTTTGACTAGTTTCGGGATCGACGGGCTTTGGTTTGAGGTGTTAAAGAGGCGCGAGAGCCGGTTATGGAACATCGAAGTGAGGTTATTCTCTTGTCTAACCCTGTGAAGAGGAAACTACTGCTAGGTGATGTAATTGTTATGTGCTACTAGTTGTAGGTGCTACATTCGCACGAGGTGACAAGAGTCCGTATGTAGCTAAAGCATGTTTATGTCCTCGGTGAAGCAATATATGAAAATCCCTCCACAAAGCGACAGTAGAAACATATAAATATATTAGGCCGATTTTTATCACCTTAAAAGGGTATATTTATTATTATGCACCTGTATCTGTGTTGTAAGCATGTGACTCTTAATTCGATAAGTTTCTTCCTTTCTCATAGAGTGGACCGAATGCCTTGCCAGTATAATAAATGAATCTATGGTTCGTGCCGCTCGACCCTCGACGGTGTACACATTATCTGGATCAGGACGAACGACTGAAGCATAATTGTGCGTTATATCCCTGGCAGTCTCAATGTTAACGAGATTATTCTTCCATTGACGCCTCACCTTTTATATGGTATTCCTTATCTGTTTGATACCGACACTTGATATATCTGAGCTGTTAAGGTAGAATACAACATTGAAATATCATACCCTTTAAAAGATATTTTTGGAAGATTATGTAAGTTACAGATCTCCCCCATTATTGATGTGTGCTTCATATCTATTTATGATTTATTATATTGCTTTATTGGAGCTCTAGTAAGTGTCGATGTCGACCCCTCGTCACTACTTCTCTGGGTTTAGGATTAATACTTACTGGGTATGCGTTGATTTAAGTATTCATGCTACACTTCTATACTAAATGTGCAGGATCTGACAGGTTCAATTGGTGGTAATCTTGGCACGTAGGCGCAGCTATTGAGGAGACTTTATGGTGAGCTATATTCCAAGATACGTATCGCACCCCACGGAGTCTCCATCGTACTCTTTACTCTATCCTGTCTTATTTACATTACAGACAGAATTTGTATTATTATGATATTCCTTAATAAATGCTCATGCATTTGTGACATCGGGTTTTGGCATGCTCTAGAAGTTGTTTGTGATTTTGCTTAGCATTTACACACTTTTATTATATATTCTATTAAAAATTTAAGTTTCTACTATTTTAATATGTTGATTTCTTTATCTAATAAAATTCACGATTTTGAGAATAATTAAGTTGGTAGTTCACCGTTGGCTTGCCTAACTACAACGTTGGGCGCCATCACGGCCTATAGTGAGTTTTGGGTCATGACATCTTGGTATCAGCGCTCTAGGTTGACTTGAATCTCACGAATCATGAGCAAAGTCTAGTAGAGTCTGGCGGATTGGTATGTCGATGTCTTTACCTATCTTCGAGAGGCTATAGGGCTGTTAGGAGCACTTCCCTTCTTGGTTCCTCTTCGTGCTTTGATTCCATTGAAGCTTATGCCTTCATTTCCTTCTTACTCAATCTTAAGTGACGTGTAGAGCTTGTCATCAATTGGGCATCGATGAGTTGTAGGGGTACTGTAGACTTGGTGTAGGATGTTTCTCCCTGCGTGTTCGGGCAGGCTATTATCGTCGCCTTGCGGAAGGGTGTTCTATCATTTCAGCTCAATATCTATATTTCCTATGGTTTCAAGGCTATGCACAGATTATTATGTTGTTCATGCATTATTATCCCATAATGTTGGTGTAATGGTATAGTGCTTGTCTATGTGTCGAAGCAGTAAATGACTCGAAATGAGGATTTCTCAGTGCATGGTTTAGAGGTTCGGCATTTAATTCTAGCGGGGAAAAGGAAATCAGACTATGGATGTTCGGGCTTTGGTTGATGGAGTAACGAGGCTTGATACTTTCGAGCGAGGTGGAATTCTCATTTGTGACGTGGTGTTATCGTCCTTATTTGAACCCATTAAGGCTTGCCGGTGTTATGGTCATCTTTGATTTGCCTTTGTGACAGGGTATTGTGCAATGGTTCCTGAGAAGCGGTTGTCAGAGATGGCGATGTGTAGCGATTTCAGAATCGAATCAGTGTTTCTATTGCTGATGGCTCGAGAAGGATGATCTTCGAGGAGGCTTAGAGTTGGTAGAAATTTATTAGTTGAGGTGCTATAGAGATGGATTTTTATTTGAGGCAGCATTTAGGTAGCGAAGGATGAGAAAGGACATAGTGGGAGGTATCTCGCGATGGTTGAATTGCTAGCAGGTTAAGTTTGAAAAGCAGAGGTGGAGAAGTTGCTTAAAGGAGATGGTTTAACCAAAGTGGGAGTGGCAGAGTAGCATATGATTTTGTGGTAGGATAGCCACATGCCTTGAGAAAAGTTTAGAGCGATTTGGGAATCATGGTAGACAATGACCAAATCCATAAATGCCATTTGGGATGGTGGCTACTAGACTGAGGAAAGTAAAATATGATAGAAAAGAGTTTGCTTGAAATGAAGAGGGGTGTAAAAGCTTGATTATCGTTTTGGGATGCGGTGTGACTTCGAGTTTGGAATGTACTATCGGACTTTCAATTGATGTCAATGGGTAATAAATAGACTTTTACAGCTGGTGGATGAGCATGGGCTCAGGAGGGGTTTGTTGATTTTGTGGTAGTTGTAACTAGGGCAATGTCGAAATAGAATCCCATAAGTGGGTTATCTCCTGTGAGCGGGTTAGTGGTTGCGTGATTTTGATGAAGTATCTCCGAAGAGTTCTGCTTACTAACTGGCAGAAGGTCGAATATGCAATTATGGCTGATAATTGGGAATGTTCATGAAAAGTTTAATAAGAGACTGCAAGAAATTTGGCGGGTTGACGGTGCAAGATCATGGTAATTGAGAAGGAGTAATCTCTGTGGGTTCTACATTATGTGATGGTAGCTTAAAGCTAAGTAGGGGAGACCACCATCTACGATTAGATTGCGTGGTTGTCTGCTTGTACAGTTTCTGGTTATCGGTGCATTGGTGGATTATTTATGACTAAAAAAATAAAATATCAGGGGTAATTCGAGCGAATAACTTGATGAATGTGTGCTATATTTTACCTTATCGATTCATGTGCAGGTATTAGGAAGACTCGGAGTTTATTCTTCTTGTATATGTGATTCATCTGGTTGTTTCTTTGGGAGTGTTCATGTGCTAGCAGAGCATTGGAGTTTAATTATATTCGGGACCAAATCAGAGTGGGTGACTCTCAAAAACGGTTCTAGTGGGATCAAGAATTAAAGTGCGGTGCCTAAAGATTTTGCATCCGTTGTGTGGTTAAGGATTGAGTTTATGCAGTGGGTTATGAAAGGGACTTGGAGTGTTCTATGTTATCATCGGGTCTGCGGTGCCGTATTGGAGAAATGGGAAGAAATAACTTCGGATTCGTAAGGGATCTTTGTACCGGTTGGAGGTGCTATTGTGCGCATAAGGAGGGTATGTGATGGTTCATGTGTATTGAGATGATGTGGTCTCGTTAATTGGGTCACTCGGGATGAGTGTTGTTGGGTTACGTTATATTTTGAATGGAACTATTATTATTTCTAAGGTAAGTCAAGAGTAAATTGGAAGAAGTTGGGTCGGTTAGTAATGGTTGAATCAGCATGATTGTGGCAATGATCAGTTCCTTCGGCATGTTAAGCTATACATGTGGTTTGTGGTTGTACGTGCGGGCTTGACAACCACCATAATTTGACTGATTTGGGAGGTATTTGATTCAAATGGCCTTGTTGTGTAAATGGATTCTGGAAGAGTTATGGCAGTTTAGACCACGACTTGAGGTTTGTATTTTCTACGGTTATGAGAATTCAATTGCGTGTTGCAATGGTTCTTCTGAAATGAGTTAAGTGAAAGGTTTCTAGCCAATGAAGTGTTTATTCTACTAGTAGTTCGGGGATTATGATGAATTCTTGTACTCTCGCGTAGCGGCATGATAGGTATGGTGAGCGACATGAGAATTAGAAGTTGAGGATCAGGGTTGGGGCTCGGTGTTGATTAGAACGTCACGAGCTCGGATGAGTAGAGACGAATTCAGATGTTTAGAGTAAGTTAGCATTTTCTTTAGTATCACCTGAGATCAGTGTCTTGTGTAAGAGGTTTTGTGTATTGAAATGCGGATGCTTTGCCAGTATTATAGAAATAGCATGTTCGATGGCTATTAACGTTCAGATTTTACTACCTGGTGCGGAAGGTTGTGGGAGTATATCCCACGGGAAAATCATATAAGTGGGACATGTTAGTCATCCGATTGTTAGAAACTTAAATCAGGTATGGAGATTTTGATACATTTGCAAATGGGAGAGATTATGACTAAGAGGCGCTCTATTTCTTTGGTTGAAGACTGTGGGGCTTGTTCCGAATTTAACGGTTACTCTTATGTGTCATGAATATGGTCATTGTGGATTCTTGGAAGGTTATTGGCCCAGTGTGGGATAATAGTAATTGGTTTGAGGTCCGCTAGTAGATCTAATATGAATGTATGCTCTACGTCAGTTCGTATGTGTTCATTCAGCATAGCACTGTTTATGGAGGTGTCTTTGGGTGTTGAATGTTATTCTTGTCGTCAGTTATCCTATGTAATACTATATTATGCCATGTGGGTTATGAGACGACTTGATTATTCGCACGAGTGTTGTGGTCCTGTGTAGCTTATCGTTATTGCACCTTAGTCGAGCTCGAGTTTTGTGGCGCATGGCGCTATCCGTCTCCTAGAGTCGTATTTATGCACGTGGTGTGCTTGTGGCCGATATTCGGGTATTTCGTTGGTATAAGCATTATGGCTTGATGGGTATTTCCTTTTTATTATTATGTGTGGATCGGGTGGCACGCCGCTACGAGTATGTTGTTTGGATCGGGTTGCACGCCTTAACAGTATCATGTATGGATAAGGTTGATCGCCACAACAATGAGATGTTGGGTACGGTTCTCTATACTTATTTTTGTGTATTTTATTTATTATTCTCTGAGAAAGGTTCATAGCCTCTTTTCGGATGTTTTATTCGTTACGCGGGCTGGGTAGTTCTTTTCCAGAGTTCGTTCTTTCCTATGTGTCACATTCGAGTTGTAGCTTATTGGCGCTTTGATGGCACTATATGAGATTTTAGACAGTGTTTGAGGCAGCTTATTGCACGAGCAACTTGTACTGGGTGAGACGAGGTCATTGGACCTGAGAATTATGTAGGGTATATGAAAGAGAAAATATAGTTATTCAGTTCAGAATGAGTTAATGATTCTTTTCAAGAGGAGAGACTCCATGATTTATTGATTCGGCAAGTGGTTTTGAGTTTCTACACATCTCTTTCGCTGTGAAAGTATTGCGATAATTGGAACAGAGCTTATATGTGTTATGGGGTGTATTGCGGGCATCAGATTCGTGAAATTGCAGCTATTGTGGTCGGAGGATGTTATTATGGGCAACCGACTTATGTGGTGCATGGTGTGATTTAAGCATAGGAGCATGATCATGTTTTGGTACAGTGTGTAGTGATTGATGCAGTCATCGTATGTTAAAATTTGGTCTCGTGGAGGATTTCGGATGTTGGAATTTGGTTCTAAGGCTTGTTAGCTAAGGTTATAAGGAGGATTTTCATTCTGGCTCGAGCTAATGTGCTCACATGGGTTGCGGTGGCACGGGTAGGTGCACGAGGTGTTAAACAATAATTTTGGACAACTCCGGAACATTTATTAGCACGTTCGAGGACGAAAGTATGTTCAAGTGGGGGAGAATGTAACGACCCGACCGGTTGTTTTGAGCTCTAGCACGTCGTTCGGCGGTTTGAAGCCTCGAGTACCTTCACTTCAGGTATTATAACTTGTACATGCGGTCGGATTTAAATTTCGAGAAGTTCGGAGTTGATTTGGAAAGAAAATTCTAAATTCGGAAGCTTTAAGTTGGAAGAGTTGACTAGTATTTGACTTTTGAGTAAACAATCTCAAAATTAGGATTTGAAGGTTCCAATAAGTTCGTATGATGATTGCATACTTGTGCGTTTGTTCGGATTGAGTATCGGGTCCACTAGGAGCATTTCAACGCTTATTATTGAAAAATTGGTATTTTGAAGGTTTTAGAATTTCAAAAGTTTGGTTTGAGATGGACTTTAGTATTATTGATGTCCGTTTGGGGTTCCGAGCCTTGCAATAGGTTCGCATCGTGATTTGTGACTTGTGAGTAAAGTGCGACATCATTTCAGAATGTTTAAGTATGAATCAGACGAGTTCGTCGAAGTTTGAATGTTTGGAATTTTAAAGAAAGGTTTCGATCGTCGATTAGTAGTTTTGATATTGTTTGTTATGATTTGAGGCCTCGAGCAGGTTTGCGTTATGTTTTGGGACTAGTTTCTGTAATTGGACGGGGTCCCAGAGGCCTCGGGTATGTTGTGGATGTGTTTGGGTTGTGTCGCGCTCTTATTTGATGTTTCGACGTCATTTTCTTGGGTATAAAGTATCTACATTGAGAAAATGACCTTTTATATGTGATTGGATTAAACTATTAGATCTGTATCGTAATTACAGAGCCATAGCAACAAGAATGGTCGAATTCCGATGTCGTATGAGAGAGTTGTGCATGTTTCCGTGTCGGACAAAACAACTGGTTTCTGGTGCGAAGCTTTATTCTTCGCGAACACGAAGAAGAATTTCTGGGTTGACTAGTCAACGCGAAAAATTGCTGTTCGCGAACACGACGGTCTACTACGAAGGCGATAAAGAAAAATCATCTGGACAGTGTTTTAAACCAAGAATTTTATTATTTTGGGCATAACTTGAGTTCTAGAGCTCCGTTTGAGGTGATGTTCGCGGTGTTATTCTTGTCTCAACAAGGGATAAATATATGACCTCTATTTTTATGTTTTTTCATGATTATTTTCATTGCTTATTATTTTTATCCGTGTTTGAATTCTAGAAATTATGATTTTGAGCCGCAAAGTTGAGAAATGGTAAATCCTTGATTCGAGGGTCAATTCATGGACGAAATTGGATGATTTTTTGGATATATACCATATGAGTTTTGGGTAATATTTATTTTTAATAATTTTTTAAATCCGGGCAAGTGGACCCGAGGGGTGACTTTGTTAACTTTTCGAGAGAAGTTGGAAATTGTTATGAATTGATTAATTATGAGTATTAGAGTGTATTTTTATTGGTTTGCACATTGTTTGACTAGTTTTGGGATCGATGGGCTTTGGTTTGAGGTGTTAAAGAGGCGCGGGAGCCGGTTATGGAACTTTGGAGCGAGGTAAGTCTCCGGTCTAACCTTGTGAGGGGGAAACTACCCCCTAGGTGATGTAATTGTTATGTCTACTAATTGTAGGTGCTACATGCGCACGAGGTGACGAGAGTCCATAGGTAGCTAAAGCATGTTTATGTACGGGTAGACTTAGGACTTTATCATGTAATATTTGAATTGTTTGACTCATTTTGCTAGTTTAATTAATTGAAATTATAACTGAAATTGATTTAGAAATATATAAATATATTAGGCCGAGCTTTATCACCTTGAGTTGTTGCCAAGATATTTGATAAACGTAAAGGGGTATATTTATTATTATGCACTTGTATCTGTGTTCTAAGCATGTAACTCGTAATTCGATAAGTTTCTTCCTTTCTTGTTGAGCGGGCCGAACACCTTTGCAGTATAATAGATGCATCTATGGTTTGTGCCGCTCGACCCTCGGTAGTGTACACATTATTCTGGATCGGGCTGAACGACCTCAGCATAATAGTGCGTTATATCGATGGTAGTCTGAATGTTCACGAGATTATTCTTCCACTAATTCCTGGCCTTTTATATGGTATTCCTTATCTGTTTGATACTGGCACTTGATATATCTGAGCTATTGAGGTAGAATACAAGACTGAGAAAATCATACCCTTTTAAAGAAATTTTTGAAAGAATATGTAAGTTACAAATTTACCCCATTATTGTTGTGTGCTTCATATCTACTTATGATTTATTATATTTCTTTATTGGACCTCTAGTAAGTGTCGATGCCGACCCCTCGTCACTACTTCTTCGGGGTTAGGCTAAATACTTACTGGGTATGCGTTGATTTACGTACTCATGCTACACTTCTCCACTAAATGTGCAGGATCTGACAGGTTCAATTGGTGGTCATCTTGGTGCGCAGGCGCAACTGTTGAGGAGATTTTATGGTGGGTTGTATTCCAGGCTACATATCGCAGCCCACAGAGTCTCCATCGTACTATTTACTCTATCATGTCTTATTTACATTCCAGATAGATGTTGTATTATTATTATACTCCTTAGTAAATGCTCATGCACTTGTGACACCGGGTTTTGAGATTTTCTAGATGTTGTTTTGTAATTTTTCTTAGCATTTACACACTTTTATTATGTATTCTATTAAAAATTTAAGTTTCCATGATTTTAATGCATTGATTTCTTTATCTAATAAAATTAACGATTTCGAGAATAATAAAGTTCATAATTAAGTTGGTAGTTCACTGTTGGCTTGCCTAACGGCGACGTTGGCGCCATCACGGCCTATAGTGAGTTTTGGTTCGTGACATTTTTGCTTCCAAATTTTCCAATAGATAATTAAAGGCAAACAAACACCGTAAAAGACACCAACGTAAGATAATATAGTTGATAAGTTCATATTATCACACTTCCATCTTTAAGTTCGTACATCTCATATTTACATATGTCTATGAAAGTTATAAAAATATAGCGACCTTAAGAAATAAGCCAACACAAAATAATTAAATCAACCAACCCAAATATTAAATTGCATAGAAGTTAATGAAATTTTCCGGGATGTAACTGGTCCTCCGGCCAATTCCAAATTGTAGGGAAGGCTCCTTCTACCTCTTGCTCACAATCTTTCACCCCTTTTGCATGCTTCTTCATATTCTTTTATCTTTTCTACAGTAAGTCCCTCAGCCCAATAGAGTTGGAGATACTCCTCTATACATTCTTGCTGACAAACTTCTTCTTCTTTAGGTGTTAATGTACACTTTACCAATGCTTTAGGAAATACTAATATTAAGAGAAATGTGCAAATGTGCAACAACACCATGTTTTGCTTGCCTGACTTTTTGTGTTTTGAATTGATTTCCTGCCAAAGGAAAATATTGGTTGAGAGAAAATAAAACAGAGTTTACGGATAAGAGCCTAAATCAGGGGTGGCTCAAAGAATTTTGTGGCCTAAAGTCAAAATATATTAAAAGGCGTTAAATTTTCATAAACTCTATATTATAATGAGATACAAAAGAAGCCTACATTACTTTGGTCTAGTAGTAACAGTATAACACGTGATGAGATTAGGCTCACATCACGAATCGAACTCTCCCATGGACAATAGCATGACCTTTAAGTGAAAAAGGGCAGAGAAGTGGGATCATTATCAATCGATTCGAATCTTGTGCCGCTGCCCTCGAGAACTTCTTAGCTAAAAAAATGAGACATAAAAGAACTTATTTTTTGATGTATGGATCAACATATATGACAAAAAAAATAGCTAATTCAAAGAATCCGAATTGAAATTAAAGAGTGAAATCGTTAAAAACAAGAAGAAAAAAGTGTACATAAAGAATTTTTTTTAGAATTGATGAGAAGGTAAACATATCATTTAATTTAATAAGAGAGAAACTTTGTGATTATTTATTTACTGAGTCATACAACCTCAATAAAATTTTTAAAATATAAAAATTGAAATCTTTGTTAATAATAATTGTACAAATTATATGTTATATATAATACTAATATATTAGTAGTACTTTATAATTTTGGGCCCCATAATATTTGAGGCCTAAGGCAAGGGCTTTATCTGTCTGCCGCTGGCCTAAAATACTCCTGAACTATGGGACTTGGTATAATATTACCCTCTGTCTACCTTCGGGCAAATTACGTCCCGATAGGTGGACGATCACGAATACTTTCAAGAGGGCAAATTACGTCCCGATAGGTGGACGATCACGAATACTTTCAAGAGGATGATCAAGTAAAGATATCTTACAGTTTCGGGAAGTTAAATTATGAGTACTTTCATTGACAAATGCAACAGGTTGATTTGATCGAATTTAATTGAGACAAATAGTGTAGTTCAATTAATAATTGTTTGGTATTGTAACGTACACATGTATTTACTCTTTAGGGGGTTTGGAAAAGTTAGTTTTTCACTATAATGATGATCAGGAAAGGGAATGAACATGCATCCCACTTACCTTTAATAACTTGAATAGTTTTCCTTATTGCTATGGCTAGGTGAAAGAATTGCCCGAAGGTTTCAAGATCACAAACAAAAATATAATGTAATCATAGATTGTAATCCAATTGCATATTCGAGGACAAAAAGGATGCAAATGGAGAAAGCTACTAGATAGATTTAATACTTTCGCTATTTCTTCTTTTTTATGTTATGGCAGTTAGATTTAGATAGGTAACATTTTGTAGGAAGGTTTAACTCATATGCGAACTCGGAATTTTTTTAAATCGTGGGTGCTCAACGGTCTTTAACTGGATGGTCTACTGTTAAAATTAGGTGCTCAATTAATATTTTTGTATATAGTTACCAGTTCCCAACATAGAAATATAATGTTTGGCTAAAAAAACAATCGATGTGTAAGCACCCATAAGGTTCAATATACGTATGCAAGTATATGTATGTATGTATGTATGTATAGGGTAAAATTAGTTTATATTAAATGACCAAATGGTAACGTGACACATGGAACCGGATACAGATAAAAGATAAATCGAGTAAGAACCAAGACCAGCGACAACAACTGCAGTTTGTATCGGATAGACCCCGAAGAGAGCATAATCAACGAGAGCGGGTTGTATGTTTGTCACCAGATGGCAGTTAATGAAGAATATTCCCTAGTATTAAATATGCAGCCGTTTCAGAGAAATTTGGCATTCATGGCATGCCATTACACATTCATCAATGCCACCATTTATTGTCATTTAAGAGGGGTTTGATCTTTCGATCTTGTTTCCTAGGTATAACCATAAATAGTAGCTTCAACAACCATTGTAAGGACACGAAATCTCTTGAAAACCTTATGCTACATTGTGTTATCAAGCTAAATAATACAACTTTAGTTTTTGTTTTATATTGCTCTTATTTCAGTCCTTGGAAGCACCGCTCCCGGAGTCAGTCTTGCTATTCCGTTTGATTTTAATGCTAAGTCTTATTTTTAATCTAACTTATTTATTATTTTGGATCAAATCAGTTCGCTTGACTATAAACCATGTAACAAATTTAACTGTACCGTTTTACAGGTAAACAGTTTGGCGCCCATCGTGAGGCTTAGACAGTTTGTCTCTAACGTCACAAAATTTCTTGAACACTTGAAAATGAAAAAGGATTACATCCTCACCATACCATTCGAGCACTAACGGGCAGGCAGAATCAGCCAATATGATGATTATTCAAAACCTCAAAAAGAGGTTAGAAGCAGCTAAAGGCAAGTAGCCTAGAGAGTTACCAGGCGTGCTATGGGCATACTAGATGATGACAAAATCAAGCACGGGAGACACACCTTCTCTCTCGTATACGGTGCAGAAGCTCTGATATCGGTAGAAGTAAGAGAACCAACTTTATGGTTCTTCTGAACAAATGAAGAAGCAAATAGTAAGGCTTTGCTATAAAGCTGGAATTGCTCGATGAACGCATGAACTTGGCATACACGAGGATGGTGGCTCTAAAACAAAGGATGGAAATATACTATAATCGGAGGGCCAATCTCCGCTACTTTAAAGTAGGAGACTTGGTTTTGCGAAATGTCACTCAGAACACTCATGAAGTCAACGTTGGAAAGCTGGGTTCGACGTGGGAAGGCCCCTACCGGGTTTCAGCTTTCACCGGTAAAGGATCATACGTGCTGGAGAATTAAGACGGAATCAAACTGCCTAGCAACTGGAAATGTGACTAACCTCAAAAGGTATTATTGCTGATGGATCCTGCATGTACTGAAAGTATGTGCTGTACTCTTTTCCCCTTTGACCAGTTTTTGTTCCAATTAGATTTTTCTGGCAAAGCTTTTAACGAGGCAGCAGTGGAAAGCAGACTACGAAAGGAACGTCATCAACAAATTTATGACCTTTAAATGACAAGGCATCGATATGATAAGACAATACGGGATAGTTAGATAACCTTTGGCTCGATGGAAAAGTTCATAATTGGAAGCAAAGCTTGCCATCGAACCAAAGATTATTCAATCGTCCACAAAGTATTTTTTTTTATTAGAGCAAGACTTCCAGTATTCCAATTCGCATACTTCAAAGTCAAACACTGGGGAGGAATAGTATGAGAGTACGACAACTTGATTGCCACGAAAACTGGGACTACGAGACCCATAAACAATAATTTTTTATCAGGACCGGGGATTGCACGACCAGCCCCGTAGAAACAAGTTGTACAAGTTAACCACATATATTGGAAATTTATTTTTTTATCAAATGAATTCTTATGTACTTTTGAAGATAGAAGGAATAAAATAAAGTCCTTTTTTTAATCTTGTTTCTTGTCCAAACGATGAATTGATTTATCATTTAAAAGTAAAAAAAAAACTTCAAATACTAGTGCCGGAGTGAGCAGAAGACGTCTTCTTCAAGAACACTATAAACATAAGAGGGCCCTATCTTATGAAACCCTCAAAGTAAACAGTTGGTTCCGGATGAATATATGTCTGAAACCCAAAAGCAATCGGACGAAAATACACCCGAAGCCTTATCTAATTCGACGCAAAAAGAATAAACTTTGCGCAATACTTAAACAAAAGTCTTCTTTATTTATCAACATGCCAAACATCATAAGTACAAAAGAACAAATGAAAATTACGAAGAAAAGAGGAAACATTTAAACTTCATCGCCACCGGAACTCTAGGGGAGAGAGGCATCCACGCCACCGGGAAAAGTGGGCGGATCTGCCTCCGTTGCAGGATCTTGGCCTTCATCATCATTCCTTTAAAGTTTCTCCTCGGTTCCCGAATACTAAAAATTGATACTCAAAGAGTCACTTGCATCAGGCCTAGCCGGGAGACACTCTAGAGCATTTAACTCCAGTGCTCGGGCCTTGGCGATGGCGATCTCATCATCAATATCGACGATGCCCTCTTTGGTCTCCTCCATGGTTTTTCTCCTTATATGATACATGGCGTATGCCGTTTCAAATACCGTAGAATCTTCTTGGAACTGCAGTTTTGATTTAATCTTGTCAACCCCGGCTTGGAGACCATCTCGCTAAGATCTTGTGGTGCCAAGGCTAAGATCAAGATCACAAAGTGTAGATATGTGAACCCGATTTTTCTTCATGATCTTCTTAAACCTGTCTTCCATCTGCGCTTGCTTCTCCTCGGCAGCATCAACCTCTTCGGCTTTGGAGTTCAAGGCTACCTCCAAATTAATCACTCATTCAATGGAGGCAGACTCGTGCTCAGCTGCAGTGATCACAACATCTTAGACCGGAACCCATTTAGCCTTAACCTCTTGAAACTGTATATTTAGCTTCTTGGCTTCTTGGCTAAGGATCATCATTCCCTATTCATTTTGCTGCAACCATGCCTCAAACTCACTCGCCTCATCAACCTTTGTCTCTAGCATCGGGAGACGAGCAGCAAGTTGTTCCCTCTTAGCCAACAACTAATCCCGCTCGGACATAAGTCCTTCTTTACCAAGGATCAATCATTGAACGCCCTCAAACATAAGAAAGTTAGCTTGTAAAACGTATATCAAAGTCAGAAAATCCATTATAATAGATAAACAAAAAAAACAAGCAGTAAGAGAACAAGTTCGATACTGCTACCACATTGTGCATAGCGTTATACAATATACACTCTCCAGAAAGGGAGTGTATCTTCTTATTTTCTTTATCTGAAGCCATCGACTTCAGGTAATTGGCAAGCTCTATCGGCCTGTAAAGCAGATGACACCTCTTCGAAACCGAGAATGTGACGCTTCTCCTTCATCGGGGATCTGGAGAAGGGGGTAAATAATTATGCCCCAAATTCCCGTGATCGGGAGACTAAGGAGGAGAATTATATTTCTCTTGGACATCTATGGCCGATGAAGGAGATGTAGTAGTTGATGACGATGAAGGCATAGCTGGTGTGAAGGGTGATGAAGTTGGTGGTGTTGTAGGATGAGAAGCAGTTGCGATAGGGGCAATGCTGATTATTCGTGGGTCATTGTCACGATCCCAAATCCAACTAATCGTGATGGCACCTAACTCAACCCACTAGGTAAGCCAATTAACAATAATCCAACTCAAATAAGACCTACTAAGAGAAATAATGATAATATAACGAAACGTTTATACAAAGAATGCCCAAGGACTGTTAGTACAAATCATGAGCTTCTAAGATTTAGACTTTACAAAGCTAGTATGAAATAAATATATCATTTGTTCGAAATGTACATAAACAGATTTATAAATTTAAAGCTACCAAGAACAAGAGGCAGCTATAACCGGAACGCATGTACATCTTCAATGCCAACTCCCGTAATACACAACAACATTAGCTCAAAAATCTGCATGCAAGGTGCAAAAGTGTAGTACGAGTACAACCGTCCCCAAGTACTCAGTAAGTAAAAAACCTAACCTTAGGTTGAAAGCAGTGATGAGCTTGGACAAACTGTCAGAGTCCGACACCAATAACCAAGAACAACTCGTAACAATATAATAAAAGCAGTACAAGTAATAACTCAAGATATGATGCTCAGCTCGTTCATAGTTACAGAAATATAGGCATGCTTTTCAAGTATAACAGTAAAACCCAATCTTTTTTTACTGAAATTACCAAAATATGATGTATTAGAAAAACTGTGGTTTTCCCCAAAAACTTTCAACAATAGATAAGATATTTCATTCTCAGATTGTATGAGGAAAGTACATCTTTATGCCTACATGTCAATGTGCATGTGAAGTCATGAATGTCACAAAAACGTATAGCATGAGGAAGTGAATCTCTACGCATGTATGTCCAGTATGCATGTCAAATACAATGCATCACAATGATGAACTCATGTGCTCACACTCTTAAAGTACTGAATATCGCTCTCTCACACTCCCACTCATCATGCTCTGTCACTCAGCAATGTACGGTACCTGCGCTCATAACTGTTATGTCAGACTTCGGAGGGGCGGATCCAGCCCAAATGCCAATAAAACCTGTTGCGACGCGCAACCCGATCCCATGATGAATCAATAATACATGTTGCGGCGTGCAGCCCTATCCCATCATGAATTAATAAAACCTAATATGGCGTGCAGCCCGATCCTATCATGAACTAATAAAACTTGCTGCGTCGTGCAGCCCAATCCCATCAATATCACTCACAATCTGGTCCTCAGGCCCAGACTCAGTCACCAATCTCTCTAGTCTCTCAGGCTCACAAATCTCATGCCAATCAGCCCAAACAATGACACCATGATGTGAAAACAAATGACAACAAAGATATGATATGAAAATGCATGAATATGACTGAGTATGTAGATGCAATTTTGCTAGCAAATAACTCAACGACAAAAATAACCTCAATGGGTCCCAACAGAATAAGCATATATCCTAAACATGGTTTCTAATATGGATCACAACTCAATTACTCTAGCACGTAGACATTTCATGGATAAAACAAGATTAGGTAACTACACAGTACCATAGAACCAACCGAGTCATAATTCATACGGTGAACGCCCACGTGACCATCACCTAGCATGCTCGTTCCCTCAACACCAAATACATAACACATATATTCAGGGCTTCATACCCTCAGCAACAAGTTTAAAAGTGTTACTTACCTTAAACAAGTCGAATCCAATACCGAGCAGGCCAAGCGATACTCTAGATAGGCCACCCCGCGTATACCTACCAAAGAACAACTCAAAACTAGCCAAAAGCAACTTAAGAACATCAAATAATGCCAAAGGAACCAAACCCAATTGATAAAGGTTGAATCTTTAATCAAAAGCCGAAAGTCAACTAAAACGTCAAACCCGGGCCAATACCTCGAAACCCGACGAAATGCAAAAAATCTGACAACTCATTCAATTACGAGTAGTTTCACTCAAATCCAACTCCGAATTGATGTACAAAACTCAAACAAAGTACTTTATGAAATTTTAGACAAAACCCCCCAAATTTCACATTGCAATCATCAATCAAATGCCTAAAACGAAGATGGATTCATGAAATATAACGAAAACCGAGTATAAAGAATACATACCCCAATCCATGTGGTTAAAATCTCCTCCACAATTATCCAAATCCGAGCTCCTAACTCAAAAATATGACCAAATGAACAAACCCACGATATTAAATATTTTTGCCCAGCTGTTCTTCCTCGTTTCTTGTGCCAAACGATCCCAAAATCATTTTTGATGCCTCCAATGGATTCCTTGTAAAATTATAGTCAAGTGACGCTTTTGAATCACTCTATTTGACCTTATAATAAAGGAGATATGTTGGTTTCAATATTGAAAAATAGCACAGATTTTAAAATACGAATTCAGTAATTAATCTGGAAAACATCTGGCAACCCAATTTTTAGTTAATTGACCATAAATTCTTTATATGATGTGAAACTTAATGATTCCAGTTGCTATGATTCCAAAATTATGATACAGATCTAATGCTTCAATCAAAACAGCAATTGGAGCTCATTTGGTTAATATGATACCATTTATGCTTGAAGAAACAACTATGAGACATAAAAAACGAGCGCAACACAACCCAAACCTCTCAGAAACTCACCCAAGACCCTCGGGACCCTATCCGAACATACCAACAAGTTCCATAACATAATACGAACTTATGCAAGGCCTCAAATCACGCATAACAACATCAAAACCATGAATCACACCTCAAATCGAACTTAATGAACTTTGAATCTTTTAACTTCCAAAACGCATGCGGAACCTTGGCAAATCAACAAGGAATGAACTCAAATTTTGTACACAAGTCCCAAATGACATAACTTAGCTATTCCAATTCTCGGAGCCATAATCCGAACCTGATATCATTAATGTCAACTCCCAGGCAAACTTATGAACATTCCAAACCTTCAAATTTTCAACATTTGCCAAATAATGTCAATACCTTCTATAAATATCCAAATGCAAATCCGGGCATACGCCCAAGTCCAAAATCACCATCCAGATCTAGAGGAATCATCAAAACTCCGATCCTAGGTCAAGTATTAAAAATTCAAATTTGGTCAACTCTTTCAACTTAAAGCTTCCAAGTTGAGAATCATTCTTCCAAATCAATTACGAATAACCTGAATACCCAAACCGATGATTCAAAAAAGTCATAATACATCATATGATGCTGTTCAAGAATTCAAATATCTAAACGGAATGCAAATTCTCAAAATGACCGGCTGAGTCATTACATTCTCCCCCACTTAAACATACGTTCATCCTCGAACGTGAAAATAGTCATTCCAAATCCATCAAATCATCGTGTAACCTTACCATGAACATATC
Source organism: Nicotiana tomentosiformis (assembly GCF_000390325.3). NCBI lineage: Eukaryota > Viridiplantae > Streptophyta > Magnoliopsida > Solanales > Solanaceae > Nicotiana > Nicotiana tomentosiformis. The sequence continues at coordinate 16,939,321 of NC_090823.1, forward strand.
CAGGGCTGATCCTACGCCACCCTAATCCATGTAATTGTGGAAATATATCATAATTGAAGATCATTACTTTAACCTTAGTATGTAAGCCTTAGACCCCAATTTCCAACATCCAGAATTCCTTACAAGACCCGAATCTCGCATCTACACACTATACGAGTCTGAACGGGTTGTATCAAGCCATAACCATAACCCAAGATGTAATCACAAGATATACCACACAACTCACATACTTGTATCAATAATTCCCGATCACAGTTGCTGCTCAAAATAAACCCGATACCGATAGTAAGCCTCATATCAAATAAAACCTCGTTCAAACCCTTCGTACACTACCGATGATGAAAGAAACATGCAGAAACTCATAACCACTCATCAGATCAACAAGTTGTGGAGCTCTCTCACTCATTCGACTAGAACCAAAGCCAAATTCTTAGTCGACTTCCAATATTATTCTTCCAAACATACCGTAATCAAATCTTATAGTATCCATTATAGGTCTAGTGACCTTATCTCATCAAACACAACTATTCTGTTGACATTTCACACCATTATAACCTAAAGCCACAACCGTGCATTTTGTGCACCAACAAGCGACAATTCAAATGTACTCAAACATGAAAAATGACTCAAATGAGAGAACCGTCCCACAAGGTCAAAAGGTGCCACCACAAACACAATGCTCCGAACCCATCACACATAGTAGAACCAACACACATAACCCACTAGTAGCAAGCAACTCTCCACACAACTATCATATGGGTCACACATTCGTAGATAACTTCGCGGGTGATAACCCACCTACTTAGCCTCAAACTGACATTTCTCTATACCCTTTCACAGCCACAACTACTACGCAATCACTTAATCTTTATGAGTTTGAACTCATCAACAAGACATGAAAATCTACTTCACTCCACAAATTAAATAGCACGAAAGAATCTCTCAAAAACCTTCATAATTCAAGACCGTATGACACATCCATATAAATCGAGCATCCAATAGTCCTTTTCACATCTCAAGCAAAGTCTTCCCATCACATTCAAATCATCTGAACACATCCCGCAGTAACATCCTAGTTACCACGTAGCCATCCAACCACTCACCGAGCCACCATTCCCACTCATAGGGATTCCACTAGAAATAGAAATCCAAAAGCACATGCTCATACAATAGAAACTACGGAGCCTAAGCTGCGGTCCAAACCGGGCCTCAAGTCCTCAAGACAGGCCCATCACCAACATGAGACCTTCTGAGAGAATTCAAAGATATATGCTTCAAGCTGAATCAATGCTGCACGATAAGGAAAGAAAGATGGGAAGTTTATCCTAAATGCCCTATAGCCTCTCGAAGATAGGTATGTAAGTCATCATGCCGATCCGCAAGACCTTACTAGACACTTGCTCATGAATCATAGAACCTATGAACCTAGAGCTCTGATACCAACTTGTCACGACCACAAATCCAACTAGTCCTGATGGCACCTAACCCAACCCGCTAGGTAAGCCGATTAACAATAATCCAACTATAATGAGACCTACTAAGAGAAATAATGATAACATAACAAATCTTTTATACGAAGAATCCCCAAGGGGTGGTAGTACAAATCATGAGCTTCTAATATTTAGAGTTTACAAAGCTAGTATGAAATAAATACATCATCTATTCGAAATATACAAAAACAGATTTATAAATCTAAAGCTACCAAGAACTAGAGGCAGCTATAACCGGAACACATGTACTTCTTTAATGCCAACTCCCTCCATACACATTAATATTAGCTCCAAAATCTGCACGCAGGGTGCATAAGTATAGTATGAGTACAACCGACCTCATATACTTAATAAGTAACAAACCTAACCTTAGGTTGAAAGCAGTGACGAGCTTGGACAAACGGTCGGAGTCCGACACCAATAGCCAAGAACAACTCGTAATAATATAATAAAAGTAGTACAAGTAATAACTCAAGATATGATACTCAACTCGTTCACAGTTACGGAAAAATAGGCATGCTTTTCAGGTATAACAGTAAAACCCAATCTTTCACCGAAATTACAAAAATATGATGTATCAGAACAATTGTGATTTTTCTTTAAAAAAATTCAATAACAGATAAGATATTTCATTCTCAGATAGCACGAGGAAAGTACATCTCTATACCAACATGTCAATGTGCATGTGAAGTCATGAATGTCACAAAATTGTATAGCATGAGGAAGTGCATCTTTATGCCTGTATGTCAAGTATACATGCCAAATTCAATGCATCACAGTGATGAACTCATATACTCACACTCTCAGAATACTCAATATTATTGTCTCGCACTCCTACTTATCATGGTCAATCACTCAGCACACTCAGTCACTCCGCACTATACGGTATCTGCGTTCACTGCTAGTATGTCAGACTTTGGAGCGGTGGATCCTGCCCATGGCTAATAAAACTTGCTTTAGCACGTAGCCCGATCCCATCATAAATCAGTAATACCTGTTGCGTCTAATGCAGCCCGATACCATCATGAATCTATAAAACCTGTTACGGTGTGCGGCCCGATCCCATCATGAATCAATAAAACTTATTGCGGCATGCAACCCAATCCCATCAATATCACTCATAATCTGGCCCTCAGGCCCCAACTCATTCAACAATCTCTCCAGTCTCTCGGGCTCACAAATCTCATGCCAATAAGCCCAAACAATGATATCATGATGTGACAACAAATGATAACAAAGACGGAGATCTGATATGCAAATTAATGAATATGACTGAGTATGTAGAAGCAATTTAAGAAAATAACTCAACGGCAGAAATGACCTCAATGGGTCCTAACAAAAATGAAGAGTTCATGAATTTCGCCTGGTTGAGCATCCGATTGAGTAGGGGGAGAAACCGCATCACCGTCCTCGGCTTCGTCTTCATCAAGGACCACTGTGTTTGTTCCAATTGGAGTTTATTTTGTCGAAGGCTTCTCCTGAGTCTCAACGTTGGAGGTACGTCTTCTTTTTGGTTTTTTCTTCTTTTGATGGGGACTCAGGGAAGATGGACCTTCACCGGAAGATGGTACCCTTTTTTCTGGTAATGATTGCTTGAATTTGTTGTTGGGCCACCGTGGGTCTTGGGAAACCTTAACAGTGGGACAAATAGAAGACCCCTTCGGAAGGCTTGCATATTATTAAAGAGAGTCAGCAAAGTACTACGTCATGTTGGAGATTAAAAAGAGAAAAGAGAAGTTTTACTTACCATGGTTCTTGGTCTTCCAATTATATTTGGGTAAAATTTCTTTCCACTTACAAGAGTCCGGTGTGAAAACATCTAAAATCTTTTGTACACGTTGGGTCAGGTTCTGAACTGATGGAGAAGCCCAACGGGTAGCTAAAATAAGAGAAATAAAAGTTAGCAAATAATGGATTTTTCTTTAACGCAATAGGAAAAGGATATTTGAAAAACTTACGAGTAAATTTCTAGGATTCAGAGCTAGGAGGTATTGTCACCAGAATGTCACTTATAGCAATAACAACGAACCTTTTCAGCCATCCACGATCGTTGTCATTATAAACAATGGTGACGATGGCATGATGACCGCATTTACTAAGTTTGATCATGCCTCCTCGGAGAATCTTTGGGAAGTAGAGGTTGATCAGATGAGCAAAAGTAAGTGTTTCACCGACCCGGAAGAACAGTACTAGAAGACAAGCTACCCTTCCTGATATTGACGGACCTACCTGAGTCAAACAGATTTGATAGTTATGGAAAAACTCTAAAATAATGGGATCAATTTCTCGGCCCATTCTTAAAGTAAAAGGGTACGTATAAATATACATGACCTCTTTGGTTTTCTGAAGGTGATGGGTATATGTTGACGTGTCGATTTCTGTCATTTTTAGGGTTGAGAGGTTCCTTTTGTACTTGAAGATCTGCCTTAGAGTTTAGTTGAAAGGGTATGATTGTGTTGGTAGTTGAAGGACCGACATCAGCTTCTTAGTTTTGTTCTTCTTAGAAGGGCCACCACCGATATAAATGCCTGAGTTTCCGGGAGAATAAGTAGTAGAAGACGAATATATTGTATTAACAATCAATATATGGTTTGGAACAAAATATCTTTATTTTAGCAAGGTTCTGAAATACCTTTTTCACATCAACATTCCCTTCCACCTTTTCCAATCAATGCCAACCTATATTTATCCAACTATCATCGAAATCTGCCATCCGCTGATAGCACCACCACATTATACTCTACCGATCCTCCTCCCTTTCCCCTATGGTTTTTCTACAACTACTACACACAAACAACCATAGTTCCCTATCATTGCTAACCCTTTTATTTTCGTTATTTCAGCTACTCAGTGGACACCACCAAGCGTTGAAGTGCTGGACCAATGGGTTCAAAAGATTCTGTATATTACAATGCCAGAAATCTATCTGTGGAAGGAGATGGCTCCCAAATACGGTGGAAGGCGAAGAACCATGGTAAATTGATTTTTCTACTTTACGCCTCCGTATGTACGTAAGTAAACTTGCTAACCACACTTTCGTGTTTGATCCAAGACTCCCGCAAGGTTATGTTACATGCCCCAAAGTCGAGGTTTTGGCTGATTCTTCGGAGGCTACGAGGTTGTTGCAAGATGCTCTGGGAAGAACTCTTCCTCTCGGAGTCCTTACCTAGAGAACAAGCAACCAAAAAAGTGGTGTTCTTCCTGGCTAGGGGTAAAAACATTGAAATAAAGAAGGCCACACCCGAGCGGGCCGCAACCACTATGGTAATTGATGATGATGGGGAAGCTAGTGATGAAGAGGCTTACCTTAAGAGGAGACAACGCTTTTCACCAGCTCAACAGAATGCTTAATATGGAGAGCTTAGAACCCCAACCGAAGGCGAGGTCCAAGAATTTTAGGGGGAAATAGAGATAGTAGAGAATGTTGATCCTCACTTTCCGGCCCTATTATCGTTTTCGGACTTAAGTGGTGGAAACTGGCCCTTATCTACCTTTGGTTGATGAGTGTAGCAACCCAGCCAGTCGTTTTGAATATTTGTATTTCGTTCAGCTATTTGAAGTCTTGAGCAACATCCTATGATGTATTATGACTTGTGTGAATCATCGGTTTTGGGTTTCAGGTTATTCAGAATTGATTTGGAAGAATGATTCTCAACTAGGAAGCTTTAAGTTGGAAGAGTTGACCAATTTGACATTTTAATACTTGACCTCGTATTAGAGTTTTGATGGTTCTGTTATGTCCGGTTGGTGATTTTAGACTTGGGAGTATGCCCGGATTTGCATTTGGATATTTCTAGAAGATATCAACACAATTTGGCTAAAGTTAAAAATTTAAAGGTCTGGAATGTTCATAAGTTTGATTGGGAGTTGACTTTGATGATATCGGGGTTGGATTATGGTTCCAAGAAATGGAATAACCTTTTATGTCATTTGGGACTTGTGTTCCAAATTTGAGTTAATTCCGAGTTGATTTGATAAGGTTCGGCATGAGTTTTGTAAGTTGAAAGATTCAGAATTCATTAAGTTTGATTTGTGGTGCGATTAGTAGTTTTGACATTGTTATGCGTGATTTGAGGCCTAGAGTAATTCTGTGTTATGGGACTTTTTGGTATGTTCGGCTGGGGTCCCGAGGGGCTCGGGTGAGTTAAGGATAGGTTTGGGTTGTGTTGCGCAGTCTTTTGATGTTTCGATATTGTTTCTTCAAGCATAAATGGTATCCCATTAAGCAAACGAGCTCCAATTTCTGTTTTTATTAAAGCATTAGATCCGCATCGTATTTTTGGAACCATAGCGACTAGAATCATCATGTTTCGACATCGTATGAGGAATTTATGGTTATTTTACTAAGAGTTGAGTTGCTAGATTTTTTCGAGATTAATTACGAAATTGTGATTTGATTCGTGAATCTGCACTATTTTCAAATTTTGAAACCAACATATCTCCTTTACTATAAGGTCAAATGGAGTGATTCAAAATCATAACATGACTGGAATTTCACAAGGAATCTATTGGAGGCATCAAAAGCGATTTCGGGATCATTTGGCACAAGAAACGAGGCAGAACAGCTAGGCAAAAATATTTAATATCGAGGGTTTGTTCATTTGGTAATATTTTGAGTTGAGAAGCTCGGATTTGGATAATATTGGAGGAGATTTTCACTACATGAATTGGAGTAAGTATTCTCCTCGGGGTGCTCTAGTACAACCTTATTTCAGTGCTATACCAGAGAGTTCTTATTGCCCACCAACTATTCAGGATCCTCCTAGTGGGTATTCAGTTCCCCAGGGCCAGACTCTTAGTCAGCAGCCCATCGCACCGAAGAGTTGTTATGAGTGCGGGGATCCCAGTCACATACGGAGAAGTTGAGTATAAGTAAAGATATAGAGCAGAAATTATTGCCATGATTACCTCGAGTACCACAAAAATATTGCTGAATCGTGGGGAAACATGTGTTTAGGGTATTAAATACAAGGAGATGTGCATCTTACCAAGCGTCAGAGACTGCTCAGAAGGTTTCAGAAAACTTCCTGCCAAGAAGGAATCTTCACCAACTTTCCGATGACAAAATGATGTGCCACTAGAAAACAGGGGGACTATTTGTATAGGTTAAAATTTATTTATATTAAATGACCAAATGGTAGCGTGACACGTTGAAACGGTAACAGACAGAAAACAAATCGAGTAAGAACCAAGACCGGGGACAAGAACTGCAGTTTGTATTGGATAGACCTTGAAGATAGCATAATCAATGGGAGCATGTCGAATATTTGTCACTAGATAACATTTAATGAAGAATATTTTCTAGTATTAAGTAGGCAACCGTTCCGGAGAATTATGCCATTCATGGCCTGCCATTACACATTCATTAATGGCCCCATTTGTTGTCATTTAAGAGGCGCTTGATCCTAAGATCTTATTTCCTAGGTATAGCTATAAATACTAGTTTCAACAACCATTGTAAGGACATGAAAAATCTGGCAAAACATATGCTACATTCTGTTCTCAGGCTAAATAATACCACTTTACTTTCTATTTCTGTCCTAGAAAGCATCGCTCCCGGATCCAGGCCTGTCATTCCTTTTGATTTTAATGCTAAGTCTTATTTTTAATATAATTTATTTATCATTATGGATCAAATCAGTTTTCTTGTATATAAACTACGTAACAAATTTAACTGTATCATTTTATGGGTAAATAGTATGCACGCACGTACGTACGTGCGTGTGTGTGTGTGTGTGTGTGTGTATATATATATATATATATATATATATATATATATATATGTAGGTTAGTGCTTATGTATGTATGTATATACTGTATAGGGTAAAATCAGTCCACATTAAAAACTCGAATGGCAGAATGACACATTGAACCAGGGACATACAAAAGACGAAGCAAGTGAAAACACAAACCGAAGACAACAACTTTGGTTGGCATCGAGTTGGCCCTGAAGGGAACATTATCAACGAGAACAAATAGATATTTGTCACCGGATGACATTCAATGAAGAATATTCATCAGTTTTAAATACACATCCGTTACAGAGAATTTTTGCCTTCATGACCTGTCGTTACATATTGATTAATGGACCTTACTATTATTATTTAAGAAGGGTTTGATCATAGGACCTTGTTCCCTAGGTATAGCTATAAATAGTGGTTTCAACAACCATTGTAAGATACGAAAATTCTGAAAAACTTATGCTACACATTATTCCAAGCAAAATAAATTGTATTTTTTGTCTAACGTTATTCTTATCACTGCCTTCAAAAGCTTTGCTCCTGGAACCAAGTTGTCTGCCATTTTATCTCAATTTCAATGATAAGTCTTGCATTTTATTTAATTTATTTATTAGTTTTTTGGATCAAATCAATTCGCTTGTTTATAAACCACACTATAAATTCAACTGTACCATTTTATGGGTAAACAGTTTGGCGCCCACTGAAGGGCTTAGACAATTGCGTAATTGAGTTGATCTTTGCATCTATTACTAATCTGTTTGATTCTTTGTTTCTTAGAAAAAATCATAAAATATGGTAACTAACGATGTCAACATCGCACACAACGTTGAGGCACAAGACAATCTACCTCAACACGTGGATTCGATTAGCGACACTCACAATAAGGAGGATGTAACCATGTCGATTCATGGAGAGCACGTTGCAAAAAAGATGGGGATATTGAGAGAACAACAAAAGACATCATGGGCCATCTATCACATAGTCCATGACAGAATTAAGGCGAGTGTTGTCCGGTGCTTCCAACAAGGCGAATGGAAGAGGCCCTGTTCCTCCTAGTGCTCCCGCAAATCAATTTCAATGTCAACGTTTGGAGCTGGTATCGACGATAATGAACATCAAGGAAGCATGGTTCCTGAGGCCAATGAGATCTAATCCCAGCCAGAGGAATCCTAATATATAGTGCGAGTATCATGGGACTAAACCACCGGACTGGGGACTGCCGACATCTGCGCGAGGAGGTGGCGATGTTGTTGGAAAACAGACATCTCAGAGAGTTCTTAAGTGACTGGGCTAAAAACAATTACGGCTGCAACCGGGACAACGCAGAGCCCTTGAAGATAGGTGAAGACCCACGCCGGAAATGCATCAACATGATTTTTAAAGGAAATGAGATCAACGGTGTATCGGTGATTCATAGCAAGAGACTCCATGAAGTCACCAAGGATAACATCACCATCACATAAGAGGATGCCGATCGACTTCTATTGCCGCACAACGATGCCCTGGTAATTTCTCTTAATGTTCTAAATTTTAAATCTAAACGTGTTTTGGCATACCTAGGGAGTTCAACCAATATCATTCAATGGAGAGGTTTGGAGCAAGCCAAGCTAATCGGAAGCATCATTCCAGCAACACAGTTTCTCTTCGGGTTCAACTTAGCAAGTGTGACAACCCGAGGGGAGATCTTGCTGCCCACAAATGCCGAAGGGGTCATGAAGACTACCTTCTTTGAAGTAGTAGATGGCGACCTGGGCTACAACATAATTCTTGGAAGACCACGGTCTCGGTTTCTAGCAGTAAAGGGAAGGAACATGCGACATAGCAATTATAGAAACCGACACCTACTCCCGAACCGAACAAAGACGACAAATGGGATGAGCCATCGGAATCCTACTAGGTACCAAGGTATTTTTAGGTACCGGAAGAAACAGACGTGACCAAATCCATAATGGAAGAACTTGAACAAGTGGCATTGTTGGAAAAGCTTCTAGAGAGGAAGTTCCACTTAGGGACATGACTAAATCTCGAGCTCAGGTAAGGATTTATAGAATTTCTTAAAACTAACGTTGATTGTTTAGCATGGTCGCACGCGAATATGACAGGTATCTCGCTAGAGGTGGCTATGCACAAGCTAAGAATGTACCCAAGCATCCTACTGGTAAGTCAAAAGAAGCACCCAATGCTGAGGTCAGAAACTTGTTTGTTAAAAAAATGGTAACTCGACTGCTCGATATCGACTGAATCCATGAGGTAAAGTATCATGACTGACTAGCTAACATTGTAATAGTTCCAAAAAATAATAATAAATTTTGTATGTTCGTAGATTATAAGATTCTGAATAAGGCGTACCCAAAAGACTCGTCCCCATTGCAAAATATTGATCAAATGATTGATTTAACTACAAAACATGAGTTGACGAGCTTCCTCGATGCCTCTTCCGAGTATAACCAAATTAATATGAACCCGGAGGATCAGGAAAGAACTTTGTTCATAGAAATATTTGGCACATATTGCTACAATGTAATGCCTTCCTGGCTTAAAAATGCCGGAGCCACTTATCATAGGCTTGTGAACAAAATTTTCGAAAAGAAAATAGGGAAAACAATGGATGTTTACATAGATGATCTGTTGGTTATGGCTTTGAATACAGGTGATCATTTGAAACACCTTCAGAAAACCTTCGATATCCTAAGGAAGCACAACATAAAGAGAAACCCTGAAAAATGTGCATTCGGAGTTAGCTCCGGTAAAGTTTTATGCTTCCTAGTGTCACAAATGGGGATTGAAGTCAATCCCGACAAGAATAAAACCACCGAGGACATCCCAGACCAGCTAACAAATGTAAAAGAAGTCCAAAGACTAATAGAAAGATTGGCCGCTATAAGAAGGTTCATTGCTCGCTCTTCGGTAAAATGACATCACTTCTTCTTACTTCTAAAGAAGAAGAACAACTTCAAGTGGACTCCAGAATGCCAACAGACTCTAAAAGACCTAAAATGGTACTTATCAAGCCCCCTATTACTATCAAAACCGGAGGAAGGCGAGCAGTTGCTGATATACTTACCGGTCTTAGAGTTAGCAGTAAGTGACGTTCTAGTTCGGGAAGATAAAGGTACGCAACCTCCTATCTATTATGTTAGTAGAATTTTATCAGGGGCGAAAACTTATTATCCGCACCTCGAAAAACTAGCTATAGCTCTCGTAGTCGCCGCTTGAAAGCTTAGGCCTTAATTTCAATGCCACCCGATAGCCATGGTGACAATTTTTCCTTTGCAGAATGTCTTTCACAAACCTGAGTTGTCAAGTTGACTAGCCAAAGAGGCAGTCAAAGTTAGTGAATTTGATATCGAATATAAACCTAGGACTATGATCAAATCACAAGTTATGGCTGGCTTCGTGGCCGCTTTCAGTCCTGGGATACTCCCTTTGGCCACAAAGGAAGTGATGATAGTGTCAGAAATGACATCAGGAGTTTGGACCTTATTCACGGATAAAGCTTTGAACATGAAAGGGTCCGGGCTCGGGGTAGTCTTAATCATGCTCTCGGAAGAAATTCTAAGGCAGGAAATAAAAACTGTTCCCATGACTAAGAATGAAGGCGAGTATGAGGCTTTAATTGCATGACTTGAACTGGCCCGGGAACTAGACTCTTAGGTCATTGAAATCAAATGTGATTGCCAACTGGTGGTAAATCAAGTATATGGAATATTTGACACCAAGGATGAACGCATGCAATAATATGTGGTGAAAGTTCAAACTCTTCTCCCATGGTTTAGGGAATGATCCATCACCCACATCCCGAGAGAAGAAAATGTAGAAGCATCTGATGCATTGGCAAATTTAGGCTCGTATGCGAAAAACAAAATGATCTGATTTTGATAGGATCATATAGCTCTTGCACTTGGTACTGGATGTGGACAACTATTATAGAGTAAATACAACCAACCCGGTATGGCACTAGGGTAATGAGATCTTCAATTACCTTGAGCAAGACAAGCTGCCCGAAGACCCGAAAGCATCTCGGGCACTCCACAGCAAAGCAACGTACTACAGCTTATGGGGAGGACAGTTATACAGAAGGGTTTTCCATGGCCCATTGGCCCGATGCTTTGGAGCCTATGAGGCTAATTACATCATGAGAGAGGTTCGCGAAGGAATTTGTGGAAATCATTCACGTGCAGATTCGTTGGTGTTAAAATTAGTTAGGGCAGGATACTACTGGCCTCAGATGGAATAACACGCTAAAGTGTTCGTTCAGAAATGCGACAAGTGTCAATGTCATGCACCATTAGTGCACCAACCAACAGAACTGTTACATTCGATATTATCCCCATGGCCATTCACGAAATGGGAGATGGATATTGTCGGGTCGCTGCTACCAGCTCCCGGGAAGGTAAGATTTCTTTTAATTTTAACTCATTAAATCAAAAAGTGGGTTGAAGAAGGTCCTTACCAGGAAATCGGTTAGCACATAGTGATCGATTTCTTATAGAAGAACATAATTTACCGATTCGGAATACCAAAGGAGATTGCCCACGATAACGAGCCATTGTTCATAGGCTCAAAGGTCACAAAATTCCTTAAAGACATGAAAATCAAAAGAATCACATCATCTCCATACCATCTGAGCACAAATGGGCAAGCGAAATCAACAAATAAGGTAATTATTCAAAACCTCAAAAAGATATTGGAAATAGCCAAAGTCAAGTGGCCCGAAGAGTTACCGGGAGTGTTATAGGCATATCGGGCGATGACCAAGTCAAGCACGTGAGAGACCCCTTTTTCTCTCGTATACAGTGAAAGTAGAAGAACCGCCTTGAGGTACTTCCGGGCAGACGAATAAACAAACAATGAAGCATTGCTAGTCAAATTGCAGCTGCTTGACGAACGTAGGGACTTGGCGCACAAAAGGATGGTGATCCAGAAACAAACAATGGAAAGATACTATAATCGAAGAGCCAATCTTTGTTATTTCAAAGTGGGAGACTTGGTTTTATGAAAAGTGACTCAAAACACTCGGGATCTCAACGTAAGAAAACTGGGTCCGATATGGGAAGGCCCCTACCAGGTTTTAGCTCTCACCGGGAAAGGATTATAGGAACTAGAAAACCAAGACAGAGTCAAATTGCCGAGCAACTGGAATGTGACTCAGCTCAAAAGGTATTATTATTGATGAGCATCGTTTATACTGAAAGTATGTGTTGCACTATTTTTATCTACATTCGAACTTTTGTCCAAATTGGGTTTATCTGGCAAGGTTTTTAATGAGGCATCAATGAAAAGCATACTATGAAGGAAACACCATCACCATAAGTAAGACTATAAATGAAAAGGCTTCGAAATGACAAACCACTGCGAGATGGTTAAATAGTCTTTGACTTGGTGGCAAATTCCTAACGGGAAACAAAACTTGCCATCGGACCATAGGCTATTCAACCATTTACAAGTGTTTCCCTACATGCCACTAGAGGTGGTTTGATAATCTTTGGCTCGATAGCAAAGTTCCTAACGGGAAACGAAACTTGCTATCGGACCAAAGATTATTCTACCATTCACTAGTGGAATCCTCAAGGAAACAAGACTTATATTGTTCCGATTGGCATTCTTTGCATTCGAACACTGGGGGGAATGATATGAGAATATGGCAACCTGATTTCCACATAACCCGGGACTACAAAATCTAGACTATGAAATGTCTCATCGAGACTGGGGACTACATAACATGCCATGTAAAAACAAGTTGTACAAATTAGCCACATATAATGGAAGTTTTATTTCTTTCAGTAAAACAAATGCTTATAAACTTTTAAAGATACAAGGAATAAAATAAAGCCCTTTTTATTTTTATCTCATTTCCTGTCCAAACGATGAATTCATCATTTGAAAGTTAATCTAGTACTTCAAATGCTAGTGCTAGAATGAACAGTAGACGTCCTCTTCAAGAGAACCATAAACACAAGGGGCCCCTCTCTTATGAGAACCTCACATTAAAGGGTTGGTTCTGGAAGCGTTTATGCCTAGAACCCAAATGCTATCGGGGAAAAAATGCACCCGAAGCCTTGCATAATTCGACGCAAAATATAAACTTTGCAAAATGTTTAGACAAAAAGCACTTTTATTTATTAAACGTGCCAAGAAGCACAAGCACAAAAATACAAACAGAAAACAACAAAGGAAAAGAAAGCAAAAATCTAAACTACATCGCCCCTATAACTCGGGGGAAGAGAAGCATCAGTACATCCGAGCGAAGTAGTGGATTTGTCGTCGGTTCGGGATCTTTGAACCAGAATCAGAAGAGCTAGTTGCATCAGGCTGAGCCGAGAGGCATCTTCGAGCAATTAATTCCAGCTCTCGGGCCTTGGCGATTTCATCGTCAATATCAATGACGCCCGCTTTGGCCTTTTTCAAGGTTTTTCTCCTCATGATATACATAGAATAGGTTTTTTCAATAATGAGGGAATTCGCTCGGCGCTGGAGTTCTGATTTAAGTTGATCAAGCTCAGTCAAAAGGCCATCCCTCTTGGATCTCGTGGCGCTAAGTTTAAGTTCAAGATCACAGATGGTGGTTATATGAACCTTATTATGTTCCATGATCCTCTTATACCTATCCTCCATATGGGAATGCTTCTCCTCGGTAGTAGCAAGCACAACATTTTAGACCTCAAACCATTTAGCCTTGAATTCTGAGTCAATACCCTAAGCTAAGAGGCTTCTCAACTAAGGGCCATCACTTCTAGCTCACTTTGTTGCAATCGGGCCTGTAACTCATCCGCCTCAGCAGCTTTTGCTTTCAACACCGAAAGGTGAGTACCAATTTGGTCCCTTTCTGCCAACAACTGGTCCCGCTAAGACCCTCGAAAGCAAGGAAGTTGGCTTGCGAAGAAAAAACCCAAGTTAGAAACTGTTTCATTGCAAGTCAAGAAGAAACAAGCAGTAAAGAGAATGAGTATGTTACCGCTGCCGCATTGTGCATGGCATTGACTAACAAATACTCTCCCAAAAGAGAGTGTATTTTCTTCTTATCCTTTTCCAAGTTCCACTGGTCGGTACAGCAGATGGCACTTGATAGATACCAAGAAGGAGACATTCCTCCTCCTATGGGGATTTGCAGAAGGGGACAAGTAGTTATTTCCCAAATTCCCATGGTCTAGGGATTGGAGGAGGAACATCCTCTTCTGGGGCATCCGCAATTGGTGGGGGTGATGTAATAGTTGCTGGTAATGAAGGTATGGCCCGCATGAAAGGAGATAAACCTGATAGTGTTGTGGGTTGAGAAGAAGTTGTGGCATAGGCAATGCTATTTGTTGGATGCTCACCAACCAAAGATGGCGGAGGCCCGGTACTTGGTCTCACAATACCGGGAGCAGCAACTGGGACCGAAAAGGGACAATTGGCATTCTTCACCAAGTCAAACTCTCCCTAGAGAGCTTAGTCATCATCGTTGGTCGGGGTTATAAGCTCTTCAGATTGAGCAATTTGTTGAGCGGATGAAGGTCGTTGTTCATTTGTAAAGAAGCCCCTGCATCACTGCCTTCCCCATCATCGCCAATAACCATAGTGGCTGCGACTGGCTCGGGTGCAATTTTATTCACTTTATTTATTCTTTCCCTCGGTCGATGAAGAACACCGCCTTTTTGGTTGCTTGTTATCTGGTCGGGGACTCCAAGAGGAAGTGCTTGCACCGGAAGCAAATCTGATGGCGCTTGTTCGGGTGAAAGCCTCTTTTAACAACCTCGCAACCTCTACGAAATCAACCAAAAATGTCCTCCTCATGAAACGAAGGCAGAATCAGTTTTACAAGTCAACTTACCATGATTCTTGGCTTTCCAGCTAACTCTTTCTACCGGAGGGTCTCAGGTGTGGTAATATCTAGAATATTCTAAACTCTCCGGTCCAAGCCTTCAACCCTTGGTGGTGTCCACCGAGTTACTGAAATAATGAAAAGAGAAGGATCAACAATGATATAAAATAGCCTTTTCATGAAAAAGAGATTGACTTTGAACTTACGTGTACGAGTCCAAAACTCAGGGAAGGATGAAGTTGTTTCCGGGATGTTATTCTGGTGGCAATTATAACAATCCGCTCTATCCACCCATGTTCTTTATTTTAATCCATGCTGGTGAGCAAAGCATGATGGCCATGTTTGCTAAAATGTATTACTCCCCCACGGAAAATTTTGGGGGAGTAGAGATTCGTCATACGAGCTAAAGTGAGCTCCTCCTGCATTTTCTGGCATAGCCGCCGCAGACATGCCACTGATTGCCACTCCGAAGGGCCCACCTGTGCCAGACAAACTTGGTATCAGTGGCATAGCTCTAAAATAACAGTGTCAAGTACCCCACTCAAAGAAAACGCACCCAAAGGGAATGGGTACATGTAAATATACATGATGCCCTTCATAGTGAAGGTTACTCGCTCCACCAGATTGGGAGTAATAAAGGTCAGTTCATGACAATCACAATCCTCTTTCAGTATAGGAATGTTGGAAGGGCGGATAGAAGAAGGGTATTTGCCAACAACCCAAGTATGGGAATTCGAACTCCTAGGTTATGTTGAGACGTTTGGGGATGATGGTGCTCACCGTAGAGGGTCAACATCAATGTATTTCTTTCAATTTTCTCTCCCTCGGACCCCCACTGAAGAGAAAACCGGAGTTCTTAGAAGAGTTCATGAAAGAAGCCAAGATCCGCAGAAGGTGATAAAAGTTTTTTGAACAATATTAAAGAAGGATGAAAGCAGAAAAGAGTTGGATGCAAAGAAGTTGAGAGAGTTTGTAAAATTGTTAAGTGTAAAAGAAGAAGAATGCGACATATAAGTAAAAGAATATTAGGCTATAATAGTGGCCGTGATTACCTCGAGAACCGGCGAAAGGATTGCTGAATCGTGGAGTAACACGTGTTCGGGGTATTAAATGTGAAGAGACGTGAATTTTTTCAAGCATCAGAAACTTTCAGAAGCGTTCAGAAACATTTCTAGCCAAGAAAAAAAATTTCACCAACTTCCCGGTGATACAAAGATGTACCACCGGAAAGCAGGGGGACTATCTCTATAGGGTAAAATTGGTTCACATTTAAAACTCGAATGATAGAATGATACGTGGAATCGGGGACAGACGGGAGACGAAGCAAGTGAAAACCAAGACCGATGACAACATCTTCGGTTGACATCGGATTGGTCCCAAAGGGAACATTATCAATGAGATCAAACACATATTTGTCACTAGATGACATTCAATGAAGAATATTCCTCAGTACTAAATACACATATGTTACATAGAATTTTGACATTCATTACATGCCGTTACGTATTCATCATTGACCCTCATTATTGTCATTTAAGAAGGGCTTGATCCTAGGACGTTGTTCCCTAGGTATATCTATAAATATTGGCTTCAACAACCATTGTAAGATACTAAAATTCTAACAAACTTATGCTATACATTATTCCAAGCGAAATAATACTTTATTTTCTGTCTAACATTATTCTTATCGCTGCCTTCGGAAGCTTTGCTTCCGGAACCAAGCTGCCTGCCATTTTATCTCAATTTCAATGCTAAGTCTTGTATTTTATTCAATTTATTTATTATGTTTGGATCAAATCGATTCACTTATCTATAAACCATGCTATAAATTCAAATCTACTGGTTCACGAGTAAACATATATGTATGTATGTATATATGTATGTGCGCGCGGAAGCACTCTTTTAATTGGATCAAATGGTGTTGCTAGGAGTTTCGATCGGCTTTTTAGCTTTGGTTTTAGTATTTTTTTCTCATCAGTTCGTAAAGTTGGGGTGATGAATATGATCGGAGGGAATGTCAATTTGTCTTTAAGTTTTGTTTTTCTTGCTCTGGCTCAATTTGATCATATACAAGTTTGCAAAGTTTAAATATCTTTTATTCCCCACAAAATAGTTAGTCAGTAAAATCGAAAGAGAGAGAATGAAAATACAAAACAATTAAATATAAACGACAATATGATAGAGTTCGAATAACAATTTTAAGCAACCTCAAGTGATTTGATACTTCCCATAATTATATGTGTGGGATTAAATAGTAATTAAAAAGAACATAAAATTAAACAAAAAAAGTATCAGAAATACTCGTAGAATATGAATATCCTCTCTCCAAGTTCCTAGCTTTGGCCAAATTTTCCACAAGGATAAGGGAAAGATATCTCTTGAAATCTACTACTCTCCACAAAAAACCAGTCACCAACCGCTTGAGCAATGTTCTGTACAATATAATCAGTAGTAAGTCGTATTAATCGTCAAAAGAATTTATTGGGAAAATTTTGGAAAAAAAAGGGAAATTAATGATTAATGGCAAAAAGCAAACAGATAATGGACCAATAGCTCGGTGTTTCAATGCATTTGTGGGTATGGCAGGAGGTTATGAAATATCCACTTAGTGAAGTTGGTCTTATTCTGTTTACAATTGCCCTTATAAATATTACCCGAAACCTGAAAACAATAACTCAGAATCAAGATCAACATCAAAGGAGGGGGGTAGAGATATAATTAAATCAAGAGAGGATTAATTCTCACCCTCTTATTATTTTATCACACGAATAAGGTTAAAGGAGAAATATATCAATTTGGTATTTACCTTGGAGGGTTTGGATTTGACTGGATGAGCATACATTTATGTCTTTCTTGCAATATGTACACTCATTATAAGAAACCAAACTGCTATTTATCTATATTTTTAAATATCAATCAAAAGGCAAATCCTGTATAGGATAAAATATGTTATGCCACATGGTTGCATAAGAGAGTGACACGCATAGCCGAAGGCAGAGGATAGTCAAAACCGAAAATAACTGTTCCATTTGTCACCAAAAATAATGACGCTCATAAAGATGCAATAGATACCTGCCACCCAGTAGTATTTAATGGAGGATATTCCTCGGCATTAAGTACACTGCCCGTTACAGAGAATTTGTCATTTATGCTCACCATTACACTTTCATCAATGGTCGTCATAATTGACATTAAAGAAGGGCAGGATCCTAGGACCTTGTTCCCTAGGCATAGCTATAAACAGTGAGCTTTGTTATCATTGTAAATGGGACTTTTCTGAAAAACTTACGTTGTATGAGCGGTGTTAAAATCCCGGGCACCCCACCGGTATTGAAAGAAGAAGTATATTCAGTTTTCGTACAAACAAAGCCCGAAACCAGAATTAGTTCCGAATCAGTTTAAAATGCCCGACGTGCCAAAGTATGATGGAAACTCAGACCCTCAGAAGCATATTACCACCTATACACTGACGGTGAAGGGGAATGATTTAGCTCCCAACAAGATTGAATCTGTTTTACTGAAGATTGACTTTCACTAGTGGAGCCTTGACGTGGTATTCGCTGTTAACCAAGCATTCCATAGATTCCTTTGAGATGCTCGCGTATTATTTTATTAAGGCTCATGATGGGGCCAAACAGGTGCAGGCCCGGAAGGCCGACATTTTCAGAATTGTACAAGGAAAATCCGAGTTACTTCGAGAATTCGTTACCCGATTTCAAAAAGAGAGGATGTTTCTCCCGGCATTTCCGGATTAATGGACAGCTGAAGCATTCACCAAGGGCTTGAATCCGAGAAGTTCAGAAGCTTTTCAGAAATTGAAGGAAAGCTTGCTCGAGTTCCATACGATGACTTGGGCGGATGTCCACAACCGGTACGAATTTAAGGTAAGGATTGAAGGTCATTAGATTGGCTTCCCATCGGTTGCAAAGGGGCGGGAGAAGAATAAGGAAAAATGAAAAGAAACTTTTGACACAGATAGAAGGTCTTTGAGGGGCCGGTTTCTTCCCTACGAATAGACTGAAGGACGCGGCAGAGGTTTCCGATCGGCAGACAGCTTCATTACAGACAGAAGAAATGATCACGATCAGAACAATAGATCATTATAGGACAAAGAAACATCAGATACATGGGATCCTTCCTACCCCGGCTATCAGAATACAACATAAACGTTAGTGTAGTAGAGTTGGTATCGGCTATAAGAAACATTAAAAAAAGCATGGTTCTCTAGGTCGATGAGGTCTAATCCCAGCTAGAGAGATCCCAATTTGTGGTGCGAGTATCACTAGATAAATGGCCACCGGATTGGGGACTGCCGACATCTGCATGAAGAAGTGGAAACACTATTAAACAATGGACATCTCTGAGAATACTAAAATGACCGGGCCAAGAACAACTACTGTTGCAAGTGAGATAACGCGAAACCCTTGAAAGCAGGAGAAACTCCCCCGCGCCAGACAATAAACGTAATCTTCGGGGGAAACGAGATCAACGGGGTCACCTTCTCGGCAGCAAAAAAGACAAAAGTATCAATAACCCATCGCAAGAGACTCCGGGAAGTGGCTGAAGACGACATCACATTCGCGAAGGAGGACGCAGACGGATTGTTGTTACCGTACAATGATGCATTGGTAATTTCATTAAATGTATTAGATTTTAAAATCGAATGTGTTCTGGTGAATCCAGGAAGTTCAGCTAAATAACATACAATGGAGGGTACTGGCAGAAGTCAAACTCACCGGAAGCATCATTCCGGCCACAATACTCAACGCCGGATTCAACTTCGCAAGCGTGATAACCCGAGGAGAGATCTTGCTGCCCATGAATGCTGAAAGAGTGATGAAGATGACTCTTTCTTAAGTAGGTGGATGGAGATATGTATTATAATATTATTTTGGGAAGACCGTGGTTGCACGAGATGAGAGTTGTACCATCAACGTATCATCAATTGCTGAAATTCCCAATTCTCGAAGGAATCAAACAGACAAGGGGAGACCAACCATCGGCAAGGGAGATGAATGCAATTTCGGTCTCCAGTAGCAAGGGGAATGAGTATGCGGCATAGAAATTACAAGAACCGACACCTGCTCACAAATAAAGTGAAGTTAACTAGGAGGTAGAAGCGTCAGAATCTTATCAGGTGCCAAGATACTTCCAGGTACCGGAAGAGATGGATGCAACAAAATCCACAGCGGAAGAACTCGAGCAAGTTGCGTTGTTTGAAAAGTTCTTAGAAAGGAAATTCCACTTGGGGACAGAACTTCACCTCAACCTCAGGTCTGGCTTTATGGAATTTCTTAAATCTAATGCCGATTGTTTTGCTAGGCCACATGCGGATATGACAGGTATCCCGACAGAGGTGGCCATACATAAGCTACATTCGGACCCCCTCCCCTCCCCCCCCCCCCCGGTAAGACAAAAGAAATAACCTATTGCGAAGGCCAGGAATAAATTTATCAAGGAAGAGGTAACTCGCTTAATTGATGTCAATTCGACCAGAGAGGTAAAGTATCCATACTGGCTAGCTAGTAGTAGTTCCAAAGAAGAAGAATAAATTTCGCATGTGTGTAGATTATAAGGACTTGAATAAAGCGTGCCTAAAAGACTCGTTCCCACTGCCAAACATTGATCAAATGATCAATGCCATTGTCGGGCACGAGTTAATGAGTTTCTTCTATGCTTATTTCGGGTACAACCAAATTAAGATGAACCCGGAAGATCAGAAAAAGACTTCGTTCATAGCGAATTATGGCACATATTGCTATAATGTGATTCCCTTTTGGGTTGAAGAACGCCGGAGCCACTTATCAACGGCTCGTAAACAAGATGTTTGAAAAACAAATAAGGTAAACTATGGAAGTTTATATAGACGATATGATCATTAAGTCTTTCAATGCATGTGACCACCTTAAGCATCTACAAGAAACCTTTGACATCCTAAGGAAGCATAAAATGAAGCTTAACCCCAAGAAATGCGCGTTCGGGTTCAGCTCTAGCAAGTTCTTAGGATTTATGGTATCATAAAGAGGGGTTGAGGTAAACCCCGATAAGATCAAGGCCATCAAAGATATCCTGGACCAGCTGTCAAGCGTGAAAGAAGTCCAAAGGCTCACGGGGAGGTTGGCCATTTTGAGCAGGTTCATTTCCCAGTCGTCAGAGAAATGCCAACGTATCTTCGCATTGCTTAAAAACAAAAACAATTTTTAATGGAACCTGGAGTACTAGTAGGCTTTGAGATATTTGGAAAGCTACATGTTAAGCCCTCTGTTACTTTCAAAACCAAAGGAAGGTGAAACACTGTTGGTCTACCTTGGAGTCTCGGAAGTAGCGGTAAGTGCAGTTTTAATCCGTGAGAATGAAGGTACGTAATCTCCCATTTATTACGTTAGTAAAATTTTAAAGGGAGCAGAAACTCGCTACCCGCATTTGGAGAAGCTGGCCTTAGCTCTCATAGTCGTCGCTCGAAAGATGAGGCCCTACTTCCAATGTCATCTGATAGCCGTGGTGACCACATTTCCTCTGCGGAACATCCTTCACAAACTAGAACTCTCGGGTAGGTTGGCCAAATGGGCTGTCAAAATGAGTGAATTAGACATAGAGTATAAACCAAGGACTGCAATTAAGTTACAAGTCTTGGCTGACTTTGTGGCCGATTTTAGTCCGGGATCGTAGCCTCTAGCAACCAAAGAGGCAGTAATGGATTCAGAATTGACATCGAGAGTTTGGACCTTATTTACGGATAGAGCCAACAACATAAAAGGTTACGGGCTTGTCAAAGTATTAACCACGCCTTCGGGAGAAACCCTAAGGCAAGCCATCAGAACAGTTCCTTTAACTAATAATGAAGCAGAGTATGAGTCTTTAATTGCAGGACTCGAACTGGCCCAGGGACTAGATTCTGAGGTCATAGAAATCAAGTGCGACTCACAACTAGTGGTAAATGAGGTCTATGGTATCTTCTAGACCAAAGAGGAGCACATGCAACAATACGTGGTAAAGGTTCGGGCTCTGCTCGACCGATTTAAGGAGTGGTCGATTACTCATATCCCGAGGGAAGAAAATGCAAAAGCAGATGCACTGGCTAACCTCGGCTCATCAACAAAAATGAAGGGATTAGAGTCTGGAATGGTAGTATAACTGATGCACTCAGTCCTGGATGCAGATAGCTACTACAAGGTAAATATGACTAATTTGGTCTGGGATTGGAGGAATGCGATCATCTATTATCCCGAGTACGGGATATAGCCTGAAGATGACAAGGCATCCCGGGCGCTGTGTGTCAAAGCAGCATGGTATAGCTTCAAAAGAGGACAATTGTATAAAAAATCTTTCCAAGGCCCACTGACCCGATGTTTGGGAGCATCCGAAGCTAATTACATTATGTGAGAAGTCCATGAAGGAATATGCGGAAACCATTCAGGAGTAGACTTTTTAGTGTTAAAGCTAGTAAGGGCAGGATATTATTGGCCCCACATGGAACAAGACACCAAAGTGTTCGTACAAAAATGCGATAAATGGCAACACTAGGCATCGCTAGTACATCAACCGGTAGAACCACTATATTTGGTTCTATCTCCGTGGACATTCATGAAATGAGAGATGGACATCGTCGGACCACTGTCGTCAGCTCCCGGGAAAGGTTCGTACGAGTTGGACAATCAAAATGGAGAAAAGTTTCCCAATAACTGGAATGTGGCACACCTCAAGAAATGCTATTGCCGATGAGCATCGTCTGTACTGAAAGTATGTGCTGCACTATTTTTTCCTTTGTCCAGTTTTTGTCCCAATTGGGTTTTTCTGGCAAGGTTTTTAACGAGGCAGCAACGGAAAGCATACTACGAAGAAAATTTCAACTGCAGCAATAAGACCTTTAATAACAAGGCACACAAGCTAAGACCCACTCCGGGGCAGTTAGATAATCTTTGGCTCGATAGCAAAATTCCCACCGGGAAAATAAGTTTGCTATCAAGCAAAGATTACCCGACAACTCACAAGTGCAAACCAATCGAGGATTGTTAGATAGTCTTTTGCTCGATAGCATAAATTCCTAAGGGGAAGCGAAGTTTGTTACCAAGTAGAAGATGGACTAGCAATTCATTAATGGGATCCTTGAAGGTGCAAGATTCCCAGTATTCCAATTCGCATTCTTCACATTTGAACACTAGGAGGGGGAGGGGGGAGATGATATGAGGATACGACAACAATGACTGCCACATTGACCTGGAAATGAAAATCGAAACATAGTTATATCGTCAGGACCGAGGATTGCGCGACCAGCCCCGTAGAAACAAGTTGTACAAGTTAGCCACAAGAAATGGCAATTTACTTTTAGCATATCGAAATGCTTATGTACTTTTTGAAAATGGAAGGAATAAAGTAAAGTCCTTTTCTTTTTATCATATTTCTTATCTGAACGATGAATTGACTTTGTCATTTGAAAGTTAAACAAGTATTTCAAATGCTAGTGTCGTAAAGAACATGATACGTCCTCTTCAAGAGCACTGTAAATATAAGAGGGCCATCTCTTATAAAAACCCTCACGTTAAAGGGTAGATTTTAGAAAAACTTATGCCCGGAATTAAAATGTCTTCACGAAAAAATACACCGGAAGCCTTGCACAAAAAGACGTAAAAAGAAAACTTGCGCAAATAATTATGAAAATCCTCACGTTAGAGGGTTACTTTTGGATGAATTTGTGTCCGAAATCCAAATGCTTTTGAAGGAAAAATACTCCCAAGGCCTTACATAAGCAGACGCAAACAGTAAAATTTACGCAAAATACTTAAGCAAAAACAAAATGCATAGGTTAAAAATTGCATAAATGTTCAAACGAAAGAACACAAAAAAACTCATGCAATACTTGAGCAAAAGATGTTTATATTTACAATAAACGTGCCAAAACGACACAGGTACAAAAGTTGGGAAAAGAAAGGAAAAGTTAAACTATTGTCTCTCTGGAACCCGAAGGAAGAGAAGTGCTTGCGCCCCAGGGGAAGTAAGTAGATCCGCTAATGGCTGAACACCTTCGACCTTATTAGTTTGGCCTTCAACATCTTCGCCTTCCGTTTCCCTTTCAGTTCCCGAAGCTTCAGAACCGGAACCAGAAGAACCGAAAGCATCAAGCCCTACCAGGAGACCCCTTTTAGTAGCTAACTCATACTCACGGGCCTTAGAAATTTCAGAATCAAAGTCAATGATACCAGCTTTGGCCTCTTCGAAAGTTTTTCTCCTCATCATGTACATAACGTAAGTTTTTAACAATGAGGGAAGCCGCTCAATGCTTAAGTTCTTCTTTGAGTTGGGTTACGTCGGTAGAAAGGTTTTCTCGGCGGATCTAACAGGCCAGAGGCTAACATCAAGGTCACGGAGAGTTGAGCTAAAGAACCTATTATGCTCGATAGTCTTTTTATACTTCTCCTCCAACTGGGCATTTTTTATCACCGCAACACCAAGCTCTTCAATTTTGGAGTTTTCAAGGCTGCCTCCAAGTTGGTCAATCTCTTAGTGGAGGCAGCCTCGCGGTCGGTTGTGGTAAGCTGGCCATTTGGCCCTAGCTTCATCAAATTTAACCCTCAGCGGGCCAATCTCTTGGCTCACTTCTTGCTCGCTTTGCTGCAAACGAGCCTCCAATATAATGGCCTCAGCAGCTTTGGCCTCCAGTTCTGAGAGGCGAGCGACAGTCTGCTCCCACTTGGCCAAATGATTATCCCATGCAGAAGAAATTCTTCATTTTCCCGGATCAACCTATGGAGGCCTTTAGAAGCCTGAAAGTTGGCCTACAAAACAAGAAAGGCAAACTCAAGATAAAATTAGGTAAAAATAGAAGAAATAACAAAGGAAGTAAAGAATGTACCGCTGCGGCGTTAGGCATGGCATTGTTTAACAATCACTCTCGAGAGAGAGCCTGTATCTTTTCCCAATCTTTCTCTGAAGCCAAAGGCTTAAGATAATTAACATGTTCCCCCGGCCAGGATAGCAAGTTGCATCCGGTGGATACCGAGAGAGTAACGTTCCTCCTCCTTTCCGGATCTTTAGAGGGGGCAGCATAATTTTCCCCCAAATTCCCATGAACTGGGGACTGGGAAGAGGAACACCCTCTTCTTGGCCAGATGCGGCCGGTGGAGATGATGTATCAATTGTAGATGGAAGAGCTAGCAAAGAAGGAGATAAAGGTGATGGTGATGAAGGATGAGAATCAGCCGCGACAAATGCAGTGCTAGTTGTTGGTTTCTCTCCAACCGAAGATAGCAGGGACCCGGTACTCAGCCCCGCAATACCGGGCACAACAACCGGAACCCAAAAACAAATGTTGGCTTTTTTTACCATCTCAAACTACCCCAAAGTGCTGAGACATCATCCTCGGTTGGTGTAACTAACTCAACAAGTTGATCATTCTGTTGAGTTGATAAGGTTCGTCATCTTCAATGTAGAGAAGCTACCTCACCACTAGCTTCTCCATCTTCATCAATCATCATGGTATATATGACCGGACCAAGCGAAGGGCTCATTAACACAACTTCAATAGATGACTCAGGGTGGCGTTCTTTGCCCTTTTATTCTTTCCCCCGGCCGTAGAGGAATGCCTTCTTTTTGGTTGCTTGTTCTCCGGCCGGGGACTCCGTGAAGAAACACTTGTACCCGAAGCAGGCCCAGAGACACATGTTCGAGTAAGCGCCTCCTGAATCAGCCTCGCTGGATCAATAGGATCCGCCAAAATGTCCTCCTCGGGGATGACAACTGAGCATGTGGGTAGACCTGATTTCAAAAAAAGGGAGAAAGTGTCAAACAATTTCCTTACATAAAAAGCAGAAATGAGATGAGTCTAAGTTACCATGATTTTTGGCCTTCCACTCGTATTTGAGGGCCAGTTCTTTCAACTTTCGGGTTTTGGGTATAGTGACGTCCAAGATTTTTTGGACCCATTGGTCCAAGCCTTCAACCCTAGGCAGAAACCATCGAGTTGCTGAAACAGGCGAAGGACGGAGGATCAATACGGTTATGAAAAAATTTCTAATGAAAGAAATATTAAACAAGGAGCTTATGAGTGAGGTTCCATGATTTCAGAAAGGATGAAGTCGTTGCCGAAATAATATAATTGGTGGCAATTGCAACGAACCGTTCCATCCACCTACAACTGTTGTCATCATCCATGCTAAATAATTTAGCATGGTGGCCATGTTTGCGAAAGTTTATCATTTTCCCGCGGAAGGCTTTGGGGGAATAGAGATTCATCACGTGAGTTAAAGATATCTTCTGTCCCATTTCTTGGATCAAATGTCAAAGGCAACAATCGTCCTCCACACAGAAGGACTTACTTCTGCCAAACACACCTGGTAGCCGAGGCAGAACTCCACAATAATGGAGTCAAGCTCTACACTCAAAGAAAACGCTCCCAAAGTAAATGGATATGTGTAATATTATGTAAAACCCTCCTTGGGTGGGGTTACTCGCTCTGTTAGATCATGAGAAATAATGTCCAAATCTTGGCAGCGACAATCTTCCTTCACAGCAGAAATACTGGAAGCATGGATTGAAGAAAGGTATCTGCCAATGGCCCACGTGCGAGAAAACGTCTCTTCGAAATCCTTAGTGGTAACTAGGCTCTTTGGAACAATGGTGCTTATTGTAAGAGGAGCGGCATCATCAGATTTGTCTTTGTTCTTTGAAGAACAAGGTTTTCTTGAAGAGGAGGACATTTATTATCAAGAGGAAGGGTTTTCTTTTTCTCAAAGAAGGGAGCTAAATAAAGGTAAAGTCGGAAGATGAGTTGAGAAAAGAGAGTCTAAGAAACTTTTTAGTGTTATGAAGTATAATGAATGAAGTTAATGCGTATAAGTGAAGGTATAAGCGGCTAAATTCGTGGCCATGATTACCTCGATAACCGGCAAAAGTTAAGCTGAATCATGAGATAACGCGTGTTTGGGGCATTAAATGCGGAGAGACGTGCTTCTAATCAACCGTCAAAAGCTTTTCAGAGGGGATCAAAGAAATTCAATCCAAAAAGAATGTTTCTACCAAATTCCCAGTGATATAAAGTTAGGTCACCGAAAAGTAGGGGGACTATCTGTATATGATAAAATATGTTATTCCACGTGGTTGCATAAGAGAGTGACACGCGAAGCCGAAGGCAGAGGATAGTCAAAACCGAAGACAAATGTTACATTTGTCACCAGAAAGAATGATTCTCATAAAGATGCAATAGATACCTACCACCTGGTAGCATTTAATGGATAATATTCTACGGTATTTAGTATACTGCCCGTTATAGAGAATTTGTCACTTATGCTCACCGTTATGCCTTCATCAATGGCCTTAGAATTGACATTAAAGAAAGGCACGATCCTAGGACCTTGTTCTCTATGCATAGCTATAAATAGTGAGCTCAGTTATCATTGTAAAGGGGACTTTTTTGAAACACTTACACTATAATCGATTAAAAGCTTTATACATTTTTACTTTCTCGTTCCCTGATTTCATCACTATTGTTCTTGGAAGTTCTTCTACCGAAATTATCGTTTCTGCTATTTTGTCCTCATTTCAAGGCTAAGTATTGTACATTCCTTCAATTATTTTATTATTTCAGAAATAAATTAATTCATTTGTCCAGAAACCACGTATAAATATAACTGCATCATTTTATGGGTAAACAAATCCATTTATAATCCGTAGGGAAATAAAAGAATATAAACAATTTGATTATAATAAATAAACACTAATAACATAAATATATATTTCTAACCTGCCAAGAGTTATAGACCGAATTAATAACAAAAAGTAATGTCCAAATATGTTGTATTACATATTCAGGGAAGAAGCACTGCCAAAAGCATTATACTGTATATTAGTAAGAAACATCATATTGTGTATTGGAAGAAGCATTTATTTTGCTAATAAGGATACAATTATATTAAAATCTAAATAGTAGCATTATTACAAAGGGGGACCAATCGCAGTACAGTAACGTCTAAAAGGTCCTTATTGAAAGCATCGAAAGTAAAGGGTGGGGAAGACATAAAATGTATAGGATTCCACTACAATTGTCCTTCAGAAAGAGTTAGGAGCATACCATGTTTTGCCAGAGTATTTGCTACACCGTTTGCCTCCTGGTAGAAATGGTCAAGTGTGACTGTCTACAGCTGATAAAGTTAGGTCCGACAATAAAAAATAAGGTGTGAGTATACATCATTCTTGTCACGACTCAAACCCACCATGTCGTGATGGTGCCTATCACAGAACTAGGCAAGACGACAATCACAAATAACTATGCACTATGAAATTTGAAAGTATGAAGAAACAGGTTTAGCAGAAAAATTCTTATAAATAACCGATAAGAAATACCACGACTCAATACAAAATCTCCCAAAATTTGGGTGTGATAGAGTACACGAGCTACTAAAAATCAACATAGTCAAAACATCTAATACAACTATCTGGAAAGATAGAACAATGCTAAATAAACTGAAAAGGAAGGAGAGTCGAAGTCTGCGGATGCCAAAACAGCTAACTCAAAAGTCTCCAAGCAGGAAATGCTCCAAGTCTAGCAACCACCATGCCCAGAAGTACCT
Source organism: Nicotiana tomentosiformis (assembly GCF_000390325.3). Lineage (NCBI taxonomy): Eukaryota > Viridiplantae > Streptophyta > Magnoliopsida > Solanales > Solanaceae > Nicotiana > Nicotiana tomentosiformis. The sequence goes on from NC_090823.1 coordinate 16,967,915, forward strand.
AGATCTGCACACGAAGTGCAGAGCTTAGTAATAGTACAACTGAGCCAGTGTACTCAATAAGTAATAGGACTAACTTGGGCTGAAAGCAGGGACAAGCTTAGATAGGTACAGTCCAAACCATATAATAGCAGCATAGATATGACAGGAATAAGACATTAATAACTCATAGAGAATCTCATAAACAGTGGTACACAGTACGAAAAAGTAGACATGCTTTCAAGTTCGACAGTTTAGGCTCAATACTTGTAAATATTCTAAGTATAGCTAATATGAGGAATATTACATCTCTATATCTATATGTCAAATATACATGTCACCTAAAATGCAACACGGTGATAAATTCATACTCTAATACTCTCGGAGTATTCAACCTCACCAAGCACGCTCAATCACTCAGCACTCCCAATCACTAAATACTCTCAATCACTCCGCACTCGCACTCAACACTCAACGGTACCTGCCCTCACTGCTGGTATGTCAAATTCTATAGGGGTGGATGCTGCCCAAACACTAATATAAGCTAACATGACATGTTTCGGTGTGCAGCCTGACCTCATATGAATCAATAAAGCATGATATAGCATTCATTCCGATCCCATAAACATCACTCACAATCAGGCCCTCGGCCTCACTCAGTCATCAATCTCTCCAGTCTCTCGGGATCATAAATCTCATTCCAATCAGCCCAAATAATGATACATGATATAACAATAAATGATAACAGAGACTGAGATATGAATGCAAATGATGAATGCCACTGGGTACATAATTGCAATTTAAGTAAATAACTCAACAACAGAAACGGCCTTTGTGGGTTGGGTACCGGCATATAGTCTAAACATGATTTCTAACATGAATCACAACTCAACTTCTCTAACACATTGAGGCTACATGAATAACAACAAGATTAGGTAACTACAAAGTCCCACAGAATCAACCACAAAACACGTAGTGCAAGGTTCATACCCTTAGTATCAAGCTTAAAAGTGTTACTTACCTCAAACCGCACAAACCTCCACTGCAACAAGCCCTTGTCTCGCGAATCGGACTGCGAATGACTCGAATCTAGCTACAAACAAACTTAATACAATTAATACAAGCTATAGGAATCGATTCAATACGATAAAGCTAAGTTCTTTAACCAAAGCCAAAAATTTAACCCCGGGACCACATCTCGAAATTCGACAAAAGTAATAAAATTCGAACATTCATTCAATAACGAGTCCAACCATACTAAAATTACTCAATTTCGATCTCAACTTGACCTCCAAATCCTCAAATTATGGTCTATGAAGTTTTACATATTCACCCAATGTGTTCAACCCAAAATAGTAATTAAATGGTAAAAACAATGATATATTCATGTATAACAACCGAAACTGAGTTAGAACCACTTACCCCAATCAACTTGCTTGAAAATCCTTTCAAGAATCACCCAAATCCGAGGTCTCTAGCTCAAAATATGAAAAATGGGTTCAAACCATCGATTTTGAAATAATTATCTCCTATCTAGATGCCTTTCTTCACGAATGTGAAGGCTCCCTCGTGAACAAGAAGTCTCCCTTATGCGAACAACAAGGCTCCCTTATGCGAACAAGAAGGCTCCCTTTTGCAAACAAGAAGGCTCCCTTAAGAGAACAAATATCCTCTTACGCGAATAAGAAAGCTCCCTCGCGAACGCGATGCTTCACAGAGCTTTGCCTACTCGAACGCATCTCCCTGACCGTGAACGCGAAGGCTTAAGCTTTGGTGCCCAAGCCGTCCTCAATCTTCTATGCAAACGCGAACACGAACGCGGGCTCCCTCTCGTGATCACGATGCACAATTTACCTTGACCTTTGCGAATGCGAGGCTTCTTTGCGAATGTAAAATACAATCTTCACCTGCCTCCCAAATACTCTTTGCGAATGTGAGACATCTCTCGCAAATGCATATGATGAAACCAGACACTAGAAAAATATATAACTCAACAAAGCCAAACTCAATCCGTAATCAATTTGAATCACACCCGAGACCCCCGAGACCCCCGGGACCCCATCCAAACATACCAACATATGCTAAAACATCATAAGAACTTACTCGAGGCCTCAAATCACATCCAACAATATCAAAATATGAATCGCACCGCAATTCAAGCCTAATGAACTAATGGATTTCCAGCTTTTACAATCGATGCCGAAACCTATCAAACCAACTCCGATTGACCTCAAATTTTGTACACAAGTCATAAATGATACAACAGGCCTATTCTAACTTTTGGAACCAAAATCCGAGCCTGGTAATAACAAATTCCACTCTCGATCAAACTTTTCAACTCTCCAAACTTCAACTTTTCTAACTTTTGCCAATTCAAGCGAAAATGACCTATGGACCTCCAAATCAATATCCGGCCACAATCCTAAGTCCAAAATAACCTTACAAAGCTATAAGAACAATCAAAACTCTATTCCGGATCCATTTACACATAAGATAACATTCGGTTAACTTTTTCAACATAAGCTTCCAACCTTGCGACTAAATATACCAATTCGGTCCGAAAAATCCCCGAAACCAAACCAACCAACACGGGAAGTCACATAATAACAAACAAACATATATTAGGCAATAAATGGGGAAACGGGGATACAATACTCAAAATAACCGATTGGGTCATTACATTCTTCCCTTCTTAAACAAACATTCATCCTCGAACGGGTCTAGAGTCATACCTGGCATCTCAAATAGTTATGGATATCTGTTCTAGATCTCCTGCTCAGTCTTCCAAGTACCCTCCTCGACTAGCTGACCTCTCCACTGTACTTTCACTGAAGCGATATTCTTCAACCTCAACTTTTGAACCTGCCGATCCAAAATGGCCATCGGCTCCACATCATAAGTCAAATCCCCATCTAATTGAACCTTGTTGAAGTCCAAAACATGATACAGATCACCGAAATACTTTCGGATCATGGAAACATGAAACATTGGATGAACACTCGATAGACTATGTGGCAATGCAAGCTTGTAAGCCACCTCTCCAATTCTCTCAAGCACCTCCAAAGTGCCAATGTACCGATGGCTCAACTTTTCCTTCTTCCCGAACCTCATATCACTCTTCATGGGCGAAACGCGGAGCAATACCTTCTCCACCACCATGTAGGCAACATCATGAACCTTTCGGTCAACGTAACTCTTCTGCCTAGACTGTGACGTGTGAAACTAATCCTGAATCAACTTAAACTTTTCCAAAACATCCTGAACCAAGTCAGTACCCAATATCCTAGCCTCACCCGGCTCAAACCAACCAACCGAAGATCGACACTGCCTCCCATACAACGCCTCATACGGAGCCATCTAAATACTAGATTGGTAGCTGTTGTTATAAGCAAACCCTGCAAGCTGCAAAAACTAATCCCAATAACCCCCGGAATCCATGACACAAGTACGTAGCATATCCTCAAATATCTGAATGGTGCTCGTACTTTCCTTCCGTCTGAGGGTGGATTTCTTTACTTAACTCAACACGTGTGCCTAACTCCTGCTGCATTGCTCTCCAAAATTGCGATGTGAACTGGGTGCCCTGATTTGAAATAATGGACATGAAAACACCGTGAAGGCAAACAATCTTGTGGATATAGATCTCATCCAACCACCTTGAAGACTAGGTAGTCCCAACTGGAATGAAATGTACAGACTTGGTCAACTGGTCCACAATCACCCAAATAGAATCAAACTTCTTCAAATTCCATGGAAGCCCAACTACGAAGTCCATGGTGATACGCTCCTATTTCCACTCTGGAATCTCAAGCCTCTGAAGCAAACTGCCCAGCCTCTGATGCTCGTACTTCACCTGCTGACAGTTCAAACACTGAGCTACAAACCCCTTGATGTCGCCCAAGATTGTACTTCCACATATTCGGTTGTTTCTTTTCTACTCCTAAATCTTATGCTAATGTTATAATTGTAAAGCTAAGAAACAATGTTTTTGGTATTGTTGTTTTTCAGGTTATAAAAGATCTAGGGTTGTAACTTTCACCTAGTTGGTTACCTAACAGATTGAGAGCTTTAGGGCATATTTGGTTGGTCGGGATACAATATAGCAATCACACGCGATTACTTACTCTATACCTCTTGGTAGTTTGAGTGATTTTGCCCAATTTGTCTTTCTCAAGTCTAAATGGGTATTTCACAAAACAAGTGATAAATTCTCAAGTCGAGTCTTACTATCTCTAGATTCAACCCTTTAATTAGGGCTATCAATTTCTTGAGTTCTCCCCACTTTATTGTTAGCCAAGTTTTTCTAGACTTAGTCTCTCTTTCTCAAGTAGAGACTAAGTTAATTAGGCATGACTAAATGTTTGCAACCATCAATTCTCAAATTCAAGTAAGAAATAGGCTAAATATCATATACCCAATCATAAATAAGCCCTAAATCAATCACCCATTAAGTACCCATACTAGGGTTGGGTTACAACCCCACCTAGGGGTTTAGCTACTCATAGAAAGTGACGAAATTAAAGAAATAACTAAGATAAAACTCATAATAGATGATTAAGGGAAGAAAATCTAATGTTAAAATGATAAACTATTACAAATTTACCCAAAACAGTAAAGAAAAACGGCTATCTATTCTCAGGTGTTCTCTGCTTGACCTAAATTTGACAAAAAGAGCTATTTATACCCAGCTGAAATTATCGGACAAAATTTCCCCTGCAGAGATTCTTCGGCCGCACAATTATGTATGCGGTCCGCACTTTGACATTAGCTTGACATGGTGGACTAATGCAGCCGCCCAATTCTGGGTTGCGGCCGCACTTTTTCAAATTCCGTGGTCCGCACGTTTGTGAGTGCGGTAACAATCTCGAATTTTAACTTTGACATACAAGCCTTCTGCGGACCGCACATTTCTGAGTGCAGCCACACTTTTGATTCTGCGACCGCACAATAATGGTGAGGTCCGCACTTCTTCATGACCCTAGAATCCATCTCTCTGAACCTCATCTTCTGCGGTCGCACAATAATTGCGCGGTCCGCACTTTGCATAGAAAATTTGTTAGAGGCTTCCTCATGTTCTGCAGCCGCACTCAATATTGTGCGGTCCATATTTTGTCCTTTTAGCTTTGTTTTGGTCCTTATCCAAAATTACTTCTTCTTGAGTTGATTTTCATCTCTTTGAATCATATTCCAACACTCCTGCAAGAAAGCACATTTCATCAGTTTTCGGGAATACCTTTAAGCAATTTTGAGCTAAAACAAAAGTAAAAGAGTGCAAGCAAGTAGTCAAAATCCCTACTTATCTCTCCCCCAAACTTAAGTTTTTTCTTGTCCTCAAGTAAATAAGGTAACTCCCACCTCCACAAGAAAAGAGCTATTTCAGCTGGCTTAAATTGAATCAAACACACATCAATTGGGACCAACAATTACCCACAACACTTATGAACTATCAACAATGCAATGATTTGACTTTTTAAGTACAATAGTTCTAATGTGACACTAGAGTATCAAGAGTTGACTTTATTCATCAAGGAAGCTCGCTCTTTCATGTAGGTCATTGTGGATCCCAAACTCCTCCTCCTCTACTCTCCCTTAGGATATCTCACTTTAGGATGTAATACTCAATTCAAGGATTGTGAAAAGTTCGCTCATCTCTTTCAAAAGAATGTCACAAGTACGGCTCTAAGTACCATATGATTTCCCCTCATGTAAATCACTACTAATGTAAGCTCACTTGACATGAAATCATGTAAGGCTTTTTCGGGATGTAATGAAGGCTTTTGGACTAAGGTAGGATTTGTTGGAATATCATATTTCCTTAAGCACTCTATTTTCTCTTTTTTGCTCATACTTTGTCGACTTATTGAGTCATTTTCTTTTTCCTTGGGAAAACCAGAGAGACATAATGTCACTCTTTCTTGGTCATGATATTCATTTTCTCCTTCTTTGTTTAATCCATGCCTTTCATCCTTGTTTTTCTTTGAATCCCTTCAACTCTTTACTTTATTCAATTTCTTTTTGGCAATTTTTCATTTTGTTCTTTCTTTCTTTTCTTTGCCTTTCCTTTTCTTCATTTATTTCCTCTTCTTTGTACCTTTATATCACTTTCAAACTCCTCGTCTCTCCCCCAAACTTATGTTTTAGCCAATTATTTTTCAAGAATGCCAAGGATCGATCGGGTGCCAAGAGAGGGTCATTACAAATGGGTAAAAGCTTCTAACATAGTTATTAAATGAAAAAGGACTTAGGATCAAATGGTTTGACTAGGAATATCACATTGGTAGGCTATGGAAGATTTAAAATTGGATCAAGGAGGGCCTACAATCATTTCTCAAGGCAAGCCATACTTAGAATTTTGCCTAGAAAATTATTCGGGGCAAGTTCTACACTATTAGCACGTGTACCTTGGACTTGCAACTAAATAAATCACCTCTCACGCTGCCGGATTGCTAAAGAGAATGGAGTCAAGGGCCCACAACAACTAGGTAAATGTGTTGGTACCAAGTGAAGCATGCTTGTTTTTAACCATAAGGTCGTAGGTAAATGTATTGGTACCAAGTGAAGCATGCTTGAGACCATTTTATTCATTACTATTATTTTTACCTAAATAAAAAAATGGAATTAATCCCTTAAGAAGGTTGTCACGCCATCCATCGTTGGGAAGAGCCACCTGGTTCACACAAAACTCACCTTTGGAAAGAACTGTGGAATTAAGAGAACCAGAGGCTTATTGCTCACATAAACATAACAAGAAGCTACGAAATCAAAAAGAAGCTATTAAAGTAAATAAGAAGTTATGCTACTAAGAAAAACAAACTATAGAACCTATAAAATAAACTATTGAAAGTAAGACAAATGAATATACAAACCGAGGGGAAATGAATATATACATCAAGGGAAAGGGAGGAATATATACATAACGTAAGAGAGAATAAAGATAAAAGAAAAAGAGTATTAAAGGTATTACAGGCCAATGTCAATGTCATAATAAACTATCCAAAATAGACCACCCCCCTGAAAAACAATATAAGCATTGTGCTCAATGCTTAACAAAAATAAGAATAGAGAGTGAAGAGAACTCCCTATGTGGTCTCAATGTGTATGTCATCATCAGCACCCTCTGGATCCTCCAACTGGATTTCATCATCCTCCGGTCGGGGAATAATGGGGTGGCTAAACATCTGGAGCATCTCCTCAGTGGTATGGGCAGCAGGTCAGCTCTTCAGACTGGCCAGCTGCTGTCTCTGATGCCTGAAGTACTGCTTGAACTGCTGGTGCTGCTGGTGTTGTCTCCATCAGAAAGTCAATGGTAATATCCCTAGCTGATGCAAGCTTGGCTACCTCGGTGCTCAATCTTTCAACTGATTTCTTTGATGCCTGATATTTTCGCATCTTCTTCACCTGTTTGCCCAACTACTCAATAGCTCTCTGCTGCGCCACCAATGTATCCATGATAGTATTCTGTTTTTCCAGGATCTTCGTCAAAGTTTCCTCCACTGACGGAGGTACCTGAAGTGCTGCTGGGGTAGAGGACTATGCTACAACAACACTGGATATGTCAGACATATTTTAAGTAGTTGTCTGCATCCTGTTGTTGAGACTCGCCAATGTCTGGGGGATTCGCAGCGTAATGAGTGGATATGTGAAAAAGGCAGGTACTAGCATTCATGTAGATGGTCTAGAAGGTGGATATGGTGGCATGCCAGTTGTCTCGGTGGAAGGACCGGCTGCTGTGGAAGGCATGGAAGTTGTAGAAGGCTCAACAGCTGAATCTGTAACCACCACAGTTGGCTCATCAAACTGGCCACCGGTGATAGTTGCCTTACCCTTCAACTTTGGGTTTCCCGGACCTTGTAAAGAGTACCATGAGAAGGGCTTTTTAGCCCGCATCTTTTGATAAAAACTCCTCGGCTCCACCTTTGCATCCGTTAGGTATGTTGTGAGTGTGTTGGGATATGGATAGGAACTTTTACCTCTTTGGACCACCAACGAAATATTGGACGACATGCTAGCACACATATTTATTGGGAACCCAGCCATGATGGATGCCACCAAAATTGCTTGGGGGAAGGGAAGATTGTTTTCATTCTGGCTCGGGTCTAAGCGGTTGCACACAAAGGTTTGCCACCATTTTGCTTTAAAATTGACGGTGGCCCGATAAATGGGAACCCGGTGTGATCCACAGTGGTGGTGGTCCTGGAGCTGCCAATGTATGTGCTAGCCAAGGGCGAACTGCATCACCCCTAGAGAGCTTTTCCAAGTACTGGATTAGTTCTAACTCCTCGAATCCCATGTACTGGTTCAGCGTGCACTGATCGAATCTAACTTTCAAATTCCGCACTTTGGTAACCTTGGTACCCTTCTTGATGTGTGCCACATTGGCATAGAATTCTCGTACCAAGTGCTCCTTGGCATCCTTGACACTCTGGGTGAACCACATCCACCCCTGGCCCGGAAGTGTCTAAGGACATTTGGATTGTGAATATCTAAATCCTTAATTAAGAACTGTCGCTCAAGTGTGAGCGATCTCTGGGGCCACCACTCTCTGAACCTTGAGAAGGCCTTCATACTCACAAACCGATCCTCCCATGCTTCCTTCTTCTTCGACCTCTCTGGTCCACCCACTCGAGTGTCACCTCCTCTAGCATCATCTGGGACATCATCATCATCATCTATTTCCACTATTAATGAAGGAGTAGGTGTAGAGGAGGCCTTTGAACCCTGACTACCGGCATCGAAACCCTCAAAAGAACTTGCTGAGGTAGAGGGTTTGTCCCGGAGTTGGTATCTCCCTGGTAAGTGTGATAGTTGGGACTGGGCCTCAGGTTGTTCTCCCATTGAGTGACCTTCGGAGGCTTCCCTAGACAGGACATATGAGCTTGATTCAGAAGGCTCTGTGACCCTACCTCTCCCCGGGTTTTGCATTTTTATCAAAGTTTTATTTTGCAATCCCAAAGGTTGAGTGCCTTTGCCCTGGCCTCGGGAGGGTTCACCTCTCCTTTTAGATGTATCTCATATACCTCGAGAATGAACCATTGTCTGCAATATGAGGTACATAAGTTAGTTGGATCTCAAAATGATGTACACAGATGCATAACAGTTGCAGCAAAACAGACTACAGAACAGGCAGTGCGGACCGCACAATTTTGAGTGCGCCTGCAGACTGCCATGTGCGGACCGCACAATTTTGATGTGAGGTCGCACATCCTGAAGTGCGGACCGCACAATTTTGAGTGCGGCCGCACAATCCTAATTCCGGAACCCTGGTTCTCTGAAGTTCCAAAGTACGGTCGCACACTTTTTTCTGCAGAGCACACAATTTTGAGTGAGGTCCGCACTTTTCATGCAATATTTTATCCTTAAGTTTAATATCTGTGGACCGCACAAATTTGTGTGCGGCCGCACAATTTGAAATTACGTAGCACTGACTCTGTGTTTTGAAAGTTTTGCACAACTTAGACATGGTATTTTCAATTGAACATGATTAATGATCTACCTAGTCCCCATTGAACATATATGATCTTACCCACATGATTTTAAGCACATTTTACTAGCAATTGACATTTTAGGTCTAAAAATAACTCTACCACAAAAGAACAAAAACTAAAATAAATTGAAAAATCCAAAGAAGTAATGAACATACCAGTTTTGAAGGATGCATGTAAGAATCTACACTGATGAAATGAAGGTAGATTATGAACTAATTGAATGTGCACTGTGTTTGCTTAGGGTTCAAGAACACAGAGTGTGTAAAATTGTGAATAGTGCATTGAGGTTCTATTTATAGGTTGACCAAGTCACCCCAAACCTAAGGTGAGTGCGGCCGCACAATTTTGAGTGCGGACTGCACTCTTTACCTGGACCTTGATGCAACTCTGCGGTCCGCACAAAAGTGAGTGCGGCCACAGAATTTGTGCGGACCATACAATTTTGTGCGCGGCCGCAGATTGGCTATGAATTTTGACATGCCAACTTCAGAGAACTTGTAATTTAGGTCTTCCAGTTGTGCGACCGCACACAGAATTGTGCGGCTGCATACTAATTTCTGCTGCTTCCTTTAGCATTGTGCGGTCCGCACAATTAATGTGCGGTCCGCACGTTTTCAACACTTAGCCAATTATGACATGGTCCCTACAATGCACATCCATTCCTGCATAGACTTCAAAACTAGTTAGCACAAAACAAAGCCTATCTAATGAAAAAGAAAAAGAAAAAGAAAAAGACACATGGGTTGCCTCCCAAGAAGCGTCTGATTTAACGTTACGGCACGACGCAGATTACCAGTCATTTGAAATGAAGAACCGCCACGATGTGGCCATCATCAACCTTGCCAATATAGTGGTTTACCCGGTGCCCATTGACTCTAAACACCTCATCTTTTTTATTTTTCAAGTTCAAAGCACCAAAGAGGGTTACATTCACCACTTCAAATGGGCCATTCTATTTAGACTTCAACTTTCACGGAAACATCTGTAACCGGAAATTGAACAATAACACAAGATCACCTTCTTTAAACTCCTTGTTTCGGATGTACTTGTCATGGAGGTACTTCATCTTGTCCTAGTATATGGACGAACCTAAATATTCATGGTACCGGAATTCATTAAGCTCATTCAATTATGCCACCCTTAAGTTGGCGGCGACATCCCCTTCAAGATTAAGCTTCTTCAATGCCTTTTTAGCCTTGTGCTCAAGTTCCACTGGTAGGTGACAAGCTTTCCCGAACACTAACCGATACGGAGACATACCAATCGGTGTTTTGTAAGCCGTCATATAAGCCCAAAGAGCATCATCAAGTTTCTTTGACCAATCTGTCCGGTTGGCATTAACAGTCTTTGACAAAATACTCTTGATCTCCCAGTTGGAGACTTCGACTTGCCCACTTTCTTGAGGATGATAGGGAGTCGACACTTGGTGAGTGACCCCATACATTGTGAGTAAGGTATCAAAAGCTTTGTTACAAAAGTACGATCTCCCATCACTAATAATAGCCCTTGGAGTTCCAAATCTCGTGAAGATGTTCTTTTTCAAAAATACTACCACACTTCGAGCTTCGTTGTTGGGTAAAGTCACGGCTTCAACCCACTTTGACACATAATCCACGACTACCAATATGTAAGTGTTCCCACAAGAGCTCATGAATGGACCCATGATATCAATGCCCCACATATCAAAAATGTCAATCTCCAAGATGGTGATGAGGGGCATCTAATTCTTCTTAGAAATCCCACCGGCCCTTTGACATTCATCACAACGCTTGACGAGATCGCTAGCATCCTTGTAAAGAGTAGGCCAATAGAATCCACAACTCAACACTTTTGTTGCCGTTATATCTCCAATATGGTGACCACCATATGTTGAAGAGTGGAAAGACTCAAGAATTCCCATTTGTTCCTCCTCCGGCACACATTGTCGAATCACACCATCGGTACAAATTCGGAAGAGATACTGCTCATCCCAATAATAGTCAAGGAAATCCCGTTCGAGCTTATTCCTTTGGTTTGAATAGAACTCATTCAGTACAATACCACTCACAAGATAATTGGCTAAGTCAGCGAACCATGGCATCCCGGTCATTGAAATGGCTAGAAGTTGCTCGTCGGGGAAGGAATCATTTTTCTCAAGGCCGTCATGTGGCCTCCCCTCCTCCTCCAAACGAGACAAGTGGTCCGCCACTTGGTTTCACTACCCTTGCGGTCTTGAATCTCTAGATCAAACTCTTTCAATAGAAGCACCCACCGCATTAATCTTATTTTAGAATATTTCTTGCTCATCAAATATCGAAGTGCTGCATAGTCGGTGTGTACAATCAAATTTGTACCCATCCAATAGGGGCGGAACTTCTCCATAGCAAAAACAATAGCAAGGAGCTCTTTTTTGGTCACTGTGTAGTTGAATTAGGCATTATTCATGGTCTTACTAGCATAGTAGACTGGATAGAAGATTTTGTTGATACGTTTCCCCAAAACCGCTCTGACCGCCACATCACTTGTGTCACACATGCGCTCAAAAGGCAAGCTCCATTCCGGTGCAGTGATAATAGAAGTAGTAGTCAACTTGAACTTGAGCAATTCGAATGCCTTCATATAATCCTCGTTGAAATGGAACTTGGCATCGTTCTCCAACAGTTTACATAAGGGGTTCACCACCATAGAAAAGTCCTTGATGAATCGGCGATAGAACCCTGCATGACACAAGAAGATCCTCACTCCCTTCACCGATGTAGGGGGATGGAGTTTGGAGATCACCTCAATTTTTTCCTTGTCGACCTCAAAACCATGCTTTGAAATTTTGTGGCCGAGGACTATGCCTCCTTCGACCATGAAGTGACATTTCTCCCAATTCAAAACCAAGTTTGTCTCCTCACATCTTGGCAAGACCTTATCCAAATTGTTCAAACAATCATTGAAGGATTCCCAACCATAGAGAAATCATCCATAAAGACCTCAAGAAAATCCTCCACCATGTCGGTGAAGACGGCCATCATACACCGTTGAAAAGTCATCGGTGCATTGCATAACCCAAATGGCATCTGCGAGAATGCGAAAGTACCATAGGGACAAGTGAAAGTATCTTCTCTTAGTCCTCAGGAGCAATAAGAATTTGATTGTAGTCGGAATATCCATCAAGGAAACAATAAAAAGCTCGTCCGGCCAACCTATCAAGCATTTGATCAAGAAATGGAAGCGGAAAATGATCTTTACGAGTGACTTTATTGAGCTTCCTATAGTCCACGAAAACTCTCCGCCCGGTGACTGCTCTTGTGGGGATCAACTCGTTCTTCTCATTTGTTACCACAGTCATGCCCCCTTTCGTTGGGACACATTGCGTCGGAGAGGTCCACGAGCTATCGGAAATGGGGTAAATAACCCCGGCATCCAACCATTTTATGATCTCCTTCTTCACCACCTCTTGCATTGCTTCATTTAATCTTCTTTGATGTTTAATGGAAGGTTTGGCATCCTCCTCCAAAATAATCTTGTGCATGCAAAAGGCGGGGCTTATACCCCTAATATCTGCCAGTGTCCATCCTATATCTTTCTTCCACTTTTGAAGTATCGCCAAAGTAGAATCTACCTGCACGTTAGTCAAGCAAGAGGAAAAAATAACAACTAAAGTAGAACATGGGCCAAGAAACTCATACCTGATATGTGAAGGAAATGGTTTTAACTCCAATGTGGAAGGCTCATTGATTGAGGGTTTTGTTGGAGGAGTCTTCCGGTTTTCAAGATCTAAGGACAATTTTCGGGGTTCATAAGTATACAACCCCATTCCTTGTAATGCGTTTACACATTCCACAAAGCTTTCCTTCTCATCATCATCATGCTTAAGCAATACGACTTCCAAAGTGTCATCAACATTCATCATGTCACTAACATCATCAACAATCACCTCGGTCACTAAGTCCACAAACGAACAAACTTCATTGCTATTCGGTTGCCTCATGGACTTGCATACATGGAAAACCACCTTTTCATCACCCACCCTGAAGGTGAGCTCACCGACTTCCACATCAATAAAAGCCTTCCCCGTAGCAAGGAAAGGTCTACCCAAGATAATAGGCACCTCATAGTCTACTTTGCAATCAAGAATCACAAATTCCGCTGGGAGGATGAACTTATCAACACGAACCAACACATCATCAATAATACCCAATGGTCTCTTCATAGTACGATCCGCCATTTGTAACCTCATAGATGTGGATCTTGGTTTCCTAATTCCCAAAGTTCTGAACACCGAGTAGGGCATCAAGTTGATACTCGCCCCTAGATCACATATAGCTTTGGCAAAGTCGGCGCATCCAATAGTTCAAGGGATTGTGAAAGCACCGGGAGTTTTCAATTTCGGAGCCATTGAGTGCACAATAGCAATCACTTGATGTGTCATCTTGATAGTCTCACAATTCATTGATCTTTTTTGTGTCACCAAATCTTTCATGAACTTTGCGTAACTGGCCATTTGTTCTAACGCCTTAACCAATGGCACATTAATGGATAAGCTCTTCATCATGTCAATAAACTTCTTGAATTAGTTCTCCCTATTTTGCTTGGCGAGCCTTTGAGAGTATGGAGGAGAAGGCCTTGGCATTGGTGACTTGGCCTTCGGCACTACCAATTCTGGTATGTCAATCTCGTGTTCCCTAGACGGGTTCAATTCTTCTTGGGTCTCCTCCACACTCTCATCAATATCAATTCTCACTTCTTTATTAGCTAGAGCCACATTTCTTGGAATCTCATCTTCTTGAACCACTGCATCATCATCCATAATTCTTCTTTGATTTGAGGTGGTTGCATCTCCACTCTTCCACTCCTTGTTGTTACGGCCATGGCATATCCCGTGTTGTTCCCACCCTTCAGGTTCACCACTGTATCACTAGGTAGTGCCCCTTTAAGACGAGTGTTTAAAGCATGTGATATTTTCCCAAATTGAACTTCCAAATTACGGATTGAAGTGCTGTGAGAGGCTAATTGAGCATCGGGGTCGGCATTTTTCTCCATCATTTGTTTGAACATATTTTGAATCCGTCCCATCTCATTGGTGGAAGAACTATAACCTTGAGACGGATAAGGAGGAGGGTTGTTTGGTTGTTGATACACGGAGGTCCTTTGAAAGACCGCCCCCCGATTCCCTTGGTTGTTACCTCCCCAATATCCTTGATTGTTGTAACCCCAATTTCCTTGGTTGCCTTGATTGTTCCAATTTCCTTGATTATTGTTATTATTTCAATTACCTTTATTGTGGGTACCACCACTACAGTTGCCTTAGTGGTTTTGATTGTTCCAATTTCCTTGATTTCCTTGAGATTACCATTGTTGTTGATTCGAGCCTTGAGAGTTGTTCCTTTTCCCTTGGTTGTTATTCACATATTGCACTTCTTCCTCTTGCTCATTATATGATTCGCCTTGGTCAAACCACCTATCATCTTGCACAAATTATTCCACATGGTTTTGCACTTATTGACCCTTTTGCCTTCGCTATTTCACCATCATATTGACACCTTCTATTGCATTTACTTGCTTATGACTTTGAACCTATTGAAGTTGAGCTTTGGCCAATTGATTCATTGTATTGGTTAACTCGGCAATTGCTTGCCCATGATCATGAAATTCTTTGTGTAGGTGAATCACATTTGGATCACCTTGAGAAATATTTGCTCTACTTTGCCATGCCGATGAAGTATCTGCCATTTCATCTTAGATTTCACAAGCTTCGGCATATGGTGTTGTCATGAAATTTCTACCGTCAAGTTGATTTACCACGCATTGATTGGTAGTATTAATCCCCCTGTAGAAGGTTTGTTAATTCATAGCCTCAGTCATGTCATTATCCGGGCACTCTTTCACCATAGTGCGGTACCTCTCCCTTATCTCGTGCAAAGCCTCATTGGATTCTTGTTTGAATGCTAGAATCTCGTCTCTAAGAGTAGCTATATGCCCGGGAGAAAAGAACTTGGCAATGAATTTTTCCGCCAATTCATCCCATCTATGGATAGAATGGTTTGGAAATCTTTCTAACCAGTCCAAGGCTTTCCTCCGTAGAGAGAAGGAAAATAGCCACAACCTTAGAGCATCCTCAGAGACGTTGGTCTGTTTACTCCCCCAGCAAGTATCCACAAATTCTTTCAAGTATTTGTACGCATTTTGGTTCGAAGCCCCGATGAAGAATCCTCGTTGCTCAAGCAATATGAGCATAACATTTGTGATTTGAAAATTGCCCGCCCTAATGCGGGGCGGGACTATGGAACTTGTGTTCCCTTCATTCGGCAACACCCGGTGTGGAGCCGCTCTTCGTGGATTTGGGGGTGGAACGGGAATGTTGTCTTGAGGCAGTCGACCTCGTCTATTTGCTTGAGGCTCAAGAGGAACCTCCTCAACTAGGTCATCTTCCACGCCCACATCTCCAAAGGCATATTTCCGAGAGGATCATTGTTGAGAGCCATTTTTGTACCTACAATCGATTCACAAAAAGGTTAGTAACCAGGAAAGAAAAGAAGATAAATCACACACAAAACCAAATAAAAATATCTAAATCCATTTTTAGCTCCCCGACAACGGCGCCCAAAATTGATGTCTCCCAAACTCACACCACTAATTGGGATTGTGAGGCAGTCGATGCAAGTACAAATACCCAACGCGAGTCGGGGTCGATTCCAGAGAGAGCTTTATGTCGGATAAGGTATATACCTAGTCTAAGTATATGGCGTGCCCAAGATTGTACTTCCACATATTCGGTTGTTTCTTTTCTACTCCTAAATCTTATGCTAATGTTGTAATTGTAAAGCTAAGAGACAATGTTTTTGGTATTGTTGTTTTTCAGGTTATAAAAGATGTAGGGTTGTAACTTCCACCTAGTTGGTTACCTAATAGATTGAGAGCTTTAGGACATGTTTGGTTGGTCGGGATACAATATAGCAATCACACGCGATTACTCACTCTATACCTCTAGGTAGTTTGAGTGATTTTGCCCAATTTGGCTTTCTCAAGTCCAAATGGGTATTTCACAAAACAAGTGATAGATTCTCAAGTCGAGTCTTACTATCTCTAGATTCGACCCTTTAATTGGGGCTATCAATTTCTTGAGTTCTCCCCACTTTATTGTTAGCCAAGTTTTCCTAGACTTAGTCTCTCTTTCTCAAGTAGAGACTAAGTCAATTAGGCACGAATCAATGTTTAAAACCATCAATTCTCAAATTCAAGCAAGAACTAGGCTAAATATCATATACCCAATCATAAATAAGCCCTAAATCAATCACTCATTAAGTACCCGTAGTAGGGTTCGGTCACAACCCTAGCTAAGGGTTTAGCTACTCATAGAAAATGAAGAAATTAAAGAAGAAACTAAGATAAAACTCATAATAGATGATTAAGGGAAGAACATCTAATGTTAAAATGATAAACTATTACAAATTTACCAAAACAGTAAAGAAAAATGGCTATATTTCTCAGGGGTTCACTGCTTGACCTAAATTTGACAAAAAGATCTATTTATACCCAGCTGAAATTATCGGACAAAATTGCCCCTGCGGAGATTCTGCGGCCGCACAATAATGTGTGCGGTCCGCACTTTGACATTAGCTTGACAGGATGAACTTCTGCAGCCGCACAATTCTGGGTTGCGGACGCACTTCTTCAAATTCCGTGGTCCGCACATTTCTGAGTGCGGCTGCACTCTCGAATTTTAGCTTTGACATGCAAGACTTCTGCGAACCACACATTTTTGAGTCTGCGACCGTACAATAATGGTGCGGTACGCACTTCATCATGACCCCAGAATCCATCTCTCCAAACCTCATCTTCTGCGGCCGCACAATAATTTGGTGATCCGCACTTTGCATAGAAATTTTGTCAGAGGCTTCCTCATGTTCTGTGGGCTCACTCAATATAGTGCGGTGCGCATTTTGCCCTTTTAGCTTTGTTTTGGACCTAGTCTAAAATTACTCCTTCTTGAGTTGATTTTCATCTCTTTGACTCATATTCCAACACTCCTGCTAGAAAGCACATTTTATCAGTTTTCGGGAATACCTTTAAGTAATTTTCAGCTAAAACTAAAGTAAAATAGTACAAATAAGTAGTCAAAATATCTACTTATCACCCCACTATGTCTTTCTTCATCCTTCTCCACCAATAGTGCTACCTCAACTCTTGATATATCTTTACGGTACCCGAATGAATGGAATACCGTGAACTATGGACCTCCTCAAGAATCAACTCATGTAGCCCATCCACATTGGTCACCTACATGCACAACACCCCATCATCTCCAATAGAAGTATTTTTGACATCATCGTGTTGAACCGTGTCCATAAGGACATGAAAATGGGGATCATCCAACTTACGCTCTCTGATGCGATCATATAAGGAAGATCGAAAAACCATGCAATCTAGAACCTGACTAGGCTCCGAAATATCTAACCTCACAAACTGATTGGCCAATGCCTGAACATCTGATGCAAGCGGTCTCTTACCAACAGGAACAAATGCAAGGCTGCCCATACTCACTGCATTCCTACACAAGGCATCGGCCACCACATTAGCCTTCCCATGATGATATAAAATGGTAATATCATAGTCCTTTAGCAGCTCCAACCATCTCTGTTGCCTCAAATTTAGATGCTTTTATTTGAACAAGTGCGGAAGACTCCGTTGATCTGTAAATACCTCATAAGACACTCTGTAGAGATGATGCCTTCAAATCTTCAATACATGAACGATGGCTGCCAATTCCAAATCATGAACAGGGTAGTTCTTCTCACGAGGTTTCAACTGGCATGAAGAGCTATCACTCTACCCTCCTACATCAAGACACACCCAATAATATTCCGAGAAGCATCACAGTATACTATATAAGAACTTGATGTTCAAGGTACACTAGAACTTGAGTTGTGGTCAAGGAAGTCTTGAGCTTCTGAAATCTCTGCTCACACTCATCCGACCACCTGAAAGGCAAACCCTTCTAGGTCAACCTAGTCAAAGGAATTGTAACGGACGAGAAACCCTCCACAAAGTGACGATATTATCCGGAAAAGCCGAGAAAACTCCGAATCTCAGTAGCTGGAGACGGTGTGGGACAACTCTAAACTACCTCAATCATTTCTGGATCCACCTCAATCGCCTCACTGGACACCACGTGCCCTAAGAGCGCCACCGATCTGAGCCAAAATTCAGACTTGGAGAACTTGGCATAAAGCTTCTCCTCCCTCAACATCTGTAGTACAATCCTCAGATGATGTGCATGCTCTTCCTGGAAATGTGAGTACACCAGGATGTCAACAATAATAACTATGACAAACGAATCAAGATATGGCTGGAACACACTATTCATCAGATGTATGAATGTTGTTGGGGTATTGCTCAGCCCAAAAGACATCACAATGAACTCATAGTGACCATAGAGGGTCCTAAATGTCGTCTTTAGAGTATTTGAATCGCGAATCATCAACTTGTGATACCCATACCTCAAATCAATCTTACAGAGCACTCTAGCTCCCTAAGCTCCCTAAAGCTGGTCAAATAAGTCATCAATGCGCGGCAAATGATACTTGTTCTTAATTGTAACTTTGTTCAACTATCTATAGTCAATGCACATCTGCATAGTAACATCCTTCTTCTTCACAAACAGAATGGATGCACCCCAAGGCGACACACTAAGCCTAATGAACCCCTTATCAAGAAGCTCCTGAAGTTGCTCTTTCAATTCCTTTAACTCTGCTGGTACCATACAATACAGAGGAATAGAAATGTACTGAGTGATCGGCACTAAGTCAATACCAAAATCAATGTCCCTGTCGGGCGGCATACTCGACAGGTCTGTAAGAAACACATCAGGATAATCTCGTACTACTAGAATAGATTCAATAGTAGAAGTATCAACACCAACATCCCTCAAAAAGGCCAAATATGACAAACACCACTTCCCAACCATTCGTTGGGCCTTCAGATACTAAATCACCCTACTGGGAACATAGTCTAGAGAACCACTTCACTCGATCCTAGGTAACCCCGGCATCGCCAACATCACGGTCTTAGCATGACATAGGGACCACCAATCCATGCCCAGAATCATGTCAAAATCAACCATACTAACCAATAAGATGTCAACTCTAGTCTCCAATCCCCCAATGGCCACCACACAAAACCAATACACATGGTCCACAATAATGGAATCGCCCACCGACGTAGATACATGAACAGGTGAAACTAACGACTCATGGGGTATATCTAAATAACAGACAAAATATGATGATACATAAGAATAAGTGGAACCAGAGTCAAATAATATGGAAGCATCCATGTGGCACACTGAAACAATACATGTGATCAGTGCGTCTGAAGAAATGGCCTCTGGTCTAGGAAGAAAAGCATAACATCGAGCATGACCGCCGCATGATCGGCCTCCCCCTCTAGGGAGAACTCTAGCTACTTGAGCCCCACCCCGAGCTGGCTGAGCAGGTGGTGAAGTAATTGGTGTGGAAGTCATAACCAGGCTCCTCTACTGAACTGGACCTCCAAAATGACGAGGAAGCTACCTCCACATATGCCCAAACTCCCTGTACTCGAAACAACTTCGATGTGTCAATAGCGGTGGACACTGAATCAAACCCCGAGACCCAGAATAACTACTAGAAAGACCTAGTACAGATGAACCCTGAACTAATGGAGCACGGGATAAACTCTGAGTTGGGAGGGCACGAAGAGATGACTAAGATGTACGAGCACTATATGAATCATGGCTAGCTGATGCACCATGATGAACCGGATGAGCCATTTGTGCCGGCCTATAAGGATGACCCCTGCTCGTCGTGTCAGGGATCCACTGGCACCTGTCTAAGAAATCATGAGCATCCTCTGACTCAGCCTTACTGAACATTAGAGGCCTGAGCCTCCCAATCCGCTTAGCCACTTTTGTGCCTCGTCACTCATAGGTGGACCCACCTAGGCCTGAGCAACTACAATCGGCTAGGCTGGTAGTACGCCTGGTGTCTTAACTCCCTGAACTACCTACTCTAGAGTACGGGCGGTGGGAGCCTGAGCACCTCCCTCAGCCTAAGAAATGGATGGTGTGGCCTGAACTGAAAACGCCTAAGCAAGGCTAGTGCATACAATCAATATCTAGGGAAAAGCCTCCTAAAGTATCTGAGTCAGAATGGGCACAATTAGTGCCTGAGTTGGTCCCGCCAGCTCAACCACATCTAGTATTTTCTCCTAAGCTGGAGCAATTGGTGACTCTATATATGCTGCTCTACCTGGTGTACGAGCTGCACCTCGGCCTGTACCGCAGCCTCGATTTCTGGCGACCCTAGCTAGCGGTACTGGTAGTCGTCCACCCAATCCAATCTTGCGTGTCCTCACCATCTGTGAGATAATAGAATAATAGAAGTTTAGTTTTCTGGAGTCAACAAATTCGTACCACAACAATACAAGAAAGTGAATTTTCCTAACGGTTCGGTAGTCTCTCGAAGATAAGTACAGATGTCTTCATACTGATCTGTAAGACTCTTCTAAACCTGTTCATGACTCGTTAGACCTATGTAGCCTATGCTCTGATACCAACTTGTCATGACCCTAATCTCAACATGACGTGATGATGCCTATCACATTACTAGGCAAGCCAAAAATCAGAAAATAACTACGCATTTTAAATTAAAAGCATGATGCAATAAGCTTGACATTGAAAAATCTCATAAATAACCGATAAGAACAACGACGACTCAACTACAAGATCCCCAAAAATCTGGGTGTCACCGAGTGCATGAGAAACTAAGTGTTAACACAGTCTAAATTTCTATTATAACTATCAAGAAAATAGAACAGTACAAAATAAAACTGAAAGGAAGGAGGGTCAAAGTCAGCAGGCATCATAGCAGCTACCTCAATAGTCTCCAAGCAAATACTGCACTGAATCTAGCAACCACCGCATACACATATATATGGATCTGCACACAAAGTGCAAAGTGTAGTATGAGTACAACCAACCCAATGTACTCAATAAGTAACAGGACTAACCTTGGGCTAAAAGTAGTGACGAGCTCAGAAAGGTCCAATCTAAATCCAAATAATAACAGTATACAAATGAAATGGAAATGACAGTAATAACTCAGAGAAACCTCATAATCAATTTGTACATAGTACATAAATGTAGACATGCTTTCAAGTTCAACAATTTATGCTCAATACTAATAAAATATGCCAAGTATAGCCAGTATGAGGAATGTTACGTTTCTATGTCTACATGTCAAATATGCATGTCACATGTAATGCACCATAGTAATAAACTCATTTACTTACACTCTCGGAGAAATAAATCTCACTTAGCACGCTCAATCACTCAGCACACTCACACTCAGTACTCTCACTCAGCACTCAACGGTATCTGCGCTCAGTACTGGTATGTCAGACTCCGAAGGAGAGGATCCTGCCCAGGCGCTAATATAAGCCAACATGGCATACTGCGGTGTGCATCCCTATCCCGTAAATGTGTCAATAAATCCTACTGTGGCACGCAACCCGATCCCATAAACATCACTCACAAGCCGGCCCTCAGGCCCTAAGTTAGTCATCATTCTCTCCAATTTCTCGGGCTCACTAATCTCATGATAATCAGCCCAAACAGTGATACATGATATAACAATAAATAATAATAGAGACTGAGATATGATATGCAAATGGTGAATGTAACTGAGTATATAATTGTAATTTAGGCAAATCACTCAATATCAGAAATGACCTTAGTGGGTCCCAACAGAATAAGCATATAGCCTAAACATAATTTCTAACACGAATCGCAGCTCAAATACTCTAACGCGTAGGGATTACATGAATAGCAACAAGATTTGATATCTACACAATACCATAGAATCAACCGAATCCAAATTGCCACGGTGCACACCCACACGCCTGCCACCTAGCATGTGTGTCACCTCAACACCAACCACATAACACGTATTTCAGGGATTCATACCCTCGGTACTAAGTTTAGAAGTGTTAATTACCTCAAACCATGCAAATCACAACTCCGACAAGCCCTTGCCTCGCGAATCTAGCCAAACATAACTTAATATAATAAATACAAGCTATAGGAATCAATTCTATACGATATAGCTAAGTTCTTTAACCAAATTCAAAAAGACAACCGAAAGTGTTTACCCCAGGCCCACGCTTCGAAAACTGACAAAATTTATAAAATTCGATGACACATTCAATAATGAGTCCAACCATACTAAAATCATCCAATTCCGACCACAAATCAACCTTCAAACCCCCAAATCTCACTCTCTCCCTAGTCCAAAATTACCCAAATTTCACCACAAAAACACATAATCTCGGTGTCAAATTCAATGGGTATTCATTACTAATAAATAAGAATGATCAAAAGTTTCTTACCTCTTGGAATCTAGTGAAAACCCCTCCAATTATTGACTTAATCCGAGATCCCAGATTCCAAAAATAAAGAAAATACTCTAACCCTCGTTTATATGCACTCTGCCAGGAATCTCGCACTTACGATTCACTTAACCGCTTCTGCGATTTTGCAGGTGCAGTCCAACGTCCGCTCCTGAAGTTTCCCGTAAGGCCCCCTCCATTTGCATCTACAGACAAGCCCCCGCTCCTGCTGAGGCGCACCTGCGTCCAAGACCCTACATCTGCCGAAAGCTCCTACCCACACATAGCCTGCTTCATCGACCTTCCTGCCACATCTGTGAGCTTGTAGGTGTGTATCATTCCTCGCACCTGCAGACCTCCCCAACTTCACTCAGAGTCGCACCTACGAGCCCATGGCCGCTTCTGCGGCCAATTTCATGCAGGTGCGGTGGCCTTAGAACTGTTCACACCAGCAATCTCACAAGTCCAAAATTCAATCTGATGCCAATCCGAATCATAACCTAGGCCCCCGGGACCGCATCCAAATATACCAACCCTTCCTAACACATGATACTAACTTAGTCGAGGCTTCAAATCACAAAAAATAACATAAAAACATGAATCACACCCCAATTCAGGCCTATTGAAGCTAATGGATTTCCAACTTCTACAATCAATGCAGAAACCTATCAAAACAACTCTGATTGACCTCAAATTTTGCACCCAAGTCATAAATGATACGATGGACCTATTCCAACTTTCAAAACTAATATCTGAGCCTGGTATCAATAAAGTCACCTCTAGTTCAAACTTCTTAACTCTCCAAACCTTAAACTCTCCAACCTTTTCCAACTCAAGCCAAAACCACCTACGACCTCTAGCCTGGAAGGGAAAGCATATCATCGAGCCTGACCTCCACCTGATCGGCCTCCCCCTTTAGGGAGACCTCTAGCTATCTGACCCGAGCTGGCTGAGCGGGTGGTGAGGTACCTGGTGCGAAAATCATAACTTGACCCCTCTGCTGAACAGGACCTCCAATACAGCAGGGACACTACCTCCACACGTCCAAACTCCACGCACCTAAAGCAACTCTAATACACAACTGGTGGTGAGACTGAATCGCACTCCGAGAACCAGAATAACTACTACATGAACCTGGTACATATGAACCCTGAACTGATGTAGCACGAGATGAACTCTGAGGTAGGAGAGCACTGAGAGATGACTGACTTGGATGAGCACTGTATGAACCATGGCTAGCTGATACACCACGAAGAACCAAACGAGCCATCTGAGTGGGCATATAAGGATGACCCTTGTTGTAGTGGGACTGCCCTCTAGAAGAAACACCACTGAAACCACCCAAACCACGAGGCCTCTTGGCCTTCCTCTCCTCATGCGCCTGACTACGGACATGCTCTAGTCGCCTAGACATATTAACCACATCGTCTAACCTAGCACCTAATGCAATCTCGCGAGTCATGACAAAGCGCAGTGCATAGCTGAGACCATAAATGAACATCATAATCCTCTCCCTCTTTGTGGGAGCTAACTTGATCGTGTGACAAACCAACTCTTAAAATCATATCTCATACTAGGTCAGGGGCATACCCTTCTAGCGTAGCTGCTCAAACTGCCTACGTAACTCCTCCCGACAGGTCTGTGGAACAAACTTCTCCAAGAAGATAATGGAGAACTCATTCCTTGTAAGTGGTGTAGCACTGACTGGCCTGCTCAACTCATATGCCTCCCACCATCTGAAGGCTGCCCCCGACAGTTGCAAAGTAGTAAATGAGACTCAACTAGTCTCCAAAATACATGTCGTGCGAAGAATCCGTTGGCACATATCAAATAAATCTTGAGCGTCTTCTGACCCGGTCCCATTGAATGGTGGAGGCCCGAGCCTCGCAAATCGCTCTAGCCTCTTCTGCTCCTCGTCACTCATAGGTGGACCTACCTGGGCCTGAGCAACTGCAATCGACTGGTTAGGTAGTACCTCTGGTGTATGAAGTTCCTGAACCACATGCTCTGGAATACGGGTGGCGGGAGTCTAAGCACCTCCCCCGGCCTGAGAAATTGCTGGTGCGGCCTGAACTAAAACCGCCTGAGCAAGGCTAGTTCATATAGTCAATATCTAGGCCAAAGCCTCCTGAAGGCCTAGAATTACAATGGGCACAAACGGTTCGGTAGCCTCTCGAAAATAAGTACAGACGTCTCCGTACCGATCTGCAAGACTCTACTAATCCTGCTCATGATTCGTAAGACCTATGTAACCTAGGCTCCAATGCCAACTTGACACGACCCAAATGCAACGTGTCGTGATGGTGTGTATCACAGAACTAGGCAAGTCGACAATCATAATAACTATGCATTTTTATATTTGAAAATATGAAGAAACAAGTTTAACAACACAATTCTCATAAATAAGCGATAAAAAATACCGCGACTCAATATAAAATCCCCCAAAATCCCTGAATACATGAGCTACTAAACATCAACATAGTCAAAACTTCTAATACAACTGTCTGGAAAGATAAAATAGTGCTAAATAAACTGAAAAGGAAGGACAGTCGAAGTCGGCGGTCGCCAAAGCAGCTACCTCAAATGTCTCCAAGTAGAAAATGCTCCAAGTCTAGTAATCGGCGTGCCCACAAGTACCTGGATCGGCACACGAAGTGTAAAGCATAGTATGAGTACAACTGACCCAATATACTCAATAAGTAATAGGACTGACCTTGGGCTGAAAGCAGTGACGAGCTCAGATATGTACAGTCTAAACCAAATAATAACTGTATAGATATGATAGGAAAATAATAGTAATAACTCAGAGAGAATCTCATAATTAGTGGTATACAGTAGAAAAAATAAGCATGCTTTCAAGTTCGATAGTTTAGGCTCAATACTGGAAAATATGCCAAGTATAGCTAACATGAGGAATATTACATCTCTATGTATACATGTCAAAAATGCATGGCACCTGAAATGCAACACGGTGATAAACTCATATACTCATACTCTTAGAGTATTCAACCTCACCCAGCCCCTCTCAATCACTCAACACTCCCAATCACACAACACTTTCAATCACATGGCACTCGCACTCAACACTCAATGGTACTTGCACTCACTGCTGGTATATCAGACTCCGAAGGGGCTGATCCTGCCCAAGCTCTAATACAAGACATTATGACATGTTGCGACGTGCAGTCCGAACCCATCATTAATCAATAAAGCATGTTGTGGCGTGCAGCCTGATCCTAAAAATACCACTTACTATCAGGCCCTCGGCCTCACTCAGTCGTCAATCTTTCCAGTCTCTTGGGCTCACAAATCTCATGCCAATCATCCTAAGTAGTGAAACATGATATAACAATAAATGATAACAGTGACTGATATATGATATGCAAATAATGAATGTGATTGAGTACATAATTGCAATTTAAGAAAATAACACAACAGCAAAAACGACTTCTGTGGGTCCCAAATATACCAGCATATAGTCTAAACATGATTTCTAATATGAATCACAACTCAATTTCTCTAACACATGGAGGTTACATGAATAACAACAAGATTGGGTAACTACACAGTCCCACGGAATCAGCCAAGTCACAATTACTATAGTTCAAGTCCACACGCCTGTCACCTAGCATATGTGTCACCTCAACACCAACCACATAATACGTAGTTCAAGGGTTCATACCCTCAGTATCAAGTTTATACGTGTTACTTACCTCAAATAACACAAACCCCTACTCGAACAAGCCCTTGCCTCGCAAATCAGTCTCCTAACGACTCGAATCTAGCCACAAACAACTAAATACAATCAATACAACCTATAGGAATCGATTACATAGGATAAAGCTATGTTCTTTAATCAAAGTAAAATAAATCAATCCAAAATTAACAAAATCCGAACACCATTCAATAAGGAGTCCAACCATACTAAAATTACTCAATTTCGATCTCAACTCAATCTCCAAATCCTCAAATTATGGTCTATGAAGTTTCACAAATTTTTCCTAGTCTTTTAAACCAAAAACACTAATTAAATGGTAAAACAATGAAAGATTCATGTATAACAACCAAAACTGAGTTACATTCACACTCACCAATCAACTCCTTAAAATTCCATCAAGAATAGCCCAAATTCAAGGTCTCTAGCTCAAAATATGAAAAATGGGTTCAAATGCTCAATTTTGAAATAAATATATGATGCCTAGATGCCCTTCTTCGCGAAAGCGGAAAGTGTCTCACGTTCGCGAACCACAAAACATAACCACCCAAAAATCCTCTTACACGAACTCGATGCTTCACAGAGCTCTACCTACACGAACTCATCTCCCTGACCGCAAACACGAAGGCTTAAGGCCTGGTGCCTAAGCCAGCCTCAACCTTCTACATGAACGCGAGTGCCCTCTCGCGATCGCGATGCACAATCTTGTGAATGAAAAGTAAAATCTTCACCTTCCTCCCTAATACTCTTCACGAATGCGAGCCCTCTCTCGCGAATGCGTATGAGGAAACTAGACACCAGAAAAAATCTAAAGCTCAACAAGGCCAAACTCAATCCGTAATCAATCTGAATCTCACCCGAGGCTCCCGGGACCCCATCCAAACTTACCAACACATCCTAAAATATTATACAAACTTAGTCAAGCCTCAAATCATATCAAACAATATCAAAAATAAGAATAGCAGTCCAATTCAAGCCTAATGATCTAATGGATTTCAGTCTTCTACAAGCGATGACGAAACCTATCAAACCAACTTTGATTGACCTCAAATTTTACACACAAGTAATCTACCTTTTAAAAACTTGTGTGGAAATGGAATAACCTTTTACTAAGGATTTCTATATGAAGAAAGCATGTTTTTTGGTTGTAAGAGAGTGTTGGGGTACTGTGGTTGGTGGTGATATTTAGCGTGAAGGACTTGTGCCCAAAGGGTATTGGGTTGCTGGCAAAAATGCCATGCTAGACTGATAAGAATGGCCATATTTTTTCCTTTAGTTTTTTGAAGACCCAATCCACCTTGTCATTTGGGGAGGGTAACTGATGTCAGTTGACTAGATAAAGATGTTTCTTTTATGTGTTAGTGCCCCAAAGGATGTTTCATTTAATTTGATCAATGTGGTTGAGAATATTTGTAGCTAAAAGATTATTTTGCATGGCATAAGTGGGAATGGAGGCTAGAAAATATTGGATGAGTGTAGTATAACTCGGCAAGTTAAGAAACTTTGTTTTACATCCCTGTAGTCGAGTGCGCATACAATCAAGAATATATTGATAATCGCTAATCTTTGGTTGAAGCTTTGTGGTGGGTAGTCCAAGATATTAACCAACAGTGGAGGATGTACGCGAGTAAAGAATAGGAGAGATACGTTGGCGAGTATTTTGTGGGGCATTTGGTTAGAAGATAATTTTTGATTTAGCATAACTAATTTGTTGGCCATCGAGAATGCCGAAGCATTAGATGATGGAGCAAATTTTAGATGCATTTTTAACATTTGCTTTGGCGAAAAGAACTAGGTCATCAGCAAATATGAGGTGGGAGATAGTGGGCCCATATCGGGAAATCGGAATGGGTTCCCATTACTTAGTGTTTGTGGCATGTCGAATAAGACGAGTAAGTACTTCCATGCACATAATGAATATATATATATATGGAGATAGAGGGTCGCCCTGTCGGATACCTCTGGTTGGTGAGAAGAAAGGTGTGGGTTTGTCATTAACCATAATGGAGATGGAGGAGGTGGATATGCAGTTCATATTGTGTGTGATTAAGGAAGGAGGGAAGTTAAGGCTAGTGGGGGAGTAATGTATGAATGACCATTCAAGGCAGTCAAATTTTTTTTCTTGGTCAATTTTTATCAACACATGACCTATAGTTCCTTTGCGTTTGTTGAAAGAGTACACTACTTCTTGGACAATGATTGCATTGTCAATGGCTCGACAGCCTAGGATGAAGCTACTCTGGTATAGGCTAATTAATGAATGGAGGTAAGGGTGAATGCGATTGACAATAATTTTCATAATGGTTTTGTAAATAGTGTTGCAGAGTCTGATGGGACGGTATTGGGTGATGCGTTCCGGATTTTGACCTTAGAAATTAAGGAAATATAAATTTGATTAATTTCAGGTAGAAGAAAAGTAGTGGATAATATGTCCTTACAAAATCGGGTAATGGCTCCTTTGATTTGAGGCCAATGTTTCTGGAAAAGAATAGGATTGAATCCGTCTAGACCTAGTGCTATAAGCGGCTTAAAAGAGCTGATGGATTTTGGTATTTCAGCATCAGCTAGTGGGCGACTTAGATGTAGAGAATTTTCTAAGGTAAGTGTTTGTGGTGCATGTACCACTGTTTGTTTTAAGGTGACGAAAAGTTCAGTAGTGTAGATCTGTTGAAAATGGGTTTTGAAAATGTTATTTATGAGAGCAGGTCCAAAACCCAATAACAGACAGTGTCGTGTAGGCCCAAAATGTGATTTTCCGACCATGATGGAAAGTAAAAAGGTAGAAAAACTTTGTTTTGGAATCGCCATCGTGAAGGTTTTGTATACGCAATTTGATTTTCCAAAAGTCTTCTTCGTTTTTTAGGAGTATATTAAATTGTTGAATGAATGTATGTTCGAAGTATAAATAGTAAGTTGTTCTAAGGTGTGGGGCCATTTTTTGAAGTCCTTCAATTCTAGCTTGAATGATGTTCATTTGGTGGAAGATATTCCCGAAGCAGGAATGGTTCCAACTTTCTATAACTTCAGTAAAATGTTGGAGGATAGGGAGTTAATCATTGGTTACAAACCAAATATTTTGTATTATGCGATGGAAGTCAATGTGGGTGAGCCACATGGTTCCAAATTTAAACACCGTGTTTCTACAAGAGATGGCACGTGCAAGATTTAATAGAAGAGGACAGTGGTCAAAGTGTGTGCGGGGGAGATATTGTCACGACCCAAAACTAACCCCCTGTCGTGATGGCGCCTATTGTGGAACTAGGCAAGCCGACTCATTTCCGAAACAAAATGATATTTTCATTTCAAAGATAATTTCAAGGTTATTTAACATAAAAACCTCCATTTAATGAGTTCAAATCAAAGAAAAATAGAAGTGCGGAAAAGAAAAGCCCGACATCGGGGTGTCACTAGTCATGAGCATCTACTATAATCTATCTAACAATATCAAGGCTAACTCAGCCTGAAAAAATAACTAAATACTACTAGAGGAAGATAAGAGAGAGAAGAGCAGGGGCTGCGATCGCCAAACAGCTACCTTGCTATCTCCAAGAAAATCTGCAACCAGAACACTCAATAACTGCTACCGTATCCAGCCACACCTGGATCTGCACACAAGGTGCAGGGAGTAACGTGAGTACGCCAACTCAGTAAGTAACAACAATAAATAAAGACTGAGCAGTAGTGACGAGCAATGAAGCATATAACGCCATATCAGGAAATCTCAATAAAATACCACATGCTCTTAAAAATCAGGATTTGAATCAAACATCTCGTTTAAACCCAATTCCAATAAAAATCATTTTAAAGACATTTTTCCAATAGTTTTTCAAACAAAGGCTCAATGCAAAGGTGAGCAAAAATGATGAAATCATAAACAGCCACTCGGGCAAACCTCACAGTCACTCGTGCCACTCGGGCATACCTCATAATCACTCTTGCCACTCGGGCATACCTTACAATCACTCTTGCCACTCGGGCATGCCTCACAATCACTCTTGCCACTCGGGCATGCCTCACAATCACTCTTGCCTCCCAGTCACTCAGCACTCGGCACTCGCACTCAGTAGGTACCTGCGCTCACTGGGGGTGTGTACAGACTCTGGAGGGGCTCTTTCAGCCCAAGCGCTATAATCTGCACGGACAACTCACGTGCGATAATAATAAAGTATGCTGTAAGCGGGCAGCCCCGATCCACACTCATACTCACTAATCAGGCCCTCGGGCTCACTGCGTCACAAGTATGCTGCAGGCAGGCAGCCCCGATCCACACACCCATCCTCACAAATCAAGCCACTCGGGCATTTCAGTAAAACAGGGCATTCGGCCCAAAATATTTATATGCACCAAAATAGAGTCATAAAACTGAGTTATGCAGTAAACAAGTATAAACATGACTGAGTATAGATTTTTTCAATCGAAAACAGTGAGAGGATGATACGAAACAGCCCCTAAGGGTCCAAACAGCATTGGTGCAAGGCCCAAACATGGCATTCAACCCAATTTACATAAAATCTTTCTAAATCATATAGGTATCAATGGTTTCAACAAAGTATGCAACTTTACAGTTGCTACGGGGCGGACC
The DNA here is from genome assembly GCF_000390325.3 of Nicotiana tomentosiformis. Lineage (NCBI taxonomy): Eukaryota > Viridiplantae > Streptophyta > Magnoliopsida > Solanales > Solanaceae > Nicotiana > Nicotiana tomentosiformis. Next base: position 16,999,065 of record NC_090823.1, read on the forward strand.
AAGTCACAAATCCCCAATAGTGCACGCCAACATGCCTGTCACTTAGCATGTGCGTCAATTCAAAATAATAGAATGATACGAAATCCGGGGTTTCATACCCTCAGGACTAGATTTACAATCATTACTTACCTCAAACTGGTCAAATCTCTACCCCGCAATGCTCTTGCCTCTGGACACGGCCTCCAAATGCTCCAAATCTATTCACAATCAGTATAATACCATAATTATACGCTAATGGAATGAATTCCACAAGAAATGCTTCAAAATTAGACCAAAACCCGAAATTGGCTCAAAATCCGCCTGTGGGGCCCATGTCTCGGAACCCGACAAAAGTTATAAAATCTGAAAGCCCATTCAACCACAAGTCTACCCATACCAATTTTACCAAAATCCGACCTCAACTCGACCCTCAAATCTTCAAATCTAATTTCCAAATTTCTAAGTTTCAATCTATGATTTACGCCTCAAAATCATGTAATCTAGTCGGATTACTCGATGATAATTCAATATTATGGATTAGAAATGATCAAAAGAGAATTACCTCAAGTGTTCCTTGAAAATATATAAAAAATCGCCTCTCCCCAAGCTCCAATTTGTCAAAAATGGCAAATGGGACGAAGTTCCTATTTTTATAATTTTGCCTAGACATTCTCGGTTCTGCCTCGATCTTGGCCTTTGATCGAGGTCCTCGATCCTGGTCCTCGGTCCTGCCCCTCGATCCTGGTTCTTGATCAGGAGCTCGATCGTGGCCCTCGACTTTGTGCTCGATCTGGGCTTCGATCGTGGCCCTCGACCCTGAGCTCGATCGTTCCTTCGATCGTGGCCCTCGACTCTGTGCTCGATCATGGCTTCGATCGTGGCCCTCGACCTTGAACTCGATCTGGGCTTCGATCGTGGCCCTCGACCTTGAGCTCGATCTGGGCTTCGATCGTGGCCCTCGACCCTGAGCTCGATCTGGGCTCGATTTCTGGGCAGAAGCAATTTCCAACACAAGGAAATTGCAGCAGCAGTTCTAGTTCAAGTTTTGATCCGTTAACCATCCGAAACTCACCCGACGCCCTCGGGACCTCAACCAAATATACCAACAAGTCCTAAAACATCATACGAACTTAGTCGAATCCTCAAATCACCTCAAACAACGCTAAAACCATGAATTACCCTCCAATTCAAGCCTCATGAACTTTGAAATTTCTAATTTCTACAAACAACTCCGGAACCTATCAAATCACATCCGATTGACCTCAAATTTTGCACAAAAGTCCTAAATGACATAAAAGAGGTATTTCAATTTTTAGAATCATATTCCGACCCCGATATCAAAAAGTTAACCCCCCGGACAAACTTCTCAAAAATAAAACTTTCGGCATTTCAAGCCTAATTCCTCTACGGACTTCCAAATAATATTCCGGACACGCTCCTAAGCCCAAAATCACCATACGGAGCTATTGAAATTATCAAAATTCAAATCCGAGGTCGTTTACATATAGGTCCATATCCGGTCTACTTTTCTAACTTAAAATTTTAATTATGAGACTAAATGTCTCATTTCACCCCAAGTTCCTTCCGGACTCAAACCAACTAACCCAATATAACATAATATAGCTGAATAACACAAAAAGAAGTAGGAATGGGGAAAACAGGGTTATAACTCTCAAAACGACCGACCGTGTCGTTACATCCTCCCCCTCTTTAACATCTGTTCGTCCTCGAATAGGTCTAGAAACATACCTGGAGTCTCGAATAGGCGTGGATATTTGCTCTGCATCTCCCGCTCGGTCTCCCAAGTGGCCTCCTCCACAAGCTGGCCTCTCCATTGCACCTTCACTGAAGCCATATCCTTTGACCTCAACCTTCGAACCTGCCGATCCAAAATAGCCACCGGCTCCACATCATAAGTCATATCACCCTCTAACTGAACCGTGCTGAAATCCAAAACATGGGACGGATCTCTAATATATTTCCGGAGCATGGAAACATGGAACACTGGATGCACACTCGACAAGCTGGGTGGCAAGGCAAGCTTATAAGCCACCTCTTCTATCCTCTGAAGCACCTCAAAAGGCCCAATGAACCGGGGGCTCAACTTGCCCCTCTTCCCAAACCTCATAACACCCTTCATGGGTGATAACTTCAGCAAAACCTTCTCCCCAACCATAAAAGACACATCACGGACCTTCCTATCCGCGTAGCTCTTCTGCCTAGACTACGCCGTGCGAAGCCGCTCCTGAATCAATTTCACCTTATCTAATGCATCTTGGACCAAGTCTGTACCTAAGAGCCTAGCCTCACCCGGCTCAAACCATCCAACCGGAGATCTACACCTCCTCCCATACAAAGCCTCGTATGGAGCCATTTGAATACTCGACTGATAACTGTTGTTATATGCAAACTCCGAGAGTGGAAGAAACTGGTCCCATGAACCCCCAAAATCAATGACACAAGCACGCAACATGTCCTCCAATATATGAATAGTGCGCTCGGACTGCCCGTCCGTCTGAGGGTGAAACGCTGTGCTTAACTCAACCTGAGTACCCAACTCTCGCTGCACGGCCCTCCAAAACCGCGATGTGAACTGAGTACCCCTATCTGAAATGATGGAAACTGGGACACCATGCAGGCGAACGATATCTCGGATGTAAATTTCAGCCAACCTCTTTGAAAAGTAAGTAGTACCAATTGGAACGAAGTGCGCGGACTTGGTCAGCCGATCCACAATAACCCAAATAGCGTCAAACTTCCTCGAAGTTCGTGGGAGCCCAACTACAAAGTCCATAGTGATCCACTCCCACTTCCACTCTGGGATCTCTAACCTCTGAAGCAAGCCACCCGGTCTCTGATGCTCATACTTAAGCTGCTGACAGTTTAGACATCGAGCCACAAATCCAACTATATCCTTCTTCATCCGCCTCCACCAATAGTGCTGCCTCAAATCCTGGTACATCTTCGTGGCACCCGGATGGATGGAATACCGCGAGCCGTGGGCCTCTTCAAGAACCAGCTCTCGAAGCCTATCTACATTAGGCACACATATTCGGCCCTGCATTCTCAGCACCCCGTCATCACTAATAGTCACATCCCTAGCATCACCTCTCTGAACCCTGTCCTGAAGAACGAGCAAGTGAGGGTCATCATACTGACGCTCCTTGATACGGTCATAAAGAGAAGACGTGGAGAACACACAAGCCAATACCTGACTAGGCTCCGAAATATCCAATCTGACAAGCTGGCCTGCCAAGGTCTGAATATCTAATGCCAAAGGTCTCTCTGCTGTTGGAAGATAGGCTAAACTCCCCAAACTCTCTGCCCGGCGACTCAAAGCATCGGCCATCACATTGGCCTTCCCCGGATGGTACAAGATAGTGATATCATAGTCCTTAAGAAGCTCCAACCATCTCTGTTGATGCAAATTAAGATCCTTCTGCTTTAACAGATACTGCAGACTCCGGTGATCAGTATAGATCTCACAATGAACCCCATAAAAATAATGACTCCAAATCTTCAAGGCGTGAACAATGGATGCTAACTCAAGATCATGGATAGGATAGTTCTTCTCATGGGTCTTCAACTGGTGCGAGGCATAGGCAATCACCCTACCCTCCTGTATCAAAACACAACCAATGCCTATCCTCAAGGCATCATAATACACAGTGTAAGAACCTGAAGCTGATGGCAAAACTAACACTGGAGCTGTGTCAAAGCAGTCTTGAGCTTCTGAAAGCTCTCCTCACGTTCATCCGACCACCTGAATGGAGCACCCTTTTGGGTCAAGTTGGTCAAGGGCGATGCAATAGATGAAAATCCTTCCACAAAGCGACGGTAGTAACCCGCCAAACCAAGAAAGCTCCTAATCTCCATGGCTGAGGACGGTCTAGGCCAACTCTGTACCGCCTCTATCTTCTTTGAATCCACCTGAATACCCTCACTGGACACCACGTGCCCCAAGAATTCTACTGAACTGAGCCAAAACTCACATTTAGAGAACTTTGCATAAAGCTTCTCCTCCTTCAATCTCTGCAATACAGCCCTCAAATGCTGAGAGTGCTCTTCCTAGCTACGAGAGTACACCAGGATGTCATCAATGAATACAACGACGAATGAGTCCAAATAGGGCTGGAATACATTGTTCATCAGATGCATGAATGTTGTTGGGGCATTGGTCAGCCCAAAAGACATCACCATAAACTCATAATGGCCATATCAGGTTCTGAAAGTTGTCTTGAGAATATCTGAATCCAGAATCTTCAGCTGGTGATAACCGGACCTCAAATCAATCTTAGAGAACACCCTCGCTCCCTGAAGCTGGCGAATAAATCATCAATACGAGGCAAAGGATACTTGTTCTTGACTGTGACCTTGTTCAACTGCCTGTAATCAATACACATTCTCATGGAACCATCCTTCTTTTTCACAAATAGAACCGGTGCACCCCAAGGTGACACACTAGGCCGAATAAACCCCTTATCAAGGAGAACCTGAAGCTGTTCTTTCAATTCCTTCAACTCCGCCGGTGCCATACGATACGATGGAATAGAAATGGGTTGAGTGCCCGGCACCAAATCAATACCAAAGTCAATATCCCTGTCAGGCGGCATGCCCGGTAGGTCTGCAGGAAACATATCCTGAAAATCACGTACCACCGGAACAGAATAAATGATAGGAGTCTCTGCACTAACATCCCTCACAAAAGCCAAATAAGATAGGCAACCCTTCTCAACCATGCGCTGAGCCTTCAAATATGAAATCACCCTACTTGGTACATAATCTGTAGAACCGCTCCACTCAACCCTCGGAATTCCCGACATAGCCAATGTCACCGTCTTAGCGTGACAATCTAGAACAGCATGACATGGAGATAACCAATCCATACCCAATATTACATCAAAGTCAACCATACTGAGCAATAATAGATCTACTCGGGTCTTTAGACCCCTAATAATCACCACACATGACTGATATACGCGGTCCACAATAATAGTATCGCCCACAGGAGTAGATACATGTATAGATTAAACTAAGGACTCACGATGCATATCCAGAAAATGGGCAAAATACAAGGAAACATATAAATACATGGAACCAGGGTCAAATAAAACTGAGGTATCTCTGTGGCATACTGAGACAATACCTGTAATCATAGCATCTGAAGCAATAGTATCTGGTCTGGCAGGGAGAGCATAGAAACGGGCCTGACCACTCCTTGATCTCCCCCCCCTCTAGGCAACCCCTAGCTGACTAACCTCCACCCCGAGCTGACTGGGCGGATGGTGAGGTAGTTGGGGCTGTAGTCGGAGGCTGACCCCTCTGCTGAGATAGACCTCCATGACGATAAGGACACTGCCTCCACATATGCCCAAGCTCCCAACACTCAAAACAACTCCCTGGTGCTAGCGGCGGAAGCTGAAAGGAACCCCTAGCACCGGGATGACTGGTAGAAGAACTTGGCATGGAAGAGCCCTGAACAGGTAGAGCACAGGATGAACTCTGAACTGGAAGGGCACTAAGAGATGAGTGGCCCTGATGAGAACTGTGAGAACCATTGCCAGATGATGCATCCCGATGAAATGGCCGAGCTGACTGAGCCTGTCTGAAATAATGACCTCTACTGTGCTGGAATTGACCCCCAAAAGGAGCACCGCTGAATCCACCCTGACCACGAGGTCTCTTGGCCTCCCGCTCAACCCTCTCCTGACCGCGAACCATCTCAATCTGCCGAGCAATGTCGACAACCTCATCAAAGGTAGCACCCGAAACTCGCTCCCTAGTCATGAGCAACTGTAGCTGATAAGTGAGGCCATCAATAAACCTCATGATCCTCTCTCTGTCCGTGGGAACCAACCAGATAGCATGACGGGCCAACTCGAAGAACCGCATCTCATACTGCGTCACATATATATCACCCTGGCGTAGCCGTTCAAACTGTCTACGTAGCTCCTCTCTGCGGGATCGAGGCACGAACTTCTCAAAAAAGACCACGGAGAACTACTGCCAAGCAAGGGGTGTTGTGACAACAGGCCTACGCCTCTCGTAAGTCTCCCACCATCTGAGTGCAGCCCCAAAAAACTGAAAGGTAGTGAACGAGACCCCACAAGTCTCCAAAATACCAGCAGTATGGAGTATCCTCTGACACCTGTCCAAAAAGTCCTGAGCGTCCTCTCTCTCTGCGCCATTGAAAGGTGGTGGCTGAAGTCTCCTAAACCTCTCTAACCTACACTGATCATCCTCAGGCATAGCAGGAAACACATAATCCTGAGCAACAGCAACCGGATGAGCTGGTGGTGCCTCTGGTGTCTGAAGTTCCTGAATAACCTGCTCGGGTGTGCGAGCGACGGGAGTCTGAGTGCCTCCCCTGGCCTGAGAAGTGGTTGCGGCCGTCAAAATAGAGACCGTCTGAGCAAGGCCAGTACACGCTGTCAGAATCTGAGCTAAGGCCTCCTGAAGGCCTGGAATCACAATAGGCACATGTGGTGACTTAGCTGGTGCATCAACAACTGGAACTTGGTCCTGATCTGGGACAACCGATGGATCTGTAGGTACTGCCCTAACTACTGTACGGGCTGCATCTCTGCCCCTACCATGGCCTCTACCGCGGCCTCGGCCTCTCGCGGCCCTGGCTGGTGGTACTGGTAGCTTGCCCTCCTGACCGGTAGCACGAGTCCTCACCATCTGTGAGAGAATGAAACAACAGATGTTTAGTTACTAGAATCAACAGATTCGCACGACAAGAATTCAAGAATGTGGAGTTTCTTAAAGGTTTTGCAGCCTCTTGAAGATAAGTACAGACGTCTCCGTACAGATCCTCAAGACTCTACTAAACCCGCCCATGACTCGTGAGACCTATGTAACCTAGGCTCTGATACCATTCTCTCACGACCCAAAAATAACCCCCTGTCGTGATGGCGCCTATCATGGAATTAGTCAAGCTGACTCATTTCCAAAACAAAACGATATTTTCATTTCAAAGAAAATTTCAAGGTTATTTAACATAAAACCCTCCATTTAATGAGTTCAAATCAAAGAAAAACAGAAGTGCGGAAAAGAAAAGCCCGACATCGGGGTGTCACTAGTCATGAGCATCTACTATAATCTGTCAAACAATATCAAGGCTAACTCAGCCTGAAAAAATAGCTAAATACTACTAGAGGAAGATAAGAGGGAGAAGAGCAGGGGCAGCGATCGCCAAACAGCTACCTTGCTATCTCCAAGAAAATCTGCAACCAGAACACTCAATAACCGCTACCATGTCCAGCCACACCTGGATCTGCACGCAAGGTGCAAGGAGTAACATGAGTACGCCAACTCAGTAAATAACAACAATAAATAAAGACTGAGCAGTAGTGACGAGCAATGAAGCATATAACGTCATATCAGGAAATCTCAGTAAAATACCACATGCTCTTAAAAATCAAGATTTGAATCAAACATCTCGTTTAAACCTAGTTCCAATAAAAATCATTTTAAAGATATTTTTCCAATAGTTTTTCAAACAAAGGCTCAATGCAAAGGTGAGCAAAAATGATGAAATCATAAACACCCACTCGGGCAAACCTCACAGTCACTCGTGCCACTCGGGCATACCTCACAATCACTCTTGCCACTCGCGCATACCTCACAATCACTCTTGCCACTCGAGCATGCCTCACAATCACTCTTGCCACTCGGGCATGCCTCACAATCACTCTTGCCTCCCAGTCACTCAGCACTCGGCACTCGGCACTCGCACTCAGTAGGTACCTGCGCTCACTGGAGGGTGTGTACAGACTCCGGAGGGGCTCCTTCAACCCAAGCGCTATAATCTACATGGACAACTCACGTGCGATAATAATAAAGTATGCTACAGGCAGGCAGCCCCGATCCATACTCATCCTCACCAATCAGGCCCTCGGCCTCACTCAGTCACAAGTATGCTGCAGGCGGGCAGCCCCGATCCACACTCATCCTCACAAATCAAGCCACTCGGGCATTTCAATAAAACAGTGCATTCGGCCCAAAACATTTATATGCATCAAAATAGAGTCATAAAATGAGTTATGCAGTAAACAAGTATAAACATGACTGAGTATAGATTTTTTCAATCGAAAAAAGTGAGAGGATGATACGAAACAGCCCCTAAGGGTCCAAACAGCATTGACGCAAGGCCCAAATATGGCATTCAGCCCAATTTACATAAAATCTTTCTAAATCATATAAGTATCAATGGTTTCAACAAAGTATGCAACTTTACAGTTGCTACGGGGAGGACCAAGTCACAAATCCCCAACAGTGCACGCCCACACGCCCATCACCTAGCATGTGCATCACTTCAAAATAATAGAATGATATGAAATCCGGGGTTTCATACCCTCAGGACTAGATTTACAATCGTTACTTACCTCAAACCAGTCAAATCTATACCCCGCAATGCTCTTTCCTCTGGACTCGGCCTCCAAATGCTCCAAATCTATTCACAATCAGTATAATACCATCAATATACGCTAATGGAATGAATTCCACAAGAAAAGCTTCAAAATTAGACCAAAACCCAAAATTGGCTCAAAATTTGCCTTTGGGGCCCATGTTTCGGAACCCGACAAAAGTTACAAAATCCGAAAGCCCATTCAACCACGAGTCTATCCATACCAATTTTACCAAAATCCGACCTCAACTCGACCCTCAAATCTACAAATCTAATTTCCAAATTTCTAAGTTTCAATCTCTGATTTATGCCTCAAAATCATGTAATCTAGTCGGATTACTCGATGATAATTCAATATTATGGAGTAGAAATGATCATAAGGGACTTACCTCAAGTTTTTCTTGAAAATATATCAAAAACCGCCTCTCCCCAAGCTCCAATTTGTCAAAAATAGCAAATTGGACGAAGTCCCTATTTTTATAATTCTACCCAGACATCCTCGGTTCTGCCTCGATCTTGGCCCTCGATCTTGGCCCTCGATCTTGGCCTTCGATCGATGTCCTCGATCCTGTCCTCGGTCCTGCCCCTCGATCCTGGTTCTCGATCCGGAGCTCGATCGTGCCTTCGATCGTGGCCCTCGACTCTGTGCTCGATCTGGGCTTCGATCGTGGCCCTCGACCCTGAGCTCGATCGTGGCCCTCGACTCTGTGCTCGATCATCGCTTTGATCGTGGCCCTCGACCTTGAGCTTCGATTGTGGCCCTCAACCTTGAGCTCGATCTGCGCTTCGATAGTGGCCCTCGACCCTGAGCTCGATCTGGGCTCGATTTCTGGGCAGAAGCAATTTCCAACATAAGGAAATTGCAGCAGCTGTTCTAGTTCAATTTTTGATCTGTTAACCATCTGAAACTCACCCGAGGCCCTCGGGACCTCAACTAAATATACCAACAAGTCCTAAAACATCATACGAACTTAGTCGAATCCTCAAATCACGTCAAACAATGCTAAAACCATGAATTATACCCCAATTCAAGCCTAATGAACTTTGAAATTTCTAATTTCTACAAACAACTCTGGAACCTATCAAATCACGTCCGATTGACCTCAAATTTTATACACAAGTCCTAAATGACATAACAGAGGTATTCCAATTTTTAGAATCAGATTCCGACCCCGATATCAAAAAGTCAACCCCCGGTCAAACTTCTCAAAAATAAAACTTTCGGCATTTCCAGCCTAATTCCTCTACGGACTTCCAAATAATATTCCGGACACGCTACTAAGCCCAAAATCACCATACGGAGCTATTGGAATCATCAAAATTCAAATCCGAGGTCGTTTACATATAGGTCCATATCCGGTCCACTTTTCTAACTTAAAATTTCAATTATGAGACTAAGTGTCTCATTTCACCCCGAGTTCCTTCCGGACTCGAACCAACTAACCCAATATAACATAATATAGCTGAATAACACAAAAAGAAGTAGGAATGGGAAAAATAGGGTTATAACTCTCGAAACGACCGGCCGGGTCTTTACAGATATAATACAGACAAATCTTGAATGAGGCGCAACCAATCGGAGTTTGCTAAAAATCTATCAAGTCATTCTAAAATGATTGGGCCAGTTAAACCAAGATCATGCATACCTATGTGATGTAACCATTCCTGAAAAGAATTTATTCTTGTATTATTGACTGGGTTACCTCCAAACGTTTTAGAGCCACTGTTTACTTCATTAAAGTCACCACAAAGATGCCAAGGGACAATAACAGTGTTATGCAATTTTTTGAGATTTTCCCACAGTGGAAGAATGTTGGATAATGATAGACTTGCACATATAACATAAACATCTAGATAGGAGAAGATAGACTAACCTTGATGGTTGCATGTATTTCTTGGTCGGTGACAACAAATGGGTCAACGTCGACCTCATCTCCTTTCCACGTAAGTACTATTCTGCAGGAAAAACCTTTTGCCTTTAACTGGAGAAGGCCAGTGAAGCCGAGTTCATCCATGAGAGGTTCATGTTCATATAGTCATGTCTCGGTGAGTGCGAGGACAATAGGATTGTTCCATAGCAATATAGCCTTGATAGTATGCATAAAAGTTGAATTTTCGATGCCCCTACAATTCTATAAGAGAAACTTCATTTTATTTTTAGTAGGGATGGTGGAGCTCTCTCCCTGATCAAGAGACATCGTAAGATGTGTGGTCATGGGTGGAAGCATCTCCTCCATGGATATGTTGAGTGGTCGGTAGGAGCAGAATATGTTCCTTCTCCCTGTTGGCAAGGTCTATTTTGTAGTGGGGTTTCAGAATGAGGAGTTGGCTGGTGGTGTGTAGGGGACATTCGCCATGGCTGGATCATGGGGTCGTCTAAGTTTTCGGGCAGCATGTTGTCTTCGTATGGCGGTGGAGTTTGAATTGATAAGTTCAAGGAATTGGCTAGTTGGTGTGAGAGTATATGGGGGAAGGGGTGTGTGAGTGATAGGTCCTTTGTAGATTTGTAGATTTCGGACGTATAATATAATGATTTATGCTAATTTATGATATTTCTATGTGTAGGAATCATTCGGATATGATTTGGGACAAAAGTGCGCGAATTGAAGTGAAAAGGGGAAGAAAAGGCATAATGGCCCAGTTAAGCACCACAGGCAGCGGAGGGCGCCACCTGTGACGCACAAAACAGTGTGTGAAGAAGTTAAGCGCTAGGGCCAGGGCCCTATGCTGCCATGGACCCTCAAAATGTAAATGTTTCCTATTTCGACCGGGACTTGGTTATTTCAATCCCAAGACGCCCCAACTCATATAAAAGCTAACCTAAACCTATTTTGAGGGTTGAGGGGGACGTGACTTTGAGAGAGAAACAAAAATACGAAATACTAGGGAGCACCGATTTGATCAATTCTTCCATTCTTCTTCTAGTGTTCATTGATTGTATGTTTGAAAACATTAGTTTTTACGATTGTATGAACATGAATGGCTAAGAACCCTATTGTTCTGGGGTCATGGGTGATACATAAATGTTGACATTTGAAGTTTAAATTGACGAGTTTAATTTTATTATATTGTGTTGTTTATTTAATTCTATTCTTATTTATTTTGCTGAGTAGCTAACAGTAAAGTACTATCTACTAGGCTAGAGTTGAACTCGAAAGTGGGAATTCAAGATTGCATATAGAATTAAATAGATCATGTTCTTGAACCCGGGCATCGGGGAGCAGATTTGCAATTAGGATAGAAATATACCTAATTGCCTTGCTTGGTTGAAATGCATGAAGTATAAATGCATTCTTGTTAGTTTTAATTCCATAGACATATAGGCATTAAGTTAGCTTGAATAGGTGAGTAAGAATTCGATAGATTCTTATGACTAATATCAACCATGTCAATCAACAATCCAGATAAATAAATTAGTCATTTTAACCCAAGAACGCAACAAGATTGTTAGTTGGCCTATGACCCTGGAATACTCTCTCCTTCTAATTTTTATTCGAAATTGCTTAAGTGTTGTGGTTGATTTCTAGTTATTTCATTGCGTAATAGTCTCTTAGGTAGTAATGTTAATCATAAGTCTCCGTGGAAACGATACTCTACTCACTACTATATTACATGATGACCACGTATACTTGCGTGAGTGTATTTGCCGGGGACTTGGAAATTAGCTACATGACTGAGTTAAGCTTTTATTAGTTATTTGTTCAAGTTTTAATTTTCAGTTTGCCTTGTTTGTGTTAACGCATGATCTTCTCTTGAATGCGGAGGAGTAGAAGCGCAAACAACCTCCTTCCTCTTGATCCTGAAATTGAACAAACACTTCACATGGTGAGGAGGGAAGTCAAAGCTAGAACTAAAATAGAAAGGTAGTTGGACACCGTAGTTCAAGCACAACCAATAGAGATAGCAGGTAATGAAGAGCGTCGGGTGAAGAAGCTATAAGGCCCAATCTTGCTAATATGACTCAGGCTATTTTGAAGCCTGATATCACGGATCACTTTGAGCTCAAACAGTATATGGTGCAGCTGATTTAGTCCATATGGCAATATGTGGGTCTTGTCTCATGAGGACCCGCAGCGGCACATTCAGAACTTCCAAGAAATTATGGACACTTACGATTGTCCTAACATTTCCAAGGACTGTGTCAGGCTGACATTGTTTCCCTTTTCACTATTGGGGAAAGCTAAGGAATGGTTGCAAAAGGAGCCCGCGACATCAAACCACACTTGGGATGATCTAGCAAGGAAATTCTTAATCAAGTTTTTCCCTACTAAGAAGACAAAGTTGATAAGGAGCCAGATTCTTGGACTCCAACAATGGGATGGCGAGACTCTTCGTCAAGCTTGGGAAAGATACAAGAAGCTACTCAAAGACTACCCACATCATTGTTAGACTGATGAGGTGTTAGGGCACACTTTTGTTAATGGGTTAGACGAGACATCAAAGATGAATCTTGGCTCAGCTTGTGGGGGTAGTTGCATGGCGAGGCCGTATAGTGAAATCCAGCTCCTGCTAAACAACTTCACTACTAATGATCATAATCGGCAAGGAGATGGGAAATCACGAAGAGCAATTAAACATAAAGCAGCTGGTGTAATTGAGCTTGATGACTTCTCACTCATGAGAGCAGATATATCAAAATTGGCAAATCAATTGAATAGAATGACAATGCACCAAACACAACAGATACAACATGTACAACAGATGTCTACTTGTTGCGAATTATGTGGTGATAGTCAGACGAGTGACATGTGCCCCACGAATCCTGAATCTATTTACTATGTGGGACAACAGAGCAGAAGTACGATAAATCAACATACATAATATGGGAACACTTACAATCCAAATTGGAAGAATCATCCTAACTTCTCCTGGGGTGGAAATCAGCTGACTCAAAATCATTATAGGCCCCAAGGAAATTTTAATCAACCACAGAAGCCACACCAGCAAGTAGAGGAGAGCACGAATGACTTATTGAAGAAGTTGTTGCATGACAATCAACAACTCAGGACCGATTTCAGAAATCTTGAGAGACCAATGGGGCAGTTAGCATCAAATCAAAATAATAGACCTGCAGGCGCTCTTCCCAATGATACAGAGAAGAACCCTCAAGTAAATGCAATTACACTCAGAAACGGGAGGGTATTAGAACAAGTGCCAAAGAAGATAAAGGACAATCCTATACCCGAGGGGGAGTTGATCCTTAAGGAAACACATGAGTCAATGAAAGATGATGAAAGTTCAGAGCTAGTGAATGCTGCAAGACCACCACCACCTTCCCCCAAAGATTGTAGACAAAGAATGATGACCGCATGTTCAACAAATTTCTCTCTATGTTGAGTCAGGTTCAATTGAATATTCCATTGGTAGATGTACTTCGCGAAATTCCAAAGTATGCTAAGTACATCAAAAATATGGTAGCTCACAAGAAGAGATTGACTTAATTCGAGATAGTCGCACTTACTGAGGAGTGCACTTCAAGGGTCTAAAATAAGCTTCCTCAAAAGCTTAAGGATCCTGGCAGCTTCATTATCCTTATGCGGATTGGTAATATCATTATAGGTCATGCTCTTTGTGATTTGGGGGCGAGCATAAATATGATACCCTTGTCTGTGTTCAAGAAATTGGGTCTGGGAGCTCCAAGACCAACCACTGTGATGTTGCAACTAGCGGATAGATCTGTATCCTACCCTGAAGGAGTGATTGAAGATATGTTGCAGCAAATTGTGAAATTCATCTTCCCAACTGACTTCCTTATTCTAGATTATGAGGCTGATGAATAAGTTCCAATCATATTAGGGAGACCTCTCTTGGTTACATGTGATGAAATTATTAATGTGAGAGAGGGAAAAATTATTCTGAGGGTGGACAACGAGGAAGGAGTTTTTAATGTCTACAAGGCAATCCAACTTCCCCTCTATTATGAGGAGCTCTCTATGATATCTGTTGTGGAGATAGATAATTAACTTATCGACACGAGTGTATATCTATACGATTCTCTAGAGAAAACACTCATGTTGTTTCATAGCTTAGAGATTGATGACGAGGTTGAGGAGATGACGTATATACTAGATGCATCTTGTGCTTACATGAAGGGATTAAACCCCTTTGAGACCCTAAATAGGCCAAGTGAGCCTCCTCCATAGCCGTCGATTGAAAAGGCTCCAAAATTTAACTTAAGCCCTTGCCCCCGCACCTTCAATATGCTTATTGGGGTGGTTCTGACACTTTACATGTTATTGTTTATTCTAACTTGCCTACATTGCAGGAAGAAAGGTTGTTAAGAGTGTTGCGTGAGCACAAGCAACCAATTGGGTGGACGATGTCTGTCATTAGAGGCATTAGTCCAGCCTTCTGCATGCATAAAATCCTCATGGAGGAAGGGAACAAGCCGTGTGTAGAGCAACATCGCCACCTAAATCCAATCATGAAAAGAGTGGTAAGAAAAGAAGTGATTAAGTTGCTTGATGCAGATATTGTATTTTCAATATCTGATAGCAAATGGCCACGTCTAATGTGTGCATAAGAAAGGGGGATTACTATAGTGGTTAATGAAATAATTACCTGATTCCCACAAGAAATGTGACTGAGTGGAGAATTTGCATAGATTATAGAAAATTGAACAATGCAACCCGAAAGGATCACTTTCCCCTCCCGTTTATTGATCAAATGCTTGATAGATTAGCAGGACAGGAATACTATTGTTTCCTAGATGGCTATTCTGGGTATAATCAAATTGCTATAGACCCAGAGGACCAAGAAAAAACTACATTTACGTGTCCCTATGGCACATATGCATTTAATAGAGTTCCCTTTGGTCTCTGTAATGCACCTGCGACTTTTCAAAGATGTATGATGGTTATTTTTACTGACATGGTTGAAAGATTTGTTGAAGTGTTCATGGATGAATTTTCTATATTTGGGTGTTCTTTTGATAATTGTTTAATGAACCTTCATAAAGTGCTTGCTAGGTGTGAAGAGACAACTTGGTGCTAAACTAGAAAAAGTTTCATTTCATGGTACGAGAAGGTATAGTCTTGGGACACAAGGTGTCCAAAAATGTTTTGCAGGTGGACAAAGCAAAGGTGGAGGCGATTGAAAAATTTCCCCCACTGACATCCGTCAAGGGCATTCATAGTTTCTTGGGCCATGCAGGTTTTTATCGTCATTTCTTTAATGATATTTCAAAATCTTTTTCTTCTCTGTGCAAGCTTCTTGAGAATGATATCCCCTTCAAGTTTGATGATGCATGTATGAAAGCATTTGAGGAGCTGAAAGGAGGATTGGTGAATGCACTAATTATCATTTCCCCAGTTTGGGCGCAGCGATTTGAGTTGATGTGTGTTGCGAGTGACATAGCAATCGGAGATGTTCTGGGGCAGAGGAGGGAGAAAATTTTGCACTCTATTTATTACGCGAGCAAAACTCTGAATCCAGCCGAGATGTACTACACTGTTACATAAAAAGATTTACTTGCAGTGGTGTGGGCGTTTGACAAGGGAACCAAAGTCATCATCTACACAGATCACTCAGCTATAAGGTACTTGTTTGAAAAGAGAGACGCCAAGCCGAGGCTAATTAGATGGGTCCTGCCAAGCAAGAATTTGACATAGAGATTCGAGATCGAAAAGGGACAGAGAATCAAGTGGTTGATCACTTATCCCGATTTGAAAATCGGAGCCATGTAGCTAGGAGGGTCGATTAAGGAGACATTTCTGGATGGGCAGTTATTGGCAATCACCTCAATTGAATCCCCGTGGTATGCAGATTACGTGAATTTTATTGCAAGTGGGGTGACACCACCAGAATTGACACCCGATAATAGAAGAAGATTTCTACATGATGTAAGGCTCTACATGTCAGATGAGCCATTCCTATATAAGTAGTGCGCAGATCAGTTGGTACGAAGGTGTGTCCCTGAGGAGGAGATGAATGCAATATTGCATGACTGTCATGCTTCTCTATATGGAGGTCATCACGGTAGGGATAGAACCGCCCACAAAGTGCTCCAATCGGATTTCTTTTGGACAAAAGTATTTAAGGATGCACACGCCTTTGTTCAAAAGTGTTACAGGTGCCAAAGAGCAGGAACAATCACGAAAAAGCATGAGATGCCTTTGCAAAATATTATGGTAGTAGAGCTCTTTGATTTTTGGGGGACTGATTTCATGGGACCATTCCCATACTCTAATGGTCATAGGTATATCTCGGTATCGGTCGACTATGTATCTAAGTGGGTGGAGGCCTTTGCTCTGCCTACTAATGACTCAAAGGTAGTGGTACACTTTGTAAAGAAGCACATCTTCACACGCTTTGGGACTCCAAGGATGCTGATAAGTGACGGAGGAACTCACTTCTGTAACAAATTATTGAATAATGTTGTAGCAAAGTATGAGGTCAAGCACAAAGTTGCCACCACCTATCACCCCCAAAACGAGTGGTCAAGTGGAAGTGTCAAACAGAGAGGTGAAGCAGATTCTAGAGAAAACGGTAAGTTGAAATAGGAAGGACTGGGCTGGAAAGTTGGACGACGCATTATGGGCATATCGAACTGCATACAAGATCCCCATAGGTACTTCTCCATATAAGTTATTTATGGGAAGGCGTGCCACTTGCCCGTTGAGCTTGAACACAAAACCTACTGGGCGATTAAAAAGCTAGATATGGACTTAACCGGTGAGAAGAGGTTGTTACAACTCAACATGTTTGATGAGTTTTGATTGCACGCGTACGAAAATGCCAAATTGAACAAAGAAAAGACAAATAGGTGGCATGACAACAAGCATATCCAACATCGCGAGTTTAAGCCATGTCAAGAAGTTCTCTTGTTTAAATCGAGGTTGAAGGTTTTCCCCGAAAAGCTTAAGTCTCGATGGGCAGGTCTTTTAGTTTTGATAAGTGTGAGGCCTCATGGAGCGGTGGAATTGCGTGATACGAGTTCAAGTGGCACCTTCTTGATAAATGGGAAGAGATTAAAACATTATTACGGTGGTGACATTGCACGTCACAAGACCTCGGTGGACTTGACCGATTCTTGAAAAATGTATTGAGTCGTGCTGCGACGTTAAATCGGGCGCTTGTTTGGAGGCAACCCAATGTTTAATGCTTTCGTAGCTTAGCTTTTTGTGTTTCTTTTAGTCACAGTAGACTAATTATTTTTTATTTTTTTTGTAGTTATAGAAATTATAGGTTGGAATATTGTGGGGTGTGTGCAATATATGTAATAAGTGCTCGGATAGGAGAACGTTTATCTAAAAATTAAAAAAAAATCCGGCGAACCAGCGCCCAGGCCAGCTCCCCATTCTGCTTGGGGCGCAAAAACCAGAATGTTCGTAATCCTAGCGCCAAGCCCAGCATGGGCCGCTCTGCTGGGGGGTCAGATAATTAATTTTTTATTTTATTTTCGTTTAGTTGCTTTTAAATTTCTCTAGAACCTAACTCTAAAAATAACCAACCCAACCCCCCCCGGCTGGCTTCTCCTGTTTTCTCTCTTTGTCTCTCATGCTCTCAAGTTCCAAAAAATAATTTGTTCTCACTTTCATATCAAGACAAAAAGGTATGTTCCTCATCTCCTTCTTCTCTTGTATATTGTGAATTTTGTGTGTTGTCATGACCTCCATTCTCAAAAGTAGTAAACTACAATTGAAGTAGTAAACTACAATTCTCTCTACATTATTTAAATTTGGGTGGGCTACCTTGCTCCACCATTGTTAAAATAAGAGAAGCAAAATTAATGCCCACAAGATATTTACTAACAGAGTGAATTGAACACCGTTGAATTCTGAGTAACCAAGTGTGGTTCTATATGAGGTTGGGCGAAGTGTGGTGTGTTTAGGGGTATTGTATCTTGTTGTAAACTCTTGTAATTAGTAGTTAATGTACTATATTAGTGTAGTAATGTAGACTTTAGCATTTCTTTCTTGCACTATAGTTAAGTTATGGCCATGTTAGACTACTTGAATTATATGGCATGGGGAAGTCTTGAGTACCTATCGTCGTGTGATGACACATTGGTGCACGTTAAACCATTATTGTGAGTAGATTATACATAGCCTTCGATTTTAAGTGTGGGGTCATATGTGCTTCTCACGATGACCTTGGGGGAATTTGTTGATTCATTCTCATATTAGTGTTTATCATGTGTAGGTTGCTATGGCTAGTGACAGTGCCTTCAAAGGAAGGGGTAGGAAAGTCCTCCACTATTGCTCCCCCTCCCAAAAATACAAGCAAGGTGAAGGATCTTCTAGTCAAGCTAAAGGGAAGCAAGTCGTCGAAGGATCACAACAGGCACCTTTACCACTTAGGCCTCACTTGAAATTAGTCAGTGATGTAGTTATCGCATGGTATAGGGACTTCGTGCCATATGGGCGGTACGTTTCCGAAATGGGCATTATTTTGAATGCCCCAGAAAAGAACTTTCCGAACGTGCTTCGCCGATTGCGAGCACTGAACATGGACAAATTCCTTGAATGCCCTGGCCATGCAAATTTGAGCATGGTGCAAGAACTATATGCTAATTGGAACGCAGGCTTATTCAAATCACATGTCCGTGGAAAGGATGTGCCACTGACTAGGAGGGCCATATGTAAACTATTAGAGTTTGAAAACTGTTACCCACGGAGGCTAACGAAATTTGTCAAATGCCCATGCTACACGGTGATACGTCACACTCTTTTTAGCATTGATTCAACTACCAAGTGGAACATAGCTAAAGGCGATATCCATCTTGAGATGGTTCGCTCTAATTTTAACAAGACCGCCAAAGTGTGGCAAAATTTTGTGCAGGCCAGACTCATGCCAGTTGAGCACAATAGTGAATGCACTCGAGCTCGAGTGTGTGTGACCTTCTTTTTGATGACTAGGAGACCTATAAATGTGGGTGAGATCATGCTCGGGGAGATGGCCCACACCCGCTTTGGGCAAAGGATAAAAAGGTTCTTCTTTGAAAACCTCCTGACGCAGTATAAGCTATCCCGTAAGTGTTATACCCCATGTTTTCGTACGTGAAAGTATGCCATAAGTAAATTGATATAAGCTCGGAAATGAGATGTTACATCCCGTATTTTCGGATATTAAAGTTTCGTCGTAATGTAATTGACGTAAGCTCGGGAATGAGATTATTTTGAGATTATAAGTATTACGCTATTTCAAATAAGTGGTAAGTAAATTCGTGAAGATGAGAGGGTAAGCGAATCGAAGAAATGAGTTTCGTCGAAATTTGACAATTTGGGATAAAATACGGTCCAAGCTATAATACCCAATATTTATGGACTAGTGCCATACAAGGCACCACATGAACATGATAGTGAGGTATATAAAGTGTGTTAAAAGTGAGTAGTATTTTAAGTAATTTGAGATAATTCTTAATTATGTGAATAATTGGATAATTATAAATTTTTAAGTGGGAGATTAACTTGTAAATTGAATTTTGTGGATAATTATTTAAATGAGATTTGGATAATTATTAAGGGGGACAACATCCACGTGGGTTTATGGAAACTTTGCAGCAAATTGCCACCAATTCATAACCTTAAGTAGGTGGTGGCAACATTTAAAGTTATGTGCACCTTTATATCATTATTGTTGAAGAATGCCATCTCTAATCCACGATGTTAGGTAAATAATGTATCAAATGGTGTTACACTTTGACAACAATAAGGTGCGGATGAAGCTTCAACAAAAGTCATACACAAGATTATGATCAAATTCACAAAGTGAGATAGATAGGCAACGTGATTTTGCTTCAACAAAATTTATCCGAAGTTATACTACGAGGCTTCTTAGAAAATAGCAACGGGATTTTGCGATTCTAGAGGAGTACGGTGCAATCTTTGGACTTCGATTCGCCGTTACGTGTTTTATCACAAAAGACGTGTGTTAGAGGGATTGTCAAGAGAATCGGCTCAGGTATGTTAAGGTTATCCCTTCTTTCTTTTGGCATGATCCATACGATACAAACGAAACGAGCAAATGCACAACTTTCATAAATAACTCTATTCATAGAAGTACTAGGGGTGTCTATATTCTTGATTCCCCATGTGAATTATGATTATATATTCTGTTTATGGGTCTCATAAAAATACGTAGTTGATAAATTTTATTTCATGATATTAATCAGAGGACTAATGGTCTTATGACGTTCCGAAAAATATTATTAACGTATTTCTTATGCATTTCATGCATTTATATATGTACATTGACCCATGACCAGATGGAGTTATATACGCGTATATTATATGTATATGGGATATGGGAAAGGTTTATGGCATTATATACGCACCACCACCTGATCAGCTAGTATACGTTGATGATTTGCCCATAGTGGCCGAGATGATATGATGGGATGCCCTCAGATTCTTGATGATGTTATGAACGCATATACCTATGCATGGTATGACATTTATACGCATATGCATGATATTATAAATATGAAATGATTTACAGAGCTATTCAGACTTACATGTTGAATCTTTTACTCCATGTTTCTCTATGTCTTTTATTTACTGATTTTTATTCCTTATATACTCGGTACATTATTTGTACTGATGTCCCTTTTGCCTGGGGACGCTGTGTTTCATGCCCGCAGGTCCCGATATATAGGTTGAGAGTCCTCCAAGTAGGCTATCAGCTTAGCAAAAGGTGTTGGTGCGGTCCATTTGCTCCGGAGTTGCTTATTTGGTCAATATGATTAGGACATGTATTGATAGGTATGGCGGGGATCTATCCCGACCTTTATGGTACTTATCTACTCTTAGAGGCTTGTAGACATATGTCATGTATATCAAAGATAGTACGGCCTTGTCGGCCTATGTTTAGGCCTTATAGGCTCGTATGTCATATGTATCAGTTTGTATTACATATTGGGTTGTACAATTTTGAGTGTTTCCTCATGTTTGATTCTACTTATCTCGCGATAGCCTCTCAGGCTCATTTACCTATAATAGTATGATACTAAAATATACGTTACGTCGGTACTCGGTTGAGTAAGGTACCGGGTGCCCGTCGCGGCCTATCGGTGGTAGAGGCACCAAAGGCATTGCTCGACATTATATCCTTGCTGGAGTCCACAGCAAAGCTCATCCAGGCTATGAGGAACGAGAGGGATAAAAACTTCAACAGGTATCTTTATAATTCCCTCTATGTGAAAATGCGCAGGCTAGGGGTCTCGAATGAGGAGCACATGCATTTGTATAATGATCTCTCCAGTTCTTCCAAGGAGATATTGGGCATAGCACCGGGCAGTCCTATTCACCCATTTGAGGATGAGAACACTCACAAAGGATCCGATGATGAGGATGAAATTGGAGATGAAGTCACAGGGCCCATCGCTTTGGTGCCCCTTAGAGCAGATGATGATGAAGAGCCCATAGCCACGGCTAGTGGACATTCTGAGGAGGCGGACTCCGACTAGTAGGGAGTTCTTTCTTTCCACCTTATGTTGTTTTGAATTTTTCATTCATCGATGACTATGCATTGTTTAAGTGTGGGGTGAGGGAATACTTCCTGACTTGTAATTGTATGAAATTTTTTATTGCTATTGTTTTGCTTTTTTTAGATTAGTTTAGAACTCACATAGTCTAATTAGAAAGTAAAAACAAATCAGAGAAAGCTCAGACTTTTCCCGATGATGGATCCGTTGGACAATTTTCTTGAGGGATTAAAGTCTGATTAAAACAATACCAAAAGATTTTCTCTTGTTCTTGTTAGGATAGTTAGGTAGTATCCCTTGGTTTATATTTGGAACCCGGTTCTTTTTCAAGGGTGTAGCTCGAATAGGGTATTTTTTTAGGAGTAGGATAGGGAGAAAACTGAGGTGCTCTGAGGTACCTGTTGACATGTTTGGTATTGGCACATTAAGCTATGGCATGTGCTCTATCTTCGTGAATATTTGATTTGAATTATAATGCCCAAGTAAATTAAGTAGCCTACTCTTTGACGCCTTGTTCTCAGTTGGTTGACTTTTTTTCCACCTAGTGCATTATTGTTTAAAACTTCTCAACTCGCTGTGCTTTCTTGACTTGAGAGTCGAACATAACCATCTTGATTGAGTCAAGTGCAACGTGTGTGTAAGGATTGGTGATACTCTGTGCTATCTTGCGTAGTCTAGAACTTGCCCCGTGTGTTAATCGAGGCAAAATCGTTAAGTGTGCTATTCTAGGAGATGTCAAAGGCATTTCTTTCTTGACCATAAAGGTGCTTGTCACTCACAAATAAATTTTCCGTTGCTAGCCCCTTTGAGCCTACAGACCCTTTCCTTGGCACCCACACTACAAGTTGTATCCCTATT
This sequence comes from Nicotiana tomentosiformis, assembly GCF_000390325.3. NCBI lineage: Eukaryota > Viridiplantae > Streptophyta > Magnoliopsida > Solanales > Solanaceae > Nicotiana > Nicotiana tomentosiformis. Next base: position 17,021,741 of record NC_090823.1, read on the forward strand.
TTGTACTTAATTTGAGCTTGTTGAACCTTTACTTCCTAAGTCACTTAGTCGCTAAAAGAAGTAAGGTGAGAGATTAGAGAGTGGCTTTCAAATTGAGCCATGGAAGGGCGCTTAAGGTGCACTAAAATTGTGAAACAATGTCACTAGCCGATGAACCTTAATATATGGAGTGTGTGGAGAAAAGAAAAAAAGGGGAGAAAGAGAAAAATTGCAAGAGAAAAAATAGTAGTTCAAATAATGTAGTATAACACACACCTCCTAATCCTTTGAATCCGTGCTAGTGGGAATATATAGGTGCTTAATTAAAAATAGGGCTATGTTATATATGGTGTATGACAAGTGAATTGGTTGAAAAGAAGATGTGCTCGATGTGTGAGTGTAGTTTATTAAAGTGCTTAGGAGGGTTAGTCACTATTCCTAAATGTACCCTACCCGTCCCTTAGCCTACATTACAACCTTAAAGTCCTAATTGATCCTAGATTTGGCTGCCTCAAATTAGTAGAGGTATACACTACAGAAAATCTTATGGTACGACCACGGGATGTACATGAATTCTTTGTGAGAGTGAGTGAATTTTGTTCAATAGTGTGATGTCCTTAATTTATGTTCAATAGCATATTTGAAGGTATGGGCCACCTTTATATTCACTCTTTTGATTGTGGTGAGGGCACTTGGTCTCATGACGGATTGGTGATATTGTACACTCTTTTTATTGGGTGAGTGCGTAAGTTGAGGATGCTTAGTGGTAACGAGTCATCTCTTGAGGTAGGGTCATTATGGAGAGGTTGCTTGAGTGGGTTGAATAGCATCGTATATACTTGGGCTAGTTTAAAAATTGGAAGAATGTGAATTTCACGTGTTCATGCTTAATTGTCGGTATTGTCCATAGTCAAAAGGTAGAGTGTGTGATTGAGTTCAATGGGAAGTGCTATAAATACATGAAAAAATATTATTTTGGGAATTTTGACACAACTAAGACCTAAGGAGGCTAAAGAGGAGGTGGAGAAGCAAAAGCACAAGGAATTCATTATTCAATCCTCACTCAAGACAAGAGTTTGGATCATTTTATGTATTTCTTTATATTTGTGATGAATCACTCCATATCTATGGAGTGGTTCTCTTTAGGGATTGATAGATCTGGTGTATTGATATTTGTTTGTAGATATTAACTCTAGTTTTTATGTATTGAATCATTTTGGGTGTTTTAATTGTTGCATCCATATTCACACGTTCATATAATCGAGAGAGACATAACTTGTGATATCTTTGCATTATCTTGTTGGTTGAATTCATTGATTCTTCTTAGTAATCGAACAAGGCTAGTTGAATTATTGTTTAGACCTAGTTAGGAGGATATTTGATAGAGGTTCTCCTAAAGACCAATCCACTACGAATTCGTGCATATCTTTACCGAACTTAATTTGGTTCATATTGTGAGGTTGAGACTTAATCGAGAGAGGCGTTTCTACTTAACGTTTGAACTAATAATTGAATAAATTCAAGAGACTAACTTGAACATTAGAAGTGAATTATCTAGAGTTAAATCCAAGACAATTATCTTGCACCTATCCAATCAACCCTTGTTTTCCCCATTGGTGTCTTCCTTGCTTACTTTTGTTGCGATTGTCATAGTCAATTAGCTTTAGATTCTTCATTAATTTTATTATTTAATCATATAAATCTTGATTGTTGATTCTCCTAGATAGCAATCAAACTAGAAACTACGAAAATACTATTTAACTCTAATCTATGTGGATACGATATTATATTATACTATCTTTGACTAGCGAGCATATTTAGGTGTATGTTTTAAGCTAGTCAAATTTTGGCGTCGCTGCCGGGGATTAGCAATTAATAGTGTTTAAATTAGTTTGTAGTGCTAATTCCAGATTTTTTTTCTTTTTATATTATTTTATTTTTTCCTTTTTACGGTGGGTGTTCTTTGACTGTGCGCAAGTTATAGGTAAGAGTGGTGCATGACTCGATCTTCTCGGAAGGAATTATTACCATACGAGTCAGAAATTGAAAAACAACTACGACAGATGAGGAAGGAATGAAATCTCACTGAGATGTTAGAAAAGGTTGGGAAATCCTCAACCATATATATGGCCGGAAACGGTGATGATAATGTGGATTTGGCTGCAAGAGAGGCAGAAAAACAAAGAGAAACAGTTGCACGGGATGCTGAAGAAGCAGTTATTAGAGATGCGTAGTGCATTTATGAAGAAGAGAGGGGTCATGGACTTAATCAAAATCAACTTTTGGATGCATGCTACTTCAGAAACATAGCTTCCGGTGCTGGGAGACCACTTGGTGATTACGCTAGACCGGTCTACAACCAAGGTTTGCCAAGTATTCAACCACCTCCAGTTACAACAAACAATTTTGAATTGAAGCAATGGTTGCTCAAAACACTTCAAAACTACTGTGTCTTAAGAGGAAAGATGAACGAAGATCCAAACAACCACCTAATGGACTTCAAGGAGATTATGACACCTTTCAATACAATGGTGTTTCAGAAGATGCAGTTTACTTAAGGGCATTCCCCTTCACACTTAAAGATGATGCGAAGCAGTGGCTTCTAAGCTTGCTCGAGGAATAAATTAGAACATGGGAGGAGATGACCAGAAAATTCCATGATAAATATTTCTCCTCAGCTAAAACGAGCTATTTTAGAAGAGAAATCCATAACATCTGCCGGAAATATACGGAAAATATTTTAAGCATGGAAGAGATTTAAGAAGATAGTCACAAAGTGTCAACGTAGTGAAATCGAACTCCGGATGCAACTTGTCGAGCCCCGTTTTCTCGCGAAAGCGGGCCTCGACGTTGTACTCCTTTTGAATAGGAGATAGAGTGCTAAAAGAAGAAGATTCGCCACCTAACGATTTTTGAGGTGCGTTAGGGCACCTATTATGTAGATAACTCTGTTTGACTTTTCAACGCCACCAAAGATTGGGGAAGGGCTCAAATTACCTCAAAGAGAAGGTGTTAGGCACTCTTCGAGGTCTACAACTGTGGGTCCCGGCCGAACATAAGATTATGTGGATTATAATTAGGCAAGATAAACAAAGATAGGTATGGTCATAGAAATTTATTATAACACAATGAGAAATAAGGATTACAAGGATATAACTATGACGGTCTATATTAGACGGCTAAATATATAAAGAAGAGGGGGGTGCTAAGCTTTTTTAGCCTAAAGGATCACCCCGTACAACATAAATAATACTTCGCTACTCCCTTGAGGTAGGGAATTACTCATATTATTCAGCGGGCACAGACTATCATCTCCTGCTACCCGATTACTATGTTAAAGTTGTTTTCCTAAGCGCTCCAATTCAATTCTAAGTCGTGCCCTATGCGTGCACTGCCCGTCCCGTACCTATGGTCCAAGAGACATTGGACCTCTATTTAGGGTGGTTCTCGACTTTACTTAGGCTGCTAAAAATTATAAAATAGGCGACATACAAAATAAGTTGGACTTCATGTAAGGACAGTTAGGGGCTCAGGTTAGCCTCCACACTTAAACAACAAATGCACGCATAACAGGTTCTCAAATTAGGCGCTAGACAGTTTCAGAACTGAGACAAATTAAAGACATTTAAGCCCTATAGACATGGTTTCTATATGACCTTGGATTCAAACGTGTAGGCAGTTTCAGATGTAAGATGCCACTTTAAGGTTATAGACGTGATCTCTAGGTGATTTACGCAGTAGGGGGCAGTGAGAACCATCAGAAATATTCAGAATTACTCGTGTTTGATCCTATGGTCATGCTCTCTAATAGTTACATGGCTAAGCAATGAAATAACGTTTGATAGTTCAGTATTAACAGTTTAAATAGAGTGGTAATACCCTATAGGCAGGATTTATAGCGATTAACAATTGAAATTTATTTTTTTTACTTAGCCCTGATAGGCATGTTTTCTAGGTGCGTAGTATAATAACAATAGCAAATTAACCAATTAAAGTCCTATAGGCATGATTTCTAGATGAAGATAAATAGAACATAAGCTAGTATAACCCTATAGGCATGGTATCTAATAAATATGTTGTAGTTATTAAAGGAATAGTTATTGACATTTGTTTCCTATAGGATTGTTGTCTAGTAACACAGGAGTAGATAAGAACAAATAAAGCACTTATGCCTTGATAGTAGACAAGTTGTGTGAGTGTGTGATTCTCCTAATGGCATGATTTCTACCACTGTACATGGAAATTGAATAGCATATATGACAGATTGGATAACATAACAAGTAGATCATACGAACCCTATAGGCATGTTTTCTACCCTTTCATGCAAACATTAAAGTATGCCTATTTCCTCGATTTCACTAACACCTCAATTGTTTATTACAAAATTATTATAGACCAAATGATGAATGTAATTACAAAATATTATACAAGCAAAAGGAGATACCCAGTATTGCATGGGCCTTCAACAAACGCCTTCTTCACAAATAGCATACCCAGATCCCAACAGGGGACTATATTCATCAGCACAACCCAGAAACCATAGAGGAACTCAAACCAAACCAAACGGTCACATATTGATCATACGACCCAAATATTAAATCACACAAAAATCACTTAAACAAACCAGTTTGCATATTCAGTAGATAGAATGAGGAAAGAACTGAGTGTCAGAGACAGCTAAGGTCTCAGTAGTAAAGAGAGTGGCAAAAGAACCCCAAATCCTAGTGTGTCAGAGTTCACAGGGGTCTTAAATGGACCCCGAGCAGTGCTCACACTAGGGAGGTCAATAGAGAGAGTCTTAGTGGCCTTGGCTTTCAGCCCGCCAAGAGTGATAGATTCAAAATAGTATAGGTAACCTATGAGAGTGAGAGAACAGTGATTAAGGGACAGAATTTGGAGAGATGCACTTGTATTTTAGAAAACAGACATAGCAAAGTTGGCTAAAACATAGAACACGCTAGTTAAGAGGGTCAACAAAACTTAGAGGCAGGTTGCTATTACAGGTTTAACACTTAGCAAGAAGTAACATATTGGCAAAAACACATTGAGAGAGTTTGAGGAGAATCAAGTTCCCAGAGATTACAAGATTAACATACAAAGGTGCATAATACCAAAAAAGTCTAAGTAGGACACTAACTTAGAAAGTTTAAAGCTTAAGGGTCCAAATTATGCTAAGTATCCATCACAAATCAAAAGACAGAGATATTAACTTACATGGTAAAGCAAAACAGTATGAAACATGGTAGGGAAACACAAATTAAGATAGCTACACTAAAGTCTCAAATAATCACTAAAGTGATACGGAATCAAGTAAGCCATAGACATGCTGAGTGACACAATAGCAGGGGAGCACGTCAGAGATTATAACACATTACAGATATGAGGCAGTCATTGCAGGAATTTAAAGTAGAGTGGGAAATTATTCAAGGAAAGCATATTCAAGTAATGTGGACATTTAGGTAACAATACATTAGGCTAAATGAACTTAAGAGGGTCTAAATTATTCAAGGAAAGCATATTCAAATAACATCTCTCAAAACTGAAAATTTTAGGTAAAAATCAAGTGCTAAAGAGGTTCAGATCATAAGGCAAGTTTAATCCTAGCAAATTTACACACGGAGATGGTCTAAGAAAACATTAGGTCATGAAATTCAGAGGCATGAATATGCAGGACAAAAACACAGAAGAATGAAATCGTAAAGCCAAGAGACTTACCAGTTATAAGTTGAATAAACAGACAACAAGAAAGAATAAATTTCACAATGCTCTGAATGTCAACAAAGAGCAGAAACCCAGATTGGGACTGGATTGGGGATAAAAGGGTCGTTTGGATTGGGCTTGGGGATTGGGCCAAGGATTTGGGGCTTGTCTGGTCCGAAAGTAATCCTAATTTTTGGCCATATTTTAAAAATATGAAATTAAGGAAACAATAATTTAAATAAAATAATTAAATAAATTATAAAAAATGCTATTTATACAAAGTAATATTTAAAATAATAGTAGAAGACTATAAGAATGTAACATATTATTTTGACCTTAAATAAAATGACAAATGCAATAAAATTTTAAAATACAAGCTACTATTGCAAGATTGTGCAAATGGCCTAAAATTACTAATGTAATTTTAAAAAATAGAGTAAAATATCTGAAGAAAGTATTATAGATGTAAAATAATAATTTTAGGTAATTAAGTCATCACAAAATAATTGAAAGGAGTAATTAATAAATATTCAAGTAATTTAAATGCAGGAAAATCAAATTTAAAGCTCTAAAATTATGGAAAACTATAGAAAAATGCTAGTATACATTTGTAACTAAATAATGATGCCAAATGATGTTTTAAAAGTATATGTACTATTTGAGAAAATATGAGGGCAAAATTAGGTATCAACACAACTCCAGAATTTTTGGGATGGGTTGACACCGGCCTCACAGAGACATTGCAACTGGAGTTCCGTTGATGAAAAATACACCAAAGGAGATAGTCACTATTCTCGATGAATTGTCTGAAGATACAAATAAGTGGCCCTCTGAAAATGTTGAAAGAAGAAGAGCGACTAGAGTTCACCAAGTTGATGCTAACACATATGTGCATGTATAACTGGATGCCATGGCCAAGGAGATAAGGAAGCTGGCCTTAGCTTCAATACAGAGTGAGATTCACGCAACTTGTGATATATGTGGTAGACGACACCCTACTCATGAGTGTCAGGCCTCAACTGAGGAAGTGAATGATGTGGGAAATTATAACTTTAATGCAATGGGTCAGAGGCACCCCAGCTTTTCATGGAGTTCGCTTGGGGGTATAGCAAATGCATGGCAGCAAAATAGCTCTAGACCTTAGGGACAAGGAGCTCCAGCATACCAAAATCAGTAGAGACAGCAATTTTAGCCTCAACAGCCCGTTCAGCCTCGTCTAGAAGATCTAATGAAGGCTTTCATTTTCATGACAGATGAGAGGAGGGACGCTCATGGGGAATCTATCAAAGAATTGGGCACTGGTCTTTGAAATCTAGATAGACAAGTGGGATAGATTGCTACAATATTATCTGAAAGGATCCAAGGTACTCTGCGCGCTGACACTGAAAAGAATCCCAAGAAAACGGTGAATACTGTGACTCTGAGAAGATGGCAAGTGTTAGAAGATCCCACCCCAGTCCAAAAAGATGTGATACCTAAAAAAGAAAGTGGGGAGTAACTGAAAAATAAAGTTGATAAAAAAAGAAAGGCAAAAAGAAAACTGAGAAAAAAAAGAAGGAAGAGAATTCGAGTAAGGAGGATCATGAAAAGAGCAAGCACATGCCTGCTTTACCTTTTCCCCAAAAGTTGTATAGAGAAAAGCTGGACAAGCAATTTGAGAAATTTTTGGATATGCTGAAATAGGTTAATGTAAACTTGTCATTCACATAGGTGCTCTCACAAATACCAGCTTATGCAAAATTCTTGAAGGAGATCCTTACAAAGAAAAGAAAGATAGAATAGACCTTAGGAGTCAAGCTCACAGAGCATTGCAGTGCAATCTTGCAAAACAAAGTCCCACAAAAGTGTGGAGATCCATGGAGTTTTACTATAACTTACTCTTTAGGATTTATTAATTTGGATAAGTCGCTATGTGATTCTGGTGCCTCAGTTAATCTAATGCCTTTATCTATTTACAGAAAAATGGAGAATGAGATTAGAGAGATAAGGTCAGGACCAATATCTTTGCAGCTGGCCGATCAAATGACTCTGATACCCGAGGGGATAGTAGAAGATGTTTTAGTTCGGGTAGATAAGTTTATGTTTACTGTAGGCTTTATAGTGGTGAATATGGAGGAGAAGACGGAGGTCCCTCTCATCTTAGGAAGACCATTCTGAGAAACGGGTAGAGTGATCTTAGATATACACGAGAGAATACTCATGACTAGAGTGGGTGAGGAGACTATGACTTTTGAGATGAATGTAGAAACGAGGGTGAAACAGGAGAAGCCAATTGGAAGTGTTTAGTGGAAAGTGAAGAGCTCAAAAAAGAAAGTTGTAACGAGTGGAAAAGATAAGTGTGGGGTGCATCCCAAGAAGGCTGAGAAGAAGTTGTTTGCATGTATTTGTGCATTGGTTTGGGCGCGTGTAATGGAGCCCGACTTTGACTCAAACTCCGACTAGATATTCAGGGAAGTTACCTTAAAGTGTGGGGTAGGGGGGATAATTGTATGTTGTATGTATATGTGTCAGTTTTTGTTGTTTTAGTAGTTAGAGATAGTAAAAAATAATTTGGAAAAACCATAAAGATTGAAAAAAATTTTGATTGTTCCCGACGATAGATATCATTCGACGGGTTTCTTAAGGGATTAAATTCAAAAGAAAAAGACAAAAAAAAATTTTTGTTAGGTAGTGTAATAATTTACCCTTGCTTTTTCTTTGTGCCGCGGTTCTTTTCCAAAGGTTTTATTTGAACCGGGTGTAGTTTGTTTTTGTTTTGTAGAATAGTAGGAAACCTTGTGTCATGGTTTGAATTAGAAGACAATGTTTCTTAGTTGTATTATGCCTTGAGATTAGTGAGTACTTTAGTTATAACGCTTAGGCTAAGTTTTTGACTCTTGTATAAGTACCTTAAACTGTATGATCTAAACTTTGCTTAACTGTTTTGACTAGAGTGTCTTGATGGTCCAATCTTGAGTGAGTCATGTGCCGTATGTGTGAGAGTTTTTGGTGTATTCTATGCAATGTATTTGATGTCTAGAACTTGCCCCGTGTGTTTATAAAGCAAAATAGTAGTTTTATTCAGTCTTGGAAGTGATATAGGTATTTCTTTGTTGAGCCAGTTATATGATTTTACCCACCTAATTGTTATGTATCGTAGTTAACCCCTTTGAGCTTGTAATCCTGTTTCTTTGACAACCACATTATAAGCCTTAACCAGTATTCGAATTGACCATCTATTTGAATCTTGTACCTCTCGTGAGCTCTTGAATTGATTACGAACTTTGTAAAAGTTGAAGTGTGGGGTGGTTGGTATGACATTTGAGTGAAACTAATGAAATTACGATAAAGGTGCAATATATTGAAAAAGAAAGAGCCCCTTGAATTGAAAAGAAGAAGAAAAATTAATAATTGTATGATTGTGAAAAATATTCCTTGATAATGGTAACTCTTGATGTAATTGTGCTTAAAGAAGAGGGGGTTAATGTACATTGATGTGAAAGTGGAGTTATGATCTTACATAAGTATGGGGTTTTGAACAATCAAATGTTTGTATTAAAGTTTTTAGGGGGGTGTAGTCACTCTTATATCTAAATGTATCATACCCATCCCGCAGCCTACATTACAACCAATTAAAGTCCTACTTGATCCTTGAATGAATGAGCTCAATTAGTTGAGTAGTACACTACGGCCAAGCCTTTGGATCATTTTTTGTAGCATATGAATGTTATTTCTGAGAGTGAGTGAATTCGTTCTATCTTGAGTTCCTAATTGTTCTTAAATTTATGGTGTGTGGAACTACTCTATATTGTTGTAAGGGAACTTGATTCATGAAGAAAATGTAATGTCATTGACCTCTGTGTTAGAGAAAGTGAGTGGGTTATAAATAATGCATGGTGCTTTTGAGTCAAATCTTGAGGCTAGGATGTTACAGTATTATACTTAATCTATTTTAAATATTCTTGGTGTGATGAGTTATGATAGTTGTTTAAAAAGGATCTATATGAAGTGTAGTTTGATTGCTCGAGAACGAGGAATGGTTTAAGTGTGGGGTATTGATGGTAGGCTATAATCTCGTATTTTTGTCGGTTATTGCAGTTTAATTTACTGTACTTTGATTGAGTTTGAGCTTTAATCGCTAGTGTTTTGCACTAATTGTGTATTTTATGCCTTGTAGGAGGATTCCGAGCTATGTCAATATTACGGAATAAATTCGAGCGATTTAAAATTTTGAAGTCTGAGAAAGCCCAAAGGATTAAGCCAGGATCGCGTTCGGGGGTCAAACACCACGTCTGGATATTAGAAAGTCAAGAAAAAGCCGGACTCTGAGAATTGTAACGACCCGACCGGTCGTTTTGAGCATTTACGCTCCTTTCAACTATTTGAAGTCTTGAATAAATTCCTACGAGGTATTATGACTTGTGTGAATTGTTGGTTTAGGTTTTAAGTTATTTCGGAGTTAGCTTAGAAGCTTAAGTTGAAATAGTTGGCCGGATATTGACTTATGTGTAAACGACCTCGGAATTTAATTCAGATGATTCCAATAGCTCCGTATGGTAATTTTGGGCTTAGGAGCGTATCCGAAATATTATTTGGAGATCCATAGTGGAATTAGACTTGAAATGCCGAAAGTTGAATTTTTGAGAAGTTTCACCGGGGAGTTGACTTTTTGATATCGGGGTCGAAATTTGATTCTGAAAATTTGAGTACATCTGTTATGTCATTTATGACTTGTGCGCAATATTTGAGGTAAATCGGACGTGATTTGATAGGTTCCGGAGTCGTTTGTAGAAATTAGAAATTTCAAAGTTCATTAGGCTTGAATTGGAGTGTAATTCATGGTTTTAGCGTTGTTTGAGGTGATTTGAGGGTTCTCAAAATATTGACCGCAGTCAAACATAGCACTTTAAGGCCAACTTAAAGAATCAAGTATTCCGGTTTCAATCCAAACACTTCCAAATCCAGAATTAACCATCCCCGCAAGTCATAAATTATTAAAAGCACATGCGAAAAGTTTTATTTTAGGGAACGGGATTCTAAAAGTCAAAACGACCGGTTGGGTCATTACACTTAGAGTCTTTTCATTTCATTGTACTGTTAATTTTTAACCAAACAGTATTATATATTCGGTCCCCGTGATCATTCCATGTATTCAGTTAGAGTTCGTGACTCAGTACTACCAGTCTTGGGAGGTTGTATATTGTATTTATTTCCGCTGTTGGTTTATATTAAAAAAAATTACTTCAAAATGTAATTGAAATCGGCTTACCTAGTCTTAGAGACTAGGTGCCATCACGACGTCCGTGGTGGGATTTTGGGTCGTGACACATGTTTAATTTATGTTGTTTGATAGTTGGTTGTTTCATTAGTTATTTGAATTGTTATAAATATTATTGTTCGTTTTGTAGTAGGTATTGGATTTTGAATTATTATATTAGATTTTTGGTTAATTGTTAGGTGTTTGGTTGGCTGTTTTATTTGGCAGGTGGTGTAATTAAAAATACAGCAGGATTCTGCTTAAAAATGCCAAGATTTGTGACTGGTCCGACACAAATTTCACTAGGAATTAGCCAGATTTGCGACTGATTCACTCGCAAATTGAAAATTTCTAAGAATATTTAATTAATATTTGCGACTAAATCAATCACAAATGGAGAATTTCCGATATTTTTCATTAATTAATAATCAATATTTACGTCTGTTTCAATCGAATTAATTAAAAATTAATTTAAGTTTTAGTTTTTCGACATAATCAATCGAAACTTTTTATTTATATTTATTTTTTTAACTCTGGTCAGTGACTGAATCAGTCGCTAAATTTGCGACTGATTCGGTCGCAAATTGCTTAATTTCAAATGTCCCCACATATTTTAATTTGCGACTGAATCCGTCGTAATTTTTCGACTGATTCAGTCGCAAATATATTGCGACCACGTGTTTTCCGACTGACACTTATCAGTCGCAAATCGATCGAAAAAACACGATTTTCGACTGATTTGACGGTCGCAAATTTGTTATTTTTTAGTAGTGAAATCGATCACTTATTGGGTGCTATCTTTGTGAAATTATGTGTTAATGTATTATTTTATGACCCTGTTAAAAACGTTGGGTCAGATTAAGTGGGTCGAAAATAAGGTCAATGTTTTGTTTCAGCCCGAAATTGTTACGTGGCCCAATGAGAAACTGCCACATCACTAAATTGAATGCCCCCAAATTCCGTCGTTAGATGCTGGGGCAATTTTGTTAATATAATTAACGTCGTGTGCTTGAGATTTTCTCAAGGTAATATCATTTCCTTCAAGATGAAAGAGGCTGAAAAATCTGTAGTAGAAGACTAAGCTCCGCTCTCTTACAAAACTTTGGTGATTGGGGAAGAAGAAGGAAGTGAGGAGGGGTGGGTCTGATCTTGAAGACATGGTTGGGGAAGGGGGGAGTGAAAAAGTAAAAGAAAAGGGAAAAGGTGATAAAAAAATGAAAAAAAGAAAAAATATTTAAAAATAGGTTTTTATATTACATTGACACATGGCAATGATTTTAGATTTTTTTATTTTTTTTTTTATAACTTCATTAGCTGAAATTAAAAGTAAGGACAAAAATGATATATTATTTGTCAAGGCAGGGGCAAATAAATGCCCAACTATTAACGGCAATTTTGACCATTTTCCATAATATCAAAGAAAATGATCTCCGGCGCCTGCTTAAAACTAGAATGGAAGAAAATAACCTTCTAAAGATCTCTCGTAATTTATTTATAAATATTGTGTGTTATTTTTTTACCGATCTTATGTGAACAAGTTTCTATAAGAAAATATAATATTTATAATTAATTACAAGATTAGTTCTCCATCAATTTCACATGGCATAAATCTTTCTCCCCTTCTGCATTTTTCATTAATTTGTTCTTGAGTAAGGTTCTTAGTATAGTCCCATCCATAAATCCTCCAGTTTTCCCTGTATACCAAATAGCAAATTAACTCTGTTTCTTCAGGAGTTCTACAGTTTATCATTATCTGAAATAAAACTAAGAGAAAAATGCAAATTTCCAACACCACCATAATTTGCTTACAACACATTCTTTTGGTGATATATATGTCCTGCAAAATAATACTTTTATTAGTACCAATAAATATTCTGGTAACCATCTTTTCTGAAATATAAACTAATTGGCAGCTTATTAGAAGATATCATTTTTGAAGTGTAACCCACATAAAAAGGTAAAAATATCTATTGGAATTTAGGGGAGGCCTATTCTTGCGCATCCAGCAAATATCGAGTAATTACACTTGTGAATTTATAATCCACATGCCCAAATCCTTCCATTCAAAGCAAATAAGCATTCATATATTTGCTGCGGATAGTATAATAAAATAAAATATAACATCTGTCCAGAATACAAATTAGACAGGAAAATATAATAACTCTGAAAGAAACTCTGTTAGTTGCAGATCGTAATATAGAATGCTGATGAAAGTAACAGGGAGTCAAAGATAATCTGAAGATACGCTCACTTGCTTATACTGAATCAACTCTCTCAATATAGTAAGTAATATAGTTGTCCGGCCTTATAAGGCTCGATATATATAACTGCTATGCCGTAGTAGGCTCGCTCATAGGCGCTCGGCCATACAAAGCTCTGTATCTCAGCCAACTGGGCTTGCTCGTTGGCTCTCGGCCACAGTAGCCTTGATATATAACTTACCATGTGATCAGAGGTTGCCCAATAGGGGTCTGCCCACCGATTATAGCTCGATGGTGGTGAAAATTATATAATACTGTATAACCTCTGCTCTCTTGACTGGAAAAAGATAATACTCAATTGAATATAAAGTCCTGATAAGGGAGAATAATGTAACTTATGAGACTAGGATAATATATATAAATTCGGCAGTATGAACTTTTCTTTATTCATCATATTCAAACTCATGTAGTTACGAGATCATGCCAAAATAAAGGAAGGGCTTAGGCTTGACATACCTAAATCGATTCTCTTGACAATCCCTCTAACACCCGTTGATTGTGACAACACGTAACAGCGGATCGAAGTTGGGGAAAATCTGTATGCTTATAATCTCCAAATAATCTCATTCCCGAACTGATGTCGATTAGCTTATGACGAAATTGTAATGTACAAAAATGCAAAATGTAACATCTCATTTCCGAGCTTATATCAATTTACTTATGACGTACTTCCATGTACGAAAACATGGGGTGTAACAATACCGCCTTAAAATGTGCAGCAAGTGTAATATGAGTACGAAAATAACGTGTACCTAATAAGTATCAAGCCTAATCTCGAAGTGGTAGAGACGAGATAGCCGACTTTGACACTCACTATGGGTCAATAATAATAATTGGAATAAATTATAATTATTCAAATCAGCATGGTTCACAGAGTTAACAATAATTTTATTCAATTAGCAGAAATAATAAGAATCCTTCAAATGCAATAATTTTTCAATTTATTAATTAAATCATGTAATTTCAATAAAACTTCCAATTTATAAAATAGTTTTACAATCTACAATTCAATTTCAACAAATTTTTAATTTATCAATTAGTCTCATTTACAGGAATAACAATAATTCCTTAACGAGCAGGAATAATAACTCATTAAATTTTAAAGATTTTTAATTTATCAATTAACTTCGCAAGCTGAAATAAACTATTAAGGTATCGTGTAATTATTATTATTAAGAACGATTTCTGCCGAGGACGTACGGACCGATCCAGAGTGTCGTGTACACTGTCGAGGGACGTGCGGCACGATCCATAGATGCATCTATCCTGCCGAGGCATTTGGCCCGCTCCACAAGAAAGGAGGATGTTTTATTATGTACCTCCGAAAAAAGAGTATATTTTTTAAAGATAAATTCGGGAGGAAGAACAATTTCTTTTAACAAATAATTAATTTAAACAGAAAATCAAGCATATGAGATTTCCATCCTTTAATATCTTTATCTGATAATTCACAATATATTCATATATATCAATTAATATTAATTAAACAAAGAATACAATTTACACAAATAATTCATGCTTTGAGTCCTATACTACCCGGACTTTAACATTAATAGTAACTACGCACGGACTCTCGTCACCTCGTGCGTACGTAGCCCCCGCAATTAGCAACAATTATTCAATTTAATCCCTATGGGGTAATTTTTCCCTCACAAGATTAGACAAGAGAATTACCTCATCTTGCTCCAATTTAATCCACTAGAAGGCACTTTCCACGATTATCCAACTCTGTCTTACTCAAATCTAACCAAAATAATTCGATATAATCATTAAAAATTATAGGAATCAGTTCTATAAGAAAATACTATATTTTTAATAAAAAATCCGAAATAAATTAAAAATTTATTCGTGGGACCCACGTCTCGGAATTCAGAAAAAATTACGAAATATAAACATCCACTCAACCACGAGTCTACCCATACCAAAATTACTAAATTCCGATAATAATTCGGCCCTCAAATCCTCAAATCTATCCAAGAAAGTTTTCAAACTTTTCCAACTTAATTCACCAATTAAATGATAAAAATAGTGATGGATTCGGGTAATTTAACCAATATTGAGTTAAGAATACTTACCCCATTATTTTCTCTGAAAATCTCCCAAAAATCGCCTAAATTCGAGTACCAAATAGTTAAAATAGAAAATGGGACGAAGTCCCATTTTTAGAACTTAAACTCTTTGCCCAGTGATTTCTTCTACGCGATCGCGTAGCACGAATTTTACTGCCCAAACATTAACCCTACGCGATCGCGAAAAATCTCATGCGATCGCGAAGCACAGTCTCCGCAAGCCTACGCGATTGCGAGCCTCCTCACACGATCGCGAAGCATTAAGCGTGTGATCAGCTTCTGCTTCGTTTCATCTTCGCGAACGCAGCCTTAGCCGCGCGTTCACATAGCACAACTGAATCCAACCTACGTGATCGCGGACTTGCCCACGCGATCGAATAGAACAAAGTCTCAGCTGCCAAATTAAGCCTACGCAATCGCAACCTAATCCACGCGATCGCGTATAAGGAAATCAGAAGAAAATTTCCAGCAGCTATCAGCAATGTTCCAAAAGCCAAAAATGATCCGTTAGCCGTCCGAAACTCACCCGAGCCCCTCGGGACCTCAACCAATTATGCCAACAAGTCTTAAAATATCACACGAATTTATTCGAAACCTCAAATCATATCAAACAACGCTAAAACCATGAATCATTCTCCAATTCAAGCTTAATAAAACTTAAAATTTTCAACTTCTTCATTCTTTACCGAAACATATCAAAACAAGTCCGATTGACCTCAAATTTTGCACACAAGTCATAAATGACATAACGAAGCTATGAAAATTTTCAGTACTGGATTCCGACTCCGATATCAAAAAGTCAACTCCCCGGTCAAACTTCCAAACTTAAATTCCTATTTTAGCCATTTCAAGCCTAATTTAACTACGGACTTTCAAATAAAATTCCGAACACGCTACTAAGTCCAAAATTATCATACGGAACTGTTGGAATCGTCAAAATCCTATTCCGGGGTCGTTTTCTCAAAATGTTGACCGAAGTCAAACTTAGCACTTTAAGGCCAACTTAAAGAACCAAGTATTCCGGTTTCAACCCAAACACTTCCAAATCCAGAACTAACTATCCCCGCAAGTCATAAATCATTAAAAGCACATGCGAGAAATTTTATTTTAGGGAACGGGATTCTAAAAGTCAAAATGACTGGTTGGGTCGTTACATTTAGAGTCTTTTCATTTCGTTGTACTGTTAATTTTTAATCAAATAGTATTGTATATTCGGTCCCCATGATCATTCCATGTATTCAGTTAGAGTTCGTGACTCAGTACTACCAGTCTTGGAAGGTTGTATATTGCAATTATTTCCGCTGTTGGTTTACATTAAAAATAATGGCTTCAAAATGTAATTGAAATCGGCTTACCTAGTCTTAGAGACTAGGTGCTATCACGATGCCTGTGGTGGGATTTTGGGTCGTGACACATGTTTAATTTATGTTGTTTGATAGTTGGTTGTTTCATTAGTTACTTGAATTGTTATAAATATTACTGTTCGTTTTGTAGTAGGTATTGGATTTTGGATTGTTATATTAGTTTTTTATTTAATTGTTAGGTGTTTGGTTGGCTGTTTTATTTGGCAGGTAGTGTAATTAGAAATACAGCTGGATTCTCCTTAAAAATGCCAAGATTTGTGACTGATCCGACACAAATTTCACTAGGAATTACCTAGATTTGCGACTGATTCAGTCGCAAATTAAAAATTTCTAACAATATTTAATTAATATTTGTGACTAAATTAATCACAAATGAAGAATTTTTGATATTTTTAACTAATTAATAATCAATATTTACATCTGTTTCAATCGAATTAATTAATTAAAAATTAATTTTAGTTTTAGTTTTTCGATAGAATCAATCGAAACTTTTTATTTATATTTATTTTTTTAACTCTGGTCAGCGACCGAATTAGTCGCTAAATTTGCGACTGATTCGGTCGCAAATTGCTTAATTTCAAATGTCCCTGCATTTTTCAATTTGCGACTGAATTCTTTGCAATTGTTCGACTAATTCAGTCGCAAATAGGTTGCGACCACGTGTTTTTCGGCTGACACTTTTCAGTCACAAATCGGTCGAAAAAATACGATTTTTGACCGATTTGCGACTGATTTGACGGTCGCAAATTTGTTATTTTTTAGTAGTGAAATTCGATCACTTATTGGGTGCTATCTTTTTGAAATTATGTGTTAATGTATTATTTTATGACCCTGTTAAAAACGTTGGGTCGGATTAAGTGAATCAAAAATAAGGTCAATTTTTTGTTTCAGCCCGAGATTGCCACGTGGCCCAATGAGAAGCTGCCACATCACTAAATTGAATGCCCCTAAATTTCGTTGTTAGACGCGGGGGCAATTTTGTTAATATAATTAACGTCGTGTGCTTTTTTGGACAGATAGGTGGACAGAGGGTATCTGTAAACCATTTAGCAAACGATAAGGATAGCTTAAGGGATTTTATCAAGGTAATATCATTTCCTTCAAGATGAAAGAGGCTGAAAAATCTGGAGTAGAGCTCTCTTACAAAAATTTGGTGATTGGGGAAGAAGAAGGAAGTGAGGAGGGGTGGGTCTGATCTTGAAGACATGGTTGGGGGAGGGGGGAGTGAAAAAGTAAAAGAAAAGGGAAAAGGTGATTAAAAAATGAAAAAAAGAAAAAATATTTAAAAATAGGTTTTTATATTACATTGACACATGGCAATGATTTTAGATTTTTTATTTTTTTTAATAACTTCATTAGCTGAAATTAAAAGTAAGGACAAAAATGATATATTATTTGTCAAGGCAGGGGCAAATAAATGCCCAACTATTAACGGCAATTTTGACCATTTTTCATAATATCAAAGAAAATGATCTCCTGCGCCTGCTTAAAACTTGAATGGAAGAAAATAATCTTCTAAAGATCTCTCGTAATTTATTTGTAAATATTGTGTGTTATTTTTTTACCGATCTTATGTGAACAAGTTTCTATAAGAAAATATAATATTTATAATTAATTACAAGATCAGTTCTCCATCAATTTCACATGGCATAAATCATTCTCCCCTTCTGCATTTTTCATTAATTTGTTCTTGAGTAAGGTTCTTAGTATAGTCCCATCCATAAACCCCCCAGTCTTCCCTGTATACCAAATAGCAAATTAACTCTGTTTTTTCAGGAGTTCTACAGTTTATGATTATCTGAAATAAAACTAAGAAAAAAATACAAATTTCCAACACCACCATAATTTGCTTACAACACATTTTTTGGGGGATATATATGTCCTGCAAAATAATACTTTTGTTAGTACCAATAAATATTCTGGTAACCATCTTTTCTGAAATATAAACTAATTGGCAGCTTATTAGAAGATATCATTTTTGAAGTGTAATCCACATAAAAAGGTAAAAATATCTACTGGAATTTAGGGGAGGCCTATTCTTGCGCATCCTGCAAATATCTAGTAATTACACTTGTGAATTTAAAATCCACATGCCCATATCCTTCCATTCAAATGCAAATAAGCATTCATATATTTGATGCGGATAGTATAATAAAATAAAATACAACATATGTCCAGAATACAAATTAGACAGGAAAATATAATAACTCTGAAAGAGACTCTATTATTTGCGGATCGTAATATAGAATGCTGCTCACCCATGTCCCCCACAATTATTAACCACACCTCTGCGCCCACAAGGCCGCTATACATATATATATATCTGCATAATAAAATGTGCAGCAAGTGTAGTATGAGTACGAAAACAATGTGTACCTAATAAGTATCAAGCCTAATCTCGAAGTGGTAGAGACGAGATAACCGACTTTGACACTCACTATGGGTCAATAATAATAATTGGAATAAATTATAATTATTCAAATCAGCATGGTTCACAGAGTTAACAATAATTTTATTCAATTAGCAGAAATAATAAGAATCCTTCAAATGCAATAATTTTCCAATTTATTAATTAAATCATGTAATTTCAATAAAACTTCCAATTTATCAAATAGTTTTACAAGCTGCAATTCAATTTCAACAAATTTTTAATTTATCAATTAGTCTCATTTACAGGAATAACAATAATTCCTTAAGGAGCAGGAATAATAACTCATTAAATTTCAAAGATTTTCAATTTATCAATTAGCTTCGCAAGCTGAAATAAACTATTAAGGTATCGTGTAATTATTATTATTAAGAACGATTTCTGCCGAGGACGTACGGCCCGATCCAGAGTGTCGTGTACACTGCCGAGGGACGTGTGACACGATCCATAGATGGATCTATCCTGCCGAGGCATTCGGCTCGCTCCACAAGAAAGGAGGATATTTTCTTATGTACCTCCGGAAAAAGAGTATATTTTTTAAAGATAAATTCGGGAGGAAGAACAATTTCTTTTAACAATTAATTAATTTAAACAGAAAATCAATTATATGAGATTTCCATCCTTTAATATCTTTATCTGACAATTCACAATATATTCATATATATCAATTAATATTAATTAAATAAAGAATACAATTTACACAAATAATGCATGCTTTGAGTCCTATACTACCCGGACTTTAACATTAATAGTAACTCCGCACAGACTCTCGTCACCTCATGCGTACGTAACCCCCGCAATTAGCAACAATTATTCAATTTAATCCCTATCGGGTAATTTTCCCCTCACAAGATTAGACAAGAGAATTACCTCGTCTTGCTCCAATTTAATCCACTAGAAGGTCCTTTCCACGATTATCCAACTCTGTCTGGCTCGAATCTAGCCAAAATAATTTGATACAATCACTAAAAATTATAGGAATCAGTTCTATAAGAAAATACTACATTTGTAATAAAAATTCCGAAATTAATTAAAACTTTGTCCGTGGGACCCACATCTCGGAATCCAGAGAAAGTTTTGAAATATGAACACCCACTCAACCACGAGTCTACCCATACCAAAATCACTAAATTCCGATAACAATTCAGCCCTCAAATCCTCTAATCTATCCAAGAAGGTTTTCAAACTTTTCCAACTCAATTCACCAATTAAATGATAAAAATAGTGATGGATTCGGGTAATTTAACCAATATTGAGTTAAGAACACTTACCCCATTATTTTCTCTGAAAATCTCCCAAAAATCGCCTAAATTCGAGTTCCAAATCGTTAAAAATAGAAAATGGGACGAATCGTTAAAAATAGACTTAAACTCTCTGCCCAGTGATTTCTTCTACGCGGTCACATAGCACGAATTTTACTGCCCAAACATTAACCCTACGCGATCGCGAAAAATTCCACACGATCGCGAAGCACAGTCTCTACAAGCCTACGCGATCGCGAGCCTCCTCACGCGACCGCGAAGCATTAAGTGCGTGGTCAGCTTCTGCTTCGTTTCATCTTCGCGAACGCAGCCTTAGCCGCGCGTTCGCATAGCACAACTAAATCCAACCTACACGATCGCGGATTTGCCCACGCGATCGCATAGAACAAAGTATCAGCTGCCAAATTAAGCCTACGCAATCGCAACCCAATCCACGCGATCGCGTATAAGAAAATCAGAAGAAAATTTCCAGCAGTTATCAGCAATGTTGCATAAGCCAAAAATGATCTGTTAGCCATCCGAAACTCACCCGAACCCCTCGGGACCTTAACCAGTTATACCAACAAGTCCTAAAATATCACACGAACTTAGTCGAAACCTCAAATCACATCAAACAACGCTAAAACCACGAATCATTCTCCAATTCAAGCTTAATGAAACTTAAAATTTTCAACTTCTGCATTTGGTACCGAAACCTATCAAAACAAGTCCGATTGACCTCAAACTTTGCACACAAGTCATAAATGACATAACGAAGCTATGAAAATTTTCAGTATTGGATTCCGACTCCGATATCAAAAAGTCAACTCCCCGGTCAAACTTCCAATTTTAAATTCCTATTTTAGCCATTTCAAGCCTGATTTAACTACGGACTTTCAAATAAAATTTCGAACACGCTACTAAGTCCAAAATCATCATACGGAGCTGTTGGAATCGTCAAAATCCTATTCCGAGGTCGTTTTCTCCAAATGTTGACCGAAGTCAAACTTAGCACTTTAAGGCCAACTTAAAGAACCAAATATTCCGGTTTCAACCCAAACACTTCCAAATCCCGAACCAACCATCCCCGCAAGTCATAAATCATTAAAAACACATGCGGGAAGTTTTATTTTAGGGAACGGAATTCTAAAAGTCAAAACGACCGGTTGGATCGTTACACTTACAGTCTTTTCATTTTATTATACTGTTAATTTTTAATCAAACAGTATTGTATATTCAGTCCCCGTGATCATTTCATGTATTCAGTTAGAGTTCGTGACTCAGTACTACCAGTCTTGGGAGTTTGTATATTGTAATTATTTCCGCTGTTGGTTTATATTAAAAGAAATGGCTTCAAAATGTAATTGAAATTGGCTTACCTAGTCTTAGAGACTAGGTGCCATCACGACGCCTGTGGTGGGATTTTGGGTCGTGAAACATGTTTAATTTATGTTGTTTGATAGTTGGTTGTTTCATTAGCTATTTGAATTGTTATAAATATTACTGTTCGTTTTGTAGTAGGTATTGGATTTTGAATTGTTATATTAGGTTTTTGGTTAATTGTTAGGTGTTTGGTTGGTTGTTTTATTTGGCAGGTGGTGTAATTAGAAATGCAGCTGGATTCTGCTTAAAAATGCCAAGATTTGTGACTGATCCGACACAAATTTCACTAGAAATTACCCAGATTTGCGACTGATTCAGTCACAAATTAAAATTTTTTAACAATATTTAATTAATATTTGCGACTAAATCAATCACAAATGGAGAATTTCTGATTCTTTTAATTAATTAATAATCAATATTTACGTCTGTTTCAATCGAATTAATTAATTAAAAATTAATTTTATTTTTAGTTTTTCGATAGAATCAATCGAAACTTTTTATTTATATTTATTTTTTTAACTCTGGTCAGCGACTGAATCAGTCGCTAAATTTGCGACTGATTCGGTCGCAAATTGCTTAATTTCAAATGTCCTCGCATTTTTTAATTTGCAACTGAATCCGTCGCAATTTTTTGACTGATTCAGTTGCAAATATATTGCGACCACGTGTTTTCCGGCTGACACTTTTCAGTCGCAAATCAGTCAAAAAAATACGATTTTTGACCGATTTGCGACTGATTTGACTGTCTCAAATTTGTTATTTTTTAGTAGTGAAATTCCATCACTTATTGGGTGCTATCTTTGTGAAATTATGTGTTAATGTATTATTTTATGACCCTGTTAAAAATGTTGGGTCAGATTAAGTGGGTCAAAAATAAGGTCAATTTTTTTGTTTCAGCCCGAGATTGCCACGTGCCTCAATGAGAAACTGCCACATTACTAAATTGAATGCCCCCAAATTCCGTCGTTAGACGCGGGGGCAATTTTGTTAATATAATTAACATCGTGTGCTTTTTTGGACGGATAGGTGGACGGAGGGTATCTGTAAACTATTTAGCAAACGATAGGGATTGTTTAGGGGATTTTCTCAAGGTAATATCATTTCCTTCAAGATTAAAGAGGCTGAAAAATCTGGAGTAGAAGACTAAGCTCCGCTCTCTTACAAAACTTTGGTGATTGGGGAAGAAGAAGGAAGTGAGGAGGGATGGGTCTGATCTTGAAGACATGGTTGGGGATGGGGGAGTGAAAAAGTAAAAGAAAAGGGAAAAGGTGATAAAAAAAAAGAAAAAAAGAAAAAATATTTAAAAATACGTTTTTATATTACATTGACACATGGCAATGATTTTAGATTTTTTATTTTTTTTAATAACTTCATTAGCTGAAATTAAAAGTAAGGACAAAAATGATATATTATTTGTCAAGGCAGGGGCAAATAAATGCCCAACTATTAACGGCAATTTTGACCATTTTCCATAATATCAAAGAAAATGATATCCTACGCCTGCTTAAAACTTGAATGGAAGAAAATAACCTTCTAAAGATCTCTCGTAATTTATTTATAAATATTGTGTGTTATTTTTAACCGATCTTATGTGAACAAGTTTCTATAAGAAAATATAATATTTATAATTAATTACAAGATAAGTTCTCCATCAATTTCACATGGCATAAATCTTTCTCCCCTTCTGCATTTTTCATTAATTTGTTCTTGAGTAAGGTTCTTAGTATAGTCCCATCCATAAACCCCCCAGTCTTCCCTGCATACCAAATAGCAAATTAACTCTGTTTCTTCAGGAGTTCTACAGTTTACCATCGTCTCAGGAAATAAAACTAAGACAAAAATGCAAATTTCCAACACCACCATGATTTGCTTACAACACATTTTTTCGGGATATATATGTCCTGCAAAATAATACTTTTGTTAGTACCAATAAATATTATGGTAACCATCTTTTCTGAAATATAAACTAATTGGCAGCTTATTAGAAGATATCATTTTTGAAGTGTAATCCACATAAAAAGGTAAAAATATCTACTGGAATTTAGGGGAGGCCTATTCTTGCGCATCAAGCAAATATCGAGTAATTACACTTGTGAATTTAAAATCCACATGCCTAAATCCTTCCATTCAAATGCAAATAAGCATTCATATATATAATTAGAATGAAATGAAACGTAAATGTGATTTTTAATTACGTATATATAAAAAAACCTAGCTTATTGAGAACAATAATTTTGGATGAAAAATATTATCCATAAATATTACCTAGTTATATAAGTTGATTCTCAGATAAAATACCACAAAAGTTTTTCATTTAACTGGATTTATACTACAATACTGAATAAAATAAGAATATATAAAGTCATGTAGATGAAATGAAAAAAGGAACTAATGGATAGATGTTCTTTTTACTTTTCACCACTAATTATCCAATGTTTTCTTTAGTTACATTTACACTTCATTCACTTGATTTTTACGATTTTGCTTTTTAATCTATTTATTTATTTGCAAAATCATAAAATAATTCATTTTGTGAGGGTTAACAGAGGAAGTAAGTAATGAAGAAAATAAAGGTTAGAAGGGGAGGGAAAAATCTATCAAAATGGACCTTTTACGAACTTTCTCCATCGTTAGTGCTTGCTCTTATTTCCTAACGATGAGAATTATTAAGGTAAATCATAAAAAGGACAGGTTAAATAAAAATTATTACATACGTTAGGGGTACGAAATAAAAAAAATCATTAAATATATATTTCCACAAATTAAAGTATAGATATACTTCAAGAAATAAATAAAAATTATGTTCGCTTACGCAATTTACTAGTCAAGTTGTGTCTGCCAAACAATTTGGTTCTGATTGGTAATGCTTTATCCATTTTATGTGAGACAAGAAATGGATCATAAATAGGTCCTTAATATTGTAACGTAAGGTCCAACTTTATTTACTCCTTTTGGAGTTTCAGAAAAGGAGAGGAAACATTCATCGCATGCATGCGTTAATTAACCTACATTGAATGTTTTCTTTTGCTAATTGATTATTACATATGACGAAAATTTTATTTTGAATGATATAAACTTTCCAATTAGCAAATCTTTTTTTAAGGGAAAAAGGTTGTTCCACCAAAACGTTTGAAGACAAAAAATATAATTTGCTCAATCAAAACATGTTGAAGTGAAAACAAAAACAAAAATTACAATTTTGCAATAATACATGAGTAGCTTTACACTAGTTACTCCACTTGTTTACGAAAAAAAACATCTGAAATAGCTAGTAGTACAACAAGAGCAACCTCTACTGGCAATATTTGCCACAAGGATAGGGGCAGTAAACCCCTTGGAATCCACTTCTACCAAAAAACCAGTCTCCAACAGCTTCAGCAATTGTCTGTTACAATGAGTTAGTATCAAACTTCAAATAACAACACAAGAAAGCTGAAAAATTACAGTAATATAAAGAAAAAAAGAAATGAAAATATGACCTTGTTAGCTATTGTTGGAGAGTTGTTGTCGGACCAATAGCTTTGTATTTCAATGCCATGGTGGAAATGGCAAGAAGAAATGAAATAACCTCTTAATATACTTGGTCCTAATTCGTTCACTGCCTCTAAAAATGTCAACCTAAAATCTTGAAGAGTTTGAATTTGACTTGGTGAGCATTTATTTATATCTTTCTTGCATGTATCCCAAACATGTTCAGGGTCAGCAACACCTTCGGGAACCAAAATGTTGTTTATCTAATTTTCAAGAATCAATAGGCAAACCCTTAGAATTTGAAGGAAAATAAAATATATTCAGAAATGAATTAGTTATTATCATATATAGAAATTGATTTTCAAACCTGCCAAGAATCATAAGCCGAATTAATGATGAAAAGTGGCGTGCAAATATGTGGTGCTGCATACTGAGGGAAGAAGCACTGCCAAATCATTGGATTGTATACTTATTAGTTAGAAAGATCATGTTGGACAATTTATTTACACAATAAATAAATAAATAAAACTATTCTTACCAAACTTGGGTCTAAGCTCAAGAATGTGCAAGAGAGTGATAGGTTCTTGGCAGATCCCTAAAGTACACGCCAAAGAGAGTCAATAATGTTTTATAAAAAGCAATAAAGAATAATAAAAGAGAAACAATTTACTAAATGATGGTTCTTACATGCAAAGTAACAACTCTCTTAAAATACTCTTTAATATGCGGCTCACCAGTTATAGTTTTTCTGCATAAACTCATACAAGAATTAGTTAAAAAGAGAAACACACACTTGAAAGTTTTCTGGGATTCATGAACTTACGCATTAATAAAGAAACCAGCATCAGAGATGCATTTGACTCTAGCAGTCAAGGAGAAAAAAAGTCGGAATTTGTCACAATGTAGGATTGCACCCAACCCTCCTGCTGAAGTTCCACTAAGGATGGCCTATCATCAAAGTTTAAAAATTTCTTATATTTTTAGCCATATAATTAGAGAGAAATAACAGGACTATATATGAGGGGGAAATGGAACGTACATTTTCAGCATATATCATCCCTTCATGGTATAATAATTCCTCCATGATTGCTTTGAATATTCTTGCACCTCTGAAGTGGAGATTAGTAGCCTGAAAATTTTTGGTACTTTTAATTAGGAAAGTTACACCAATACAAATTCCAAGCACTAATAAGAAGATAGTCTAACTTACGGGTCAACTTTTTCAATATCTCCGGTATATGATGATCCATCGCAATATCTAACCTTGACCCGGTTCCAGTTGTAAAAGTCTAAATATATGTTGATTTTTTTTAGTACGAAAATATATGTTGACTTAAGAGTTAAGAATATCACAATATCATAAAGAAGTAAAGAGTAAAAAAAAGGGGTAAATGCATTATATATTTAACTACCTGGGTTTAGTTGAGAATCGTTGCTTAGAACTCCCATAAAATAACCAATCTTAGATATATTTTTCGAAGTTCCATATTCTTTAGTAGCACGATCTTGGCAGTCAGAAGTAGAGTCACACCACCCCCCGCCCTTAGAAATTCAGAGTTGCAGATGAGTAAAATCTTTTAACGAAAATACAAACACTAACCAAAATAACAGAAAATATGAGTTTATTATACCTGAAGTTGAATAAGCCAGTTATAAACCCCCGAGCCAGTTCCCGGATGAAAGTTGAATGCGGGAGCACTTCCATCTAAGCAAACTATATAAAACAAAACACATTAACCAAATTAACATAAACACAAAAAAATAAGACATTTCCCAATCTACAAAAGTTAAGAAAATTGATAAATATAATCGAGGGAGTTGTTCTATAAAGAAACTCATCACCTGCTCCTTTTGCAATTGCACTCTCTAGGAGTGTTGTATTGACAACGAGGTTCGCTTCAGTTGTCGCCCAAATACACAGTAGAGAAACTAAAACATAGATAATGTCAAAATGTTAGTAATAAATTAAAATACACTTTAAAAGGTGTCAATATACTTAAAATATATACGTTGAATTCCATTTATCTTTTGAGTAATAGCCATGTCCATTTGAAAGTTTTGGTAGGACGTACGTTTTTCATTCTTAAAATTTCTATATAACTTTAACAACAGAAAAGAAAAGACTAAATTAATATATTATACATCAGTGGAAAACAAGGAAAGATTACCAAGCACCGCATATGTGGCCGCCATGAACACTGAACTACAATCCATCACTGAGTTAAACTTGAAGAAGCAGAAAATAGAAGTTTAGAGATATTTGTGAGTTGCTTTGTCTACAACAGAGGCAGAGTACATGGCTATTACGGAGGCTGTGAAGGAGGCAATTTGGCTTCAGGGGTTGCTAAAGGAGCTTGGTATTGAACAAAAAAATATTACAATTTTTTGTGATAGTCAAAGTGCTATTCAATTAGCGAAGAACCAAGTTTATCATGCAAGGACGAAGCACATTGATGTTCGGTATCATTTCGTACGAGAAATCATAGAAGAAGGTGGAGTCACGGTGAAGAAAATTCATACTACGGAGAACCCTGCTGATATGCTGACAAAAGTGGTGACTGCGGTCAAGTTTCAACATTGTTTGGATTTGATCAACATTGTTGAACACTAAAGATTGAAGATGAAGACACAACCAAAATTTGTTATTGAGAGAAAATTGAAGATGTGGAATTTTGCCAAGGTGGAGATTTGTTGAAATTGGCAAAAGTACCACATCGGTGGATGACAATTTTGAATGAGAATTTCACCCTATAAAAGGAGGCCTAATGTTTAGGATTTAAATACACCTCTCATTTGCCTTTTATCTTCTTAAGGCATTTGTATCTTCTCTCTTTAGTATTATTTCACTTGTAATTTTGGAGTGGAATAAAATATTGATTGTGTCCGAGGAAGTAGGCAAAATTGGCCGAACCTCGTAAATTCTGGTGTTCTTTTATTGTTGTCTTATTGTCTTGTTTATTATTTAGTGGTTGTCATAATTTTTGGTATAGTAGTTGTGACTCATTCACACTATATACATTTGGCTTCCGCAACAATTGGTATCAGAGCCAAGGTACTGTCTAAGTATGCTCTGTGGTTGCAGCATAGTCTGATCTTCCACATCAGAAAAGATCTATCTTGGTAACTGAGTCAAGGTTCTGTCTGAGTATGCTCTGTGGTTGCAGCTTAGTCTGATCTTCCACATCAGAAAGGAAATAATCTTGATTTGTGTCGTCAGCTACTAAATAATATTTGTGTCAAAATGGTAGACAATAAACAAGAAGAATCTACATCAAGTGTCAATAATACGTCATCGTTGGCATCTTCGCTTATGACAAGAATTGTGTCAAATGCGAAATTTGCGGTAGAAATTTTTAACGGGTCAGGACATTTTGGGATGTGGCAAGGCGAGGTTCTAGATGTTCTTTTTCAACAAGGGCTAGATCTTCCCATTGAAGAAAAGAAGCCAAATGTTATTGGAGAAGAAGATTGGAAAATTATCAATCGTGTTGCTTGCGGTACCATTCGATCCTACCTTGCTAGAGAGCAGAAATATCCATACACAAAGGAAACTTCTGCAAGTAAATTATGGAAAGCACTGGAGGATAAATTTTTGAAGAAAAACAGTCAAAATAAATTGTACATGAAGAAGAGACTGTTTCGCTTCACCTATGTTCCTGGTACCACAATGAATGAACATATCACCAGTTTCAATAAGTTGGTCACAGATTTGCAAAATATGGATGCAACTTTTGATGATGGTGACTTGGCCTTGATGTTGTTGGGGTCACTTCCTAATGAGTACGAGCACCTTGAAACTACTCTACTCCATGGAAATGACGAAATTTCTCTCAGAGAAGTTTGTTCGGCTTTGTACAGCTATGAACAAAGAAAGGGAGAAAAACAGAAGGGCGGAGAAGGAGAAGCACTAATTGTGAGGGGTCGTCCTCAAAATCAAACGAGGACTAAGAAGGGAAGATCCAAGTCGAGATCTAGACCCAGCAAAGATGAATGTGCCTTTTGTCGAGAAAAGGGGCACTGGAAGAAAGACTGTCCGAAGTTGAAGAATAAGGCCAGACATAACAATGGAAAGGCCATTATGGATTCAAATGTAGCTGATTGTGATGATTCAGACTTCTCATTAGTTACAACAGAGTTATCAACATCATCAGACATATGGTTGATGGACTCGGCTTGTAGCTATCATATGTGTCCCAACAAGGACTGGTTCGTGAATTTTCAAGAAGGAGAATATGGAGTCATCCACACAGCGGATAACAGCCCTCTTACCTCATATGGCATTGGTTCAATAAGATTAAGAAGCCATGATGGAATGATCAGAACATTAATAGATGTTCGATATGTACCGGGTTTGAAGAAGAATCTCATCTCTGTGGGAGCCCTAGAATCAAAAGGGTTCAAAATCATTGCAGAAAATGGAGTGATGAGAATATGCTTCGGTGCACTAGTGGTAATGAAGGCCAATCGGAAGAACAATAACATGTACCGCTATCGTGGTAGTACAGTTATTAGGACAGCGACAGTGACATCCAGTGATGACAAAGAGGCAGAAGCAACCAAGCTATGACACATGCGCTTGGGACATGCTGGAGGGAAATCCTTGAAAGCTCTATCTGATCAAGGATTGTTAAAAGGCGTAAATACTTGCAACTTGGAGTTTTGCGAGCATTGTATCAAAGGGAAACAGACAAGGGTTAAATTTGGTACAGCGATCCATAATACTAAAGGCATTTTGGATTATGTACACTCTGATGTTTGGGGTTCTTCCAAAACACCTTCATTGGGTGGGAAGCACTATTTTGTAACCTTTGTTGATGATTTTTTCCGAAGAGTGTGGGTGTATACAATGAAGAGGAAAGATGAAGTGTTGGGAATTTTTCTCAAATGGAAGACGATGGTGGAGAATCAAACAGGCAGGAGGATCAAGTGTATTCGCACAGACAATGGAGGTGAATACAAAAATGATCATTTCAATAAGGTTTGTGAAAATGAAGGCATCGTCCGACACTTCACTGTCAGACATACACCACAACAGAATAGAGTGGCAGAACGTATGAACCGGACTTTACTGGAGAAGGTACGGTGTATGTTGTCCAATGCTGGCTTGGGCAAAGAATTTTGGGCTGAGGCAATTACATATGCATGCCACCTCATTAATCATCTACCATCTGCTGCTATTGATGGCAAGACACCATTTGAAAAATGGTATGGAAAACCTGCTGTAGATTATGACTCTTTGCACGTGTTTGGCTCAATTGCATACTATCATGTGAAAGAGTCAAAATTGGATCCGAGAGCAAAGAAGGCTATATTTATGGGGATTACTTCTGGAGTCAAAGGATACCGCTTATGGTGTCCAGAGACAAGGAATATTATATTCAGCAGAGATGTTACCTTTGATGAATCTGCCATAACAGATAAGGTGACAGTTGAAGATGTCAAACAAACTGGTGGTGCATCAAAGCAGGTGGAGTTTGAGGGAAAATTTATTTTTCCTACACAAGAAGCAGAGGAGGAAACTCATAAAGATTACCCCCTGGAAGAAGAGCCAGTAGAGAGGGAGATTCCAACTCAGGAACCTCGACAACAACTTGAATCAATAGCAACCAACAGGCCAAAAAGGACAATAACGAAACCTGTTCGTCTCATAGAGACAGTTGCTTGCGCAACCTCAATTGTAGCTGATGGTGTTCCTACCACTTATAAAGACACAATCCAAAGTTCAAAAGAAGATAAGTGGAGGATTGCCATAAATGAAGAAATGCAGTCCCTTCATCAGAATCATACATGGAAATTGGCCAATCTCCCGAAGGGAAAGAAAACAATTGGGTGCAAATGGGTATTTGCAAAGAAAGAAGGATTTCCTAACCAAGAAGATGTTTGATACAAAGCAAGATTGGTGGCCAAAGGATATGCTCAGAAGGAGGGAATTGATTATAATGAAGTATTTTCTCCAGTTGTAAAACATTCCTCCATTAGAATTATGTTGGCTTTGGTAGCACAATTGGATTTGAAACTAGTTCAGATGGATGTAAAAACTGCGTTTTTACATGGAAACTTGGAGGAGAAAATCTACATGAATCAGCCAGAAGGATTCAAAGTTGCTGGAAAAGAAAATATGGTATGCAAACTTGAAAAATCGTTGTACGGATTGAAACAATCTTCTAGACAGTGGTACAAGCGATTTGACAAGTTTATATTGCGGCAAGGGTACAAGAGAAGCAAATACGATCATTTTGTGTATTTGCGCAAACTTAATGATGGTTTCTTTGTATATCTTCTCCTATATGTTGATGATATGTTGATAACTTCCAAGAATTCGGAAGAAATTGATAAGTTGAAGATTCAACTGAAGGAGGAGTTCGAGATGAAGGATCTGGGTGAGGCAAAGAAAATTCTTGGCATGGAGATAATAAGAGATAGACGTTCAAAGAAACTCTGTTTATCTCAGAAAGAATATTTGAAGAGAGTACTACAGCGTTTTGGCATAGATAAGAAGACTAAGCCAATTAGTACGCCACTTGCTCCCCATTTTAAGCTAAGTACTACTATGTCGCCAAAGGATGAAACTGAACAGGAGTATATGTCAAGGGTACCATACGCAAATGTTGTTGGTAGCTTGATGTATGCAATGGTTTGTACGAGACCTGACATTTCACAAGCCGTTGGAGTTATTAGCAGATATATGCATAATCCAGGAAAGGAGCATTGGCAAGCTGTGAAATGGATTCTACGGTATATTCATAGTACTGTAGATGTTGGGTTAGTTTTTGAGCAGGAAGGCAATCGGTCTGTAGTTAGATATTGTGACTCAGATTTTGCGGGTGATCTGGACAAACGAAGGTCAACTACTGGTTATGTGTTTACTTTTGCAAAGGCACCAGTTAGTTGGAAGTCTACTTTGCAGTCAACAGTTGCTTTGTCTACAACAGAGGCAGAGTACATGGCTATTACAGAGGCTGTGAAGGAGGCAATTTGGCTTCAGGAGTTGCTAAAGGAGCTTGGTATTGAACAAAAAAATATTATAATTTTTTGTGATAGTCAAAGTGCTATTCAATTAGCGAAGAAACAAGTTTATCATGCAAGGACGAAGCACATTGATGTTCGGTATCATTTCGTACGAGAAATCATAGAAGAAGGTGGAGTCACGGTGAAGAAAATTCATACTACGGAGAACCCTACTGATATGCTGACAAAAGTGGTGACTGCGGTCAAGTTTCAACATTGTTTGGATTTGATCAACATTGTTGAACACTAAATATTGAAGATGAAGACACAACAAAAAAATTTTATTGAGAGAAAATTGAAGATATGGAATTTTGCCAAGGTGGAGATTTGTTGAAATTGTCAAAAGTCCCACATCGGTGGATGACAATTTTGAATGGGAATTTCACCCTATAAAAGGAGGCCTAATATTTAGGATTTAAACACAGCTCTCATTTGCCCTTTTATCTTCTTAAGGCATTTGTATCTTCTCTCTTTAGTATTATTTCACATGTAATTTTGGAGTGAAATAAAATATTGATTGTGTCCGAGGAAGTAGGCAAAATTGGCCGAACCTCGTAAATTCTGGTGTTCTTTTATTGTTGTCTTATTGTCTTGTTTATTATTTAGTGGTTGTCATAATTTTTGGTATAGTAGTTGTGACTCATTCACACTATATACATTTGGCTTCCGCAACAATTGGTATCAGAGCCAAGGTACTGTCTAAGTATGCTCTGTGGTTGCAGGATAAATTGTCATAACTCGGTTACTAAAAATATGTTTGCCTATGTGACCCTCTCTTTCTAATTTTGGAGCAGATTTAAGCTTTGCAGGACAAAGAATTTTATGGCCATGCATGTGACTCTCTGTTTCTCCCAACGTCGTCAGATGTGAGAAAGTAATAAAAAATACTTAAAATAAGGATCAAAAGTATTATCTAACCCAATTTTACATAAATTTCAACATTGTAAATTTAGTGAACAATATAATTTATGAATATCAGATTATTATAAAAGCATAATGAATATCTTGAAATCTGTTAATGTCTTAATGACCTTGATTAATTGACTATGATTTTGATATGTCGGGATTAATGTCGTTTAACAACTCTCCCAATATGGTGCCCATTACTCTTGAGTCTTCGCTTCTTATATATGTTCGTATGCAATTGATTTTCTTTTTTCAAGTTTAGTTTAATTATGTGAAAATTTTGAAATTTCTTGATGACTAAACTAATAGATGCGTTGAAATTTGTATTTGTCCCTTGACGACTAATGAGCCAGACCTGCAGAAACAGGAAAAAGAAGTTTAGCGATATGGATGCTTTTGAAATGTAAGAATACAACCTTGTTTATCAGCATACAAATCACAGCTCTATTTGTTGGGATTAAACATAATCCATTTTAAAGATGCTTCAGGAAAGTGTATGGGTCAAAATCTATCTCTAGAATACTTAAGTCAAGATGGCATTAGCGAAACATTTGTAGGCCACCACATGTCGAAGTGGCTTAAGGAACAATGAAGGTCGTGGTCGAAGAGTCAGCAAGTACTAAGATCGAGGAGTCGTTAAGGATCGAGGCCGAGGTCGAATACCTTTGACAAAATTATAACGGCTAGTTTCAAGATAAGACATTAAAAAAAATATTCTAGTGGATACTCTCTGCACTTGTACTATTAGGGTTTCTAGGAACATGTTCCCTATAAATAGAAAGAGACACAATGATACGGGACATGAGAGATTCACTTGTAAAATACATTTTGACTTTATAAAGAGAATGTAGTCTTATTACAAGCATACAAAAATAACCTTTTCACTTAGATTCTGGTCGACATTTTTCTACTGGATCCGAGAATAACTCGAATATTCAAAGGTTTATCCATCATTCATCATTGTCAGAAAAACATCCACTGATTTCATCTTTTTTCGGGTGGCTCATTCATTTTATTTACATAAATGTTATTTATTGCTATTCATCACTATTTAATGCTACATTACTTCTGTTGGGGTCCTTGAATATTGTCATTATTGTGCATCATCATAATCTTCGAAACATATCTACGCACTATTTATCATAATACCGAGAATTTCGTCTTTGGAATATTATTATTAACCAAGATTAACCCTTATTTGCATAAAACTAATTAGTTGAACCAAGATCTATATTTTTTGTCAAACAATTTGGCGCCGTTTGTGGAGATTTCTTAGTTAATGTTTTAGTTTCCTTTAGATCTACAGCTAACGCAAGTTACTAACCTCACAAACCCCAAGATCTTCTTCTTTCTTTGTACGTACTAAAACCTACATGGCAGGTAAGCAAGGAGAAAAGACAAAAGTAACAGGGGATTTCCCTAGCAACCTCATGAACGCTATCAACGAAAGCTGTGAAACAGTAGGCGAGGAAGTGACGCCTACCGCTTCCCCTAGTCGCTAGAGGTCGCCTCCCCCCCAATGTAGCATAACAAAACCCAATGGAAAAGGGGCCTCCACGTCCGCAAAAGAAGGGAAGCCCCCAGCTGTGAAAAATCTCCTCGAAGCATGGTTGACCGATACGCTAGTGAGTGTGCTCAACAAGCCCGCTCCAAGCAGTACTACAAAAACCGCAAGAGCTTGCATGATACAATGAGCAGACGAACAATGAAACCGGCCAAACCCTCCGACAATAGGTATAACTCACAATATTACTAACAGTACAGGTGACAACGCCCTCGTTGACATTGTAAAGAGGATGGAGTAAATGGAGAACAAAAAAAGCACTCCGAGACCAGATGAAAGAACACTAAGAACAAGTCAACAAGATACCAGACGATCCTAAGTTATTGCTAAAAAGGGACGCCAACAGGTTCGTAGAGCAGTCGTACAATGACAAAGTAGCCCCGCATGCCATACCAAAGACTTCTAAATGCCACCCTACCTCAGGATATACGACGGAACGACTGATCCCGAAGATCATGTGACCTATTACTTCACCGCCGTGAAAGGCAATGACCTCGCCAAGGAACAAGTGTCCTCTATTTTGCTGAAGAAGTTTGGCGAAACCCTTATGCGAGGGGCATTAACATGGTACTCACAACTACTAGCCCTCTCCATAGAAACTTTCGAGGAAATGTGTAACACCCCGAAAGATTTCAAAGTACTTAAGTGTAAGGCCTGGTAAAATTTGCAAAGAAAATAATATTTCATGGTGCCGGACTTTTTGGGTTGAACAATGCACGGGAATGAAAAGAAAATTTTTTGGCGGAAAAGTTCATTTCTGCAGTCCATTATGCGACCCCAGAACCACTCTACAGACCGCATAATGGCCGCAGAGTGAGGTAGTTAATTGGGTCAGTTGGAAGCAACTATGCGGTCGACTATGCGACCGCATAACTATTATGCGGTGCATTATGCGACCGCATAATAGTTATGCGGACCGCATAACAGTTATGCGGACCACATAGTGACCGCATACACAGACAGTTCTTTTGGATATTTTGTAACCAACTATGCGATCGATATGCGGTCCGCATATCGGTTATGCGATCGCATACCTTGTTCCGGAGCTTCATTTTTAGGTTTTTAAAACCCGACCCTATTTCATTAAATACACTCTTTGGGTAATGTTTGAGCTATTATCTGACATTTTAGAGTGAGAGAGGGTGCCCTAGAGTGAGAAAGTGTTCTCTAATATTTTTCCTTCAATTCTTGCCCATGTTTTGGAAGATTAAGAAGGGAAACTCACTAGGTCTTCATCCTAGAGGTAAGTTTTTACACCCTAACCCTCAATTTCGAATTTTGTGTAGAAATGGATAATAAGCAAGATAATTTCTGGGCAAGAGGATTGGTTATCTTACATGCATGTGTTATCAAAGGGTGTAGGAAGATTGTGAGCTAAAAATGGTAAAGATTGGGTTGTGGGATGATGGAATCCTCCATAAAAAGGGCCTCGAAACCTTAATGCACACCTAGTATTTGATAAAATGCTCAAATGAACTAGAACCATAATCATCTTCCTAATTGTGGTTCAATTTGTTATATTTCTAAAATAGATTGAAGTTGCTAAGAATTCTGGAATATTTTAGAGTTTAAGGAAGCTCAATTGAGGTATGTTGGCTAAACTCTTTTTTAAGAATTGGAATTCTCATTATCCTTGTAAGTTCCGAGATGTTGATTATAAATCGAATATTCCGATAAGTTTTGTGATGAATATATATGTTCAATTCGTATTTCAAATGCTCTTATCATATTGCATTATAAATTGAGGATGCGTCCTAAACTATTGATTACGTATCCATATATTATAATTTCTAGTCGTGCTTTATGTGAAAGGTATTATGCCAAGTTGTGTAGAGATTGTGATTGTGATACACCTCCACCCACATACATTGGGGTGAGGTGTCATGACCGCTTTGTGTAGGGATTATGATATTGTGGGACTGAACCTCCACCCGCTTACATTGAGGTGAGGCGGTACGACCGCTTTGTATACAGATTTAGTATTATTGTGGTGCCACCACCCGCATACATTGGGGTGAGGCGGCATAGCCGCTTTGTGTTAGTATTGGTATCGTTGATGCATTTCCACCCGCATACATTGGGGTGAGGCGGCAGGGCCGCTTGATTAGAGTTGTGGTATTGTACGTACACCTCCACCTGCATACATCGGGTGAGGCGGCGGGGCCGCTTTGTGTGAAGATGGTTATAGAGGATCTCATCTTAAATCCTATAAATGTTGTTGATAGCTTTTAATAAGCTTGCTATGGTTGAGACATTTATCTATATTATTCTATCTCCGCACCGGTTCATCATAATTATCTTGTATTTCTAAATTCTTAAATTGGTGTTTAGTTTTCATACTAGTACTATTCGACGGTACTAACGTCCCTTTTTTCGGGGGCACTGCATCTTTAAATGGATACAGGTGGTTCCACAGTAGGAGACATTGATCAGTAATAGCAGTACACCTTCTTCCCAGCTGACTTGGTGAGCCCCACTTCATCCCGGGGTCATGTATCTTTTATTCTTTATGTATTATAGTTGAGGTATAGCCGGGGCCTTATTGCCGGCACTATCATTATACTCTTCTTTATCTATAGAGGTTCCGTAGACATAGTATGGGTTGTGTATTGGTACTGGGAAAGACAAACTATGCTATGTTGTGGCTGTATTACTTGTCTATTTGAGACTTTAAAAATGGTGAGACTTATGGTAAGAAATTGGTAATTGCAGACATGACCACTTTATTGTTTAATTAAGGAAAATATATGTTCTCTTTATTCATGAATGAGTTTTGGTAGAAGGAATCTAACAGGCTTGCTCGGTCGGGTTCACTCGATTGAGCGCCAGTCGCGCTCCTCGATTTTGGGGCGTGACAAAATACCGATAAGTTCGTAACTGCACATGTTAGAGCATAGAAGGCCGAAACAAGAGTAAACGACATATTCACTGTCAAGAAGTACTTGGGAGAGGGACTGGGGGACTTCCTCGCCCGATTTAATAGGGTAAGGATGACTCTGCCAAACGTGTCTGAGGGGATGGCGGTCGCATCTTTCCAGAACGGGTTGAGTAGAGATGGCTCAAGAGCAACTAGAAAGCCGTTTAGCCGATTGATGAAATATCCTCCAACAACTTGGGATGAAATCCATAATGCTTATTATGCCAAAGTCCGAGCAGATGAGGAATACCTCAATGGACAAACTCATCGGCTCATCTCGGTACAAACCAAATCCATAAAAGAACGAAGAGACAACATCAGAAGGGATCATCCGTTCTCACGACCCAACAAAGAACGACACCAGCCATACGTCAGGCCGCCCACCACACCTTCCCTCCGCTATGAAGAAGGCCCATCCAGGCCGAGGATAGGGACTCACCGGAATGAGAAAGCTATGCCCCCTTATTATCTGCTCACAATTTTTGTGTGTCACCTACAGAAATAAACTATCCTCTTGAGAAACTCGGAACAAAGGTAAAGTGGATGCCAAAGATGAGGTCCGATCCGAACACCAGAAAATCTGACGCCCTCTGTGAGTTCTACCAGGAACGTGGACACAAAATAGAAGATTGCATAGCCTTCAGGCAAGAAGTCATAAACATGTTGCGACAGGGACACCTCAAAGAGCTGCTAAGCGTCAAAGGGAGAAATAACTTCGCCAGAGGACGTGAACACCAAGGTCTGCCAAATACGCCATCACCATCTTGTACTATCAACATGATCATCGGAGGCAGTGACGACGCCTCTATCAACGGCGTGAAGTTCACTACCACTCACAAGCTCAAGCGATCTATCACCCGTGAACGGTACGACGTACTCGGAGATGCTGACGGTTTGACTTTATCTCATAATGATGCCCTCGTCATTACTTTACGCATTTTAGATACTAATATCAAATGTATCATGGTGGACGATGGAAGTGGAGCGTGTATTCTCCATCCCCGAGTCCTCACCCAAAATGATCCTCGAGGACAAGATAGTGCCACGCTGCATCACGCTAACCGGTTTTAATAATGCAATTGAGAGGATATCATGGGAAATTACACTCCCTGTCTTGGACAGCGGCGTGACTCTGGAGACGACATTCCACATCATGGACAAGGCCACCGCGCACAATGCCATAGTGGGACGACCATGGATACATCCCATGAGGGCCATCACCTCCAGCCTATACCAAGTATTTAAATTCCCAACACCATGGGGAATATTCAACATACGCAAAGAACATCGTACGTCCCAGGAGTGCTACCGCATTACCTTAGACAGCACGTCAACCCAACAGAAAATAAAAATAAGGAAAAAGAGGTATAACCATCAACGGGGCCATGGTCGAAGCAAGAAGAGACCGGGGAAGCAATCGTGGATCCCGAAACAGTCAAGGCTGCGGATTCGACCATAGAAGACCTCAACCCCGTTCAATTGGACCTCAATGACTGTAGCAAAAAGGCCTACATCAGCTGTAAACTCCGGGAACCAGGTAAATTCAGTCAATTCTTAATAACTAATGCAGATTTGTTT
Organism: Nicotiana tomentosiformis; assembly: GCF_000390325.3. Classification (NCBI taxonomy): domain Eukaryota; kingdom Viridiplantae; phylum Streptophyta; class Magnoliopsida; order Solanales; family Solanaceae; genus Nicotiana; species Nicotiana tomentosiformis. The sequence continues at coordinate 17,060,846 of NC_090823.1, forward strand.
GCCTTCAGCCATGTAGATATACCGTACATCCCTAGGGAAATTGCCACATACAAATTAAACGTTAGCCCATTCTACCCCCAGTAAGGCAGGTCAGGTGTAAATACAACCCTGCCATCAACGATGCCGCCCGTGAGGAGGTGAAGAAACTATTAGAAAATAGCTTTATCAGGGAGTTGAAGTACCCCAAGTGGATCGCCAACGTAGTGATGGTCAAAAAGAAAAATGGTAAATGGCGGATGTGCATCGATTTCACGGACTTGAACAAAGCATGTCCGAAGGATTCATTTTCGTTGTCTCACATCGACCCAACTTATCGGCGCAATGGTCGGGCATGAGCTATTGAGTTTCTTGGATGCGTACTCAGGCTATAACCAAATACTTATGGAGGAAGAAGACCAGGAGAAAACCACATTCATCACCCATCAAGGAACGTATTATTATATGGTCATACCATTTGGGCTGAAGAATGCAGGGGCTACATATCAAATATTGGTCACGAAGATGTTCAAAGACCAGCTCGAAAAGACCATGGAAGTATATTAGATGATATTTTGGTCAAGTCCGTAAAGGTAGAGGATTATATCGATTATTTGAAGGAAGCTTTTTGCATACTAAGACGGTACAGAATGAAACAATATCCGGAGAAATGCGTGTTTGGCGTAGCCTCCAGAAAGTTCTTGGGTTTTTTGGTGTCACAGCGGGGGATCGAGGTCAATCCAGACCAAATCAAAGCTATCGAGGGGATACCGGAACTCTTGACTACCAAGAAACAATTCCAAAGGTTGAGTGGTTGAATTGCCGCCCTATCGAGATTCATCTCGCGGTCGTCTGATAGATGTCATAAATTTTTTGGTGTGATCAAAAATGTCAATGGTCTCGAATGGACTCCCGAGTGCGTCCAAGATCTGCGGGAACTGAAGGCATACCTATCATCAACACCTCTGCTCTCAAAACCCAAACCGGGGAAACACGTCCTCGTCTATCTAGCCGTCTACAAAGTAGAAGTAAGTGCAGTCCTGATCCGCGCAAACAGAGGTACACAATATCCCATCTATTACATTAGAAAAACACTCGTCGATGCCGAAATGAGGTACACGCACCTCGAAAAATTGGCTCTGGCATTGGTCGTAGCTTCACGAAAGTTTAGACCCTATTTCCAGTACCACCCTGTCCCGGTCATTACAACCTTTTCCATGAGGAGAATTTTGCATAAACCCGAGCTATTGGGGAGGCTGGCAAAGTGGGCCATCGAGCTAAGCGAGCATGATATCACATACCAGCCGCGAACGACGATAAAGTCGCAGGTGCTCGCCGACTTCGTCGTAGACTTCAGTGCAAAGATAATGCCTGAAGTCTAAGGAGGCCATCGAAGCTTTCCTCCAAACACAGGACCTCTGGGTCCTGTACACCGATGGCGCATCCAACGCATTAGGATCCGGACTAGGACTCGTACTCGAGGTCCCTACATGCGAAGTAATTTGCCAGTCCATAAGGTGCCTGGATATGACTAACAACGAGGCCGAGTATGAGGCCGTAATTGCAGGGTTGAGGCTAGTACTAAAGTATCTGGCGTAGCTGTTTAAACTCCGCTGTGATTCCTAGCTCGTAGTCAACAAAGTCATACAGACTTTCCAAATCAAGGAAAAAAGGATGTAAAAATATCAGACCAAGATCTATATGCTACTGCCTGAGTTCGACGAATGCTAGCTCGACCAGATCCCAGGTGCACAGAATGCCGAAGCGGATGGCCTCGCCAAACTAGCCGTAGCTACCAAAAGCATCACAACCGGGGATAAAAGTGTAGTCCACCTCATCAACTCATCACTAGACCAAATCGAGGTAAGAACCATAAGCTTAACTTGGGATTGGCGCAATAGTATTATCGCCTACTTGCAGGACAGAACACTCCCAAACAAGAATGCAAGCAGCCAGATACAGTCTACTCCATAGCGACCTATATATGAGGACTTACGCTGGCCCTCTTGCAAAATGCTTGGGTCCAAACCAGACCCAGCGCGTCCTCGAAGAAGTCCATTTATAGCCATTGCGGTGCTCACTCCGGCAATCGAGCACTCGTCAGATGCCTCATACAGGCGGGATACTATTGGCCCACCATGAACAAGCACACCTCAAACTTCGTGAGGAAATGAGAACAATGCCAAAAGTACGCCCCAATAATTCACTAAGCAAGCGAACACCTCCACTCGGTCACCTCTCTGTGGCCGTTCATCAAATAGGGAATGGACATCGTGGGCCCCCTCCCAGCAGGGCGAGGTAATGTAAGATTCCTTTTGGTTTTAACTGATTATTTCTCTAAATGGGTAGAAGCAGGAGCATTCTCCCAAATACGAGAACAAGAGGTAATCACCTTTATATGGAGGAACATCATCTGACGATTCGGCCTACCCAAGGAGATCGGCTGTGACAGCAGACCCTAGTTCACGAGAAAGAAAACCGCCAAATTCTTAATGAAATGGCATATCAAGAGGATACTTTCATCCCCATATCACCCAACGGGTAACAGACAAGCAGAGTCCTCCAACAAGTCCATATTAATATCATGAAGAAAAAGCTCGAAGATGCCAAGGGACTGTGGCCGGAAATACTGACTGAAGTATTATGGGCATACCGAACAACTACGAAGATGAGCGCAAGAGATACGCCCTACTCTTTGGTCTATGGGACCGAGGTAGTAATACCGGTCGAAGTCGGAGGACCCATCCTAAGGTACTCCCACGAAAGCGGGACGAGTAATGATGTGAGTAGAAGGTAGGAACTCGACAAAATCGATGAACGAAGAGATATGGCGTACATAATAATGGTCTCCCAAAAATCGCAAGCAGAATGCCATTACAACAAGAAAGCAAAGGTTTGATCGCTTAAAGTGGGTGACTGCGTGCTAAAAGACAAAACTCAAGCGAGCAAAGACCCACGAGAAGGCAAGCTGAGAACAAACTTGGATGGTCCGTACAAAATCACAGCCAAAGCAAACAAGGGTTCATTCCAATTAGACATAATGGAAGGAAATCAATTACCAAACAATTTGTCCCCCAAGGGTACTCTTTTTCCCTTACTTTAGTTTTGTCCCATTTGGGTTTTCTCAAGGAGGTATTTAATGAGGCGGCGAAGAGAACACATCGAGTCAAAGTATGCGAGGGAGGGACTGTTTTACTTTTTCATTGCTCGACCCCTCGATACTCTACAAGTCAAACAAGGAAGGGACTAGGCAGACTGGGACTGGGACTGGAAGACCCGCCAATACTCAAAATCTGTAACTCTTTCCAAGTATGTAACCAAAGCAACAACGTCGAAATAATAAGAAACTTATATTTATCAAGATACCATTTTTGTGTTAAGGTTATGTTCGACCATGCTCGAACAACACCTATCGGCCCTCGACCACGATTTAACAAAACATTATGTTTGACCATGCTCGAACTACACCTATCGGCCCTCGACCACGATAATAAAAGGTTATGTCCGACCACGCTCGAACAATACCTATTGGCCCTCGGCCACGACTACGAAAAGGTTATGTTCGACCATGCTCGAATAACACCTACCGACCCTCGGCCACGACTATGAAAAGGTTATGTTCGACTCCGCTCGAATAACACCTATCGGCCTCTAGCCATGACTAAGACAAAGTCACGTTCGACACCGCTCAAACAACACCTACCGACCCTCGGCCACGACTATGAAAAGGTTATGTTCGACTCCGCTCGAATAATACCTATCGGCCTCTGGCCACGACTAAGACAAGGTCACGTTCGACATCGCTCGAACAACACCCACCGACCCTTGGTCGAGATTAATAAAAGGATAAGTTCGACCAAGTACGAACAACACCCACCGGCCCTCGGTCCAGATTATTAAAAGATATGTTTAACCAAATACGAACAATACCTACCGGCGCTCGGCCATGATTTAAAGAAATAAAGATTCGACCAAGTTTGAATAATGCCTATTAATCCTCGGCCTCGTTCCGATAAACTTTGATATATACAAGGATTACGACAAAAATATGAAAGAGCAAAATGCGGAAAGTACAAAAACAAACTTGAGCCAATAAGAAAGGAACAAATAAAAGCAAAAGCCAACTTTGATATTATGAACAAAGGTTTTCTTACAAAGGCTCGTAAAGACGCCAACAAAAATACACAAAAGCTTCAGAAAAAGAAAAAAAGAAATATTGTTGATCACTACCATCACGACTCGCGACACCCTCATCGGTATGACCCTCAACGCCTTCTCCATCCTCGCCCAGAGGATATATGGAATCATACCAGGCCTCATCCTCGAGGAAATCTATAGCATCCTCACCACCCTCACTTCCTCACCGGGATGAGGAGTAGTCAGATCATAGCCACAAGCAATCCGAGCCTCGTGAGCCTTAATGGATTTGAGTCATTTGTGCTAATTGTGTCGTGTGAAGGCCGTGTACACGAGGTGACGAGTACGTACTTGGGCTTAATTGTGGAAATTTGACCGTTTAGGGCCCTTAGGTTCTTATGTTCATTAGATATGAAGTTGTTTTATCATGTTAAATCCTCCATTTACTAAATTCACCCTTACATGTCTTATTTGGAATTAATTGATTCATGTTCTACCCTTATTTCTAGTTAAACTCTTATGTGCCTTAACTGAAGTCGTTGCCTCTTTTATTGTCATGATATCTTTTCCATAATTGCTTAACCTTAATTAAAGTTATTATTATATCTTTCGTAATTGCTTAACCTTAGTTGGAGTTATTAGTATCTCTTCCGTAATTGCTTAACTTTAATTGATATTACTATTATCTCTCCCGTAATTGCTTAGCCTTATTTGGAGTTTGTTATCCCCTTCATTGTTGACGTATTCTTATTTGGGGTTATTGATTCATTCTATCTCTCTTATTATCGAATTGTACTTCTATGGAATCATTGTTACACATTATTTCTCCCTTGGTGAGCTATTCTTGTTGAGACTAGTATTCCTTGTTGTGTCTTCCTTTGTGAGCTCGTTCTTCTGTATCCTTGTGTTCTGAAGTTTCTGAGTTGATTTACTTGTCGTATTCTCATGTATTATTATTGTTGGTGTTTTACACAGTGTTGTTGAGCCGAGGGCTATGCGTGGTTGTGGTATCGAAACTGTTTTGAGGAAATGTTGTGGCATATGGGCACATGTTGTGAAAGTCATTTTATTGTGTTGTTATGTTTTAGCACACGTGCTATTGTTGTGAGGATTGTCGGGGTGTTCGCACACGAGTTGTCTGCTCTGTTATTACTATTGATATTTGCACATGCGGCATGACAATGCGGGCTATATATATGTGTGGGTTTGCGCATGTGGCGATACAAGGTGGTAATATTATTGTACGCGTTCGGCGAGATAAGGCGGGTATTTACTTTATTATTTCGCACGTGGCGAGACAAGGTGGGCTATGTCAGGAGTGATTTATGATGACTTGTGATGGCCTAGGGGCATTGTTATTGTTGATATTTGTGTAGTGGTGTGCCTACCTTGTGTGAGTTATGCCGTGTACATTTTGGGGTGACCGTTTCTTATGTGTCATTCATTGTCTCTACTCTTACTTGTTGACTTGAATTGTGATAGAACACTTGCACAAGCATACACGTAAATAAATCACCCATATCGGTTTAAGAAGATAAATCCTGATGTTATTAACCATTTACATGTACTCCCGTGTACTTGCCTTCTGTGTGAGAGTTATGTTGGCACGTGAGTTGTTTGTTATTGTTGGCATGTGAGTGGTCCATGAGGATATTAGATATTGTCACTCTCTTGGCACGTGAGTCATCCATGCAGTTATGAATTGTAATGTGGGCGCAAGATGCCAAGTGATTAGGGTTCATGAACTAGGACCCGTGATTATGAGGTTTGGTACCTCGTGGAAATTCTTGAATAAATCTGGTGTAAAAGCGGTTGTCCTTAGTGAGTTGTTACTTATTTTCCTTTATTTGGTTCCACCTAACTTAGATTGTGTTCAGCTTACTCTACAACATTATTACTTGTTTGCTTCTTGTTGCAAAATTGTTGTTTCTAGTGTTTCATTGCGAGTGTTGTTTTGTCTTCCTTACAATACTTAGCTTTATATTAACATTATTTTCCCCGTTAGTTAAACTTCATAATTGTTCAGTTTGTTTAGTCCAGTAGGTGTCTTGACTGTCCTTCATCACCACTCCACCGAGGTTAGTCTTGATATTTACTTGGTATCGCTGTGGTGTACTCATGCTACGCTTTCTGCACATTTTTGTGCAGATCCAGGTATGTCGGAGTTGGTTGATCAATAGCTAGTTGTTCAGGTTTTGCTGTGGAGACTCAAGGTAAACATGTCGTCGCGTTCGCATGCCTCAGAGTCACCTTCTGATAGTGTACATATAATGTTTACTTCTATTACGAAACAGTTGTATTTAGGGATTTTTACCTGCAAACTCAGTAGAGCTTATGACTTGTAGTAACGGGTTTGGGACTAATGGTTTTGTATAGAAACTCCTACTTTGTAATTAACAGTTGTTGGTTAAATTTTTTCATTAATTCAGTAAGTGTTAGGCTTACCTAATCCCCAAGACTAGGTGCCATCACGACATCCTACAAAGGAAAATTGGTGTCGTGACAAGAATCTTAGTTAAAAGGTTGTTCTTGTAAGCCTTTAATAAGACCACATTCTCTTTATAAAGTCAAATTGTATAATACAAGTGAATCTCTCATGTCCTCTATAATTGTGTGTCTTTCTATTTATAGGGAACATGTTCATAGAAACTCTAATAGGACAAGTAAAGAGAATATCTACTAGAATATTCTCTTTAATGTCCTATCTTGAAACTAGCCGTTATAACTCTGTCAAAGGTATTCGACCTCGCTTTGATCCTTGTTGTCTCCTCGATATTAGTCCTTGATGACTCTTCGACCACGACCTTCATTGTTCCTTAAGCCACTTCAACATGTGGCGGCCTGGGAATGTTTCGCTAATGCCACCCTGACTTAAGTATTCTAGAGATAGATTTTGACCCATACAGTTAGTTCCTCCGATTATTGAGGCCGACTTTGCAAGCGAGTTCGATGAGCGGATCATGTTGTTGGTGGTCAAGCTGATAAAGCATACTACATTGTGGCGAGCAGGTGATGTGGCCCTATATGGGCCACATATTTCAAATGCTTCGGATTTCCTGGGTGATTTACTATAGTTATGTTGTCCACGTGTAAGGATGATGCCATGATGTCATGCGTCATTACGACTCATATTCCTGATACGTCGCTTCGTTTTGCGTGTGACCTTTGATTAGACTTGCCGCTTCGGTTTCGGTGCCAATCATGATGAACCGTTTTCGATTTTGATGCCATGAATTTTATAAATAGAGATCATTCAACCCGATTTTGGATTTTAGTTCCTCTAACATTGCGAAACACCATACCTTCCTCTTGCTCTCGTCTTCTCCGAATTTATTTTCCCTGTTTCATTGACCTATATTGTTTTTCATTCCCTCTCGTTTGTTACTCTCCTCCATTATGTTGAATCATGTCTAACGCATCTCCTGATGTTGGTGAGGGGAGTCATGTTGCTCCCTTAGCACTGGTGTTTCCCTCCAATGCGGAGATCGCTTCCGCTATTGTTGAGGATGACACCTTCCCGTCGGTGGAGGAAATAATCTCGCGTAATCCCAAATCCAGGCCCGAACTTACAAAAGTATTGGATGTCGCACTTGGAGTCTTTCAATTATTGATGACATTTAAGGAATTGATGGAACTTAAGGCCAAATTCGGCCTTCCAAACCACGTTGCGTTGATCCCAGCTAAGGGGGGCGTAGTATAGGTCCATCGTCCTGGGTATTGCGCTCTTTATGCCAATCCCTTCTTCATCGGCTATTCTTTACCCCTCCTCCCACTAGTGGAGGAATTTTGTCATTATTACAGCGTCTGCTCGGCTCAGCTTGCACCGTACGTCTATAAGGGGATTAAGATGCTGACCAAAATCGCCGAGCTGGTCAGGGTCGAGCTAATGCTATGACACATGATACATCTATTCGTCCATGGCTTTTATAGAGGGGCGATATTGAACCTTTGCCACTGAGGAAGCAAATGCTTGGTGGTGAAGATGGACGACAACGCCAATCATTAGTTCTGGCTTAACTTCTTCTTTGTCAGGATCGAGGACATCGTGGCCAACATCAACAACTTTCCTAAAGCTTGGAACTACACTTGTGAGTGCCCTATTTATTTCTGCGTTTGTTTTTGGTTCCGAATTTTGATGTTTTTACTTTTTTCTTTTGCAGCCAACGGCCAGCCTCCTCCTTTAGTCTCTCATATCACTGACTGGGTCGAGCTACTCGTCCCTCACATTGTAGGGATCCGTGATTGGCCAAGTTTTTTCAAGAAATTCAAGCTTGTTGTCCCTTCGACTGGTAATTTATTTTCTTTGATCATGGTCGCTCCATTTCCTATTGTGTATGGACTTGTTTTGCTAAATTAATGTTATCTTTTTCTCAGGAAAGGGTTCTCGGAGGAGTCGGGCACCAGTGCCCTCTTTTTGAAGGGCCGTTGCTGCATCTTCGGCTTCGACTCTTGTTGCGACAACTATGTCTTCCATATCAATATCAACCTCAGTTGTCGAAGTTCGGGAGCCCTTCTACATTCTATCTGCAACTTATGCATCCCAACAGTTTTCGCTAGTTGATGAGGACAACGTCTCTCCTGATGACTGTGGTCTAATGCATCGTAAGAGAATAGTCGTTGATACGGGGGGAGAGAGGCTGGCAGCCGTTCATATGGAAGATTGTGGCTTTGTCCTTCGAGAAACGGCCACAGTGCATATTGGAGAGAGCCCCGAGGCAAGTTCTGAGGCCCCTCACTTAGAGGAAACGATCATGCATCATATGAGGGACACAATCGAGGGCGTGGTGCATAATTATGGCCCTGCACTTCCGAGGCGCGAGGAGGCCTCATCTTTCGGGGTCGTCGCTGAGGAGGACGTTGGATCTAACTCCGACGTGGATATAGATGAGTTGAGGATGATCGATGAGGGACTCTCTCAACTCGAAGTTCGATTGGAAGGAGGTTCAAGGACTATTGTAATCCCGATGGATCGTAACCTACTTGTAAACACCAAGGAAATAGTCCCTGCTTGGTCCTCTTTGTTTTAAAATTGAGGGTACGACCCTCGAGATAATAGATTATAGTCCCACCGTCCGTTCTTTTCTTTATGTTTTGCTTTCTTTCGTAAGCTCTAATTTCTTTTCTTTGTTTTGCAGACGGTTATTTTGGAGATCGAGAGTGCTCATCGGGAACAAAAACGTAAAGATATTTACGTGAAGTTGAAAGACAAAAATTTTAAATGCGGCGATGTACGCCAGCTGAGGGAGGATTTGAAGGAGCTAGACGAGGAGTTAATTCGGGTCATGGAGAAATGCAACATCTTGGATGGGACGTTGAGGGGAAAAGAGGAGGAGCTCGATCTTAGAAGGGGCGTAGAAGCCCAATGCAGTGATCTCCAAGCCCAAGTGCTCCTGCTACGAGGCCAAATTGAAGACTGTTAGTTTAGGGAGTAGGCTCTTAGTGGCGAGGTCGCCGAGAAGCAAGAGGAGCTAGGAAAGGCGGAATCCGCTCGGTGGAAGGCAGAGTCCCTTGAAGTGGTGATCCGAAATCTTCGTTCTGAAGAAGAAAATGACTTGTCGATTGCAAGGCTTAAAGAAGAGCGGCTTGATGAAAGGATTGGGGAGTTGGAGAAAGAGACCTTTGACCTTTATGATCGGGTTGCTACTCTGGAGGCCGAGAAAGCCAAACTACTTGAACAGCCTTCTTCATCTGTGGCTTCTGGCTTCCCCAACATTCCTTGCGAGTTGTATGAAGAGTGGATTCATGACGAGGCCCTACTGGATGTGCTTCGTGAGTTGCATGTAGTGGGCTCCATTTATGCTACGGACTTCTAGGATGTTCATGCCCACATGAAGTTAGGCAAGATACTTACCTCAAAAGAAGCTAGACTGATACTCGAAAATGACCTTCTTGAGTGAAACAACCTCCGGACGGCTCAAATCTATCCAAAATAACTTCAAATCCTAAATAAAACTCATAGAAAATAAATACGGATAATAAAGCTTTGATCTTTAATTAAAACTAAAAAGTCAACCCAAAATTCAACCCCTGGGTCCACACTAAGGGACTCGATAAAATTCACTAAACCTGAACACCCATTCCGATACGAGTCCAACCATACCAAAATTATCAAATTCTGATATCAATTCGACCTTCAAATCATCATTTTACATTTTTGAAAGTTTTTCTCAAAATCCTCTTTTTCCCCGACTCATACCACTAATTAAATGATAAAAATAGAGATGGAATCATGAAATATAATCAATTTCGGATAAAGAATACATACCCCAATCTAACACATGAACAACCCTTCAACAATCGCTTAATTCCAAGGCCTTTAACTCAAAAGTTTAAAAATGGAACAAAACCCTCGATTTTGAAAATTATATCTGTTGCCCAGGTATTTGCACATCACGATCGTGGAAGTAATCATGCGATCACATATAAGAAACACCACTGCCCAAAATAATGCACCACACGGTCACGAAAATAGGGATGTGATCGCGTAGAAGACATCACACTGCCCTACCAAAAGCTCTACGCGAACACGTAAAAATGAATGTGAACGCGAAGAAGTAGAACCCATACGTACGCAATCACAGAGCTCTCAGTGCGAACACGAAGAAGGAAAAATGGTCACTCAAAAAATAAGCTACGCGATCGCGATCGCGAAGAAGGAAATCATGCACAAGCAACATCAGTCCAATAACATGGAGAAATGGCTCGTAGCCCATCCGAAACACACCCGACGCCCCCGGGACCCCGTCGAAACATACCAACAAGTTCCATAACATAACACGTACCTACTCGAGGCCTCAAACTACATCAAACAATGCCGAAACTATGAATCGCACCATGAATCTAACTTATGTATTTCCAAATCTTCCAACTTCCAAAACCAGTGCCGAAACATATCAAATCAACCCGGAATGAACCCAAATTTTGCACACAAGTCCCAAATGACATAACAAAGCTATTTAAACTCTCGGAATAGAAATCCAAGACCGATATCAACCAATTCAACTCCCGATCAAATCTCTCAACCTTCCAAAACTTCAACTTTCACATTTTTGCCAAAATGCTTCAAATTATCCTACGGACCTCCAAATCCGAATCTGGACGCACGCCTAAGTCCAAAATCACCATGCAAAGCTACTTGAATCATCAAAACGCCATTTCAGAGTCGTCTACACAAAAGTCAAACTTTGGTCAACTATTATCGTTTAAGCTTCTAATACGCAGCTGCACGAGACCTTAAGCCGCCAAACAGGATGCTAATTCTCAAAATGGCCGGTCGGGTCGTTACATTATCCCCATATTGAACAAACATTCTTCCTTGAACGTGCCAAGGATTGTTTTGAAGTCCTCAAATCACTAAATGTACTCACCATACATATACTTGCGGGTGGTCCCACATCACTTCAATCCACATAGGCCCGACGACACCATCCCAACTGAAAATTATTCCTTCCACCCACACGGATAACCTTAGAATCAAATTTCTCACCATCCGACCGTCTGCAAAAAGCCCGATTCCTACATCAACGCACGACATCAGCCTCAACTAGCTATAACAACTTATTCCTACACCCATATGGTACAGCCACACGATGTAACACACCACACATATGTCCATAACAACATCACTGATCACCATGGCTGCCCATAATCAAGTCTAACATCGGTAATTACCCTCATCTCAGTAAAAACTTCATTCCAAACCTCCACAACACCAACAACGATACAAAAAACACGAAGATTTCATAAATATTCACAAGAATCAACAAATCACACCTAACGCCACCTGGGCACACACCTCGCAAGCTAAAACCTAATAAGTACAACATGAATATGATTGAATATACAAGGAAACACATGAAAGAACTATCAAACAAGCCCGATAGGCACCACTCCCTACCAGTACCATATTACGAATCAATTCCACAATGGATAATCAAAGTATATGAACAAATCTAAAGGATATCATCCTAATATAACTCCACCACGACCCGCAGCGGTCACTACTCGGAATTCCCACCTTGGGGATTGTGATGGCACCTAAAGTTTCACTTGCTAAGTAAGCCAACATTAGAGAAATTCTTAAGCCATTTTTTTTGAACAACTCAAATAATTAAACAAATTGAATTGAAATGAAACTAAAACGAAGTGCAAAGTGACATAATACCCAAAAATATCTAAGTACAAGGCGGATCTGGAATCATAAGTGCATGAGCTTCTAGAAGTGCTACAAATAAAGTCTGAAATAAGTACCATTGTCTCGAATGAAATGACCAGTAAAAGAGGAAAAAGGAAGGGACTTCAAGGTCTACGGACACCAGCAGATCTACCTCGAGTCTCCAAATATGCCAATCCAGGCTGATGCACCTCACGTACAGTTTGGACCAGTACCAAAATCTGCACAAGAAGTGCAGAGGGTAGTATGAGTACAACCGACCCAATATACTTCATAAGTGTCGAGCCTGATCGCGACGAGGTAGTGACGAGTCTATGACAGGACACTCACGTAATTAAACATGTACAAACGAAGACACATGCACATCATAGTAACAAATAAAGACATAATATGTAAAATTGGGAGGGGGCATGTGAAAGGGAAACATGATACGATAACTATCACAGATATGTCAACATAAAGTAGTCAAATAAATCCTCAACTAATTAAACAGATAAACATAATGAATAATAATGGCACGGCATCACCCATCGTGCTTTTACTCTCAACCTTACCATGAAATGATAATAATGGCACGATATCACCCTTCGTGCTTTACTCTCAACCTTACTAGGAAACGATAATAATGGCACGACATCACCCTTCATGATTTTACTCTCAACCTCTCTATGGAATGATAAAATATGATACCACATCACCCTTTGTGCTTTAACTCTCTTCCTCACTATGTATTAATCAATAAATGAAGCAATAAACGGAACGACATCACCTTTCGTGCTTTAACACTCTCCCTTACCATATAGTAATTAAGATAAAATAAGCAAGAATAAACCTTAGGTCAATAATGGTTCCGAGATACCAATCCTCAATTTCAAAGAAACACTCACACGTCAGAATTTAATTCATAAATGCGGGAAGAACGATCAAATAAGGTATAACTAATCTAAGCATGAATATCATAAGTAAAGAAGGCAATAGATTACAAGCAACAACTCACATCCGCATGCTTTAACCCAACAATAATGCATAAGTACTCGTCAACTCACATACACATTGTACCCAGACATTTAAACACGTAGCAATTAAGCAAACAAGTCCTAATCCCTCAAGTCAAGGTTAACCACAACACTTACCTCACTCTACAGTCAATTCAGAGCTCTACTAGGACCTTTCCACTAGAATTCGTCTCCAAACCACTCGTATATAACCATAATCGACTCGATAATGTCAAATAATGCTAAAGGAATCAATTAGAATACAAAATATAGGTTTTTTACACTTTTACCAAAAAGACAAAAAAGTCAACCTCGGACCCTCTTGGTCAAAACCCGAGGTTCGGGCCAAACCCCATTTACCAATTCACCCCTGAGCCCGATTATGTAATTAGTTTTGAAATTCGACCCCAAATGGAGGTCTAAATCCTAAACTTTGCAAAAATAAAACCCTAATTCTTCTTAAATCCCTAGTTTTCTACCATGGAAGAACAAAGATTAAGGCTAGAAATCAATAGGTGATGTTAGAAATGGAAGAAAATGAGTTAAAGTGTACAAACCTATTAATTGTTGATGAGTTTCCCTTTCTTAATCACCTCTAGGCCGAGCTCTAATGGAAGGTTTATGAAAAAAGTGGAGAAATTTCGTTTTTGAAACTTTTAAATCACTGGGCGTCAGGTGTTCATCGCGTTCGCGAGACACTTGATGCGTATTCGAAGGGCACTGCCTCGATGACTTACGCGATCGCGAGTATCTCCACGTGTTCATCAAGGTACAACTCGCCTCACCTCTGCGTTTGCGAGCTTGGGCTCGCATTTGCGTAGAGTAACCTCAACTCCCAGCCCAGCCTATCTAATACTACGCGTTCGCGATTGACTGGTTGCATTCACAAAGACCAGACACCCCAATGCTCAGTGTTCGCGACCAAGGTCTCGTGTTCACATAGAACACAATCCTCCCTAGTCCTAGATTCCCCTTCACGATCGCAAGAAAGGCTTTGTGATCGCGGAGCACAATACACCAAATGACAACTAAAGGTCAAAAACCAGATTTTTCTAAGTTCAAATGGTCCGTAGGCTATCCAAAACTCACCTGATCCCTCGGGGATCCAAGAATAACATGCACACAAGTCCAAAAATATTATACGAACTCGCTCGCATCATCAAACCACCAATTACATTTTAATCACATTTTAATCATGTAATTTCTTTTCACACTGCTTGGTATTTGCCAATGACAATTGGATTTACATACACTGATAGGAGAAGGAAGCATTCAACTTATTATGTTGTAATAGCTAGTTCATTAGATTTTAGCTTTTCTATCTTTTTAATAGCTAGTAGTTGCATGCAATTTCTATTTTGGTTTGGACATCTTATAAGCTTTGGACCCATTTTGGGATTTTATTTATATATTAACCACTAGGAAAGTGATGCCGAATGGTATGGTTGCTTAAAAATAAATCAACTTTTCACATAAGAGCCTTCCAGAAAAGAAACAGACTGCTGATAAGTAGGGATTTTGACTTCTTATTAGCGCCTTTTAACTTTTATTTTAGTCTAAAAATGTTTAATTGTGTTCCCGAAAAATGATAATATGCGCAGGAATATTGGAAGATGAAATCCCGAGATGAAATCCAACTCAAGAAGGAGTAATATGAACTCAAGGACATAAAAGGCATAGAAGCTCAGAAGTGCGGACCGCAAAATATCATCTGCAGCCGCATATTATGAAGGAAAAGTCAGCAGAGTTTGGTGCAAAGTGCGGTCCGCACAAGAATTGTGCGGCCGCAAAAGCTGGGCCAGAAGCAAAGAGTAGAGAATGTGCATTCCAAGTCCATTAAAATTACGGACCGCACAAGAATTGTGCGGCCGCAGAAAAAGTGCTATGCGGCCGCATGAGTAAAAGCGTGGGGCGCAAAAGATCAAGTGCGGATTGCAGAAAGAGTAACATGCGGCCGCAGATCAGAATTATGCGGCGTAGACTTCCAGTCCTGAGAAGTTGAAAAAAGTGCGGACCGCACATGGAATTGTGTGGCCGCAGAACCTCCCGAAGGGCATTTTTGTCCGAAATTTCTAGCCCTTTATAAATAGACGAGTTTCACATTTTTAGGTTAACTTTTGACATCAACTGCTGCAGTAGTCATTTCCTTTTACTTCTTCTAGTGGTTTTTCAATATGAGTACAATTTGCATTTCTTCTTCTTCTTTTTCTTCCATTTCGAGTATGAGTAGCTAAATTTTCACTAGGGTTGTGACCCAATCCTAGTGTGTAAACTTAATGGGTGTTTAATATAATGCTTATTTATGGTTGGGTGTTTATTATTTAGCCTTATTCATGCTTTATTGTGTGGAATTAATGGTTGCAAACATTAGTTCATGCCTATTTGACTTAGTCTCTACTTGAGAAAGAGGGACTTAGTCTAGGAAAACTTGGCTAACAAGAAATTGGGTCAATCGAGAGATTGATAATCCCAATTATAGGGTTCAACCTAGAGATAGCAACAACCCGACTTGAGATTTTATCAACCATTTTTTTCTATACCCATTTGGACTTGAGAAAGCCAAATTAGGCAAAATCACTCTCTGATTGAGAGGTATTGAGTGGGTAATTGAGTGTTGATAGCTGTAATACACCCCGATCAATAAAACAAGCATTAAGGTTTATATCCCAGTAGGCAAACACCTAGGTGAAGTTCATTGCCCTAGGCTTTTTATAACATTTGAAAAACAACAAAAACAATCTCCTAGTTTTATTTCTCAACTTGCAATCATAGTTTAAATTAGATTTTAAAACAACTAAATTTTGCGGAAGTGTAAATTGAGATAGTCAAATTCACACTCTATAATATATACTATTAACTCCCATCTATAGCTCTTTGTGGAATTCGACCCCGACTCTTGTTGGTTACTATTATTGCATAGACCGTTTCATAACCTTGAATTGAGGTGTGAAATTAGACGAGATCAATTTTTGGCGCCGTTGCCGAGGAGCTAAAAATGGTGTTAGCTATATATTTAGGTGTGTTTTTGGGAATATCTTCTTTTCCTTCCTTGTTACTAATGAGTTGAGAAATTATAGGTGCAATCATGGCAAACAATGAGCATGGAAACTTACCTTTGGGGGATGCGGACATTGAGGTTGATCAAATGGATGAGGTCCCTCTTGAACCTCATGCAAATAGACGAGGCCGACCGCCTCATGACAATGTACCCTCTCAACCCTCACCTCCACCAAGAGCGGCTCCACGTCGGGTGTTTCCGGATGAAGGGTATGCACGTGCTATACTCCCTCCCCGTATTAGGGTGGGCAACTTTCAAATAACCAACGTGATGCTCACTTTGCTAGAGCAACGAGGGTTCTTCACCGGTGCACCGGGTCAAAATGAATGTAAACACTTGAAGGGGTTCATAGATACGTGTTGGGGAGTAAACAAACTAATGTCTCCGGGGATGCTTTCAGGCTAATGCTTTTTCCCTTCTCTCTACGGGGGAAATCTTTAGATTGGTTGGAACGTTTGCCAAATTATTCCATTCATACTTGGGATAAATTAGCGGAGAAATTTATTTTTAAGTACTTCTCTCCCGGGCACATGGTTATTCTTCGGGATGAAATTCTAGCATTCAAGCAAGAGCCCAATGAACCACTACACAAGATATGGGAAGGGTATAGAACAATGGTGAAAGAGTTCCCCAACAATGATATGACGGAAAACATGATTCAACAAAATTTCTATCGGGGGATCAATACAACCAACCAATATGTAGTGAATCAACTTGCTAGTGGGAACTTCATGAAGACGCCTTATGCGGAGGCATGTGATATCTTGGTTGAGATGGCGGATACTTCATCGGCGTGGCAATCTCGGGTCAATGTTCCACAAGGTGATCCCAATGTGATTCTCCTTTACAAAGAGTTACATGATTATGGACAAGCCATAGTTAAGTTGACTACCACCATGAACCAACTGGCAAAGGCTCAACTTCAACAAGTGAAACACCCGAGGCATGTCAATGCAATGGAGGGAGTAGGTATGATGGTGAACAAGCGAAGAACAAGAAGTCCGTATGTACAACAAAGAGTGGACAATATTATGCAAGATGATAGTGGATTTGATCAAGATAACTCTTACAATGACCAAGAAGAAGAGGTCCAATATGTGAACAACTTTCAAGGGCAAAGAAACAACTTCCATGGCCCTAGCCAAAAACAATGGATACCTCACAAAAATCAAGGTGATTGGAATTCTCACAACCAAGGTAATTGGAGTGGTGGAAATAATCAAAGCAATTGCAATAACAACAGTCAAGGCAATTGGCGTGAAAGCAATAATCGAGGCAATTGGCATAACAACAATAACAAGGGCAATTAGGAGGGAAAAAATCAAGGCGGGTGGAGTAACAATCAAGAAAATCGGGGCCGGGTTATCAAAGGCCCCCGATATATCAACAACCGAGCAACCCGCCTCCTTACCCTTCCCATGGTCCTAGCTCTTGTAACAATGAAATGGGCCGTATTTGGAACATGTTTAAGAAGATGATGGAGAAGAATGTCGGTTCCTGATGCCCAACTTGCTTCACACAACACATCGATCCGCAACCTAGAAGTGCAAATGGGAAAAATCTCTCAAGCTTTAAATTCTCGTCCTAAAGGAGCACTACCAAGTGACATGGTGGTGGACCCAAAAGGTGGGAACAATACGGGGCATGCCATGGCCATTACTACAAGAAGTGGAAGAGATGGGAATGCACCCACCTCAAGTCAAAAGCAACTTGTGGATGATGGGCAAGTGGTAGAAGAAGCGGAGATCCCCAACAATGTGGTCAAGAAAATGATGAAGTGCAGATTGATATTAATGACAATATGGGAGAGACTCAAGAGGAAGATCATGTTATTGACATACTAGAACCGGTAGTGCTAAAGGCTAGGGCCCCATTGCCTAAGCCACCTCCTCCTATCGTCAAAGTCTTGCCAAGCAAAACGGCGAGAATCAATTCAAAAGGTTCATTGACATGATGAAGAGTCTCTCAATAAATGTGCTATTAGTTTAAGCCTTGGAGAAAATGCCCGGTTATGCAAAGTTTATGAAGGATTTGGTGACAAAGAAGCGGTTGATGAATTTTGAAACTATCAAAGTCACTCATCAAGTGAGTGTAATTGTTCATTCGATGGCTCTTAAATTAGAAGATCTCGATGCGTTCACAATTCCTTGTACCATTGGTAGCGCCGAGTTTGCTAAAGCTCTTTGTGATCTGGGGGCGAGTATCAATTTGATGCCCTATTCATTTTCAAGACTTTGGGAATTGGGAAACCAAGACCCACATCTATGAGATTACAAATGGCCGATCGTACAATGTAGAGATTGGGAGTGATCGAAGATGTATTGGTTCGTGTTGATAAGTTCATTCTTCTGGCATATTTTGTTATTCTTGATGGTGAAGTGGACTATGAGGTGCCGATTATTCTTGGAAGACCTTTCCTTGCTACGAGGAAGTCTCTTGTTAATGTGGAAGCCGGAGAACTCACTTTCCGGGTGGGTGATGAAACGGTGGTGTTCCACGTGTGCAAATATATGCGGCAACCAAATAGCAATGGAGTGTGTTCTTTCGTGGACTTGGTGAACGATTTGATTATTGATGATACAAGTGCCACAATTAATGTTGGTGATATGTTGGAGGCCGTCTTGCTCAACTTTGGTGATGACGAGATGGATGGCTTCATGGAATGTGTGAATTCTTTGCAAGGAATGGGATCGTACAACTATGCACCCCGGAAACTTTCTTTGGATCTTAAGAATTAGAAAACTCCTACTACAAAGACTTCAATTGAAGAGCCTCCAATCTTGGAGTTGAATCCATTGCCTCCATATCTTAGGTATGAATTCCTTGGCCTTTGTTCTACTTTACTAGTTATTCTTTCCTCTTGTTTGACTAACGTCCAGGTTGACTCCACATTGACGGTACTTCACAAGAGGAAGAAAGCTATTGGGTGGACTTTGACTGATATTCGGGGAATAAGCCCCACATTTTGCATGCACAAGATTAACTTGGAGGAAGATGCCAAACCATCCATAAAACATCAAAGGAGACTCAATGAAGCCATGCAAGACGTGGTCAAAAAGGAGATCATCAAGTGGTTAGATGCTGTGGTTGTCTACCCCATTTCTGATAGCTCGTGGACTTCTCTGGTGCAATGTGTACCAAAAAAGGGGGGCATGACGGTGGTCACCAATGACAAATAAAAGTTGATTCCCACATGAAAGGTGACCGGGTGGAGAGTGTGGATAGACTATCGCAAACTAAACAAAGTCATGCGGAAAGACCAATTTCCACTCCCCTTCCTTGACCAAATGCTTGATAGGTTGGCAGGCCGTGCTTTCTATTGCTTTCTAGATGGATATTCGCGATACCATCAAATCCTTATTGTCCCTGGAGATCAAGAGAAAACAACTTTTGTTTGTCCCTATGGCACGTTCGCTTTCAAGCGGATGATATTTGGCTTATGCAATGCACCGACAACTTTTCAAAGGTGTATGATGGCAATCTTTACGGATATGGTAGAGGACTACCTTGAAGTCTTCATGGATGACTTCTCAATAGTCAGGGATTCCTTTGATGATTGCTTGGCAAATTTGGATTGGGTATTGGCAAGGTGTGAAGAGACGAACTTGGTATTAAATTGGGAGAAATGTCATTTCATGGTCGAGGAAGGCATTGTCCTTGGCCACAAAATTTTAAAGAATGGTATAGAGGTCGACAAGGCAAAGATAGAGGTGATTTCTAAACTTCCACCTCCAGCTTCGGTGAAAGGCGTGTGAAGGTCAGGCGGGGTTCTTCCGGCGCTTCATAAAGGATTTTTCTAAAGCGGTGAACACATTGTGCAAGCTCTTAGAGAAAAATGCTAAATTTCACTTCAATGATGATTGCATGAGATCATTTGAATCGCTAAAGTTCAAGTTGACAACCACCCCCATTATCACCGCTCCTAACTGGAGTATTCCTTTTGAGCTGATGTGTGATGATAGTGATGTAGCGGTTGGAGCAATTTTGGGGAAACGTCTCAACAAGATTTTTCATCTGGTCTACTATGCTAGTAAGACCATGAATGATGCCCAAGTCAATTACACTGTTATAGAGAAAGAGCTCATTGCTATTGTGTTTGCAATAGAGAAGTTTCGCTCATACTTGATGGGTACAAAGGTTATTGTTCATACGGATCATGCGACACTTCGCTATCTTATGATCAAGAAAGATTCAAAAGCTCGGTTGATGAGATGGGTGCTATTGTTGCAAGAGTTTGATATTGACATCCAAGATCAAAAAGGGAGTGAAAATCAAGTAGCGGACCACTTGTCTCATTTGGAGGATGAGGGGAGGCCGCATGATGTTCTTGAAATCAATGACTCCTTCCCCAAAGAGCAACTCTTGCCTATTTCGATGAACGAGGTGCCATGGTTCGCCGATCTAGCAAACTTCCTTATGTGTGGAATCATCCCGGATGAGTTCTCTTCAAATCAAAGGAAGAAGCTCAAACGGGATAGTCAAGATTATTATTGGGATGAGCCATGCCTTTTTTGGATTTGCACGGATGGGGTAATTAGAAGATGTGTACTAGACGAAGAGAAAAATGTTATTCTTGAGGCCTTGCCATTCTTCGCCTTATTGTGGTCACCATGGAGCAAGAACGGCGGCCAATGTGCTAAGTTTCGGTTTCTATTGGCCCACTCTCTACAAGGATGCAAGTGATATGGTAAAAATATGTGATAAATGCTAACGGGCCGGTGGAATCTAGAAGAAGAATAAAATGCCTCTCACTACCATTTTGGAGATTGGTATCTTTAATGTATGGGGTATTGACTTCATGAGACCTTTTGTGAGTTCTTGTGGAAACACCTACATCTTGGTCGAGGTTTATTATGTGTCTAAATAGGTTGAGGCCATTGTTATTCCCAACAATGAAGGAAGAAGTGTGGTGGCGTTCCTGAAGAAGAATATTTTCACAAGATTTGGTACTCCGCAGGCTATCATAAGTGACGCGGGGACGCATTTTTGCAACAAGGCTTTTGACACTTTGCTTAGCAAGTATGGTATCACTGATAAATTTATGACTCCTTATCATCCACAAGCTAGCGGTTATGTGGAAGTCTCTAACCGGTAGATAAAGAGTATCTTGTCCAAAATAGTGCATGCTAACCAGACGGATTGGTCAAAGAAGTTTGATGATGCACTATGGGCTTATCAGACTGCTTTCAAAACTCTTATCGGGATGTCTCCATACCAGTTGGTGTTTGTCAAAGCTTGTCATCTTCCGGTAGAACTTGAGCACAAAGCCATATGGTCTTAAAACAAATTGAATCTTGATTGGGATGCAGCCGCTAACTTGCGGGTTGCACATTTTAATGAATTGGATGAGTTCTGGTATCATTCATATGCAAGTACGTCCTTTTACAAAGAGAAAATAAAGTACCTTCATGACAAATACATCCGAAATAAGGAATTCAAGGTGGGCGATCTTGTGTTGTTGTTCAACTCATGATTGAAGATATTTCCTAGGAAGCTGATATCTAAATGGAGTGGTCCCTTTGAAATTGTCGGTGTGACACCTTTTGGTGCATTGGACTTGGAAAACAAAAATGATGAGGAATTCTGACTCAATGGTCACAGGGTGAAGCATTATTTGGGAAAGGTTAATGATGTCCATGTGGTGGCAGTTATTCACTTGAAATGATGGTAATTTGCGTCGTGCCGCGACATTAAATCAGGCGCTTCTTAAGAGGCAACCCATGTTTTCTTTTTCTTTTTCTTTTTCTTTTTCTTTTTCTTTTCTTCTTTTGTAGATAGGCGTTATTTTTGTGCTAACTAGATTTTAAGTGTGTTGCAGGGATGAGTGTACTTTACAGGAACTGTGCTTAGAAAATTGGCTCAGTATGGAAAGAAGTGCGGACCGCATGTATATTGTGCGGACCGCACAATTGTGATTGCTACAGCAAAAGGGAACTGCGGCCGCACAATTGCAGTGCGGACAAACTCTCTGAAGTTTGGTTTGTAAGAGAAATGGCCAAAGTGCGCCCGCACACCAAAATTCGTGGTCCGCAGCAAAAATCTGCGGTCGAACCACAAATTCTACGTACTGCAGATCAGCAAAGGCTTTTGAGTCCCAGGTAACAGAGTGCGGACCGCAGAAGGAATTCTTCGGCCGCACTCATCACTTTGTCCCTCAGGTCTGACCGTCCAGTATAAATAGTAACCTTAAGGTTACTGTACATTTTTTCCTTCTCCGAGCACTCACTGATCTAAAATATTGAAATCTTCTGTTAAATCATCTGCCACACACAATCATCATCTGTAATCACTCATCTGCACTACTTCCTATCTGGTATGCCTAAATTACTTGTAGAAATTTTTAATTTATAGTTTAATTTACAATTTGTTAGATAGTTTTAGGCCAATTGTCAGTAGATTTCAATTTTACTACCATGTGGGGTTTAATCTGTAATGGGTCAATTGTTAATTTCTCTATGGGGAGTGGGTGAATTGATTTTCACGCATAATACCATGTCAAATTTGTGAAAAATTGAAAACACTAAAATATCTGATAGATTTTGTTTTGAAATCTATGGCCGCACAAGAAATTATGCGGTCCGCAGAAGTTGAGATTAGGGTTCATTGATGAAGCCTGATTCGACATCCTCACTAAAAATTGTGCGGACCGCAGAAATTCTATCATGCCGCAGAAAAGTGAGTGCGGCCGCAAAACAGCCCAATCTCTGTCATCAGAGATTGGGCATTTTTGGGATATCTAATGTGCGGTCGCAATGTAAAAGTGTAGACCACACTCCAGTTTTGCGGTCGCACTAATAATTGTGCGGGCTGCAGATCCAGTTCTGCAGTCGCAAGATCAAATTGTGCGGTCCGCAAAGTCCAACCTGCGACCGCACTTATAATTGTGCGAACCGCACTTCCCCACCCTGCAAGCATGTTTTACACTATATGTTCACTGTCTGTTTGTAGTTGAATTACAATTAACTCCTGATGCTGCTTGTCACGAAAAATGGTTAGATCTCGAGGTCGTGGAGGTACGTCAAAAGGAGAAATGTAGAGCACTCCAAATCTAGTTCTTTTGTCCCATCTAGGTAAGTATCATAGGGCAACTCGGCTCAGGAGCTGCCAGCTGTCCAATCAAAACCATCAGGAAGGTATCAACTCCGGAATGAGCCTTCCTCCTCACATAGCACCTCCAAGGGTCCGGAGAGTGCCAGTCAGACTTCATAGCCCTTCTCTACACCTGTCCCAAAGGCACCAGCGACTACAGTTGATGATATTCCGGATGATGGACGAGGAGGTGATACTACAGTTACCCTCCTTGAGAGGTCGAAGAAGAAAGAGGTCTGGGAGGACCGGTTCATCAGTCTAGCTACCTTCACTAGCTTCCGTGAGTGGTGGCCAGTGAGACCGCTCACTATTGAGTGATAGTTCCAACTGAATGACCATGACAAGTATAACCCAGCAGTCTTGAGAAAGTTCGAGAGCGAAAAAGGTGGATGTGGTTTACCCAGAGCGTAGTGGACGCAAAGGAGTATCTGGTTCGAGTGTTCTACGCTAATGTGGCGCACATAAATAATAGGACCAAAGTGACCAAAGTGAGGAATTTAAATGTGCGGTTTGACCAGCACACAGTGAACTCCTACTTGGGGTTTGAGGATGTGGAGCATATACTGTACTTGGAGAAGCTGGCAATGGGCGATGCAGCTCGCCCATGGCTAGCTGAGATTCTTGCAGCCCTAGGGCCACCACCACCATGGATCACTGCAGTGGTTCCTATTTAGCGTAACACCATTAACATCGAGGTGAAGGGATGTCAGACCTTTGTCTGCACCAAACTAGACCTGTGCCTTAATGAAACAAACCTTCCTATCCCACGAGTAGTTCTAGTCGCCTCCATCATGGCTGGGTACCCTATCAATGTGGGTGTCATGATGTCGGCCAACATGACTGTGGTCGCCAGGAAAGCTGATACCTCCTACCCATATCCCAACACCATCACTGAGTACTTACAGATGCAGGAGTGGAGCTGAAAGATTTCGATACAAAGGTTCGGGCTAAGAAGCCCTTCTCATGATATTCTCTGATGGATGCACACAACCTGAAAAGAAAGGGTTAGCCCACTACCACCGTAGGCCAGTCTGATAAGCCATCGGTGGTAGCTGCAGAGACAGCCAATATGCCATCCTCTTCAGCAGAGCCTTCAGCCAGTGCAGCTACCATACCCCCACCTTCAGCCTCAGTGCCTTCCAGCTCGGCTTTGAAGTCGGTACCTATTCCCTCTGCTTCACTTTCTGTGCTACGAGTCTCCCAGACACTGGTGAGCCTCAACAACTGGATACAGACAACTACTGCAAAGTTGTATGAATATCCAGTCATATTGCAACACGGTCATCTATACCGGCACTCCAAAGTCCCCCCCACAGTTGAAGAAACTTTGAAGAAGCTCCTAGAAAATCATAACACAATCATGGCCACTTTAGTGCAGCATGGGTCAGTGATCGAGGATTTGGGTAAAGAGGTAAAGTAGATGAAAAAGTGACAGGACTCTAAGAAGTCAGTGGACGAGCTTCGGAGTCAGGTTATGAAGATTGCGGCAGCAGGAGATATTCCATTTGACATGTTTATTGACCTACACCACCCAGACCCACATCCTATAACACATAAAACACCAGCTGGCCAGTCTGAGGAGCCAGACATGGCTGCTAACACTACCGAGGCAGTCCGTCAGATGTTCACCAACCCAGCCACTCCCAGACTTGAGGATGATGAGATCCAATTGGATAATGCTGAGGTCGGTGCCACTGCTGGGGACGAATAGATGGCCACAAAGCCATAGGTAGTTTTCTTCACTCTTACCCTTCCTTTACTCTTATTTTGTTAAGTATTGGGGATAATACTTATTTTTATTCGGGGGAGTAGAGTTTCTTTGACACATTTTGATGATTCTGTATTTTGATAACTATGAGACATTTGGCCTGTAATTAACTTATTACTATTTTCTTTTTCTTTCTCATTATGTATATATTCTCTCTTATCTCCCATTATGTATATTTATTACGCTTTCAATAATTTTTTGCTTTATAGCTTCTTTATCTTTATGTTTGTTTTCTTTTTGAATTAGTAGCTTCTTTTTGATTTAATAGCTTCTTTTTATGTTTTAGTTTCCAAAGGTAGTTTTTGTGTGAACCAGGTGACTCTTCCCAACGATGGATGGCGTGACAACCTTCTTAAGGGATTGAGTCCATTTTTGGTATTTAGGTAATAATAGTAGTAGTAATGAATAAAAAGACCTAGTCGAGTCAGGCTCGAAGAGTCAAACATGCTTCACTTGGTACCAACACTTAATTAGGTGCTTATGGTTAAAAACAAGGTTTTTGGAATGAAATAGCTCTAGTTAGTGACCTTGTGACTCTAGTGTTGACTTAGGCTATCATCGAGTGGTTTAATCGAACCATAGTGATTTTCAATCTGGAATATGGTTGTTGTGGGCCTTCGACTCTATCCTCTTTAACAATCCAGCTGCGTGAGAGGTGAGATGTTTTTGTTGCAAGTCCAAGTACCCGTGCGAATGGTCTACAACTTACCCCGAATGTGCTTCTAGGCGAAAGTTTAAGTTTTGCTTGGCTTGAGAAGTGATTTTTGGCTCTCCTTGACCCGCTTGAAGTTTTCCATTGCACACCAATGTTGTTATCCCTAGTCAACCCATTTGAGCCTAAAATGTCTTCTCATTTGATAACCATGTTACAAGCCCTTACCCATTTTGTCGTGACCCTCTCTTGGCACCCGAGCTTTCCTTAACACTCTTGTGAAATAATTGGCTAAAGACATAAGATTGGGGGAGAGACGAGAAACTTGAAAGAGGTATCAATACACAAAAAGAGAAAAGAAAAAGCAAGAAAAAGAAAGAACAAAAAAAAGAAAAATGCAAAAAGAAAGTGAATAAGTGGAAGAGTTGATGGGTTTCAAAGAAAAGTAATGATGCAAAGCATGGAGAAATTAGAGAGGGAGAAAATGAATATCATGATCAAGAAAGAGTGATGTTAGGTCTCTCTAGTCCCTTAAAGAGTTGGCAACGCATGAGCCGAGAACAGAAAATGGAGTGCTTAAGGAAAGATGAACCTGTTCTATCATAGCATATCCAACCTTAGTCCATAATGACTCACTTTTGATTAGCTGGAATGGCCCTTAACTTATGGAGGTGGGAACTACTTTATTTGCTTGAGTACAAGCAAAAACTTAAGTTTGGGGGAGTTGATAAGTGGGGATTTGGACAACTTATTAGCGCCTTTTAGCTTTTGTTTTAGTCCAAAAGCGTTTAATTGTGTATCAGAAAATTGATGAAATGTGCTTAATTTCAGGAATATTGAAAGATGAACTCCCGAGATGAAATCCAACTCAAGAAGGAGTAATTTAAACTCAAGGACATAAAAGGCACAGAAGCTCAGAAGTGCGAACCGCAGAATATCATCTGCGGCAGCAGATTATGAAGGGAACGTCAGCAGAGTTTGGTGCAAAGTGCGGTCCGCACATGAATTGTGCGGACGCAAAAGCTGGGCTAGGAGCAAAGTTAAGAGAATGTGCATTCCAAGTCCATAAAAAGTGTGGACCGCACAAGAATTGTGCGGCCACAGAAGAAGTGCTAAGCGGCCGCAGAAGTAAAAGCGTGGGCCGCAGAAGTAAAAGCGCGGACAGCAGAAGCTCAAGTGCGTCCGCACTTGTAAAAGTGCGGACCGCAGAAAGAGTGTCATACGGCCGCAAATTAGAATTATGCGGCAGCAGACTTCCAGTCCTGACAAGTTGAAGAAAAAGTGCAGACAACACAAGGAATTGTGCTGCCGCAGAACCTCCAGAAGGGCATTTTTGCCCGAAATTTCCAACCCTGTATAAATAGAGGAGTTTCACATTTTTAGGTCAACGTTTGACATCAGCTGCTATAGTAGCTGTTTCCTTTTACTTCTTTTAGTAGTTTTTCATATTTTGAGCTATTTTAACATAAATTTTATCATTTTAATTTAACAATATGAGTTTAATTAGCATTTCTTCTTCTTTTTCTTCCATTTCAAGCATGAGTAGCAAGATTTTCACTAGGGTTATGACCCAACCCTAGTGTGTAAACTTAATGGGTGTTTAATTTAATGTTTGCTTATGGTTGAGTGTTTATTATTTAGCGTTGTTCATGCTTTATTTTGTGGAATTAATGGTTGCAAATATTAGTTCATGCCTATTTGACTTAATCTCTACTTGAGAAAGAGAGACTTAGTCTAGGAAAACTTGGCTAACAAGAAATTGGGTCAATAGAGAAATTGATAATCCCAATTAAAGGGTTCAACCTAGAGATAGCAACAACCAGACTTGAGCTTTTATCAACCGTTTCGTTCAATACCCATTTGGACTTGAGAAAGCCAAATTGGAAAAAATCACTCTCTAACCGAGAGGTATTGAGTGGGTAATTGAGCGTTGATAGCTATAATACACCCCCGATCAATAAAATAAGCATTAAGGTTTATATCCCATTAGGAAAATACCTAGGTGAAGGTCATAGCCCTAGGCTTTTTATAACATTTGAAAAACAGATAAAATAATCTCCTAGTTTTATTTCTTAACTTGCAATCGTAGTTTAACTTAGACTTTAAAACAACTAAATTTTGCGGAAGTGTAAATTGAGATAGTCAAATTCACACGATATAATATATACTACTAACTCCCATCGATAGCTCCCTGTGGAATTCAACCCCAACTCTTGTTGGGTACTATTATTGCATCGACCGTTTCATAACCTTGAATTGAGGTGTGAAACTGGATGAGATCAACTGCTTACACAAACCAAGGAAGGCTAAAAGGAGCCATTTGAGGTTTCGAAACACAAAATTAAGCATTAAAACCCTATATAACCTATCGGGTCATAACATTATCTACCTCTAAAACAATCGTTTGTCCTCGAACGGACATAGAAAAGTACCTGGACTGGTGAAAAGGTGTGGATATCTACTCCGCATGTCCGACTCAGACTCCTAAGTGGCTTCCTCAACCGGCTAACCTCTCCACTACACTCAAACTGAAGGATAACTCATAGACCTCAATTGTCGGACTTGCCGGGCTATAATAGCCACCGACTCCTCCTCATAAGTCAAATCCTTGTCCAACTGGACTAAACTAAAATCCAACATATGGGACGGATCACCGTGATACTTCCGGAGCAAGGACACATGGAATACCAAATGAACTACTGATAATCTAGGTGGCAATGTGAGCTTGTAGGCCACCTCATCACACCCTTCATGGGTGAAACCCGGAGCAATGCCCTCTCTCCGACCATGAATGCAACATCACAAACTCTATGGTCGGCATAACTCTTCTGCCTAGACTTAGCTGTGCGAAGTAAATCCTAAATAATCTTGACCTTATCCAAGGCATATTATACCAGATCTGTACCCAACAACCGAGCCTCCCCCGGCACGAACCATCCAAGTGGCAAACGGAACTGTCCCCCGTATAATGCCTCATAGGGAGCCATCTGAATGCTCGACTGGTAGCTATTGTTGTAGGCGAACTCCGCAAGTGCCAAGAACTGGTCCCACGAACTCCCAAAATCCATAACACACGTGCGAAGCTTATCCTCTATTATTTGAATAGTGCGCTCGGATTGTCCATCCGTCTGGGATGAAATGTTTTGCTCAACTCCACCTGCATGCCCAACTCACATTGTACTGCCCTCCTGATGTGCGAGGTGAACTATGTAAATCGATCAAAAATGATAGAAACAGGAACACTGTGAAAGCAGACGATCTCAAGGATGTAAATCTTAGCCAACCGCTCTGAAGAATAGGTAACTACCACATGAATGAAATGCGCTGACTTGGTCAGCCTGTCCACAATGACACATACCGCATCAAAATTCCTCTAAGTCTGTGGGAGTCCAACAACAAAATCCATAGTGATACGCTCCCACTTACAATCACGAATCTCTAACTTCTGAAGTAAACCACCAGGTCTCTGATGCTCGTACTTAACTTGCTGACAATGTAGACACCGAGCTACATATGCAACTATATCCTTCTTCACCTTCTCCACAAATAATGCTGCCGCAAGTCCTGATACATCTTGGCGGCACCCGGATGAATAGAATACCGAGAACTGTGGGCCACCTCAAGAATCAACTCACGAAGCCCATCCATATTCGGCACACAAATATGACTTTGCATCCTCAAAACCCCATCATCTCCAATAGTATCTTGCTTGGCACCACCATGCCGCACCGTGTCCCTAAGGACAAGTAATGAGGGTCATCATACTGCCGCTCACTGATGCGCTCAAACATGGAAGACTGAACGACTGTACAAGCTAGAACATGACTAGGCTCTCAAACATATAACCTCACAAACTGATTGGCCAAACCCTGAACATATGATGTAGGGGGTCTCTCACCAATTGGAATGTACGGAAGCCTGCCCATACTCACGGCCTTCCTATTCAAGGTATCGGCCACCATATTGGCCTTCCCGGGATGATACAAAATGGTGATATCATAATATTTCAACAACTCCAACCACCTTCTCTGTCTCATATTGAGATCCTTTTGCTTGAACAAATAATGTAGACTCCGATGATCCGTGAATACCTCACACGACATGCCGTAAAGATAATGCCTCCAGATCTTTAGCGCATGAACAATTCCTGCCAACTCTAAGTCACGAACAGGGTAATATTTCTCATGAACCTTTAACTTTTGCGACGCATATGAGATCACCCTGCCATCCTGCATCAATATTGCATCGATCCCAACATGAGATGAATTGCAATATACCATGCAAGATCCTGAACCTGTGGGCAACACCAACACTGGCGCCTTAGTCAAAGTAGTCTTGAGCCTCTGAAATCTCAACTCACACTCGTTTGAACATCTGAACGGAGCACCCTTTTGGGTCAATTTGCTCAATGGGGCTGTTATAGAGGAAAATCCCTCCACAAACCGACGGTAATAGCCCGCCAAACCTAGTAAACTCCGGATCTCTATAGCTCAAGTGGGTTTAGGCCAGTTCTGAACTGCCTCAACCATCTTTAGATCCATCTTTATGCCCTATGCTGATACGACGTGCCCCATAAAGGTGACTTAGTTCAACAAAAATGCGCACTTTGAAAACATGGAAGATAACTAGCTATCCCTCAGTGTCTGAAGTAAAATCTGAAGATGCTGCTCGTGCTCTTCTCAATTGTAGGAGTAGATCAAGATATCATCGATAAATACAATCAAAAAGGAATCTAGGTAGGGCTTGAACACCCGGTTCATCAAATCCATAAATGCTGCTAGGGCATTTGTCAGTCTAAATGACATCACTAGAAACTTATAATGCCCATACCGAGCCCAAAAAGCTGTCTTAGGGACATCAGATGCCCTAATCCTTAACTAATGGTATCTGGACCTCAAATCAATCTTCGAAAACGCCTTGGCACCCTGAAGCTGATTAAATAAGTCATCAATCCTCGACAATGGATACTTGTTCTTGATGGTGACTTTATTCAACTGCCGATAGTCTATGCACATCCTCATCGATCCATCTTTCTTATTCACGAACAACACAGGCGCACCCTAGGGCGAGACACTAGGTCTAATGAAGCCCTTATAAAGAAAATCTTGCAGCTGCTTCTTCCATTATTTCAACTCTAGCGAGGCCATAAGGTACGGCAGAATAGAAATGGGCTGAGTGCCCAGAGCCAAATCAATATAGAAATCAATATCCCTGTCGGGCTGCATCGCCGACAGGTCTGCAGGAAATACCTCTGGAAACTCACGAACAACAGGCACTGAATCCATTGAAGGAACCTCCGCACTAGATTCATGGACATAGGCCAAATAAGCTAGATACCCCTTCTCGACCATACGTCGAGCCTTCATATAAGAGATAAATCTGATGGTAGAATGGCTAGGAGTCCCCCTCTACTCTAATCGAGGAAACCTTGGCAAGGTTAAGGTCACCGTCTTAGCGTGACAATCCAATATAGAATGATAAGGTGATAAACAATCCGTACCCAAGATGATATCAAAATCTACCATGTCAATAAGTACGAGATCTACACGAGTCTCCGGACTCCCAATAGTCAACACACACGAGCGATAGACACGAACTACTACAATAGAATCTCCCACAGGTGTGGACACATATACAGGAGCACTCAAAAAATCACGAGGCACAACCAGATATGAAGCAAAGTAGGATGACACGTAGTAATAAGTAAAGCCTCGATCAAATAGAACTGAAGCATATCTATGGCAAACTGGAACAATACATGTGATAATAACGTTAAATGACTCAGCTTCATGCCTAGCTGGGAAAGCATAATATCGGGGTTAGGGCCCACCACTCTTAACCGTATCCCTAGGACGGCTTCTAACTGGCCGGCCTCTACCTCTAACGGCCTGGCCTCCACCTCTAACGGCATGAACTCTACCTCTGGCTGCCTGACCCCTTGCCTCTAGCTGGCTGAGCGGGCGGTGGAGCAACCGGTTCTGAAACCATGGCACGAGAACCCTGCTGGTGTGTGTTGCCCGGTGCCGAGGGAATAATCTAGCAATGTGCCTCGGATCACCACAAGTATAACAAGCCCTCGGCTACTGTGACTGCTGACCCTAGAACTAAACCTGTCAACCTGAGTAGCCACCCTGAAAACTCTGGAGCGGAAGTGCACTAATAAGAGCTGGTGGTCAGTATAAGATACATAAGGGCCGCGACCAATTGTAGCACTATGTGATGCTTGGAGCGCCGACTAAAACGGCATGGGAAGATGGCCCCTAACAAAAGTACCCCTGCCTCTAGACGAGGCACTGTTGAACACACTGAAATGATGATGCTTCATATCAGACCCCTACTCCCTCTCCCGAGTAAGAAACATCTCGATCAGCTTAGTAACATTTGTAGCCGTTTGAAAGGAAATATCGCTCCCAGACTCCTTGGTCATCTATAGCATGATAGTGTAAGTGATTCCATCAATAAACCTCCTCACCCTCTCCTTCTTAGTAGGAAGCAAGATGAGGGTATGACGAGCTAGATCCACAAAACAGGTCTCGTACTGAACAACAGTCATACTGCCTTGCTGGAGATGCTCAAATTACCTGCGGTAATCCTCTCTTAGTGTGATAGGGAGGAACTTCTCAATACATAACTGCGAGAACTTATCCCAAGTAAGTACAGGTGACCCAGCTAGTCTAGTCAATATATAATCTCTCCACCACCTCTTGGCAGAACCCATCATCTAAAACATAGCAATATCGACACCAATTGTATCAACTATACCCATGTTCTGCAACATCTCATGGCAGTGGTCAAGATAATCCTATGGGTCCTCAAAAGGTGCACCACTGAAGTGAACTGGAAAGAGCTCAGTAAACCTGTCCAATATCAATAAAGCCTCAAAAGACATGGCGGGTCCCTCATCGGCCTGTGCAGCAAGTACCGGCTGAACTACCCCAACTAACGGGGCTGCTGGAGTCTGATATTGAGGAACCATCTGCTCTGGAGTGTGATTAGCGGGATTCTGTGCTCATCCCCCAGTCCGAGAGACGGCCAATGCCACCGGGAATGTACCGGTCTGAGCCACACTCTTCATAAGGCCCACCAAACGGACTAGAGGAACTTGAAGAACTGGAGTGGCTATGCACTTCTCCGGGACCCGACCTGGTCCAACAGGTACAGTCTGAGTTGGAACCTCCTCATCAAAATCTACCTGAGGCTCCACTGCTGGTGCTGCTGCTCGAGCTCTAGGCTCGGCCTCTGACGCGACCTCGGCCTCGACCTCTACCCCTAGTAGGAGCTGCCACTAGGGGATCCGGCTATTGTCCAGCTGATGATGCAGTACATGTTCTCACCATATGCAAAAGAATAGAAGTGAAATTGTTCCTAAACTTCACACCCTCTGGAAGATAAGAACAGACGTCTCCATACCGATCCTCCAGACTCTACTAAGACTGCTTGTGACTCGTGAGACCTAGGCAACCTAGCGCTCTGATACCAACTTTTCACGACACAAAATTCCCGCCTTCGGGATCGTGATGGCGCCTAACATTTCACTTGCTAGGCAAGCCAACGTTAGAGAAATTCTTAAGCCAGTTGTTTTTTAAACAACTCAAATAATAAAACCAATCGAACTTAAATGAAACTAAAATGAAGTGCAAAGTGGCATAATACCCGAAAATATCCTAGGTACAACCCGGATCTGGAGTCACAAGTGCACGAGCTTCTAGGAGTGCTATAAATAAAGTCTGAAACAAGTACAACTGTCTCGAATGAAATGAACAGAAAAAGAGGAAAGAGGAAGAGGACTTCAAGATCTGCAGATGCCAGCAGATCTACCTCGAGTCTCCAAATATGCCATTCCGGGCTGATGCACCTCACGTACAACTAGGACTAGTACCAAAATCTGTACAAGAAGTGCAGAGTGTAGTATGAGTACAACCAACCCAATGTACTCCATAAGTGTCGAGTCTGACCTCGAGGAGGTAGTGACAAGGCTATGATAGGACACTCACGTAATTAAACATGTACGAACGAAGACACATGCACGACATAGTAAAAAATAAAGACTTAATATGTAAAACTGGGAAGAGACATGCGAAAGGGAAACAAGATACGATAACTATCACAAGAATGTCAACATAAAGCAGTCAAATAAATCCTCACGAATGAAACGGATAAACATAATAAATAATAGTGGCACGACATCACCCATCATATTTTTACTCTCAACCTTACCATGAAATGATAATAATGGCACAGCATCACCCTTCGTGCTTTTACTCTTAACCTTACCACGAAATGATAATAATGGCACGACATCACCCATCGTGCTCTTACTCTCAACCTCTCCATGGAATGATAAAATATGGTACGGAATTACCCTTTGTGCTTTAACACTCTTCCTCTCTATGTATTAATCAATAAATGAAGCAATAAACGGCACGACATCACCCTTCGTGCTTTAACACTCTCCCTTACCATGCTGTAATAAATATAAAATAAGCAAGAATAAACCTTAGGTCAATAATGGTTCCGAGATACCAATCCTCAATTTCAAAGAAATACTCAAACGTCACAATTTAATTCATAAATGCGGGAAGAACGATAAAATAAGGTATAACTAATCTAAGCATGGATATCATAAGTAAAGAAGGTAATAGATTACGAGCAACAACTCCCACCCGCATGCTTTAACCTAACAACAACGCATAAGTATTCGTCACCTCACATACACATTGTACCCAGACATTTAAACACGTAACAATTAAGCAAACAAGTCCTAATCCCTCAAGTCAACATTAACCACAACACTTAACTCACTCCGCAGTCAATTCAGAGCTCTACCGGGACCTTTCCTTTAGAATCTGCCTCCAAACCACTCGTATTTAACCACAATCGACTCGATAATATCAAATAATGGTAGGTTTTTAACACTTTTCCCAAAAAGTCAACCCCAGGCATGCTTGGTTGAAACCCGAGGTTTGGGCCAAAACCCATTTACCCATTCACCCCCGATCCCGATTATGTAATTAGTTTTAAAATCTGACCCCAAATTGAGGTCTAAATCCCGAATTTTGCAAAACAAAACCAATTCTTCCTAAATTCCTAGTTTTCTACCATGGAAGAACAAAGATTAAGGCTAGAAATTAATGAGTGATGTTAGAAATGCAAAACAAATGAGGTAAAGTGTACAAACCTATGAATTGGTGATGAGTTTCCTCTTCAAAAGCACCTCTAGGCCGAGCTCTAATGATGGGATATGAAAAAATGGAAGAAACCCCATTTTTGAAACTTTTAAATCACTGGGCGACAGGTGTTCATCGCGTTCGCGAGAAACATGACATGTTCGCGAAGGGCACTTCCCCGATGGCTTATGCGATCATGAGTATCTCCATGCGTTTGCAAAGGTTCAGCCCGCCTCACCTCCGGGTTCGTGAGACCGGGCTCGCGTTCGCATACAGTAACCTCAACTCCTAGCCCATCCTATCTAATACTATGCATTCGTGAAGAGAAGACCCCCCCCCCCCAATGCTCTTCCTTTCTTCTATCTTGTGCTCAGTCATGATTTTACTTGCGTATCATACCTCAGTCTTTCTTGATATTTGTTGATGCATTATGTTATCTTTGTTCGGGCTGATCTTTGTGATTTTGGAGAGCCCGAGAGACTATAGAGGTTGAGGACTGAGTAAGGCCGAGGGCCTGTCGGTGAGGTAAGGATATTATGGCATGTGAGTTGTCCGTGTAGGATATTATAGCATGCGGGTTGTCCGTGCAGCACGTGAGTTATCCATGCAGATTATGGCGCTTGGGCTGTAGGAGACCCTCCGGATTCTGTACAACCCCAGTGAGCGCGGGTACCCTTTGATTGTGAGTGTTGAGGGCTGAGAGCCGAGTGATGAGTTGAGTGACTGTTGCCTGAGAGGCTGTACTTGCTTTGCATTTGTTGTTGCACTTGGTTGCTATCTGTCATTGTTGTGAAATATCAGAAAGATTTTATATTCGGATTACATGAAATTGAACTGTATAAAATTGATTTGACTTAAACTGCCGGATTTGAAAGGATGTCTATTCTTTGCTGAATTACTGAAAGTGAACTATAATTGTATAGCTCGTCATTATCTTCAGTTCCTTAGTTATTATTATTACTTGCTGAGTTGGTTGTACTCATACTACACCCTGCACTTCGTGTGCAGATCCATGTGTTCCCAGACATAGAGGGTGTTGATCCTTTTGCGCAGTTGAATTTCAAGAGATTTTGAGGTAGCTTCCGTGTTCCGCAGACCTTGTCTCTCCTTCTCCATCTCCTTGTTTACTGTATTTGGTCTCATACTATTATAGACCATATTTTCCAGACTCTATTCATATTAGATGCCCATGTACTCAGTGACACCAGGTTTTAGGGAGTGTTCGTGTGAGTAATTGTGGAATTTTGTATTGTATTAAATTATTGTGTTTTCAAACTTAAGAAAAATTGTGGTTTATCGATATTATCGGCTTGCCTAGTATCAAGATAGACGCCATCATGACAGGTTGGGATTTTGGGTCGTGATAAGTTGGTATCAGAGCCTATGTTACATAGGTCTCACGAGTCATGAGCAGGTTTAGTAGAGTTTTGTAGATTCGTACGGAGACGTCTGTACTTATCTTTGAGAGGCTGCAGAACCCTTAGGAAAATTTCACTTTCTTGTATTCTGTCGTGCGAATTTGTTGATTTCGGAAACTAAATTTCTGCTATTCTATTCTCTCACAGATAGTGAAGACACATACTACCAGATCGGACGGTCAGTCACCAGTGCTACCAGTTAGGGCCATGAGAGGCCGGGGCCATGGTAGAGGTTGGGGCCGAGGTAGAGGTCGAGGTATAGCTCATACCACAGTTGGACAAGCACCTGTAGTACCACCAGTTACTCCAGCTCAGGAGCAGATTCCAGATATAGTTGAGTCGACGGGATCAGCTTAGGCGCCAGCTGTGCCCATTGAGATTCCAGGCCATCAGGAGACTTTGGCCCAGATATTGGCAGCTTGCACAGGTCTTGCTCAGGTGGTTTCAGCTCAGGTCGCACTTGTCACTTCTCAGGCCGGGGGAGGTACTCATACCCCTGTTGCCCGTACTTCAGACCAGGTAGTACAGGGAGTTCAGATACTGGGGGCACTACCAGCTCAGCTGGTTGCATCTGCTCAAGCCCGGGTAGTTCCTGTTATGGCAGATGATAAGCAGAGGAAACTTGAGAGATTTGAGAGGCTTTGACCTCCACCATTTAGCGGTACCAAGTCAGAGGATGCCCAGGGTTTGCTGGATAAGTGTCAGCAGATGCTTCAAACAGCGGGTATTCTAGAGACCAGTAGGGTCTCATTCACTACTTTTTAGTTTTCTAGGGCTGCCTTCAGATGGTGGGAGTCTTACGAGAGGTGTAGGTCGGTCGGTGCAGCACCCCTTACCTGGCAGCAGTTCTCCAGTCTATTCCTGGAGAAGTTCGTGCCTCAGTCCCGCAGAGAGAAACTGCGCAGGCAGTTTGAGCAGCTTCGTTAGGGTGATATGTCTGTGACACAATATGAGATGAGATTTTCAGAATTGGCCCGTCATGCTATCTGGTTGATTCCCACAGACAGGGAAAGGATTAGAAGATTCATAGATGGCCTCACTTTTCAGCTGCGATTACTCATGACTAGAGAGAGAGTGTCTAGTGCTACTTTCGATGAGGTTGTCGACATTGCTCATCAGATTGAGATGGTTCGTAGCCAGGAGCGGGTTGAGAGGGAGGCTAAGAGGCATTGTGGTTCCGGTGAGTTCAGCGGTGTTCCTTCAGGGGGTCAGTTTTACCGCGGTAGGGGTCATTCTTACAGACACGCTCAAGCGGGTTGTCCAGCTCATCGTGGTGCATCAGCTAGCCATAGTTCTTACAGTGCTCACTCATGCCAGTCTTCATTCAGTGCACTACCAGCACAGAGTTCTCATCATGCCTCGTCTGGTGAGGAAGGGTTGTTTCGAGTGCGGAGAATTGGGTCATTTCAAGAGAGATTGTCCTAGGCTGTTGAGTGGGTATCCACAGCAGAGTCCTCGACCAACAGCACCAGCAGTTACCCCACCCACCCACCCAGCTCGAAGTGGGGGTCAGGCAGCTAGGGGTTGCCCAAGAGGGGGAGGCCGATCAGGTGGTGGACAGGCTCGATTCTATGCTTTTCCTGCCAGGCCAGATATTGTTGCCTCAGACGCAGTGATCACATGTATTGTTTCAGTGTGCCATAGGGAGGCTTCTATATTATTTGACCCTGGTTGCACTTATTCATATGTATCATCATATTTTGCTCATTACCTGTATATGCCCTGTGAGTCCTTAGTTTCACCTGTTTGTGTATCCACACCGGTGGGCGATATTATTATTGTGGATCGTGTGTATCGGTCGTGTGTGGTAACTATTAGGGAACTGGAGATTAGAGTTGATCTCTTATTACTCAATATGGTTGATTTCAATGTAATCATGGGTATGGATTGGTTGTCTCCATGTCATGATATTCTGGACTGTCATGCAAAAATCGTGACGTTGACGATACCGGGGTTACCAAAGGTTGAATCGAGAGGTTCTCTAAATTTTGTTCCTAGTAGGGTAATTTCTTATTTGAAGGCCCAACGTATGGTTGGAAAGGGATGTCTATTATATTTGTCCTTTGTGAGAGATGTTGATGCAGATTCTCCTATTATTGATTCACTACCGGTCGTGCGAGAATTTCCGGATTTAATTCCTGCAGACCTACCGGGTATGCCACCCGACAGGGATATTGATTTCGGTATTGACTTGGTGCAGGGCACACAACCTATTTCTATTCCTCCGTATCGTATGGCACCAGCCGAGTTAAAAGAATTGAAAGAGCACCTTTAGGAACTCCTTGAAAAGGGTTTTATTAGGCCTAGTGTGTCACCTTGGGGTGTATCGGTTCTGTTTGTGAAAAAGAAAGATGGTACTATGCAGATGTGCATCGATTATAGGCAGTTGAACAAAGTTACAATCAAAAATAAATATCCCTTGCCACGCATTAATAATTTATTTGACCAGCTTCAGGGAGCGAGGGTGTTCTCCAAAATTGATTTGAGATCTGGGTATCACCAGTTGAAAATTCTGGATTCAGATATTTTGAAGACGGCATTCAGAACTCGTTATGGCCACTATGAATTTTTTGTGATGTCTTTTGGGCTAACCATCCAATGCCCCAGCAGCATTTATGAATTTGATAAATAGTGTATTCCAGCCATATCTTGATTTATTTGTAGTGGTATTTATTGATGATATTCTGGTGTACTCACGTAGCCACGAGGAGCATGCACAACACTTGGGTATTGTATTACAGAGGCTGAGAGAGGAGAGACTTTATGCTAAATTCTCCAAGTGCGGGTTCTGGCTTAGTTCGGTGGTATTATTGGGATATATAGTGTCCAGTGAAGGAATTAAGGTGGATCCAAAGAAAATAGAGGCAGTTCAGAATTGGCCCATGCCCTCCTCAGTTACTAAGATTTGGAGTTTTCTCGACTTGGCCGGTTATTATCGTCGTTTCGTGGAGGTTTTCTTGTCTATTGCATCACCTGTGACTAAATTGACCCAGAAAGGTGCTTCGTTCAGGTGGTCGGATGAATATGAAGAAAGCTTTCAGAAGCTCAAGACAGCTTTGACTACAACTCCAGTATTGGTGTTGCCTATAGGTTTAGAGTCTTATACTGTGTATTGTGACGCGCCGTGTATTGGTCTCGGTGCAGTGCTGATGCAAGATGGTAGGGTGATTGCCTATGCATCCAGACAATTAAAGTTACATGAGAAGAATTATCCAGTCCACGATCCTGGGTTAGAAGCTATTGTTCATGCCATGAATTTGGCGGCATTACTTGTACGGTGTCCAGTGTGAGGTATATACAGATCATCAGAGTCTACAACATCTGTTTAAACAGAAGGATCTAATTTGCGGCAGCGGAGATGCTTGGATTTGCTTAAGGATTATGATATCACCATTCTCTATCATCCTGGAAAGGCCAATATAGTGGCTGATGCCTTGAGTCATAAGGCGGAAAGTTTGGGCAGCTTAACATATTTACCGGTAGCAGAGAGGCCTTTAGCATTGGATGTTCAGACTTTGGCCAACTAGTTTGTTAGATTGGATGTTTCCGAGCCGAATCGAGTTTTGGCTTATGTGGTTTCTTGGTCTTCGTTATATGACCGCATCAGAGAGCGCTAGTATGATGATCCATATCTGCTTGTCCTTAAGGACACGGTTTAGCACGGTACCAAGGAAGTCACTATTAGAGATGACGGTGTATTACGGATGCAGGGTAGCCTATGTGTGCCTAATGTAGATGGCTTGCGTGAGCTGATTCTCCAGGAAGCTCACAGTTCGTGGTACTCTATTTATCCAGGCGCCGCGAAGATGTATCAGGATTTGAGACAACACTATTGGTGGAGGAGGATGAAGAAAGATATAGTTGGGTTTGTATCTCGGTGTTTAAATTGTCAACAGGTAAAGTATGAACATCAGAGGCCAGGAGGATTGCTTCGGAGACATGATATTTCGGAGTGGAAGTGGGAGCGTATTACCATGGACTTTGTAGTTGGGCTCCCACGGACTTTGAGAAAGTTTGATGTTGTTAGGGTGATAGTA
This sequence comes from Nicotiana tomentosiformis, assembly GCF_000390325.3. Lineage (NCBI taxonomy): Eukaryota > Viridiplantae > Streptophyta > Magnoliopsida > Solanales > Solanaceae > Nicotiana > Nicotiana tomentosiformis. The sequence continues at coordinate 17,101,316 of NC_090823.1, forward strand.
GATCGGTTATTCCAGTCGGTACTAATTATTCTTCGGAGTGGTTGGCTGGGATTTATATTCGCGAGATTGTTCGCCTACACGCTGTGCCAGTGTCCATTATTTCAAATTGGGGTACGCAGTTTACCTCACAGTTTTGGAGGACAGTGCAGCGAGAATTGGGCATATAGGTTCAGTTGAGTACAGCATTTCACCCTCAGACAGACGGACCGTCCGAGCGCACTATTCAGATATTGGAGGATATGCTATGCGCTTGTGTCATTGATTTTGGGGATTCTTGGGATCAATTTCTGCCACTCGCGGAGTTTGATTACAATAATAGCTACCAGTCAAGTATTCAGATGGCTCCGTATGAAGCTTTATATGGGAGACAGTGTCAATCTCCAGTGGGTTGGTTTGAGCCGGGTGAGGTTAGACTATTGGGTACTGACTTGGTTCAGGATGCTATAGAGAAGGTCAAAGTGATTCAGGAACGGCTTCGCACAACACAGTCTAGACAGAAGAGTATGCCAACAGGAAGGTTCGTAATGTTGTTTACATTGTTGGGGAGAAGGTTCTACTCAAGATTTCACCCATGAAGGGTGTGTTGAGGTTCGGAAAGAAAGGCAAGTTGAGCCCTCGGTATATTGGGCCTTTTGAGATACTTCAGAAAATTGGAGAGGTGGCTTATGAACTTTCTTTGTCACCCAGTCTATCAGGTGTTGATCCAGTGTTCCATGTATCCATGCTCTGAAAGTATGTCGGGGATCTGTCTCATATTCTGGATTTCAGTACAGTACAGCTGGGCGATAATTTGACTTACGATGTAGAGCCGGTGGCTATTTTAAACCGACAGGTTTAAAAGTTGAGGTCAAAAAGCATAGCATCAGTGAAGGTGCAGTGGAGAAACCAGCCAGCCGGAGAATCTACTTGGGAGATTGAGCAGGAGGTGCAGAGCAAATATCCACACTTAATTGAGACTCCAGGTATTGTTCTAAACCCGTTCAAGGATGAACTTTTGTTTAAGAAGGGGAGAATGTAACGATCCGGCCGGTTGTATTGAGTGTTATAACCCCATTCCCCTATTTACTACTCAATTTATGCTATATAGTTGTTTTATGACTTACCGGGTTAGTCGGTTGGGGTCCAAAAGGAATTCGGAATGAAATGAGATACTTAGTCTCATAATTGATAATTTAAGTTAGAAAAAAGGACCGGATATGGACCTATATGTAAACGACCTCGGATTTGAATTTTTATGATTCCAATAGCTCCATATAGTGATTTTGGGCTTAGAAGCATGTCCGAAATATTGTTTGGAGGTCCGTAGTGGAATTAGGCTTGAAATGCCGAAAGTTAAATTTTTGGGAAGTTTGACTGGGGGTTGACTTTTTGATATCGGGGTCGAAATCCGATTCTGAAAAATTGAGTACCTCCGTTATGTCATTTATGACTTGTGTGCAAAATTTGAGATCAATCGAACTTGATTTGATAGGTTTCGGCGTTGTTTGTAGAAATGGAAAGTTTCAAAGTTCATTAGGCTTAAATCTATGTTTGATTCATGTTTTTAGTATTGTTGGATGTTATTTGAAGACTCGACTAAGTTCGTATGATGTTTTAGGACTTCTTGGTATATTTGGTTGAGGTCTCGAGGGCCTCGGGTGAGTTTCGGATGGTTAACGGATAAAAAAGTGGACAAAAATAGCTGCTGCAATTTTTGTCCCCCAGAATCGAGCCCAGAATCGAGCCCAAATGCGAGCCCAGATCGAGCTGAGGGTCAAGGGCCACAATCGAAGCCATGATCGAGCCCAGGGTCAAGGGCAACGATTGAAAGTAGGGTCGAAGATGTGATCGAAGGCCATGGTCGAGGGCCATGATCGAGGACCAGGATAGAAGCCACGATCGAGTCCTAGGATCGAGGCCCAGGTTCGAGGACCTAGATCGAAGGCCAAGATCGAGGCAGAATCGAGGCTATCTGGGCAGAATTATAAAAACAGGGACTTCGTCCCATTCGCCATTTTTGACAAATTGGAGCTTGAGGAGAGGCGATTTTGGTAGATTTTGAAGGAAAACTTGAGGTAAGTCCCTTTGATCATTTCTACTCCATAATATTGAATTATCATTGAATAATCCGACTAGATTACGTAATTTTGAGGTGTAAATCGGAGATTGGAACTTAGAAATTTGGAATAAGATTTGTAGATTTGAGGGTTGAGTTGAGGTTGGATTTTTGTAAAATTGGTATGGGTAGACTCGTGGTTGAATGGGCTTTCGGATTTTGTAAATTTTGTTGGGTTCCGAGACATGGGCCCCACGGGCGATTTTTGAGCTAAATTTCGGATTTTTATAAAAAATTAACATTTTCTTCTGGAATTAATTCCAATGAATTTTATTGACTGAAACGAATTATTTATGGCTAGATTCGAGGCATTTGGAGACCAATTCGCGAGGAAAGGACATTGCAGAATAAGAATTTCACAGCTTGAGGTAAGTAACAGTTATAAATCTGGTCCTGAGGGTATGAAACCCCAGATTTGTGTCATGTGATTATTTTAAAGGTGACGCACATGCTAGGTGACGGGCGTGTGGGCGTGCACCGAGAGGATTGTGACTTGATCTGTCCCGTTAAATTGTAAAGTTAAATAATTTATTGTTAGTTATATGCTCTCTATGTGTTGAAGAAATTTGACTATAAATCAGGTTAGAAATCATGCTTAGGCTATATGATAGTACTGTTAGGACCCACAGAGGGCACGTACTTATTGAATTATTTGCTAATTTTTATCTTGTGCTCAGTCATGATTTTACTTGCGTATCATATCTCAGTCTTTCTTGATATTTGTTGATGCATTATGTTATCTTTGTTTGGGCTGATCTTTGTGATTTCGGAGAGCCCGAGAGACTAGAGAGGTTGAGGACTGAGTAAGGCCGAGGGCCTGTCGGCGAGGTAAGGATATTATGGCACGTGAGTTGTCCGTGCAGGATATTATACCACATGAGTTGTCCGTGCAGCACGTGAGTTGTCCATGCAGATTATGGCGCTTGGGCTGTAGGAGCCCCTCCGCAGTCTGCACACCCCAGTGAGCGCGGGTATCCTTTGAGTGTGAGTGTTGAGGGATGAGAATCGAGTGATGAGTTGAGTGACTGTTGCATGAGAGGCTGTACTTGCTTTGCATTTGTTGTTGCACTTGGTTGCTATCTGTCATTGTTGTGAAATCTTTGAAAGATTTTATATCCGGATTACATGAAATTGAACTGTATAAAATTGATTTGACTTAAACTGTCGGATTTGAAAGCATGTCTATTCTTTGCTGAATTACTGAAAGTGAACTATAACTGTGTAGCTCGTCATTATCTTCAGTTCCTTAGTTATTATTGTTACTTGGTGAGTTGGTTGTACTCATACTACATCCTGCATTTCGTGTGCAGATCCAGGTGTTCCCGGACATAGCGGCTGTTGATCCTTTTGCGCAGTTGAATTTCAAGAGATTTTGAGGTAGCTGCCGTGTTCCGCAGACCTTGTCTCTCCTTCTCTATCTCCTTGTTTACTGTATTTGGTCTCAGACTATTATAGACCATATTTTCTAGACTTGTATTCATATTAGATGCTCATGTACTCAGTGACACCAGGTTTTGGGGAGTGTTTGTGGCAGTAATTGTGGAATTTTGTATTGTATTAAATTATTGTGTTTTCAAACTTAAGTGAAATTATGGTTTATCGATATTATCGGCTTGCCTAGTATCAAGATAGGCGCCATCACGACAGGTTGGGATTTTGGGTCATGAAACTAGTCTTAGGGACTAGGTAAGCCTATCAGTACAAGGCATAAGCTTTACTGAGTTTGCTACGAAATCCCTAAATGCAACTGTTTCGGAATAGAAATAAACAGTACATGTACACTATCAGAAGGTGACTTCGAGGCCTGCAAATGCAAAGGCATATTTACCTTGAGTCTCCACAGCAAAGCCCGAATGGCTAGCTATTGATCAACCAACTCTGAAATACCTCGATATGCACAAAAATGTGCAGAACGCGTAGCATGAGTACACCACAGCGGTACTCAGTAACTATCAAGACTAACCTTGGTGGAGTAGTAACGAGGGACAATCAAGATACCTAATGGACTAAACAAACTGAACAGTTATGAAGGTGAACTAACGGGGAAATCAATGTTAATATAAAGCTAAGCATGGTAAGCAAGACAAAACAATACTCGCAATGAAACACTAGAAACAAAAAAATTGCAACAAGAACAAACAGGTAATAATATTGTAGAGTAAACTAAACACAGTCTAAGTCAGGTGGATCCGAATAAAGGAAAACAAGTAACAACTCACTAAGAACAACCGCTTTTACACAAGATTTATTCAATAATTTCCACAAGGTACCAAACCTCATAATCACAAATCACGGGTCCCAATTCATGAACCCTAATCACTTGGCATCTTGTGCCCATATTACAATTCATTATCGCACGGACGACTCACGTACCAACAATAACAATGACTCGTGACTGCATGGATAACTTATGTGCCAACAGGATAACTCTCACACAGAAGGTAAGTACACGGGAGTACATGTAAATGGTCAATAACATCAGGATTTATCTTCTTAAACCGATATGGGTGATTTATTTATGTGTATCCTTGTGCAAGTGCTCTACCACAATTCAAGACAATAAGTAAGAGTAGAGACAATGAATGACATATAAGAAACGATCACCCCAAAATGTACATGGCATAACTCACACAAGGTAGGCACACCACTACACAAATATCAACAATAACAATGCCCCCGGGCCATCACAAGTCGTTACAAATCATTCCTCAACATAGCCCACCTTGTCTCGCCACTTGAGCAATAATAAAGTAAATACCCGCCTTGTCTCGCCGTACACGCTGCCACGACCCAAAATCCAAGTAGTCGTGATGGCACCTAACCCAACCCGCTAGGTAAGCCAATTAACAACTATCCAATTTAATAAGACTTATTAAGAGAAGAAATGATAATACAACTGTTTAATACAAGAATTTTCCCAAGGACTGATAGTACAAATCATGAGCTTTTAAGATTGGAATTTACAAAGCTGGTATGAAATAATACATCATATGTTCGAAATGTACATAAACAGATCTTTAATAATCTAAGGCTACCATGAACAAGAGGCAGCTAAACTCGAATGCAAGTACATCTTCAAATCCAGCTCCCATCGAACATAGCAACATCAGCAGCCAACATATGCACGCAAGGTGCAGAAGTGTAGTATGAGTACAACTGACCCCATGTACTCAATAAGTAACAAACCTAACCATAGGTTGAAAGTAGTGACGAGCTGGAATATAAGTCGGGTTGAACATCAATAACCAATAGCAGTTCATAACAATGCAGAGCAAGTAATAAAAGAAGTACCTTGGAATTTAAAATTCTTAGCTTTTTCATAATTCCCGAAAAATAGTTTCGTCTTCTAAGTATCTCAGTGAAAACTCAAATCCTTTACCTAAATAATCCTAAATATGAGTAAGTTTGAAAACAGTAATTTTTCCCATACATCCTTTCAACAATAAATAAGATGTTCCATTTTTTTCTTTCAAGATAGCAAGTGTAACATATATCACTATGCCCATATGTCAATATGTGCGAGAAGTCATGAATGACGTGATACCATACAACATGAGGAAAATACATCTCTACGTCTGTATGTCAAGTGTACATGTCAAATGCGATGCAACTCAGTGATAAAACCATATGCATACTCTCAGAGTATCAATTCACTCAGTCCTCCTAGTCACTCAGACCTCTCATTCATTTAGTCCTCCAAGTCACTCAGTCCTCACAGTCACTCAGTCATCCTAATCACTCGGCACTCAACACTCGGCACTCGCACTCAATAGGTACCTGCGCTCACTGGGGGTGTGTATAGACTCCGAAGGGGCTCCTTCAGCCCAAGCACTATATCAAGCCAATCATGACATAAAATTAATAAAATATATTGCGGCGTGCAGCCCGATCCCATAAATATCCTCACAATTAGGCCCTCGGCCTCACACAGTCATCAATCTCACCAGTCTCTTCAGATCTCAATGTCATGAAAAATATAGGCCAAAAATAATGATATGATGTATCAGTAAATGATAAGAGAGACTGAGATATGATATGCATATGAATGCGTACGACTGAGTATGCAATGCAATGAAAGCAGATAGCTCAACAACAAAAATGGCCTCGGTGGGTCTCAACAGAATAAGCATGTAATCTAGACATGGTTCCTAACATGGATCACAGCTCAAGAGCTCAGGTACTTAGAAATGTCATGGTTACAGGTAAGGTCCGGTAATTACACAATACCACAGAAATAGCAGAGTCATAATTCACATGGTGCACGCCCACATACCCGTCACCTAGCACGTGCGTCACCTCAACATCAATTACATAGCACGTAATTCGGGGTTTCATACCCTCAGCACTAAGTTTAGAAGACTTACTTACCTTGCACAAGCCAATACCAATACCGAGCAAGCCAAGAGATGCTCCAAAAATGCCATCACGCATGTAAGGACCTCCGTAAGGCTCAAAACTAGCCAAAAGCAACTCAAATATATCAAATAAAGCCCAAGGAAACAATTCGAAATGATAAAGATCAAATCCTTAATCAAAACCCAAAACCGGCCAAAAATCACACCCAGGTTCGTGCCATGGAACCCGACAAAACTCACAAAATCCAACAACCAATTCAATTACGAATCCAACCATACTAGTTTCACTCAATTCTGACTCCAAATCGATGTTCAAAACTCAAAATTTCATATTATGAAACTTTAGGTCAAAACTCTCAATTTCCTCTTTATAATTCACAATCCAATTACCAAAAATGAAGATAGATTCATGAAATATAACCAAAACCAAGTAGAGAACACTTACACCAATTCATATGGTGAAAATTGCTTCAAGAATCGCCTCAATCCGAGCTCCATAGCTTCAAAAATATAATAATGGCTTAAACCCTTGAAATAAAGTACTTTATACTTCCGCCTAGACATCCTCTTTCGCGAACGCGGAATTACCATCGCGTTCGCGATGAACAAAATAATCTGCCACCATAATACACTTTGTGTTCGTGGTAAACACCCCACGAATGCGACTCACAACTGGCTCAGACCTTTGCGAACGCCGGCTCCAACTACGCGAACGCGGTGAAGAAAGGCCTCCAGCTCCCAGCTCCCAACTTAACCCTACGCGAACGCGATCCCTCATACGCAAACGCGAAGAAGACTTGCACCAACTCTATGCGAACGTGGACCAGTATTCACGAACGCAATGAAGAAATAATATTGCCATCAAAATACACTACGCGTTCAAGACACTTGCCACGCGAACGCGATGAAGGACTGAGATACCAGAAACCAGCAGAACACAGTAGTGCCAAAATGAAGGAGAATAACCCGAAATCAATCCGAAACACGCCCGAGCCCCTCGGGACCCCTCCCACACTTACCAACAAGTCCCATAACATAACACTGAACTACTCGAGGTCTCAAAACACACATAACAATATCAAAACGATGAATCACACCTCAATTCGAAATCAATGAACTTCAAACTTCAAACTTCCACAACAGATGTCGAAACCTATCAAATCACGTCCGATTGACCTCAAATTTTTCACACAAGTCAAATTTCATATTATGGACCTGCTCCAACTTGCGGAATTGGAATCTGACCCCGATATCAAAAAGTCCACTCCCGGTTAAACTTTCCAAAATTTCACCTTTTGCCATTTCAAGCAAACTTCTACTACAGACCTCCAAATCACAATCCAGATGCGCTCCTAAGTCCAAAATCACCCAACGGAGCTAAAGGAACCATAAAAAATCCAATCCGAGGTCAAATACTAAAAGTCAAACTTGGTCAACCCTTTCAAATTTAAAGCTTCTAGCGGAGAATCCTTCTTCCAAATCAATTCTGAATAACCAAAAAACCAAAACCGACAATTCACATAAATCATAATACATCATACGGAGCTACTCATGCCCTCAAACAACCGAGCTGAGTGTAAATGCTCAAAACGACCGGTCAGGTCGTTACATGCGCACAATGTTATTCCCACTTTGTCTCGCCACATGTGCAAACCCGCGTATACATAGCCCGCCTTATCACGCCGGATGTGCAAATATCAATAGTAACAATAGCACAGATGACTCACGTGCGAACACCCCGACAATCCTCACAATAATACCATGTGTGCCAAAACATAACAACACAATAAAATGACTTTCACAACATGTGCCCATTGCCACAACATTTCCTCAAAACAGTTTTATTACCACAATCACGTATAGCCCTCGGCTCAACAACACTGAGTACAACAACAACAACAACAACAGCAACAACAGCAACAACAACAAAAACAAAAACAAAAATACGAGAATACGGCAAGTAAATCAACGCAGGAACTTCAGAACACAAGGAAACGGAAGAATGAGGTCACAAAGGAAGACACAACAGGGAATAATGGTCTCCACAAGAATAGATCAACAAGGGAGAGATAGTGTGAAATTTCCACAGAAGTACAATACGACGATAAGAGAGATAACATGAATCAATGACCCCAAATAAGAATACGTCAACAATGAAAGGGATAACAAACTTCAATTAAGGCTAAGCAATTACGGGAGAGATAATAGTAATTTCAATTAAAGTTAAGCAATTACGGAAGAGATACTAATAACTCTAATTAAGGTTAAGCAATTACGGAAGAGATAATAATAACTTCAAGTAAGGTTAAGCAGTTACGGATAAGATATCATGACAATAAAAGAGGCAACAATTTCAGTTAAGGCACATAAGAGTTTAACTGGCAATAAGGGTGGAACATGAATCAATAAATTCCAAATAAGAGACGTAATAGTGAATTTAGTAAATGAAGAAGTTAACATGATAATACAACTTCATATCTAATGATCATAAGAACCTAAGGGCCCTGAATGGTCAAATTTCCACAATTTAGCCCGAGTACGTACTCGTCACTTCGCGTACACGGCCTTCACACGACATAATTAGCACAAATGACTCAAATCCTAAGAGGTAGTTCCCCCACACAAAGTTAGGCAAGATATTTACCTCAAAAAAGCTAGACCGATACTCTAAAATAACCTTCTCGAGTGAAATAACCACCGGACGACTCAAATCTAGCCAAAATAACTTCAAATCATAAAAAAACTCATAGGAAATAATTCTGGATAATAAAATTTTGATCTTTAATTAAAACTAAAAAGTTAACCCTCGGGCTCGCACCTCAGAACCCGATAAAATTTATAAAACCCGAACACCCACTCCGATACGAGTCCAATATACCAAAATTATCAAATTCAGATATCAATTCGTCCTTCAAATCATCATTTTATATTTCTGAAAGTTTTACTCAAAATCCTCATTTTTCCAACTCACACCACTAATTAAATGATAAAAAAAATATAGATGGAATCATGAAATAAAATCAATTTCGGATAAAAAGAACACATACCCAAATAAAACACGTGAAGAACCCTTCAAAAATCGCTTAATTCTGAGGCCTCTAGCTCAAAAGTTGAAAAATGGAACAAAACCCTCGATTTTGAATATTATATCTGCTGCCCAGGTATTTGCACATCGCGATTGCGGAAGTAATCATGCGATCGCGTATAAGAAACACCACTGCCCAAACAAATGCACTACGTGATCGTGTAAATAGGGATGCGATCGCGTAGAAGACATCACACTACCCCACCAGAAGCTCTACGCGAACGCGTAAAAAGGAATGCGAATGGGAAGAAATAGAACCCACATTTACGCGATTACGGAGCTCTCACTGCGAACGCGAAGAAGGAAAAATGGTCAGTCACAAAACAGGCTACGCGATCGCGAAGAAGGAAATCAGGCATAAGTAACAACAGTCCAATAACATGGAGAAATGGCCCATAGCCCATCCTAACCATGGAATATGAAGTTGCTTGAGGCCTTAAGCTGCCGAACCGAGCACTAATTCTCAAAATGACCGGTTTGGTCGTTATAATTCTGGTCCATAATTTTCCACTGGATCCGAGAATAACTCGAATATTCAAAGGTTTATCTATCATTCATCATTGTCAGAAAGAACATCCACTGATTTCATTCTTTCTCGGGCGACTCATTCATTTTATTTACATAAATGCCATTTATTATTATTCATCACTATTTAATGCTACATTACTTCTGTTGGGGTCCTTGAATATTGTCATTATTGTACACCATCATAACCTTCAGAACAGATCTACGTGTTTTTATCATAATACCGAGAATTTTATTTTTAGGATATTACTATTAACCAAGATTAACCCTTATTTGCATAAAACTAGTTAGTGGAACCAAGATCTATATTTTTGGTCAAACAGAAAGAAGTGTATGGATAATGGATTCACTGTTCAAAGATGATTTTGTTCTGGTTTTTTTAGCTTGATAATCTTAGGAATAAATGAATCTTATGAAATATAATCATGTACTTTTCCTGCTTCAATTTGTTTGAACATTTTCGGAACAAAAGGGTTAATAATTGACTAATATTTGTGTGAATTCAGACAAATCTTCTCTAAATATTTTGAAATAAAAGTTACATATTTAGAAGCTACCTAAAAAGTACTATATGTCATAATAGTTACCAATTCAAAATATTTAAAAATTATTTGCAAAAAATATAGTCAAAGGTTTTAATGGGGCATATTATCTATTTTTTGACATCTAAGGGGAAGTGTTGTAAAACTATTAGTAAATGTGGATGTCCACTATTCCCACTACTTTCACCTATGATGTAAATAACCTCCCACTACTCATCACTATTATGATTATAACTCTCATACCTTCATAACCCCTCCCCATGATCTTCCCGCATGATCTCACTTGTTAATGTCATGTTTAAGGCAATCCTTTTGTAACCTTCTATGTAATTGTGATGACCCAGAAGGTCATCTTTATATATAATAATTAATTTTGTATTCTAAGACCTTGAAAAGCATTATTTATCATTCTTCGACTTACGTGCGCAGTCCGTATAATTTTTTGAAAAGTTTTTATGTGAAAAATAGATTAAAATGTGAAATAGAGTTTTAAAACTCAGTTAAGTTGACTTTGATCAATATTTTTGGCAAATGAACCCGAATCAGTATTTTGACAGTTCCGGTAGGTCCGTTTCGTGAATTGGAACTTGGGTGTATTCCCAAAATTTAATTTGGAGGTCCCTAGCTCAAGATATGACCAGTTAACGGAACCTAGTAATTTAAAGGCTAAAGATTTCCAAAGGTTTGACCACGAATTTGACTTTTTGATATCAGGGTCGGAATCCGATTCCGAAAATTTCAATAGCTCTGTTATGCCATTTATGACTTGTGTGCCAAATTTGAAGTCATTCCGGATTCATTTAACATGTTTCGGCAAAAGTTTTGAAAATGGAAAAGTTTGAAACTCTTAAGTCCGGATCGAGGTATGAATTATAGTTTCGATGTTATTTGGTGTGATTTGAGACCCCGAGTAAGTTCGTATTATGTTACGGGACTTTTTAGGATATTTGGATAAGGTTCCGAGGGGCTCGGATGAGTTCCGGAAGTGTTTCACAACATTTTTGTAAAAACTTGCAGTTCTGGTTCTCGTGTGGCCGCTTCTGCAATTCATCGATCGCTTCTGCGCTCTTGTTTTCGCTTTTGCGGTGCTGCTGGTGCGGCTATATTGTCCGTTAATGCAGACCCGGGCCTGGTAACTCAAGTTCGCAGATGCAAACGTCTGCCCGCAAATGGGATAGCGCAGATGCGCTTATTTGTCCGCGGATGCGGAAGTCATGGGCAGAGAGTTTATATTCGAGGGTTTCGCCATTTTCTTCACATTTTGAGTTTTAGACCTCGGTTTTGGGAGATTCTTCGTGAGTTTTTCAAGTAAATCGATTGGGTAAGTATTCTTGACCCAAAATTTATTATATTCCATGATTATATCTTTATTTATATCATCGAATTAGTGTCTTGAGTTGAGGGAAAATTTCAAAATGTAAAATGAAGATTTGAAGGTCCATTTGACATCGGAATTTAATAATTTTTGTATGGTTGGACTCGTCTCGGAACCGACGTTCAGATTTGTATTGAGTATAGTGAATTATTTATGGCTAGATTTGGAGATTTCGGATACGAATTCGCGAGGTAAGTGTCGTGGTTAACCTTGACTTGATGGAGTAGGACTTATTTATCTATTTGCTACATGATTTAATGTGCGGGTACAACGTATATGTGAGGTGACGAGTACTTATGCATTGTGGTTGAGGGAAAGCATGCAGGTGGAATTTGTTTATTGTGAATAATTATCTATTTAATTAAGATATTCCTGCTTAAGTTTATTATTCATTATTTGATCATTACTCGTGAAATTATTATTCATTTAATTATTGTTGAATATTATGAAAGGTGAAGTCGGTATTCTGGTATTGAATTGATTGATAAGTGTATATCCCCGCATTTAAATACTTTTTTGAATTTATATAATTATTTTCATGGTAAGGAAGAATGTAAAAGCACGAAGGGTGATGCCGTGTCATTTTAATTATTCATAATATTATTGTCATGGTAAGGAAGAATGTAAAAGCACGAAGGGTATTATCGTGCCATTTGTGAGTGTAAAAGTACGAAGGGTGTTGTCGTGCCATTTGTGAGTATAAAAGTACGAAGAGTGTTGTCGTGCCAAATGAGAGTAAAAGCACGAAGGGTGATGTCGTGCCAAATGAGAGTAAAAGCACGAAGGGTGGTGTTGTGCCATTTTTATATTATCATTTGCTCATTTTATTGTTGATGAATTAATTGACTGCTAAGCGATACATCTCCTGCTGAAATTATTATATCATCCCTCTTCGCATGTTCCTTCCCAATTTATAAATTATTATTTATTGTATTATTATTACTTTGTATTTGTATATACTTGTACAGGTTGTTTATGTACGTGTCTTGTCATAGCCTCGTCACTACTTCGTCGAAGTTAGGCTCGGCACTTACCAGTACATGGGGTCGGTTGTACTAATACTGCACTTTGCACTTCTTGCGCAGATTTCGGAGTTGGTCCTGGCAATGTACATTAGATTTGCCCAGATACAGCTACCAGTGGAGACTTGAGGTATAACTGCACGACGTTCGCAGTTCTGAAGCCCCCTTCTATTTTATCTCAACTGTGTATTATCTTTTAAATAGCTTGAATTTTATTCAGACCTTTATTTGTATTATCTTAGTAGCTCGTGCACTTGTGACACCAGATTCAGGGATGTATTTTGATAATTCGGTATTTATGGCCTTCTGCACTTTTCTCAGTAATTGATTTCTATCTAATTAAATTTGCTTAAAAAAATAGTTAAGATTATTTTAACGTTGGCTTGCCTAGCAAGTAAAATATTAAGCGCCATCACGATCCTAAAGGTGAAAAATTTCGGGTCGTGACAGTAATAGTATAAATAGAGGCATGAAATGTGATATGGGACACACTTGAATACTTAATAAATAAGAAAGTTATCTCTTCTTCTCTTATTCTATTACTTATCTTCTTATTTTATATTATTACTTTGAGCTACATTTCTTGACAAATATTCATTTCTAATAGGAGTATAACTTATCTTACCATTGATTAAATATTTAGTTTTTTAATATAACGCCATTAATTACTACTGAAAAAGTAATATTTTCGCTGCACTCAAGTACAAAATACTATTAGTGGCGAAGCCAAAAAATTCAATAAGGGTGTTCAAATTTTGAATAACCTTTGCTAGTGGGCTATGCAAGGGTGTTCAAAGTCTATTTTTTTAATTAATAACAAACAATGTTCGATACTATACACAGTATGATTTTGCAACAAAGCGTGTTCAGTTGACCACCCTTGACCACACATAATTTCGCCCCTGAATATCACATATGCTCATCCAAACTAAATAAATCAGATTAATTAAATAAAGTAACTTAAATTAACTAGACTTTTGGTACATACAATAAGAAAGAAAATATAACGGTACACTGGTAATTCCACGTACGCACCACTAGATTCTTTTTGTAAATGACTTATTAAAGTGAAACAGAAACTTTACATAACCCCTGAAAAAATTAAATTGTCACGATCCAATTTCACCTGTAGGTCGTGACGGCGCCCAACACTACAGCTAGGCAAGCCAACTAATAAATTAAGCATACATTGATAAAATTTAAAACCAAGAAAATATAAACACAAACTCTACCAATGTGTGTGCCAAGACCTGGTGTCACAAGTGAATGAGCATCTAGTAGATTATACAAAACTCCAAATACTGTCTGAAATGAAATAGACAGAATGTAAATATAAGAAGAGACACTGGTAGCTGCAGAACGACTCAGAAAGGCAGTTCACCACTATGCCTCGGGATGACGTGGGTATGTGATGATAGGTCCTCTACTAGTACATGTCTCAGATCCTGCACAAAAAAGGCAGCAAGTGTAGTATGAGTGCGTAAACAACGTGTATCCAGTAAGTATCAAGCCTAATCTCGAAGTGGTAGAGACGAGATGGCCGACTTTGACACTCACTATGGGTCAATAATAATAACTGAAATAAAACTAGGATATTTAAATAAGCATGATTTACAGAATTTATAATATTTTATTTAATCAGCGGAAATAATCAAATTCCTTCAAATGTAACAATTCTCAATATATTAATTAAATTCCTTCAATTCAAATAATTTCCAATTTATCAATTAAATCTCATTTACAGGAGTAACAATTAATTCCCTAACAGGCAAGAATAATAATTCATTAAATTCCAAGGATTTTTCAATTTATTAATTAGCTTCACAAGTTGAAATAAATTATTAAAGTATCGTATAATTATTATTATTAAGCACGATTTCTGCCGAGGTCGTTCGGCCCGATCCAGAATATTGTGTACACTGCGAGGGATGTGCGGCACGATCCATAGATGCATCTATCCTGCCGAGGCATTCGGCCCGCTCCACAAGAAATGAGGACATTTTCTTATGTACCTCTGGAAGAAGAGTATATTTATTATAATATAAATTCGGGAGAATAAACAGTTTCTTTTAACAATGAATTAATTTAAACAGAAAATCAAGTATATAAGATTTCCATCCTTTAATATTTTTATCTAACAAATAATATTAATTAAACAAAGAATACAATTTATACAATTTATTCATGCTTTGAGTCTTAAACTACCCAGACTTTAGCATTAATAGTAACTACGCATGGACTCTCGTCACCTCGTGCGTACGTAGTCCCCACAATTAGCAATAATTCTTAAAGTTTAATCACCTATGAGGTAATTTCCCCCTCACAAGATTAGACAAGAGACTTACCTCGTTTTGCTCTAATTTAATCCACTATAAGGCCTTTTTCACAATTATCCAACTCCGTCTGGCTCGAATCTAACCAAAATAATTCGATGCAATCACTAAATATTATAGGAATCAATTCTATAAGAAAATACTACATTTTTAAGAAAAGATCCCGAAATTAATTAAAAATTCGCCCGCGGGGCCCATATCTCGGAATCCGAAAAAAGTTATGAAATCCGATAACCCATTCAATTACGAGTCCAACCATACCAGTTTCACTCAAATCTGACTCCGAATCGATACCGAAATCTCAAAAATTCGTTTCTATGAGATTTCTAAAATTTTTCAAATTTCAATCTAAAAACACTAATTAAATGGTGAAAACAATGATATATTTGTGTATATAGACCAAATCCGAGTTGGAATCACTTACCCCAAATGTCTTTCCTGAAAATCTGTCAAAAGTCGCCTTTGTTCAAGCTCAAGTTTGTCAAAAATGGCAAATGGGTCGAATACCTCTGTTTTTTATAACTTACAGATCTGTCCAGTTCGATCTCGGGAGCTCGATCTCGGGAGCTCGATCTTGTGAGCTCGATTTTGGGAGCTCGATTTTGGGCTCGATCTTGGGCTCGATCACAGCCCAGAATTTCCAGCATAAGAGAAAAATTGCAGCAGCTGTTTAAGTCCAATTTTTGATCCGTTAACAATCCGAAACTCACCCGAGGTCCTCGGGACCTCAATCAAATATACCAACAATATCTAAAATATCATACGAACTTAGTCGAACCTATAAATCACATCAAACAACGCTAAAATTACGAATCATACCCCAATTCAAGCTTAATGAATCTAAGAATTTTCAGCTTCTACATTAGATGTCGGAACCTATCAAATCAAGTCCGATTGACCTCAAATTTTGCACACAAGTCATAAATGATATAACGGAGCTGTAAAAATTTTTAGAGGTGGATTCCGACCCCGATATCAAAAAGTCAACTCCCCGGTCAAACTTCCAAACTTTAAATTCCTATTTTAGCCATTTCAAGCCTAATTTCACTACGGACTTCCAAATAAAATTCCGATCACGCTCCTAAGTCAAAAATCAACATACGGAGCTGTTGGAATCATCAAAATTCTATTCTGGTGTCGTTTGCACATAATTCGATATCTGGTCACTATTTGAACTTAAACTTTTAATTTTTCATCAAAATTCCATATCTCGGGATAGGGACCTCGGAATTTGATTTCGGGCATACGACCGAGTCCCAAATCATGATACGGACCTACCGGAACTGTCAAAATACTGATCCGAGTCCGTTTGCTCAAAATATTGACCAAAGTCAACTCAATTAAAAACTTTCTAGAAATATTTTTTACGGATTGCGCACGCAAGTCGAGGAATGATAAATAGTACTTTTCGAGCTCTTAGAACACATAATTAATTATTAAATTTAAAGATAATATTTTGGGTCATCACATTCTCCACCTCTTAAACAAACGTTCGTTCTCGAACGGGTTTAGAATTATACCTGAAGTGCTGAATAAGTGTGGATATCTATTACGCATGTTTTCCTCGGCCTCCCAAGTCGCTTCCTCGACTGGTTGGCCCCTCCACTGGACTTTTACTGTAGAAATCCTCTTGGACCTCAACTGGCGAACCTGTTTATCAACAATGGCAATTGGCTCCTCTTCATAACCCAAGCTATTATCTAGCTGAACTGTGCTGAAGTCTAACACATGTGATAGGTCGGCATGATACTTCCGGAGCATAGATACGTGGAAAACCGGATGAACTCCTGATAGGCTGGGAGGCAATGCAAGCTCATAAGCAACCTCCCCCAACTCGTTTCAACACCTCTAATGGGCCTATAAACCTTGGGCTCAACTTGCCCTTCTTTCGAATCTCATAATTCCCTTCATCGGCGAAACCTTCAAGAGAACTTTTTCACCTACCATAAATGATATATCACGCGCTTTCTGATCCATGCAACTCTTTTGTCTGGACTGTGTTGTACGAAGTCGCTCCTGAATCAACTTTACCTTTTCCAAGGCATCCCTTACCAAATCAGTACCATATAACTTAGCCTCACCTGGCTCAAACCATCCGATAGGTGAACGACATTGCCGACCATATAAAGCCTCAAATGGAGCCATCTCGATGCTGGATTGGTAACTGTTATTATAAGCAAACTCAGCCAAATGTAGGAAACGATCCCACTGACCTCCAAAGTCGATCACACATGCCCTGAGCATATCCTCTAAAATCTAAATTGTCCGCTCTGACTGCCCGTCGGTCTGCGGATGAAAGGTTGTGCTGAGCTCTACACGGGTCCCCAACTCACTCTGTACTGCTCTCCAAAAATGTGAAGTAAACTGAGGCCCTCTATCTAATATGATGGAAATTAGCACACCGTGCAACCGAACTATCTCCTGAATATAAATCTGGGCCAACCTCTCTGAAGTATACGTAGTCACAATAGGAATAAAATGTGCCAACTTGGTCAACCTGTCAATAATTACCCAAACTGCATCAAACTTCCTCAAGGTCCACGACAACCCAACTACAAAGTCCATAGTAATTCGTTCCCATTTCCACTCTGGTATAGTTATCTGCTGAAGTAGGCCACCTGGCCTCTGGTGCTCATATTTCACTTGCTGGCAATTTAGACACCTAGATACATACTCAACTATGTCCTTTTTCATTCGTCGCCACCAATAATGCTGCCTCAAGTCACGATACATCTTAGTAGCACTTGGATGAATAGAATACCGAGAACTGTGTGCCTCCTCCAGGATCTTTTTCCTCAGTCTATCCACATTAGGAACACATAGACGATCCTGGAATCGAAGAACACCATCCGCTCTAATAGTAACTTCCTTGGCACCACCTCGTAGTACCGTTTCACGATGAGCCATCAAGTATGGGTCATCATACTGGCGAGCCTTGATCTGTTCAAATAGTGAAGATTGGGCCACCACACATGCAAGAACTCGGCTGGGCTCTGAAATATCCAGCCTCACAAGTTTGTTAGCCAAGGACTAAATATCCGAGGCTAATGGCCTTTCCTCTGCTGAAATGAAAGCCAAACTACCCATACTCTCCTCCTTCCTGCTCAAGGCATCTGCAACCACATTTGCTTTGCCCGGATGATACAAGATAGTAATATTATAATCTTTATGTAACTCCAGCCATCTGCGCTGCCTCAAATTTAGATCCCACTGCTTGAACAAATGCTGCAAACTGCGATGATCAGTGTAAACTTCACAAGACACCCCATAAAGATAATGCCTCCAAATCTTTAGAGCGTGAACAATCACAGCCAACTCCAAATCATGTACTGGATAACTCTTCTCGTGGGGCTTCATCTGACGTGAAGCATATGCAATAACTCGCCTTTCCTGCATCAATACACAACCCAAACCAACGCGTGATGCGTCGCAATACACGGTATATATTCCCGAACCAGATGGTAACACTAACACGGGTGTTGTAGTCAGTGCTGTCTTGAGCTTCTGAAAGCGTGACTCACAATCATCAGACCATCGGAACTGAACACCCTTCTGGGTTAATTTGGTCAAAGGTGCTGCAATAGATGAAAAACCTTCCACGAATCGACGATAATAACCTGCTAAACCCAGAAAACTCCTGATCTCAGTCGCCGAAGTGGGATGATGCCAATTCTGAACTGCCTCAATCTTTTTGGTATCAACATTAATACCTTCGCCCGATACAATATGTCCAAAAAATGGTAAAGACTCTAGCCAAAACTCACATTTAGAGAACTTAGCATATAGCTTTTGTTCCCGCAATGTCTGAAGCACTACTCTCATATGCTGCTCATGTTCCTCCTTACTGCGCGAATAGATTAATATGTCATCAATGAAGACAATGACAAACAAATCAATATATGGCATGAATACCCTGTTCATCAGATCCATAAATGCTGCCGGGGCATTAGTTAAACCGAAGGACATTACCAGAAACTCATAATGACCATATCTAGTCCGAAAAGAAGTCTTCGGAACATCCGAATCCCGAATCTTCAACTGATGGTATCCCGACCTCAAGTCGATCTTAGAAAATACCCTAGCACCCTGCAACTGGTCAAATAGATCATCAATACGTGACAATGGGTACTTGTTCTTAATAGTGACTTTGTTCAATTGGCAATAATCAATACACATCTGCATTGTTCCATCCTTCTTTTTCACAAATAATACTGGTGCACCCCAAGGCGAGACACTCGGTCTGACGAACCCTTTGCCTAGTAACTCTTCAAGTTGTTCTTTCAATTCATTCAATTCTTTCGGAGCCATGCGATACGGTGGGATAGATATAGGCTGGGTATCTGAAGCCAAGTCAATACAGAAATCAATATCACGATCAAGTGGCATACCTGGAAGATCTGACGGAAATACATCGGGGAACTCCCGAACTACATGCTCTGAATCAATAGCCGGAGTCTCTGCAGTAGTATCCCGAATATAGGCTAGATAAGCCAAACAACCCTTATCAACCATGTGTTGAGCCTTTATAAAAGAAATAACTCGATTAAATGAACTAACAGACGAACCCTTCCACTCCAGCTTAGGCAATGCTGGAATAGCCAAGGTAACAGGCTTGGCATGACAATCTAGAATAGCATGATATGGAGATAACTAGCCCATGCCCAGAATAATTTCAAAATCGGTCATCCCAAGCAATAGGAGATCTGCTCTAGTTTCATAACCACAGAATCTAATAATACAGGACCAGTAGATCCGGTTCACAATAATAGAATTGCCCACAGGCGTGGACACATAAACAGAAGTACTCAAGGACTCACGAGAAACACCCAGGAATGGAGCAAATAGAGATGACACATATGAATACGTAGATCCTGGATTAAATAATACTGAGGCATCTTTGCCACAAACAGAAATAATACCTGTAATCACAGCATTTGAGGCCTCTGCATCTGGTCTAACCGGAAAAGCATAGAACCGAGCTGGAGCGCCAACTGTCTGGCCTCCGCCTGACTGACCTCCACCTCTAGGATGGCCCCTACCCACCTGTCCTCCACCTCTGGGTGGTCGTACTACTGGTGGAGCAACTGGTCCGGTAAGCATAGGTTGCTGACCCTGCTGTACTGGTCTACCCCGAAGCCTGGGGCAAAACCTCCGCATGTGACTGGGATCCCAGCACTCGTAACAACTCTTCGGTACGATGGGCTACTGACTAAGTGTCTGGCCCTAGGGACCTGAATACCTACGGAAAGAACCCTGAATAGCTGGTGGGCGATAAGAACTCTCTAGTATAGCACTGAAATAAGGTCGTACTAGAGCACCCCGAGGAGGTGGGGTGCTGGATATAGGGGCCTGCTGGACTGCCCTCTCACGTACTGACCTCTGCCCCCAGACAGCGCACCTCTGAACTCTCCAGAATACCTAAACTCCTTATCTCTAGTAACCTGCTTTCGGCTACGCTGACGTACACCCTCGATCCTCCGAGCTATCTCCACAACTAGCTCATAAGAAGTACCCATCTCAACCTCTCGAGCCATAGTGGCCTGAATGCCAGTATGTAAGCCCTCAACAAACCTCCGCACTCTCTCCGCCTCAGTAGGGAGTATCATAAGTGCATGGCGAGATAACTCAGAAAACCTCGCCTTATAATCGATCACTGACATCTGACCCTGCTGGAGCTTCTCAAACTGAAACCTCAACTCTTCTCTCTGGGAGGGTGGAATATACTTGTCCAGGAAGATACGGGTGAACATGTCCCAAGTTATGGGAGGAGAATCTGCTGGTCTGCCAAGAACATAAGACTGCCACCATCTACGGGCTCTGCCCTCTAGCTGAAAAGTAGCAAAGTCTACCCCATGAGACTCCAATATCCTCATGTTGTGCACTCTGTCCCTGCAACGATCAATGAAGTCCTGTGGATCCTCATGTCTCTCACCCCCAAAGACAGAAGGATATAGTCTAGTCCATCGATCCAATAATTTCTGAGGATCGGAGGCTACAGCTGGCCTAGGCTAAGGTGTAGCTGCTGCCACTGGCGGGGCTCCACCCACGGGTAGTGCACCCTAGGTCTGATATACAGCAGCTACCTGTCCATGAGCCTGTGCGGTTCGGGTCTGTGCTCCCCCGCCCGCCTGAGATGTGGCTGGGTCTGCCAGAAATAAACCGGCCTGAGTCATATTGTCCATGAACCGCAGCATACGACCCATGACGTCCTAAAATCCCGGTGCAGATGTGAAATCCATCGGAGCTGGCTCTGCCATAGGCACCTCACCCTGCTCCTCAATAATGGTATTCTCTGCTGGACCCACTGACGGCATAACTGGAACAGTCCTGGGATGTCATCGCCCTCTACCACGGCCTGGAGCCCTCCCTCGGCCTCTAGCGACTAGGGGAGTAGCTCTTCCCTAGTCTGGAATCTCATTAGAGCGTGTTCTCACCATCTGTGAGAGAATAAGAGAAGGATATTTAGTACTACATCAATTGCACGATGGAATATGAAGAAATGTAGTTTCCTAACACCGCCTCTCGAAGATAAGTATAGACGTCTCCGTACCGATCCGCAAGACTCTATTAGGTCTGCTCATAACTTGTGAGACCTACGTGAACCAAGTGCTCTGATACCATGTTGTCACGACCCAATTTCACCTGTAGGTCGTGATGACGCCCAACACTATAGCTAGGCAAGCCAACTAATAAATTAAGCACACATTGATAAAATTTAAAACCAAAAAAACATAAACACAAACTCTACAAATGTGTGTGCCAAGACCAGGTGTCACAAGTGAATGAGCATCTAGTAGATTATACAAAACTCCAACTACTGTCTGAAATGAAATAGACAGAATGTAAATATAAGAAGAGACACTGGTAGCTGCAGAACGACTCAGAAAGGCAGTTCACCACTATGCCTCGGGATGACGTGGGTATGTGATGATAGGTCCTCTACTAGTACATGTCTCAGATCCTGCACAAAAAAGGCAGCAAGTGTAGTATGAGTGCGTAAACAACGTGTATCCAGTAAGTATCAAGCCTAATCTCGAAGTGGTAGAGACGAGATGGCCGACTTTGACACTCACTATGGGTCAATAATAATAACTGAAATAAAACTAGGATATTTAAATCAGCATGATTTACAGAATTTACAATAATTTATTTAATCAGCGGAAATAATCAAATTCCTTCAAATGTAACAATTCTCAATATATTAATTAAATTCCTTCAATTCAAATAATTTCCAATTTATCAATTAAATTTCATTTACAGGAGTAACAATTAATTCCTTAACAGGCAAGAATAATAATTCATTAAATTTCAAGGATTTTTCAATTTATTAATTAGCTTCACAAGCTGAAATAAATTATTAAAGTATCGTGAAATTATTATTATTAAGCACGATTTCTGCCGAGGTCATTCAGCCCGATCCAGAATATTGTGTACACTGCCGAGTGACGTGCGGCACGATCCATAGATGCATCTATCCTGCCGAGGCGTTCGGCCCGCTCCACAATAAAGGAGGACATTTTCTTATGTACCTCCGGAAGAAGAGTATATTTATTATAATATAAATTCGGGAGAATAAACAGTTTCTTTTAACAATGAATTAATTTAAACAGAAAATCAAGTATATGAGATTTTCATCCTTTAATATTTTTATCTAACAATTGACAATATATATATATATCAAATAATATTAATTAAACAAAGAATACAATTTACACAATTTATTCATGCTTTGAGTCCTAAACTACCCGGACATTAGCATTAATAGTAACTACGCACGGACTCTCGTCACCTCGTGCGTACGTAGTCCCCACAATTAGCAATAATTATTAAATTTTAATCACCTATGAGGTAATTTCCCCTCACAAGATTAGACAAGAGACTTACCTCGTCTTGCTCCAATTTAATCCACTATAAGGCCTTTTCCATGATTATCCAACTCCGGCTAGCTCGAATCTAGCCAAAATAATTCTATACAATCACTAAATATCATAGGAATCAATTCTATAAAAAAAATACTATATTTTTAAGAAAAGATCCCGAAATTAATTAAAAATTTGTCCTCGGGGCCCACATCTCGGAATCCGGCGACAGTTATGAAATCCGATAACCCATTCAATTACGAGTCCAACCATACCGGTTTCACTCAAATCCGACTCCGAATCGATACCGAAATCTCAAAAATTTATTTCTATAAGATTTCTAAAAATTTTCAAATTTCAATCTCAAAACACTAATTAAATGGTGAAAACAATGATATATTTGTGTATATAGACCAAATCCGAGTTGGAATCACTTACCCCAAATGTCTTTCCTTGAAAATCTGTCAAAAGTCGCCTTTGTTCAAGCTCAAGTTTGTCAAAAATGGCAAATGGGTCGAATGCCTCTGTTTTTTATAACTTACAGATTTGTCCAGTTCGATCTCGGGAGCTCGATCTCGGGAGCTCGATCTAGGGAGCTCGATCTCAGGAGCTCGATCTTGGGAGTTCGATCTTGTGAGCTCGATTTTGGGAGCTCGATTTTGGGCCTCGATTTTGGGCTCGATCTTGGGCTCGATCACAGCCCAGAATTTCCAGCAGAAGAGAAAAATTGCAGCAGCTGTTTAAATCCAATTTTTGATCCGTTAACCATCCGAAACTCACCCGAGGTCCTCGGGACCTCAACCAAATATACCAACAATTTCTAAAATATCATACGAACTTAGTCGAACCTATAAATCACATCAAACAACGCTAAAACCACGAATCATACCCCAATTCAAGCTTAATGAATCTAAGAATTTTTAACTTCTACATTCGATGACGGAACCTATCAAATCAAGTCCGATTGACCTCAAATTTTGCAAATAAATCATAAATGACATAACAGAACTGTGAAATTTTTTAGAACTGGATTCCGACCCCGATATCAAAAAGTCAACTCCCCGGTCAAACTTCCAAACTTTAAATTCCTATTTTAGCCATTTCAAGCCTAATTTCACTACGGACTTCCAAATAAAATTTCGATCGCGCTCCTAAGTCAAAAATTAACATACGGAGCTGTTGGAATCATCAAAATTCTATTCTGGTGTCGTTTGCACATAATTCGATATCTGGTCACTATTTGAACTTAAACTTTTAATTTTTTATCAAAATTCCATATCTCGGGCTAGGGACCTTGGAATTTGATTCCGGGCATACGCCCGAGTCCCAAATCACGATACAGACCTACTGGAACTGTCAAAATACTGATCCGAGTCCGTTTGCTTAAAATGTTGACCAAAGTCAACTCAATTGAGTTTTAAAGCTCTAATTCACATTTTAATCCATTTTTCACATAAAAACTTTCTAGAAATATTTTTTTACGAATTGCGTACGCAAGTCGAGGAATAATAAATAGTACTTTTGGAGGTCTTAGAACACATAATTAATTATTAAATTTAAAGATGACATTTTGGGTCATCACATAAATACACGGGACTATACGTTACATATTTCTAACATCTATTTAATGAACCCTTTGATTATTTGACATAAACATGATTAAACTTTACAAACTAGAGCCAATCCATTGCATATGTCAATTTTAGTCGATCGTAGTAACTTTCCTTTAAAGTGTTCGCAAGTTTGTTGTTATCATTTAGGTTCACAGAGACGGAGCCAGGATTTGAAATTTATAGCTTTTGAATTTGCCACGTAACTTATAGCCCGTCTTGGTTATCAGATTCGCAATTAAATATTTTGTATATATTTAATAAATTTCCTAATATAAATATAGTGTTTAAGCAAAAGTGATCGGTTCGGCCGAAGCCACACCTAATAGACTAGCTCCGCAGTTTCCTATTATTTCTTCAACATGTGGAAATGTTTTTATTTATTTTAGGAGACAAATGCTAGTAAATGAAAATCTTCCTGTGTGTATTTATGTCAATGTGTCTATTATTATTATTATTATTATTATTATTATTATTATTATCTTTATCAAATGACGCCCTTCCGCTATGCCATCAGAATCTTCAAATTAAATATTTTTTACGTCATTCTTGTTTATTACTTTTAATAATTGTTTTTAATGTTAAATGTAACTTTTTCCCCACAGGAAATACACTAGGAAAGATGTCTTGTAAGCGAATTACAGTGCTCTTGCAAATATTCGTTTTAGTCTCATTATTATTTCCGAAAGAGTTGATAAATTGTAAAACTCCTAAAGCAATAAGGGAATTAGCTTGTTATCTAGAATGCGTGGACAACTATATGAATTTCTACGACGCAGAGACTCTTAATCAAAGCATCATTGAGGAGAAATGCAAAAAAGGTGAATTTTTGTATCCATGTTCACCAGATCCTGATGCTTAGTATTTCACTTTATCAAAAAAAATTCAGCCTCCTATTATGTAAAATTATATACCGATATTGATATATTCTATACTGTTTCAATTAAGAATTTACTCCAATATACACCCATCCATTGTTCCCTCTATTTCAATTTAGATGACACTTATGGAGAGTCAATTTGATTAAACTTTGAAGCTAAATTGGATTAGTTCAATTCAGTTTTTTAAAATAAAATTTTAAATATTTAAAAACGATACGAAAAGTACTATCAGTTGCAATTTTTCTCATGTTAATGTGATAAAAAAAATTATACTTTAAAATGTTGGTCAAATTTTACATAAGCTAAATATGACATCTAAATTAAAACAGAGTGATATGGTTAGGTGTATTTTGCGCTCAATTAGGGATTATCCTAGGGTAAGACCCCTTCGTTTTGCCTCGAAAAGAAATCAATAGAATTGTCTAACGAATTATGTGATACTAGATAAAGAGGTATTTTACATACAAAAATAAATACATTCTGAAAGAGAGAACAACAATAACAACAATAACAACCCAGTAAAATCTCACTAATGGGGTCTGGGAAAGGTAGTGTATACGCAGACCTTACCCCTACCCCGAAGGAGTAGAGAGGCTGTTTCCGAAAGACCTTCGGCTAAAAAAAAAAAAGACAAAAGGGCAAAAAGGGAGATAATATTAGTATCACAACAACAATCATAGGATAAATAGTAACACCATGAAATCCAGAAGAAAGATGCAAAGAAAGGGAGACAATATTAGTAAATATTAGTATCACCACAACAGTCATAAGAAAAATAGGAACACCATGAAATCTAGAAGAAAGATGTAAAGCAAAAGCGATAGCTAGTAAATAGGGCCTGCACTGAAAAGCGAACTAGTAAGCCATAACATTCTCACTAGTTATCTTAGACAAAAATCCTACATGGCTAGTCTCACCATGTTACGAAGTAAGGCACAACTCAACTACCTCCTAACCTACAACTCTAATAATCGACCTCCACATCTTCCTATCAAGTGTCATGTCCTCGAAAATCTGGAGCCTCGCCATATCCTGCTTGATCACCTCTCCCCAATACTTCTTAGGCCTCCCTCTACCTCTTCTCTTGCGCTCCGTAACCAGCTGCTCACACCTCCGTACCGGAGTATCTGGGCTTCTCCTCTGAACATGTCCGAACCATCTAAGTGGCAGAATTGTTTGCCATAAGGGTAAGGGCAATCTGTGTGCTGAAATACAATTCGCTGCAATAACGAGTTGGTTAGTCTCATGAGTTATATAGAAACACTGCATATAGAAAAAAATTGGAGAAATGAAAATAAAATAGAAAAAGACCTTGTTACATAATGTTGGAGAATTGTTGTAGAACCAATAAACTTGTCTTTCTATGATATTGTGGGAATGGCAGGAAATTATGAAATATCCTATAGATGAACTCCCTCCTAATTCCGTTAGTGCCATTAAAAACTTCAACCTAAAATCTGAAAAAAATAAATAGATAACTTTTAAATATATTCTATGTATCAGAAAAATTAAGAAGAGAACCCCCTCACCATGGAGAATATTAAGTTGACTAGGTGAGCATTTAGTTATATTTTTCTTGCAATTATCCCAAATGCCTTGAGGGTCAGTATCCTTGGGAACCAAACTATTGTTCATCTAATTTTCAAGAATCAAAAAATAAAACAATTAGTAATACTTTATAGCCTAAAAGAAAATTTGTGGATCTTACAATATTGTATTATTTTTTTTACCTGCCACGAATCATAGACCGAATTAATAATGAAAAGTGGTGTTTGAATATGTCGTGCTACATACTGAGGGAAGAAGCACTGCACATTTATTATCAAAGAGTTTGTTGTCTGAAAAATATCATGTTATAAAATGACCAATTTTATTACCAAAAAACATATTTAAAAAAATCTCTTACCAAACTTGACTTGGAATTGGAGGTGCAAGATGATGGCAGGTTCTTAGTAGACCCCTAAATTCCAAAAGAATCAAGAATTAATGTCCTATAATGCAATTTTAACAATTGAAAGTTAAAAACTGCTAAAATAGTTAATCTTACATGCAATGCTACAACTCTCTTGTACAGCTCTTTAATCTCCGGTTTATCGGCAATAGAATTTCTGCATGTTTCATAAGAAATTGGTAAATTACAAAAGGAGATATTTATACAAATAGCCGGATGAACGTTATTTACTTTTGCTAGTGGTATACATCTGTTATACACATTAACTATATATAAATATACATATATATATATAGAGAGAGAGTTATTTTAGAGAGAGAGTTTTATATTTATATATATATATATATATATATATATATCCGCCGGCTATTTTAGTTTAAACGATTGGATGAACAGTTATTTAGGTTATTTATTCTTACGAGAAAAAATAAAATATACACACAAAATGTTCTCAAGATTATTTAAGATAGAACTTACACATTAAGAAAGAAACCAGCATCTGAAATGCATTTCAATTTAGTACCCGTTGGAAGGTAAGATTTGAATTTGTCACAATTTAGTATTGCAGCCAATCCTCCCGCTGAAGTTCCACTCAAAATGACCTATTATAAAATATTATAGAATTTCTTTATTTAATTTCAGGTACTTAGCAAGAAATAAGAGGAGCGAGTCGTACATTTTGAGCACTAGACTTTCCTTTAGCTAATAATTCCTCCACTATCGCTTTAAAAATTCTTGCCCCTCTATAGTGGAGATTAGTTGCCTGAATGAATTAATTAGAATATTAATTCCCACTTAAAAATCTCAATGCAAAATGTATAACCACTTACAAGTTACAACATATGAATAATGTTTTAACTTACCAAACTTCTTCGATATCACCAGTAAAAAATGTCCCGTCGCAATACTTAAGCCTGTAAAATTTGACGGAGATGACCTTTAATTAAGAGCTGATAGAAAGAATTTTACGAGAGAAGTACGAGAAAATTAAATGTATGTAACTTAACTATTATTATTTTTGTCTTAATTTATATGACAATTTTTGTTTCTCGAGATTCAAACTATATGAACTTTGACTAACATTTTAAAATATATTTTTCATCATATTAACATAAGATGAATTACAACTTATAATACTTTTCAAAGATTAATCAAATAAAACCTCGAAAAGCAAAAAATACCACATAAATTAGGACGTAGAAAATAATATATACCAGGATTCATGTGAGGGTCGTTGCTTAGAACTCCAGTTAAAGAACCTTGAGGAGGCATGTGTTTTGAAGATCCAATTGAGTCATTAGTACGACTGAGGCATTCTGAAATAGAACACCATCCACCCCCTAACAAAAATTCAGCGTTTGATATAAGAAAAATTAAAGTAAAAGAATTGGAAAATAAAAATATACAAGTACTCTCTCTATTTCAATTTAGATGACACATTTCGCTTATCGAGAGTTAATTTGACTAAACTTTGAAGCTAAATTAAATTAGTTCAACTTAATATTTTAAAATTAAAATTTAGATATTTAAAAATTACACAAAAAGTACTATAAGTTATAATTTTTTCCAGATCAATATAATAATAAAATATATTTTAAAACCTTAGTCAAATTTCATCTAAATTGAAAATGAGAGAATAATAATTAACCTCGAAGTGAAGAAGCCAATACTGAACGCCAGTTCCCTTGTGAAAAAAGAAAGCTGGTGCACTTCCATCCAAGCAAACTGACATATTGAGCAACAATTAAAAAGTATAAATAAGATTCTTGTGAGTTCTTTTTATATAAATCCAACGATAAAATAAGAAAACTAATTTATAAAATAACATAATATATATAAGAGAATTAAATTTATCTAATTACTATAATTACAAGATTTCAAAGTTAAGAAAGTTATAATTTTCACCTGCTCCTTTTTCCACAGCACTTTCAAGAATGGTGAGATTGACAAGGAGTGTTTGGAGTGCTTCTGTTCGGCAAAGACTCAACAGACAAACTACTGACCAAAAAAAAAAACACGGAGAACTATATTTAAGAAATTGGATATTAATTGTTCATTCTTTATATATCAACAAATAATGGAATTTAATTTAATCTAATAGTAGTGATTTAAATATGTACAAGACCGAATTACCAAACAGTACTGCGTATATTGCAGCCATGAGAATTGAGAAGTGAACTTTGCTTGTTAATCAAATTAAGAAGCAGAGAAACGGATTGAGGAATATGTTATCTCTGGCAAAGAATTTTGAGTGATATCTAACAAGGAAGTTAACTCCTTTTATAAGGGCGCAAATTCAATATATGATTTGTTTCAAACAACCTCCAAGCAGAGATGGTGCAAGAATTTAAATTTTATGAATTGTAAATACTAAGATAATGACACAGGTGTTAGTAATCGGATTCTTCATTTAAATTTTATACATATTAGTAATTTTTAATATAAATATAGGATTTGGACTAAAGATATTGAGTTCGGTTGAACTCGTAAATAAACTCAGTATTTTAAAAGGTGTTTTCGGGGCGAGCCCCGAGGAGAAACGTATCAAAAATGCCCCGAGGCGATGGTGTGGGGGGAAAGTCTCAAGAGGGGCATGCCAAGCAATTCGGGGCATACGCCCGGGCGTTTGAGGCGCGTTTTTTTAGTGAAAAGTAAGCCCTAGAGACTTTTTCAAATTAAAACAAAATTTGTTGAATAAGTCCTTCATATAGTACCCAAATTCTTAAAAGTCAGTTTGGTAATTACTCAAAAGGTTTAAAAAGGAACTCAAAAATATTAAATTTAAAAGTCAAGACCTTTTTTATTGATTGAAACCCTAATTCATGATCTTTCTCAATTCTTTATCTTGTCCGCTAGTATGCTAATATCTCCCAAAAGCAACGAATATTTAATTTTTTTTAAAGATACATAGAGAACTACATTCTCCTTCATAGCAACAAGTTCAAAGTTCAAATTGCAGGTTAATCATCATTTTTGTTCCTCCATGTAGAAAACTTTATTCTTTTAGACTCAAGTTACTTGTGCTTGTAAGTAGCGTATAATAGATTGTTTTGACTAATTTTTTTGTGGGGATGGAGAACATATGTATATATATATAGTTTTCTTCAATTTTTATGCAGTTTTACCTGTTTATAAATATTTACTATCATTATATTATTTTATAAAATACTAAAAATTAAATACCTATGGGGTTTACGCCCCGTGCTTCGGGGCTTACTCCTCGCTGAGACATATGTAAAACATCTCGTCTTACGTCCGCGCCTTTTAAAACTGGATAAAATTCTAGCTACGCTCTTGCCTCTAAGGTGCCATTTGAAGTGTAGCACAAATTAAAGGAAGAGAAATATTTAATCATTTTTGTAATATTTAATGATAAAACAAGACAGAAATTCCTTATGATCAGAAGTGAACTTTTTCATTGTAGAAAACGAAAAATTTCCTAGAATTTCAAAAATGATAAAAGTCAATTCATTTATTTAGACCATGAGGATTGTCTCACCTTTACACAATGGTGTTTGATGCATGAACATGTCGTGTCGTGTGATGAGTGTACGGGATTTTTTGGTTTTCAAAGTTTCCTAGATTTGTGATTAGTTTTTCCCAAACCTAATATAGATAAATAAATTAAAATTCGTTAGTTGTTATAAATATGTTATATTATGGATGTTCATTTAGTACTCCGTAATAAATAAGCTTCCTAAAGAAACTTATCCATACGAGACTCCACCGTAAATATGTTTATCTATTTAGTACTCCATTGAAAATAAGCCTCCTGAAGAAGCGTATCCTTTCGGTACTCCGTTATGAATAAATATTACCCATGGTAGAAGATTATCTATATCTGGTACAGTAGCACCTTACACAACAGCTTAGAGTAGCAGCTTACAAGCAGTTTATACACCAATTTACAAGCCACTTACACACCAACTTACAAGCAGCTTACACACCAACTTGCAGCAGCAGCTTACACAACAGCTTCCTTTCTTCTATAAATAAGGGAGAATTCAGTTCATTATGTACATAAGTGTGAAGTTTGAATAATATATCAGTTTCTCTCTATACTTGTTTTTACTTTACAATCTTTATTTTATAACACGTTATCAGCACGAGACTCTGCCATCTCGAGAAAATACTTTGAAAGTATCAGAGGTACGAACTTTCTTTTTCTAAATAATGTCAAATATTTCTAAACATGAGTTTGTAGCCCTGGATATATCGGGCAAAAGCTACATGTCCTGGGTGCTTGATGTCAAAATTCATCTTGATGCGATGGGTCTGGCAGACACCATCAAAGATAAAAATCAGGCATCAAACCAAGACTGTGCCAAAGCTATGATATTCCTACGCCATCACCTTGATGAGGGCCTGAAAATGGAATATCTTACTATTAAAGATCCAGTTATACTGTGGAATAATTTGAAAGATAGATATGACCACTTGAAGATGGTCGTTCTTCCACATGCACGTTATGATTGGACTCATCTAAGGCTACAAGATTTTAAATCTATCAGAGAGTATAATTCTGCTATGTTCAGAATTATTTTTCAATTAAAACTATGTGGTGACAATATTACTAATCATGATATATTGGAGAAAACTTTCACCACTTTTTATGCCTCGAATATGCTCCTGTAGCAGCAATATTGAGAGATGGGATTCAAAAATTATTATTAACTTATCTCACATCTTCTTGTAGCCGAGCAACATAATGGGCTATTAATGAAAAACCATGAAAGCCGACCTATTGGTTCTTCTCCATTCCCTGAAGTGAATGAGACGAACTCCCACCAAACTAAGCGTGGAAGAGGGCGTGGCCCCAGTCGTGGTCATGGTTGTGATCGGGGAGGAAACTCTAATCGTGGTAATAATAATACACCAAAGAACCCTTCCCACCACCAGCAGTGGAAAAGAAAGTAACAAAAGCATGAAGCGGTGCAAGCAGCAAAGCCAGAAAATGCATGCTATAGATGTGGAGAAAAGGGGCACTGATCACGTACATGCCGTACGCCAAAGCACCTGGTTGAGCTGTATGAAGCCTCCCTAAAGCAGGCAGAGAAAAATGCTGAAGCAAATTTTAATTCTGAAGATAATTTAGACATCATGCATTTGGATGTAGCTGATTATTTTGCACTCCCAGAAGGAGAAACAAGTCATGTGATCGGTAATGAATCTGTAGAAATGTAAATATTTTAATTTTTGTTGTTTGTAGTAGATAGTATGGTTATGTAATTGTTGTACATAAATAAAAGTTATGCTTTGAAAATGATGTTTACTATCATATTTATTTTGTTTACCTCATTTTGAAGAATATGGATAATCCTCAAATTATGTTTGGATCAAAGACCAATCATGAAGATATTTGTGTAATTGATAATGGAACAACTCATGCCATATTCAAAGATCAGAAATACTTTTCTTATTTGTATAAGGAAAAAGCAAATGTTTCTACAATTTCTGGTAATATAAGTTTGATTGAAGGCTCCGGACGAGCTACTGTATTTCTGTCTAAGGGAATAAAACTTATTATCAACAATGCATTGTTCTCCTCCAAGTCCCGAAGAAACTTCTTGAGTTTTATAGATATCCGCCGAAATGGGTATCATGTTGAGACAATAGATGAAATGAACGTGGAATATCTTTGTATTACAAAGAATATTTCTGGCCAGAAATGCATTGTAGAAAAGTTACCAACTTTATCTTCTGGCTTATACTATTCAAAGATTAGTACAGTTGAAGCACACTCTATCGTAAACCGGAAGTTTACTGATTCAAATACTTTTGTACTTTGGCATGGCCGTTTGGGCCATCCTGGATCAATAATAATGAGACGAATTACTGAAAATTCGAGAGGGCATCCATTAATGAACCTGGAGATTTTTACAAATGATAAATTTTCTTGTGATGTTTGTTATCAAGGCAAAATGATCACTAGACCATCACCAATGAAGGTTGGCATTGAGTCCCCTGCCTTTTTAGAACGTATACATAGGGATATATGTGGACCTGTTCACCCACCAAGTGGGTTGTTTAGATATTTTATGGTCCTAATAGATGCATCTTCAAGATGGTCTCATGTGTACCTATTATCATCTCGCAACCTGGCGTTTGCAAAGCTATTAGCCCAAATAATTCGATTAAGGGCACAATTCCTAGATTATCCTATAAAGGCTATTCGCCTTGATAATGCTGAAGAATTCTCATCTCAAGCTTTTGATAATTACTGTCTATTAGTTGGGATAAAAGTAGAACATCCTGTAGCTTATGTTCATACTCAAAATGGCCTTGCAGAGTCACTTATTAAACGTCTGCAATTGATAGCAAGACCACTACTTATGAAAATAAAATTTTCCACTACTGTTTGGGGCCATACTATCTTGCATGCAGCACCACCTATCCGTCTCAGACCAACACATTATAATAAATATTCTCTGTCATAATTAGTTTTTGGTCATGAACCAAATATTGCCCATCTACAAATTTTTGGATGTGCTGTATATGTGCCAATAGCACCACCACAGCGCAGTAAGATGGGCCCCAAAGAAGGTTAGGAATATATATTGGGTTTGAATCACCCTCTATTATTCGCTATCTTGAACTATTGATAGGAGATTTATTTACTGCTCGATTTGCAGATTATCGATTTGATGAAATAAATTTCCCACAATTGGGGGGAGAGAAAAAGGAAATCAAAAGAGAAATTGTGTGAAAAGTTTCATCATTATCTCACTTTGATCCACGTACCCCTATATGTAATCAGGAGGTCCAGAAGATCATTAATTTACAGAAGATAGCAAATCAAATACCAGACGCATTTACTGATTTGAAAAGGATAACAAAGTCGCATATCCCTGCAGAGAATGTGCCTATCCGAATTGATGTCCCAGCAGGACCATCTACTAGTATGAGAGCTAGTGAACCTAAAGCACGCCTGAAGCGTGGTAGACCTTTGGGTTCTAAGGATCGAAATCCTAGAAAATAAAAATCGACAAATGATCAAAATGATATTATGAAGGGATCTCCTGAAGAGACCTAAGATCTGATTAGTTCTGAGATTCCTAAAGAAATCAATGAACCCGAGACTCAAGTGAGTGAGGAACTTTTAATAAGTTCTACTAGTGATGGGATTAATTTAAATCGATCTGAAATAGTGGTGGATAATATTTTTGCATATAATGTTGCACTTAGCATTATGCAAGATAGAGAGAATCTTGAACCCCGATCTGTCGAAGAATGTCGACAAAGATCTGATTGGCCAAAATGGCAAAAGTCAATTCAATCGAAATTGAAGTCACTTGCTAAAAGAGAGATCTTTGGACCAGTAGTCCAAACACCTACTGGTATAAAGCAAGTTGGTCATAAATGGGTTTTTGTGTGAAAAAAGAATGATAAAAATGAAGTTGAAAGATACAAGGCTCGCCTTGTTGCACAAGGATTCTCACAACGACCTGGAGTTGATTATGAAGAAACATATTCACCGGTGATGGATGCCATAACATTTCGATATCTCATCAGTTTAGCCTTACGTGAAAGGCTTGAAATACACCTAATGGATGTGGTTACAGCTTATCTGTATGGGTCACTTGATAATGAAATTTACATAAAAATCCCCGAAAGATTTAAAATGCCTGAAGCATATTTAAAATCTTGGGAAATGTACTTAATCAGATTACAAAGATCTTTGTACGGTTTAAAGCAATTTGGGCGCATGCGGTATAATCGCCTCAGTGAATATTTGCTGAAAGAGGGTTACATAAATGATGTTATTTGTCCATGTATTTTTATAAAGAAAATGGCTTCAGAATTTATTATACTTGCTGTTTATGTTGATGACATAAATCTTGTTGGAACTTCAGAAGAGCTCTAAAAGGCAATTGAATATATTAAGAAAGAATTTGAGATGAAAGATCTTGGAAAGACAAAACTTTGTCTTGGTCTGCAAATTGAACATTTAGCAGAAGTGATCTTTATCCACCAATCTGTCTATACATAAAGGGTCTTAAAACACTTTTACATGGACAAAGCGCACCCATTGAGTACACCAATGGTTGTTCGATCACTTGAAGTGAATAAGGATTTGTTCCGACCTCCAGAAGAGGGTGAGGAACTCCTTGGTCCCGAAGTACCCTATCTCAGTGCAATTGGTGCACTAATATATCTTGTTAATGCTACAAGGCCTGACATAGTATTTTTTGTTAATTTACTAGCAAGATATAGTTTTTCTCCTACACGGAGACATTGGAATGGGATTAAGCATATATTGCGATATTTAAAGGGAACTCTTGATATGAGTTTATTTTATGCTAACAAAGATAGTGCAGATCTTGTTGGTTATGCAGATGCAGGTTATTTATCCGATCCCCATAAAGCTAGATCTCAAATCGGGTACGTGTTTACATGTGGAGGCACTATCATATCATAGCGCTCCACAAAGCAATCTATTATTGCAACTTCTTCAAATCATGTTGAAATAATAGCTATTCATGAAGCAAGTAGGGAATGTGTATGGTTGAGATCAATAATTTATTTTTTCGAGAAAAATATGGTTTAGAATGCGAGAAAAGACCCACAATTTTATACGAAGACAATGCTGCATGCATAGCCCAATTGAAGGGAGGATTTATAAAAGGAGATAGAACGAAGTACATTTCACCAAAATTATTCTACACACACGATCTTTAGAACAATGGTGACATTGATGTACAACAAATCCGTTCAAGTGACAAATCCGGCAGATTTATTCACTAAATCCTTACCAACTTCAACTTTTGAGAAGATGGTATACAAGATTGGAATGCGGAGACTCAAATATTTAAAACAAGGATTTCATCAGGGGGAGTAAAATACGCGATGTACTCTTTTTTTATTACTAAGATTTTTTCCCACAGGGTTTTCCTTATAAGGTTTTTAATGAGACAGCTAGCAATGTGTATTACTAAATATGTGTACTCTTTTTCCTTCATTAGGACTTTTTTCCACGGGTTTTTTCCTAGTAAGATTTTAATGAGGTACATTATCTTTTAATAAACATCCAAGGGGGAGTGTTATAAATATATTATATTATGGATATTCATTTAGTACTCCGTTGTAAATAAGCTTCCTGGAGAAGCTTATCCATACGAAACTCCGCCGTAAATATGTTTATCTATTTAGTACTCTATTGAAAATAAGCTCCTGAAGAAGCGTATCCTTTCAGTACTCCGTTATGGATAAATATTACCCATGGTAGAAGATTATATATATCTGATACAGTAGAAGCTTACACAACAGCTTAGAGTAGCAGCTTACAAGCAGCTTACACACCAATTTACAAGCAACTTACACACCAATTTACAAGCAGCTTACACACCAAGTTGCAGCAGCAGGTTATACAA
The DNA here is from genome assembly GCF_000390325.3 of Nicotiana tomentosiformis. Lineage (NCBI taxonomy): Eukaryota > Viridiplantae > Streptophyta > Magnoliopsida > Solanales > Solanaceae > Nicotiana > Nicotiana tomentosiformis. The sequence continues at coordinate 17,138,320 of NC_090823.1, forward strand.
CAACTTCTTTTCTTCTATAAATAGGGGAGAATTCAGTTCATTATGTACATAAGTGTGAAGTTTGAATAATATATAAGTTTCTCTCTATACTTGTCTTTACTTTACAGTCTTTATTTTATAACACGTTATCAGCACGAGACTCTGCCATCTCGAGAAAATACTTTGAAAGTATCAGAGGTACGAACTTTCTTTTTCTAAATAATGTCAAATATTTCTAAACTTGAGTTTGTAGCCCTGAATATATCGGGCAAAAGCTACATGTCTTGGGTGCTTGATGTCGAAATTTATCTTGATGCGATGGGTCTGGCCGACACCGTCAAAGATAAAAATCAGGCATCAAACCAAGACCGTGCCAAAGCAATGATATTCCTACGCTATCACCTTGATGAGGGCCTGAAAATGGAATATCTTACTATTAAAGATCCAGTTATACTGTGGAATAATTTGAAAGATAGATATGACCACTTGAAGATGGCCGTTCTTCAACATGCACGTTATGATTGGACTCATCTAAGGCTACAAGATTTTAAATCTACCAGTGAGTATAATTATGCTATGTTCAGAATTATTTCCCAATTGAAACTATGTGGTGACAATATTACTAATCATGATATGTTGGAGAAAACTTTCACCACTTTTTATGCCTCGAATATGCTCCTGCAGCAGCAATATCGAGAGATGGGATTCAAAAAGTATTATTAACTTATCTCACATCTTCTTGTAGCCGAGCAACATAATGGGCTATTAATGAAAAATCATGAAAGCCGACCTATTGGTTCTTCTCCATTCCCTGAAGTGAATGAGACGAACTCCCACCAAACTAAGCGTGGAAGAGGACATGGCCCCAGTCGTGGTCATGGTTGTGGTCGGGGAGAAAACTCTAATTGTGGTAATAATAATACACCAAAGAACCCTCCCCACTACCAGCAGTGAAAAAGGAAGGAACAAAAGCATGAAGCGGTGCAAGCAGCAAAGCCAGAAAATGCATGCTATAGATGTGGAGAAAAGGGGCACTGATCACGTACATGTCGTATGCCAAAGAACCTGGTTGAGCTGTATCAAGCCTCCCTAAAGAAGGCAGAGAAAAATGCTGAAGCAAATTTTAATTCTGAAGATAATTTAGACATCATACATATGGATGTAGCTTATTATTTTACACTCCCAGAAGGAGAAACAAGTCATGTGATCGGTGGTGAATCTGTAGAAATTTAAATATTTTAATTTTTGTTGTTTGTAATAGATAGTTTGGTTATGTAATTGTTGTACATAAATAAAAGTTATGCTTTGAAAATGATGTTTACTATCATATTTATTTTGTTTATGTCATTTTGAAGAATATGGATAATCCTCAAATTATGTTTGGATCAAAGACCAATCATAAAGATATTTGTGTAATTGATAGTGGAACAACTCATGCCATATTCAAAGATCAGAAATACTTTTCTTATTTGCATAAGGAAAAAGCAAATGTTTCTACAATTTCTGGTAATATAAGTTTGATTGAAGGCTCCGGACGAGCTACTGTATTTCTGTCTAAGGGAACAAAACTTATTATCGACAATGCATTGTTCTCCTCCAAGTCCCAAATAAACTTGTTGAGTTTTATAGATATCCGCCGAAATGGGTATCATGTTGAGACAATAGATGAAATGAACGTGAAATATCTTTATATTACAAAGAATATTTCTGGCCATTACTATTCAAAGATTAGTACAGTTGAAGCACACTCTATCGTAAATCGGAAGTTTACTGATTCAAATACTTTTGTGCTTTGGCATGGCCGTTTGGGCCATCCTGGATCAATAATGATGAGATGAATTACTGAAAATTCGAGTGGGCATCTATTAAAGAACCTGGAGATTCTTACAAATGATGAATTTTCTTGTGATGTTTGTTATCAAGGCAAAATGATCACTAGACCATCACCAATGAAGGTTGGCATTGAGTCCCCTGCCTTTTTAGAACGTATACGTAGGGATATATGTGGACCTGTTCACCCACCAAGTGGGCTGTTTAGATATTTTATGGTCCTAATAGATGCATCTTCAAGATAGTCTCATGTGTGCCTATTATCATCTCGCAACCTGGCGTTTGCAAAGCTATTAGCCCAAATAATTCGATTAAGGGAACAATTCATAGATTGTCCTATAAAGGCTATTCATCTTGATAATGCTGAAGAATTTTCATCTCAAGCTTTTGATAATTACAGTCTATCAGTTGGGATAAAAGTTGAACATCCTGTAGCTTATGTTCATACTCAAAATGGCCTTGCAGAGTCATTTATTAAACGTCTGCAATTGATAGCAAGGCCACTAATTATGAAAATAAAATTGCCCATATTATTTCGGCATGGATACGCATAGAGACTTCATATTATTGAAAGAATATTTCAAAGACTACTTTGAACCAGTCTTAAATATGATCTTTGATATATGAGAAATAACGTTTAAACATCAATAATCTACCTAGGGTTCTTTTTCTCTTCCGCTACGTGTTATGAATACTTATGGATCCTTTTAGTGCTCCCTCAATTTCATATTTATGACAATAATTGATCGGCAAAGAGTTTAAGAAAAAAAGAATATTTTTTATACATACCAAAATTATATTTAGAACTTGTTATCTTAACCATATAATGACATTTCTATTGTTTCTCGCCAGCATAACTAGTATTAGATAATTCTACTGTGATGACCCGATAGGTCATCTTTTAATTTAACATTCAATTCTGTGCTCTGAGACCTCGAATAGCACCATTTAGCATTTCTCGACTTACGTGCGCAGTCCGTATATTTTTCGAAAAACTTTTATGTGAAAAATTGATAAAAATAGGAAATAGTGCTTTAAAACTCATTTAAGTTGACTTCGGTCAATATTTTGAGCAAACAGACCCGGATCAGTATTTTGACGGTCTCTGTGGGTCCGAATCGTGATTTGGGACTTGGGCGTGTTCCCGAAATCAAATTCGGAAGTCCCTTAGATTTGATTTTGTCGATATTGGACTCATATTGAGATTCTAAGAGTTGGAATAGCTCTGATATGTCATTTGGGACTTACCTGCAAAATTTGAGGTGATTCTGAATTGATTTGACATGTTTCGGTACGAGTTATAGAATTAAAAATTTCATAAACTCATAAGTCTGAATTAAGTTGTGATTTATAGTTTTGACATTTTTTGACGTGATTTGAGACCTCGAATAGGTCCGCGTTATGTTACGAGACTGGTTGGTATATTTGGACGGTTTTCTGAGTGGCTCGGGTGAGTTCTGGACCAGATTCGGAGCGTTTAGAGAATGTTGAATGAAGCTGGTTCTGGGAAGAACCTGGTCTAATCGCACCTGCAAAATTTTGACCACATGTGCGTGGCCACTTTTTCGGTATTCTGGTCGCTTCTGCGATGATGGAAATGGCCATTTCTGGCTGCTTCTGCGGAGAATTTTACGCAGGCCTCGCTGTCATAACCCAAACATCCCTCTGAGACATGTCGTGACGGCATCTAGTCTCTACGACTAGGTAAACCTAACAGATTGCGAAAATATCAATAATGGAAGAAAAACTAAATAGCTAACTGCATTAGATACTGAATCACTAATAATAATGCTTCTCGACATATACAATAACCAAAACACTAGACGTACACAGTTTCCCAAAACCCGAAACATCGTGAATCATAAACTACAGAAGGAAACCTAGTATCTCTATACATCTAAGTTTAATTATATGTTCTAAGACCTCGTAAACACTATTCATCATTCATTGATTTGCGTGCGTAGTCTGTATAATTTTTTGGAAAGTTTTTATATGAAAAATTGATTAAAATATGAAATAAAGCCTTAAAACTCAACTGAGTTGACTTTCGTCAATATTTTGAGCAAACGGACTCGGATCAGTATTTTGACAGTTCCTGTAGGTCTGTATCATGATTTGGGACTTGGGCGTATGCTCAGAATTTAATTTAGAGGTCCCTAGCTTGAATTATCGCCAGTTGGCGAAAGCTAGAAGCCTAAAGGCTTAAAGATTTCAAAGTTTGATTACAAATTGACTTTTATTGATATCGGGGTCGGATTCGAGGTTTGAAAATTTTCATAGGCCCGTTATGTAATTTATGACTTGTCTGTCGAATTTGGTGAGAAACAGAATTGATTTGACGTGATTCAGATGTTCGGTTGTGAAAATAAAAGTTTTAAGGTTTTCTTAAAAAATTTCATTTGATTTGGTGTCCGATTTGTAAGTCTAGGTGTTAAATTGGCGTTTTGATCGCGCGAGCAAGTTCGTATGGGTTTTTGGACTTGTGTGCATGTTTGGTTTGGAGCTTCGAGGGCTCGGGTGAGTTTCGGATTGCCTACGGTCCATTTGAACTTTGAGAAAAATTTGGTTTTTAGCTTCTGCTGCCATCTGGTGCATTGTGCTTCGCGATCGCAAAGCCATTCGTGCGATCGCGAAGAGGAAAGTTGGACTGGAACATTTTGTGCTTCGCGTTCGCGACCGAGGGCACGTGTTCGTGAAGGGTCAAAGTGCAAAGCTTCGCATTCGCGATCGAAGCCTCGCGTTCGCGAAGAGGAAATGAGGCAGAAGCTAGGGCACTCAAATTTGTTCTTTGCGTTCGCATGAAACGGTCCGCGATCGCGTAGGTCTACGGGGTTATGCTTCGCGTTCGCGTATGGGATGTCGCGTTCGCGTAGTGCAAATTGGCAGCCTGTGCAAATTGTGCTTCCCGATCGCGAATCCATTCCCGCGATCGCGAAGAGTAAAATGGACCTGGGCAAAAGTTGTTCTACGCGATCGCGAATGAATTTTCGCGATCACGATGAGTAAAAATTTGGGCAAACGGAACTTAAGTTCTGGAAATGGGATTTCGACTCATTTTCCACCATTTTCGATTTTGAGCTCGGGTAAGACGATTTTTGGGCGATTTTTACGAAAAAACATTGGGGTAAGTGTTCTTTATTCTATATTGATTATATTTCAGGATTCCATACGCATTTACATCATGAATCCGTGAATTTATGGAAGAAAAATCAGACTTTTATAAAATCTTCCAAAGATGTAAAATGAAGATTTGAAAGCCAATCTAATGTCGTAATTCGATAATTTTTATATGGTTGAACTCATATCGAAACGGGTGTTCTAATTTCGCGAGTTTTTTCGGGATTCGAGATGTGGGTCCCACTATTGATTTTTAAAATGAATATTGGATTTTTTTATCCGAAAAATTTGTAAATTCATATGAAATTAATTTCTACTATTTGTATTAAGTATATTGAATTGTTTATGACTAGATTTGAGGATTTTGGACACTAATTCGCGAGGCAAAGGTTTATTGGATTCTTGAAATTTGTTTGCAAAGCGAGGTAAGTGTCGTGGTTAACCTTGACTTGAGGGAATAAAACCCTTAAATTATTTGTTATGTGAGATGAATGCGTATGATGTATAGGCAAGGTGACGAGTGTCTATACGTCGTCAAATTAATAGTTTGCATAATTACTTGAAAAATCATAAATCGTTTTAAATCATGAATTAATTATTATATTAACTGTTTCACTCATATTCCTTGTCAAATATTAATTCTTGAATTCCTGCAATAATTGTCATATGCTTATTTGACTTATGTGTCTTAATTGCTATTTGACATTTAGCATATTAAATATTAAACTGCCTATTTTTTCCTTGATTTCCACAATTAAATTGCTAATTGTCGTTGTTTGTTTCATAAATAAATTATAGTTATTGTGTGCATTGATGATTAATAGTTTCTCATTGAACATGGTATTTATTGGACTAATGTTTATTACATTTATGAGTTGTTAAAATATATTGGAGGATCGGGTTGCACGCCACAATGGAAATGAAAGTAAATATATTGGGGGATCGGGTTGCACGTCGCAACAGACTTACTTAAAAGTCTATATTGGGGGATCGGGTTGCATGCCGCAAAAGACTTATTTAAAAGTCTATCTTGGGGGAACGAGTTGCACGACGCAATGAAAAGAAGTTGAGGGATTATGACTGCTGAATTGATTTCAATTATTAATATTATTTACTGGTCTTACTACTATTCTCGTTATTATTATTATTATTATTATTATTATTATTATTATTATTATTATTATTATTATTATTATTATTATTATTATTATTATTATTATTATTATTATTATTATTATTATTATTGCGTACAGGTTAATGTAAGCGACCTCTGCCTTAGCCTCGCCACTACTTCGTCGAGGTTAGGCTCGGCACTTACCAGTACATGGGGTCAATTGTACTGATACTACACTCTGCACTTCTTGTGCAGATTTCGGAGTTGGTCCCAGTAGCGTACCATACACTTGCTCGGATTTCAGCTACCCAAAGAAGACTTGAGGTATAACTGCACAGCGTCCGCAGTTCTGAAGTCCCCGTCTACTTTACTTTAGTTGTGTGTTTGCTTTCAGACAACTTTATTTTATTCAGACCCTTATTTATATTATTGTAGAAGCTCGTGCACTTGTGACTCCAGTTCTGGGATGGTATTTAGATGTCGCTATTATTATGGATTATTCGCTACATTTCAGACTTTACTTCCACATTTGTTTCTTTATTATTAATTAATTTAATCTTATTTTAAAATGGCTAATATTATTCTAACGATGGCTTGCCTAGTAAGTGAAATGTTAAGCGCCATCACGGTCCCGAAGGTGAGAATTTTGGGTCGTGACAAGAAGAGTGGCTTGAGTACACCACAATGGTACCCAGTAAGTTCCAAGCCTAACTTCGGTCAAGTAGCTACGAGGTTAAGTCATGCCCACTAGTAAATAATAATTAAGGCATGAGAATATACAGTATAATAAGAGACTAGAATTTAACAAAAGAAAACACAGCAAGGCAACAGTACAACACACAAGGGTAAACAACAGGGGATCTCCAGAGTTACCGTCTCATAGTCCCAAAATAAATATGCAGGGAGAAGTCCCGAGGTACCTCCTCGTAGTCTCAAAAGTAAATATATAGGGAGAACTCCCGAGGAACCGCCTCGTAGTCTCAAAAGTAAATGTGCAAGGAGAACTCCCGAGGAACCGACTCGTAGTCTCAAAAGTAAATGTGCAGGGAGAACTCCCGAGGAACCGCCTCGTAGTCTCAAAAGTAAATATGCAGGGAGAACTCCCAAATAACCATCTCGTAGTCTCAAAAGTAAACACAAAGCTCAAACCGATAAATACAACAGTTACCAACAAGATTTCTACAGTTATACTGATAAAGAATAAGGAAAAATAGAGAATCAACTAGGCATGCTTCACGAGTTCAAATAAGCAGTTAAAGCACGTAGACATGCAATATTAGACTAAACAGGATAACTACACATATTGGAATTGCTCAAATAAGAATGAAAACAGACTAATACTCATTTAAACGGTATAACTCAAATTAAAGGAAAAATAGGTTGCTACTCAGTAAAATAAATCGGGTTTTACAACAAATAGCCCGTGTACGTACTCGTCACCTCACGTACACGACGCTCACATAGCACAACAGTACCAAATCCTAAGGGAATTTCCCCCACACAAGGTTAGGCAAGCCACTTACCTCGAACCAAGCTCAAATTAATCTATAACAATGCTTTTTCAACGAATATCCGACTCTGAATGACCCAAATCTAGCCAAAATCAATACATATCATAAATATGACTATAAGAAACTAATCTAGTTAATTAAATCAAAGCTAAAGTGAGAAATTAGAATATTTCCCCAAAATGTCTCTCGGGGCTCACGTCTCGAAATCGGGTAAAAGTCATAAAGTACGAACACACATTCACTCACGAGTCCAACCATATAAGAATTTCTCAAATCCGGCCTCAAATCGCCTTCTAAATCTCAAAAATATAGTCTAGGAAGTTTCTACCATTTTTATCTAATTTCCAACTCAAATCCTTAATTAAAGGCTGGAATCAAATATATATTAATGATATTTAACCATAAAGGAGTTAAGAATCGTTACCCATAAGCTTCCTCTGAAAACACCTCGAAATGTCGCCTCAATCCGAGCTCTCTAGCTCCAAAAATGGAGAATGGAATCAAACCCTCGCACTTAGCCCTTTTCTGCCAAGCGATTTCGAACCTGCGGGCCAAGAATCGCACCTACGTCACCGCACCTGCGGAATTACCATCGCAGGTGCGGATTCCACTTAAAAACTCAGCGTCCGCTTCTGCGATAAAAGGTTCGCACCTGTGTGCGCGCACCTATGGACCCATGTCCACTTCTGCGGTCTTGTTCCGCTCCTGCGGGCCGTTGAGCGCTTTTGTGGGCATCGCAAATACGGCACCTCCTTCGCACCTGTGACCTCAGGCAGCTCCTCTCCTCTCCGCTTCTGCGCTTGCCTCTCCGCACTTGCGATCCCGCACCTGCGGTCTCACCACCGCATGTGTGAAAACACCAGAACTCAGATAGCTTCAGCAATTGTATAAGTCCAAACCTCAATCCGTTAAGCATCTGAAACACACCCGAGGCCCCAGGGACCTCAACCAAACATACCAACTAGTCCTAAATCACCATAAGGACTTAGTCGAGCCATCAAATCACATCAAACAACGCTAAAAATACGAATCACCCTCCAATTCAAACTTAATGAACTTGAAACTTCAAATTTCTACAACCGATGCTGCAACCTATCAAACCACGTCCGATTGACCCCAAATTTTGCACACAAGTCATATTCAACATTACAGACCTATTCCAACTTCCGGAATCGGATTCCGACCCAGATATCAAAAAGTCCACAACCGGTCAAAATCTCCAAAAATTCGACTTTCGCCATTTCAAGCCTAAATGAGCTACAGACATCCAACAAGCAATCCAGACACGCCCCTAAGTCCAAAATCACCCAACTGAGCTAACGGAACCGAAGAAACTGCATTTCAGAGTCGTCTTCACACAGTTTCGACTACGGACAAAATCTTAAGACTTAAACTTCTGTTTAGGGATTAAGTGTCCCAAAACACCCCAAAAACCAAAACAAAACCTCCCGACATGTCACATAAGCTAAAACAGATACGGGGAAAGCAGTAAATAGGGGATTGGGGCTATAACTCTCAAAACAACCAGCCGGGTCGTTACATCCTCCCCTTCTTAAAATAATCGTTCGTCCTCGAACGAGTATAGAGACATACCTGAAGTGGGGAAAATATGAGGATAAAGGCTGCGTATATCCTGCTCGGTCTCCCAAGTTGCCTCCTCGACCGGTGACCCCTCCATTGAACCTTCACGGAAACAATGTTGTTTGGCCTCAGCTTTCGAACCCGCCTGTCCAAAATTGCCACTTGCTCCTCAACATAAGATAGATCTTTGTCCAACTGGAATAGAAACATGGAATACTGGATGGACCCCTGCAAGACTAGGAGGCAAGGCAAGCTCATAAGCAACTTCCCCAATACGTCGCAACACCTCAAATAGGCTGATAAACCTTAGGCTCAGCTTGCCCTTCTTTCCAAACCTCATAACTCCCTTCATAGGCGAAACTCGGAGCAAGACCCACTCTCCAACCATGAATGCAACACCGCGAACCTTCCGGTCCGCATAACTCTTCTTTCTGGACTGGGCTGAGCGAAGTCGATCCTGAATCACCTTCACCTTATCCAGGGCATCCTGAACCAAGTCCTTACCCAATAATCTAGCCTCGCCTGGCTCGAATCAACCCACTGGAGACCGACACTGCCTACCATACAAAGCCTCATACGGTGCCATCTGAATGCTCGACTGATAACTGTTGTCGTAGGAAAACTCTGTAAGTAGCAAGAACCGATCACAAGAACCCCCAAAATCCATCACACAAGCGCAGAGCATATCCTCTAGTATCTGAATAGTGCGCTCGGACTGTCCGTCCATCTGAGAGAGAAATGTTATGCTCAGCTCAACCCGAGTACCCAACTCCTACTGTACAGCCCTCCAGAACCGTGATGTAAAATGCGTACCCCGGTCAAAGATAATAGATACTGATACGCCATGAAGTCTGGCAATCTTGCGAATATAAATTTTAGCCAACTGCTCGGAAGAATAGGTAGTCAACACAGGAATGAAATGAGCTTACTTGGTCAGCTTATCCACAATCACCCAAACTGCGTCAAACTTCCACTGAGTCCGTGGGAGTCCAACAACGAAATCCATAGTGATCCGCTCCCATTTCCACTCCGGAATCTCTATCTTCTGAAGCAATCCACCTGGCCGTTGATGCTCATACTTACCCTGCTGGCAATTTAGACACTGAGCCACAAACTCCAATATGTCTTTCTTCATCCTCATTAACCAGTAATGCTGCCTCAAGTCCTGATACATCTTCGCAACACCTGGATGAATGGAGTACCACGAACTGTGAGCCTTCTGGAGAATCAACTCACGCAAACCATCCACATTAGGCACACATAGTCTGTGTTGCATCCTCAATGCACCATCATCCCCAATAGTGACTTCCTTAGCATCGCCGTGTTGGATCGTGTCCGTAAGGACAAACAGATGGGGGTCATCATACTGACGCTCCCTAATACGATCATAAAAAGAAGATCGAGAGACCACACAAGCCAATACTCAACTCGGCTCAGAGATATCCAATCTCACAAACTGGATGGCTAAGGCCTGAACATTCAACGCCATGGGCCTCTCTACTGCTGGTAGATAGGCTAAGCTCCCCAAACTCTCTGCCCGGCGACTCAAAGCATCGACCACCATATTGGCCTTCCTAGGGTGGTACAAATTAGTGATATCATAATCCTTAAGCAGCTCTAAACACCTCCTATGATGCAAATTAAGATATATTTGCTTGAACAGATGCTGCAAACTCCGGTGATCGGTGTAGATCTCACAAGGAACACCGTACAAATAGTGCAGCCAAATCTTCAAGGCATGAACAATAGCTGCTAACTCAAGGTCATGGACATGATAGTTCTTTTCATGCACCTTCTGCTGTCTGGACACGTAGGCAATCACCCTACGGTCCTGCATCAATACCGCGCTGAGAACAACCCGCGACGCATCACAATATACAGTATAAGATCCTGAACTTGAAGGCAATACCAATACGGGGGCTGTAGTCAAAGTTGTCTTGAGCTTCTGAAATCTCTCCTCACACTCCTCTCTCCATCTGAATGGAGCACCCTTCTGGGTCAGCCTGGTCATGGGTGCTGCAATAGATGAGAATCCCTCAACGAACCGACGGTAATACCCCCTCCCTCCCAAATATAGGAAACTCCGGTCTTCGTGGTTGAGGACGTTCTGGGCCAACTCTGCACTGCCTCACCCTTCTTCAGATCCACCTTGATCCCCTCACTCGATATGATATGTCCCAAGAATGCCACTTAGTCTATCCAAAACTCACACTTCAAAAATTTTGCATATAACTTCTTTTCTCTCAAAGTCTGGGAGTACACTAGAAAGTCGGCAATAAACACAACGATGAATGAGTCAAGATAGGGCTGGAACACACTGTGCATCAAGTGCATAAACAATGATGGGGCATTGGTCAGCCCAAATGACATCAAAAGGAACTCGTAGTCATCGTGCCGAGTCCTGAAAATAGTCTTCGAGATATCTGGCTCCCGAATCGTCAACTGATAATAGCATGAACGCAAGTCAATCTTGGAAAATACCCTGGCACCTTGTAACTGATCAAATAAGTCATCAATACGAGGCAATGAATACCTATTTTTCACTGTAACTTTGTTCAACTGGCGATAATCAATACACATCCGCATAGAACCATCCTTCTTCTTCACAAATAAGACAGGAGCACCCCAAAGTGACACACTGGGCTGAATGAAGCCCTTATCAAGAAAATCTTGTAACTGCTTCTTCAACTCTTTCAATTCAAGAGGAGCCATACGATACAGAGGAATAGAGATAGGATGAGTGTCCGGCAACAAATAAATGCCAAAATCAATATCTTTGTCGGGCGACATGCCCGAAAGATCAGCTGGAAACACATCTGGAAAGTCCCTCACTACTGGAACTGACTCAACTATAGGGGTATCAATAGTGAAATCTCTCACATAAGCTAGATATGCGTCATACCCCTTCTCAACCATTTGTTGAACTTTAAGAAATGAAATAACTCTGTTGGGAGTATACTCTAAGGTACCTCTCCACTTTAATTGTGGTAATCCTGGTATAGCCAGCGTCACAGTTTTAGCGTGACAATCAAGAATAGCATAATGGGGCGACAACCAGTCCATGCCCAAGATAACATCAAAGTCTACCATGCTGAGTAATAATAAGTCAGCTCTGGTCTCAAAACCACTAAGAGCAATCCAACACGACTGATACACATGGTCCACAATAAGAGAATCTCCCATAGGAGTAGACACATAAAGAGGAGAACAAAAAGAATCTCGAGATACGTCCAAATACAGGGCAAAATAAGACGACACATAGGAATATGTAAAGCTTGAGTCAAATAATACTAACGCATCTCTATGACAGACCAGAACAATACTTGTAATGACAGAATCAGAAAAAACTGCCTCTGTACGAGCCAGAAGAGCATAATATCTGGCCTGGCCTCCCCCTCTAGGGCGACCTCGACCTCCTCGACCTCCACCTTGAGCTGGCTGAGTAGGTGGGGCGGTAGCTAGTGCTGGAATCATAGCTTGAGGACCCGGTAGAGCACGTTGTGCCTGAGAAGTTTGTGGAGGTGCACCCCTCCTAAGTCTGGGTCAATCCCTCACCATATGGTGAGTGTCGCCACACTCAAAATAAGCTCTCGGAGGGCGTTACTGGATCGGGCCATGTCTGCTGGACTAGATGCTGGGAACACCCCGTGTAGAAGGCACACTAAATACTGGCAGTGCATAATAAGGCTTCTGGGGTCTAGAAGGGGCTGGAACACCACTGGCATTTGGAAGAGCTAAATGAACGGGGCGACTCACATAACCCATATCATGGCGGGCTACTGGAGCACGAGCACCAGAATAAGAACTAGTCTCTCGAGACCTTTTGGCCTCTCTCTCCTTTCTATCCCGGGAAAGCATGCCCTCTAATCTCCTAGCGATACTTACAATCTGCTGATAAGAAATATCCATCTCCAACTTCCTGGCCATACCAATCCGGATACTGGGATGGAGTCCCTTAATAAACTGACAAAACCTCTCTCGAACTGTGGCAACCAAGGCCGGTGCATGTCGGGCCAAATCACTGAAATGAACTGCATACTCTAACACAGTCATAGCACCCTGGCGCAACTGCTCAAACTCCGCGCGCCATGCGTCCCTAGGTCTCTGAGGGACATACTCACTCAAAAACATATCCGAGAACTAAGTCCATATAAGTGAAGCTACCTCTCAGCCGAACTACCCAAATCATAAGCACGCCACCACTGATAGGTTGCTCCTCTAAGTTGGAATGTAGTAAAAGAAACTCCACTCGAGTCTGCTACACCCATAGTACGGAGAATACGATGACACTCCTCCAGAAAACCATGGGCATCCTCTGACGCCAATCCACTGAAGGTAGGAGGGTGGTACTTTGTGTACCTCTCAAGTCTCAGCTGCTCTACCTCAGAAACTGCTGACCTAACCTCAGGCTGAGCTGGAACTACCGGCTGCACTGGTATGATCTCTGGATCCTGGTCCACCTGAACTCGCTGCTCTGGGGTACCGGTGACGGGAGTCTGTGCTCCTCTCCCGGCCTGAGATGTGGCAGGAGCAAGTGGAATCAATCCAGCCTGAGCTAAGATGCTGAACATGCTCAGAAACTGGGCTAGACTCTCCTGGAGGGCTGGCGCAGCAACAGGTACCTCAGGTGTCTGCCCTCTAGCTGGAGCTATTAGGGGCTCCTCTGTGGCAGCTCGTGCGGGTGATCTGGCAGCACCACGTGGGCGTCCTCTGCCTCTACCCCGGCCCCGGACTCTGGTGTCTCTAGCAGAGGGTGTGGGTGCCTGGTCATCAGGTCCTCCGGTACGGGTCCTCACCATCTGTGAGAAAGGATAGAATACAAAAGTTTACAATTTTTAATGTCAACAATTTCGCACGGCAAGGAATAAAAGAAGTGAAAATTTTCCTAACAGTTCCATAGCCTCCCGAAGATAAGTACAGACATCTCCGTACCGATCCGCGAGACTCTAATAAACCGGCTTGTGACTCACAACACCTATAAATCTAGAGCTTTGATACCAACTTGTCACGACCCAAACATCCCTCTAAGATATGTCGCGATGGCACCTAGTCTCTACGACTAGGTAAGCCTAACAAATTGTGGAAATATCAATAATGGAAGTAAAATTAAACAGCTAACTGCATTAGATACTGAATAACCAATAATAATGTCACTCGACATAGACAATAACCAAAACACTAGACGTACATAGTTCCCCAAAACTCAGAACATCGTGAATCATAAACTACAGAAGGAAACCTAGTATCTCTGTACATCAAAGTATAACAAAAGAAATACAGAAGATAATGGACATGGGGAAGAGTAGAAAGGGACTACGAGGTCTGCGGATGTGGAAGATGTACCTTGAAGTCTCCAAATCTGTCTCGACTCACTAATAATGTGGCTGGTAAGAAGTACCTGGATCTGCACATGAAAAACATATGCAGAAGAGTAGCATGAATATACCATAATGGTACCCAGTAAATGCCAAGCCTAACCTCGGTCGAGTAGTGACGAGGTCAGGTCAGGCCCACTGGTAAAAATAATAAATAAGACAAGAATATATAGTATAATAAGAGACTAGAATTTAACAAAAGAAAACACAGCAAGGCAACAATACAACACACAGGGGTAAACAGCAGGGGATCTCCCGAGATACCGTCTCGTAATCCAAAAATAAATATGCAGGGAGAACTCTTGAGATACCACCTCGTAGTCTCAAAAGTAAATATACAGGGAGAACTCACGAGGAACCGCCTTGTAGGCTCAAACATAAATGTGTAAGGAGAACTCCCGATAAACCACCTCGTAGTCTCAAAAGTAAATGTGCAGGGAGAACTCCCGAGGAACCACCTCGTAGTCTCAAAAGTAAACACACAGCTCAAACCGATAATTACAACAGTTAACAATAAAATTTCTACAGTTATATTGATAAAGAATAAGGGAAAACAGGGAATCAACTAGGCATGCTTCACAAAGTTCAAATAAGCAGTTAAAGCACGTAGACATGCGATATTAGACTAAACAGGATAACTACATATATTGGGATAGCTCAAATAAGAATAAAAATAGATTAATACTTATTTAAATGATATAACTCAAATTAAAGGAAAAACAGGTTGCTACTTAGTAAAATAAATCAGGTATTACAACAAATAGCTCATGTACGTACTCGTCACCTCACGTACATGGCGCTCAGATATCATAACAGTACCAAATCCTAAGGGGATTTCTCCCACACAAGGTTAGGCAAGCCACTTACCTCGAACCAATCTCAAATCAATCCATAACAATGCTTTTTCCACGAATATCTGATTTCGAATGTCCCAAATCTATCCAACCATATAAGAATTTCTCAAATCCAACCTCAAATCGCCTTCTAAATCTCAAAAATTTAGTCTAAGAAGTTTATACCATTTTTACCCAATTTCCAACACAAATCCTTAATTAAAGGGTGGAATCAACTATAGATTAATGAGATTTAGCCATAAAAGAGTTAAGAATCGTTACCCACAAACTTCCTCTAAAATGCCCTCATAATTTCGCGTCAATCCGAGCTCTCTAGGTCCAAATATGGAGAATGAAATCAAACCCTCGCACTTAGACCTTTTCTGCCTAACGATTTTGCACCTGCGGGATAAGAATTGCACCTACGTCACCACACATGTGGAATTCCCATCGTAGGTAGGATTCCACTTAAATACTCAGCGTCCGCTTCTGCGATCAAAGGGTTGCACCTGCGGACCCATGTCTACTTCTACGGTCACCTTCCGCTCCTGTGGGTCGTGAAGCGCTTATGCGGGCATCGCAGATGCGGCACCTCCTTTGCACCTACGACCCCAGGCAGCTCCTCTCCTCTCCGCTTCTGCGCTTGCCTCCCCGCACTTGTGTGTCACGACCCAAACCGATGGGCCGCGACGGGCACCCATTACCTTACTTAATCGAGTACCAACATAACGTATCTTTTCATATCATACTATCATAGATAACTGAGCCGGAGAGGCTGCCGTGAGATAGGTAGAATATAATATATAACACCAACTTATACATAAGACATATGGGCCTATAAGACCAAAATAACCACTCTTACACTGAACATAGGCCAACAAGGCCATACAATCTTTTACGTATATGCCATCTGTCTACAAGCCTCTAAGAATACATAATTATTATAAAGGTTGGGACAGAGCCCCGCCATACCAAACAATACACATCTAAATTATACTGACCAAACAAGCAACTCCGGAGCAAATGGAGTGCAACAACATATTCCGTTGAGCTGATCGCCTACTAGGAGGACTCTCGGCCTGTCTATCGAGACATGCGTGCATGAAACGCAGCGTCCCCAGGCAAAAGGGACAGCAGTACAAATAATGTACCGAGTATGTAAGGAATAAAAATCAGTAAACAATAGACATAAGAGAAACATCGAGTAAAAGACTCGACATGTATATCTGAATAACTCTGTGAATCACTTCATATTTATAATATCATGCATATGCATATAAGTGTCATACCATGCATAGGTATATGCGTTCATTACATCATCAAGCCTCTGAGGGCATCCCGTCATGTCATCTTAGCCACTATGGGCAATTCATCAACGTATACCAGTTGATCAGGTGGTAGTGCGTATATAACGCCGTAACCTATTTTCATATTCCATATACATATAATATATATATATATACGCGTATATAACGCCATCTGGTCATGGGACAATGTACATGTATAGCTGAATGAAATGCATATGAAATACATCAATAAAATATCTCGGAACGTAATAGGACCATTATGCCTTTGATTAAAGTCATGAAATAAACTTTATCATTTTACGTATTTTCTAAGACCCATGAACAGATGATAGAATAATATGACACATGGGGAATCAAGAACATAAACATCTCTAGTATTTTTATGAATAGAGTCATTTATAAAAATTTTGAATTTGCTCGTTTCGTTTGTGTCGTATAAATCATGCCAAAAGAAAGAAGGAATAACCTTAACATACCCTAATTGATCATAAGAGCTCGAGAAGGTCGTAGATGAATCATTCAAACTTGGATAATTTTTGGCATGAATTCCCAAAGAATTATCTTTAACTAAGGTGATGCACGTTTGTTAACTCATTCTCCATAACAATTGAAGAGTGAACGTTTATGATGGCTTTCCCAGGAATGAGAGAACACTAAATTAAAGGTGAATGTTATAATAGCCTTCAAGAATGAGAGCATAAGGTCTTTTAAATGTTTGGCTTCCACCTGGCCATGTATTAGCGGTGGAAGTCCTACAATTATGACATATAGTGCTTCCTAAGACAAAAGAATATTTACTACATCCTTATCCCCACATTTAAGTACTCAATGTATATAAATTTTTGTTTACTTTATTATCCCATATTTAACTAATTAGCCACATAATAATTTCTATGTCTTATTTCACTTAAATACTAGTATACTTCATATACATTACTATCATGGTCATGTGGTATAACACTAATCTATAAATACGGGGTATTATAGCTTGTACCGTATTTTATCCCAAATTGATCACCTTCAATGGAAACTCATTTTCTTTGATTCGTTTATCCTTTATCTTTCACGACACTTACTTATCACTTGTTTGAAGTAGCAAAATACTTATAATCCCAAAATAATCTCATTCTCGAACTTACGTCGATTAACATACAATAAAAGTTTAATGTACAAAAATGCGGGATGTAACTTCTCATTTTCGAGCTTTCATCAATTTATTTATGGCCTACTTTCACGTACGAAAATATGTGCTGTAACATCATTCCCCCCTTTGAAACATTCGTCATCGAATATTGACTAATGCACTTATTATTCTCATAACCCATACCTCTTGCTAATACTTTAATACTCTTCTTTCCATTTAGGAAACTGTTCTTTGAATAAATCCAAAGGTCAGGGCATTCCCTCCTTTAGGCCTCTTTCTCACACCACGGTCTATGGTCGGAAGTTTTTCAATCTCGTAACTTTTGCTACCTTCTGCCCTGGAGTTTGTATGACTCTGACCTTGTAAGTGCGCCTATACGACTCTTCTCTACCTTTTCCCTTCAGCTTTTAGCCAATATCTAGGCCTTAATTTGTAAACATATACAGAGCTTGACAAGATGTCCCTCTGGGCATCTATAGGTATACTTGAAATTCTTCGCTCGGTACTTTGTTGAACTTACGAATATTGCTATATCTTATTTCATAGACCCGATTATCCATTCGTATGACTTTACTTAACTCTTACTTCGGTTTATCGTTACTGAGGTCTGCTAGCGAACTTCAGGTTACTTACGTTGCTTATCCCATATGTATAAATTTACGTCCTTTAATGCTTCCTCATTACTGTTCATCTTAAGAATGACGGCCTAATCTCATCTCATACTTTGTGACTTTTGTCCACCCATTATTGATTTACCTCAATATTGATCTACAATATACCACTTATAACTTAAAACTTCTTATGTAATTCCTTGCCACTAGGGCTGACGTTGCATCGAGGAATATTTGAAGTGATTTTCCTAATCCACTTAGTGGCGATATTGTACTTCAATAACCATACTTTATAGCATCCCAATACGATTCACTTACGTGGGTATTTCAATCTCGTACAATTCATGAAATCCTCTTCAAATCATTACTCAATCGAAGGCCCAAATCGTTATCCTTTATTCGTCGAAATTACACCCTCATTGTAATATTAGGGCGGCATTCCATCTCTTCTAAATGCCATTAGTCTTAGACTTCTTTGAGTTCATTCAGGCTATACTGAGCTTTCTATAACTTAGAGAAATCATCAGCTCTCTTATTTTCATGGGCTTATTCCTGAGGACTTATCTATTCTCGTCACCTTCTCACGCGCCCTTTCTTATCCTTCCTCATGTCTTCCAAAAACCTTGTCGCTTTACCATACTTTAGCTTGCGACCTACACATATCTATTTATACTACTTGCAACCTTCCTTCAACTTGCTTGCATCATAGGTTTCCTTATGTCATCCTGGAACATCAAGCGAGACATCACATCGTCTCTAACTCTTCTTTACTTTCTTAATTAGACTTCTCGATACTTAGAAACAATAGGTTGGAAGATATGCCACTGATGATGCCGCTACCATTCTTGGATACTGAATCCCAACGCTTCTAACCTTTTATCCGTAGTATGGATTATTCGCAACCTTCTGCATTTGAGTATCTCGTACGTTGTTCACCTTTACCTTACTTACCTTAAAATCTCGCATCACATCTTCTATCTCTTTCATGACCTCGCTTTAACACAGTTATAATTCACATCCACAACTTGAAGCTCTATTATAATATTTGCACCTATGGTGCATACACAATCCGGCGAGAACTTCATGCTGACTTCCTATGAGGCTGGTACTCTTCTGACTGGCTTTATCATAGAGGCGTTATAGAATATGGCTATTGTACTATCTCTCTTGTACCTCTGATATCTAAGAGTAATCCTATAATGTTCTCAATCACGAGGTCTATAATTCTTTTTTTCTTTTTTGGTCCAATAATCAGATCCCTGATTTACTTTGTTGATGTAACTCTTTAGTGTCCTCCTCCTTCTGATCAGCCTTTATTTAGGCTAAAGCTATTTCCCGGTCTGCGGCTCATGGTATGAGTTATTACTTTAGCCTTTCATAGACGCTATGGAATATCCGTGATACCATCATCTAATAATTCAATCCCTTGTCTATATTCTGGACTCAATTCTTTCTTTTAACTTATACCAGAGTCTTCTACAACCGTATGATTGTCAACATACATGTTGCATGGATAATACTCCAAAATCTTGAGTGCGTTCATAACGTAACTAACTCTGGATCATTGATCGAATAATTTCTTTCGTTCCATCTCAGCTTTCTTTAAACATAAGTAATTACTTTTCCTGGTCTTTCTGCCCCCTTGTTGTGTGCATACTTAGCTTATCTTAGTTCCCATGCATGTCGGAATTTTGTGTAATTCATATAGTCTCGAATATTACTTTTGGTTTCATTTCCCACTCATTAGCCACACCAGGTGCCACTTCTTTATGGAGTGCATACAATGTTGTTGTGAGACTGTTGTTATAAGACCATTTCCTTTTTTGGTCACTATACTCAGGTTAAAGCCTTCTTTCTTATTTCCTCAGCTAATCTTTCGTTGTAGTATTTAGGGAGACCTTCTGGCTCTTGTAAAGTTACAAGCTTATCACATCGTATACTTGACGGATTTTTTTTTATGTTCTTCCCCGCCTATAATTATCCGTAGTTACTTACGTCCACACTCATGTGCTCGTACGGTTACTCCTGAAGTGTAGTTTTGACTGTCTTCCTAGTGAGACGCTCTTTTATTTCGGTAACATTCATACGGTATCTTTAACTACCCTAACTCCTATCTGAATATTTCTCTAGTATCACGATGTCATATCTGCGATACTGAATTCCCCATGTTGGGGTGCACTATGTTTATCTTGCACGATCTGTTGATTTGTTTGTATCTTCTTGTCTAACCATAACTAGGCTCTTCCAGAATCAACTACTAATTACTCGTTGGCCCCTTCTCCTACCAATATTCCGCGAAATGTTTCTTGGGTTATTTCCTTTGTTTTAACTTACCTATCGCACTGGCTCCTTATTTATCAATAACATCCCGGGCAGGATCCCTTACTTCCTTTCCTTGACGTCGTGCTTGCATAATGTTCTGGAATCGTAGCATATCTGTAGGATTCATATAAATGCAATCTCATTACTTTCTCATTTTTATTGCATTTTTCCTTTACCATTCCATAGCTACTAGAACCACTTAATTCCGACTTAATGTCACATCACTCTATATTCTCCCATTTAGGGGAGCACTAAGATTTAGTGCTACGATGATCTACGTATAGATGTTTTACCTTCTCATCTTTG
Source organism: Nicotiana tomentosiformis (assembly GCF_000390325.3). NCBI lineage: Eukaryota > Viridiplantae > Streptophyta > Magnoliopsida > Solanales > Solanaceae > Nicotiana > Nicotiana tomentosiformis. The sequence goes on from NC_090823.1 coordinate 17,159,350, forward strand.
GCATCTTTTCACATCATCGATAATCCTTACTCGCCTCGCGGTAATCCTTCTGTAACAAGGATAATGAAATTCCTCACTCGCGAGGGTGACACTTAGTGTAATTGGTATATACAGTCCCTTAAGCTTAACTTTACTCACCTTGTTGCTTTAGGGAAGCGTCTTCCTGAATGACCTTTAAAGGGTATTCTTTTGTCGTCCATTCTATTATCACCAGAACACAATCTTTGAAATTCTTATGATGCCGACTATTACACAGTCCCTAGTTCATATTTAGTTTATCTTGTTCATCAGTCCATGCTGATTTCTTATCACTCTGGGGTCTAATTTTTCCTTTTGGTAATCACATTGGAGTCACGAACTTATTTCTCAAAATAAGGATATGACTTTATGGCCTATACTCTTTTGTTGTCTGAAGGCCTGTCACCTCTCTTCCTTTCCTTCACTTGACTATAGACTCTGTAATAGTATCATCTTTATGATCTACTGTTGTCATCCATGCATCACATCTTAGTCATAATACTTCATTAATTCTCTTCTTATTTTCCGCTAACATTTATGTCTATCACTTTATTCTGAAAACTCGAACAAGATATTCTTTTGCTTTTAGCTCCCCTTGCTCCATCTACTGGCTCTTCGGGTTACCTAACATTCTTTCTCCACTAGGTACGGGAGCTATACTAAGGTAATATTTATCCCTTCAAGGCTTCCAGTGCCTATCTTTATAGTATTTATATCTAATTGTATTATTTTAGAGTGCACCATCTGGGTGTCTCACAAGGAGATCTATTAGCACATTTGCAATATCCTTCGAAAATGTTAGCTAACGCTTACAATCCATCCACAATTTTATGTTACTCTAACCCCAGCTGGATCTTGATATCCCATCCTTCTTTTAATCTATATCTGCTGGCTCCCATGGAGCATAACTGAGATGAGTGTGACTAATTGTACATACCTCTGTTATTGTTGAAGGTAACTCAAAAGGCTTATATTCCTCTACGATAATCTTCATTAGCTGGGTAGCTCGTACCCTTTTTCATCTTACTTTTTTTACTTGCTGAAACTTGTATCTACCTTCCGATTCTCTTATTCATTTTTACCATAAGAGTGGATAGGCATTGTTGCCTTAGAGATCCTTATCAAGAAGTTTTACACATCTTACTATACACATGATCTGCTGAAGACCTCACATTTACTCATCATAAGAATCATGAAAAATCGAGTTCCTCTGACTCAACTCTTCCACAACTACATCTCTTACCAACCGTCTTTCTGGATAGAGGCATCATCGTATTATCAATAAGATAGAGTTTAGGAAATTGAGTTCTTACAAGTGAGCTCTACCACACGATCTAAAGTAAGAAGAAAGAGTAACAATCCTAAATGCCCTGTAGCCTCCTGCTTATAAGTGTAGTGCACAACACACCCATAAATAAGACTCTACTAGACATGGCTTGTATACTCCCTAGGACAGAACTGCTATGATACCACTTTTGTCACAAACCAAACTGATGGGCCACGGCGGGCACCCAGTACCTTACTCAATCGAGTACCAATATAACGTATCTTTTCATATTATACTATCATTGATAACTGAGCTGGAGAGGTTGCCGTGAGGTAGGTAGAATACAACATGTAATACCAACTTATATATAAGACATATGGGCCTATAAGAACAAAATAACCACTCTTATATTGAACATAGGCCGACAAGGCCATACAATCTTTTATGTACATGCCATCTGTCTACAAGCCTCTAAGAATACATAATTATCATAAAGGTTGGGACAGATCCCCGCCATACTAAATGATACACATCTAAATCATACTCACCAAACAAGCAACTCCGGAGCAAATGGAGTGCACCAACTTATTCCGTTGAGCTGATCGCCTACTTGGAGGACTCTCGACCTGTCTATCGAGACCTGCAGGCATGAAACGCAGCGTCCCCAGGCAAAAGGGTTGTCAGTACAAATAATGTACCGAGTATGTAAGGAATGAAAATCAGTAAACAATAGACATTAGAGAAATATGGAATAAAAGACTCAACATGTATATCTGAATAACTCTGTGAATCACTTCATATTTATAATATCATGCATATGCGTATAAATGTCTTACCATGCATAGGTATATGTATTCATAACATCATCAAGCCTTTGAGGGTATCCCATCATATCATCCCGGCCACTGTGGGTAATTCATTAACGTATACCAGCTGATCAGGTGGTGGTGCGTATATAACGCCGTAACCTTTTTTCATATCCCATATACATATAATATACATATATACGCGTATATAACGCCATCTAGTCATGGGTCAATGTACATGTATAAATGAATGAAATGCATATGAAATACATCAACAAAATCTCTCGGAACGTAATAGGACCATTATGCCTTTGATTAAAGTCATGAAATAAACTTTATCAATTTACGTATTTTCTGAGACCCATGAAGAGATGATAGAATAATATGATACATGGGGAATCAAGAACATAAACATCTCTAGTATTTTTATGAATAGAGTCATTTATAAAAAATTTGAATTTGCTCGTTTCGTTTGTGTCGTATAGATCATGCCAAAAGAAAGAAGGAATAACCTTAACATACCCTAATTGATCATAAGAGCTCGAGAAGGTCGTAGATGAATCATTCAAACTTGAATAATTTTTGGCATGAATTCCCAAAGAATTATCTTTAACTAAGGTGATGCACGTTTGTTAACTCATTCTCCATAACAATTGAAGAGTGAACGTTTATGATGGCTTTCCCAGGAATGAGAGAACACTAAATTAAAGGTGAATGTTATAATAGCCTTCCAGAATGAGAGCATAAGGTCTTTTAAATGTTTGGCTTCCACCTGGCCATGTATTGGCGGTGGAAGTCCTACAATTATGACATATAGTGCTTACTAAGACAAAAGAATATTTACTACATCCTTATCCCCACATTTAAGTACTTAATGTATATAAAATTTTGTTTACTTTATTATCCCATATTTAACTAATTAGTCACATAATAATTTCTATGTCTTATTTCACTTAAATACTAGTATACTTCATATACATTACTATTATGGTCATGTGGTATAACACTAATCTATAAATACGGGGTATTATAGTTTGTACCGTATTTTATCCCAAATTGATCACCTTCAATGGAAACTCATTTTCTTTGATTCGTTTACCCTTTATCTTTCACGATACTTAATTATCACTTGTTTGAAGTAGCAAAATACTTATAATCCCAAAACAATCTCATTCCCGAACTTACGTCGATTAACTTACGACAACATTTTAACGTACAAAAATGCGGGTTGTAACATCTCATTTTCGAGATTTCATAAATTTATTTATGGCGTACTTTCACGTACAAAAATATGGGGTGTAACATTGTAATCCTGCACCTGCGGTTTCCCCACCGCAGGTGCGAAAACACTAGAACTCTGATAGCTTCAGCAATTGCATAAGTCCAAAACTCAATTCGTTAAGCATCTGAAACACACCCGAGGCCCCCGGGATCTCAACCAAACATACCAACTAGCCCTAAATCACCATACGAACTTAGTCGAGCCCTCAAATCACATTAAACAAAGCTAAAACACGAATCACCCTCCAATTCAAATTTAATGAACTTGAAACTTCAAATTTCTACAACTGATGCCGAAACCTATCAAACCACGTCCGATTGACCCCAGATTTTGCACACAAGTCATATTCAACATTACAAACCTACTCCATTCCGGAACATAATTTCGACCCCGATATCAAAAAGTCCACTACCGGTCATAATCTCCAAAAATTCGACTTTCTCCATTTCAAGCCTAAATGAGCTACAGGCCTCCAACACGCAATCCGGACATGCCCCTAAGTCCAAAATCATCCAACGTAGCTAACAGAACCGACGAAACTTCATTCCGGAATCGTCTTCACATAATTCCGACTACGGATAAAATCTTAAGATTTAAACTTCTGTTTAGGGACTAAGTGTCCCAAAACACCCCAAAAACCAAAACCTCCCGGCAAGTCACATAAGCTGAAACAGATACGGGAAAAGCAGTAAATAGGGGATCGGGGCTATATCTATCAAAACGACCGACCGGGTCGTTAAACTCGCTTGTGTGGCTTCATTTGTGCTTCTGCACAGTCGCTAATGCGACGTGAAGTTCCGCATGTGCGGTCCTTTGCCTGGAAGCCTGGCATCGCAAATACGAGATTTTTCTCGCTAATGCGAGCCCACAGATGCAAAAATAATATCCGCATATGCGAAAAGGCTGGATTGAATGCTTAAAATTGGAAGTTTTCTATTTTTACTCATTTTTGAGTTTTAAGTCTCGTATTTGAGAGATTTCAGATGGGGTTTTCACAAGTTTGAACCGGGTAAGTGTTCTTTATCCTAAATCATTTATATTCATGATTCCATACGTATTTACTTCATGAATCCATGAATTTAATTGAAGAAAATCAAAATTTTTAAAAATCTTTCAAAAATATAAAATGAAGATTTGAAAGGCAATCCAATGTCGGAATTCGATAATTTTTGTATGGTTGAACTCTTACCGGAATGGGTGTTTGGATTCCGTGATTTTTTATCGGGTTCCGAAAAGTGGGCCTCACGTTGACTTTTGGTTGACTTTTCCGAAAATGACTTAAATTAAGTCTCTTTCGAATTGTGAATAATTTCTAAAGATCAAATTGAATTGTTGGCAAATAAATTGCTAGGTTTGATTGATTTGGAGACTAATTCGAAAGGAAAAGCCGTGGTCGAGTGATCACTTGAATTTTGAAGTAAGGTAAGTGTTGTAATTAACTTTGATTTGAGGGAATAGAACCCTTGAACTATGTGTTATGTGAATTTCATATGTAGCAACGTATAGTCGAGGTGACGAGTGTCTATACGTCGTCAAATTGCGTGTTTCCATATTTTTTTATGTATTTCACTAATCGACATTTTTCATGAATTAATTGTTATATTAATTAATTCTCTTATTTTTATTGCCTACTATTATGCCTTGATTTCATGCCTTAATTGCTACCTGTTTATTTAATTTTTGTGTCATAATTGCTATTTGACATCTTGTATTTCATATATTGAATTGCTTATTTCCTCCCTGATTCTACACGTATTTGTTACTTGCCCCTATTTGTTTTTTACATAATTTATAATTGTTGTATATAATTGTGGCATTTATTGAAGTAGTCTTACGTATAAGTGTTGTTAATTTATATTGTTGGATCGGGTTGCACGCCGCAACAGAATGTATTTGAAAGATTACACTGTGGGATCGGGTAGCACGCCGCAACAAAATTATTTAAAAGTTTATATTATTGGATCGGGTTGCACGCCGCAGCGAAATTTATTTGAAAAATTATATTGTGCGAACGGGTTGCACGCCGCAACAAAATGATAAAAGAAATAATTGATTATGACTGTCGAATTGGCCTCGATTGTTGATACGACTTACATGTCTTACATCTACTCCTATTATTATTATTATTATTATTATTATTATTATTATGATTATTATTATTATTATTATTATTATTATTATTATTATTATTATTATTATTATTATTATTATTATTATTATTATTATTATTATTGCGTACAGGTTAAATGTAAGAGACCTGTCTTAGCCTCGTCACTACTTCATCGAGGTTAGGCTCGGCACTTACAGAGCACATGCGGTCGGTTGTACTCATACTACATTCTGCACTTCTTGTGCAGATACCAGAGTTGATCACAGCGGCGTACTGTAAACTTGCTCGGATTCAGCTACCAAAGGAGACTTGAGGTGTACTGCACATCGTTCGTGTTCTGAAGTCCCCTTTCACTTTATCTTAGTTGTGTGCTTTCTTTCAGACAACTTTATTTTTATTTAGACCCTTATTTATATTATTCTAGAAGCTCGTGCACTTGTGACACCAGTTTTGGAATGGTATTTCAATATTTTTATTATTATTATTTGTTCACTTTAATTCAGACTTTATTCCAGTTGTTTGGTTTCTTTGTTATTAATTAAAATGAATTGTTAAAAATGCTTAAAATTATTCTAACGTTGACTTGCCTAGCAAGTGAAATGTTAGACGCCATCACAGTTCCGAAGGTGGAAATTTTAGGTCGTGACATCTACCCACTAAAATTTAAATAGATGGAAAGGGACAACTTCCTCTAGACATTGTTGGCCATAATCTTTAATATAAAGTCAGCAATTCCTTTATCCATTCATGCTAGGAAATATGGATGTATTCACGCCAACACATTGGTTATGGCTAAAAATAAATGAGAAAATTGATTGTAATCGTATTGATTTACTTACATTTGAGATGTTTCGAAAGAAAAGGGAAAAGTGATTGTATTGATTTCAACCCCATTTATGTTTCAAAAAGAATAGGAGAAGTTTTTACTTTTAAAAATAAGAATTTTAACTTAAATAAGTTGATATTATAAAATATTTACACTATTAATATAGATTTTTAATCTATTGTATAGGGGTGTACATGGATCGGGTTGGTTCAGTTTTTATCAAAACCAAAACAATCCAACTATATCGGTGCGGGTTGATTCAGTTTTGTCAGATTTTTCGAATTTTTAGTTACTTAAATATTAATTTAATCTTACTTTGTTAAATATTTTATAAGTAAATAAGAATTTAGTAAAAATTTAAAAAATTACAAAAATATTATTTATTAAAATATTTTTATGAGAGAATTTAGTAACACATGATAGTTATTGAAGTCCCGTCAAACTCAAAGTCGTGCCAAAAAGATTATCATTGGGTGGTAACACATTTTCTAATTAATAAATATAGCTTCATACTCATAGCTCATATTTGAGACATGCGATTAAGAATAACTAAATACTTATTGCTCCATTACAATCCTAGTTGATCTTATAAGCTAGACCAATGCTACGAGCTTCGGGAATCTAATGGAATCTTCGTAAAATTGATTACGAGTGTTACGATTCATTCGATTGGCAATTCCTATCGATTCATAGCCTCTCGAGCACAACCCATATTCATACAAGGATTGATGATTGAGGATCCATATAATGCTTTATGAAATATTATGATATTGATCCCAAAAAAAGACAGTAGGTACAGTTAAGCCCGAACAGCACAGCCGCTTTGGCTTCATATTCATATACTCCTATATAACATGAAATAGACTTTCTTGAAAACATAGCTTTAATCGTATTTCCAGCCTTTTTCTTGTACTCATTGGTCCACCACTCAGAATCATAGCAACATACGTGGCTTCATATTCTTTTACATATTGAAATCGACTTTCTGGATATTGTTGGGTTAATAATTAGGTGTAGAGGGTGAAATTGGATAATTTCCATCTTTGGTAAATTTCCATCCCACCGTGAAATCGGACAGCCCAGTATATAAGGTATTCCGTATTTACACGGGGTTTGGAGAAGGGCCGTACTCTAATAAGTGTGATGTAGACAACCTATTTTAATATAAGTATTAGTGACTACTTCCACGGTTCGAACCCATAATCCATGAGTCACATGAGAACAATTTTACCGTTGCTACAAGGGTCTCCATCATCCAACCAAAGTGTCAAAAGGGATTTAAGCTCAAAGTTGAGGCGGATCTAGAGCAGGTTCAACTGACCGAATACACTGCCTTTACTTTGATCCATAAGTATATTTACACGTCTATTATTGAATCCACCCGACCCCTGACTCATTGTACCAGTTACTGCTATAGCTAGTATTGTATTGGTATATTGCTAGTGAACTTATAGAGCGAGCTGTAAAGGTAGAAAAGATTTTGACGTCAGGGGTCAATCAGATGTGATTTGATAGGTTTTGATGTCATTTGAGGTTAATCAGACATGATTTGATAGGTTTTGACGTCGTTTGAGATCAATCAGACGTGATTTGATAGGTTTTTACGTCGTTTGTAGAAATTGTAAATTTCAAAGTTCATTAGGCTTGAATCCGTATGCAATTCGCGTTTTTGATGTTGTTTGAGGTGATTTGAGGGTTCGCCCAAGTTCGTATGGTATTTTAGGACTTGATGGTATCTTTGGTTGAGGTCCCGAGGGCCTCGGGTGATTTTTGAGCGAGTACGGGCATTTCAGCACAATGATGTTGTTCTGGAACGTTCGAAGTGCGGACCACACAATTCCATGTACTGAGGCACATTTTTGAGTGTTGTAGCATATGAAAATGTGTTGCAGCAGACGAAAATGTGCGGACCGCAGAGGAAAAATATGGACCGCACAATTTTGTCCATGGCCGCACTTCAGGGTGTTCTGCAGGTTTGCTGGTCCGACTTCAGAAGCTTATATCTTTTGATCCACAATGAATTTGGAGATGATTCAAAAACGAAAGTTGTAGCCCTTCATAAAACGAAATTTTGGGATTTAAATACCGATTCGGAGTCGGATATGAGTGAAATTAGTATGGTTGAACTCATAATTGAATGAGTTGTCGGATTTTGTGAGTTTCGTCAAATTCTGAGATGTGGGCCCCACATGAGATATTTGGAGTGTAATTTTGGATTTTGTGGGAAAATATTAGTATTTTGATATGGAATTAATTTCTATAATTGTGTGGACTGAATCAAATTAATTGTGACTAGATACGAAACTTTCGGAGACCAATTCTCGAGACAAGAGCATAGCAGAGTGAGAAATTATACGGTTTGAGATAAGTAAAACTTCTAAACTTAGTTCTCAAGGTATGAATCCCCAAATTGGTGTTATATAAATTATTTGGAAGTGACGCACATGATAGTGGACGAGCGTGTGGACGTGCACCATTGAAATTGTGACTTGAATAAATTTTATGGAGTTGAAAAATTAAAGAATCATATTATTATCTGAACATTTTCCATGTGATAGAGAAATTGAGCTGAGGCTCTTATTAAAGATCATGTTTAGGCTACGTGCCGATATTTTGGGACCCATGGGGTCGCGTTGCTGTTAAATTAATTATTTTAAAATATAAATTTCATACTCAGTCATGCTCATCCTTTGTGAGGATATGTATGAGATCGGGGCTTCCCGCCTGCAGCAGGCCATATCGGTTTTATATATATTATTATTACTATAGGATCAGGTTGCACGCCACAGCAGGCCTTACAAGCTTTACTATTATATGGATCGGGGCTGCCCGCCTGCAGCAGGCCTTATTGTCTTTATTATTATATGGATCGGGGTTGCTCGCCTGCAACAGGCCTTATTGGCTTTATTATAAGTGGCTTTATATTATGCTTGGGCTGAAGGAGCCCCTCCGGAGTCTGTACACACCGCCGGTGAGCGTTGATGATTATATATTCGAGATGGACTTCCCAGGGCATGGACTTGCCTTACTTGTTTATATATATTGTGATGAAATTTCCCTAGGCATGGATCTTGTCCGTATCATTTATATTTGGGGATACATTACCCCATGGTTGGATTAGCCTTATACGGTACTGAGTGACTGACTGTCAGTCGATGTGTGTATATATACGGGATGGAATATCCCTGGGTTGGATTGGCCATAAACAGTACCGAGTGACCAAATAATTTATGACCAGTATTTACCCGAGGTCTTTTCTACTGAGATGTCATATTCCTAATATCATGCAGTATTGATTCATTTCACTTGTACTGAGTTTAACTGTTGAACTTGAAAGCATGCCTATATTTCTGTACCATTATTTATGTATTGGACTGTACCTGCGGAGCTCGTCACTACTTTCAGCCCAGAGGTTAGTCTTGTTACATATTGAGTTGGTTGTACTCATACTACACTCTGCACCTTGTGTGCAGATTCAGGTATTCCCGGATACGACGGCTGCTAGATTTTGGAGTTATTTCTGTTGGAGACTATCAAGGTAGCTGCTTGACGTCCGCAGGCTGATTCCCTTCCTGTTTAGTTATTGTACTCTTCTATATTACAGATAGTGATTTTTATCAGTCAGATTTTTGTATTCATTTAGATGCTCATGTACTCAGTGACACCGGGGTTTGGGAGTGTTTATATTTGTATTTATGAGATTTCTACCGTTGAATTTAATTATTATATTTTCAAATTTAAAAGATATGGTGGTTCATTGGGATTGTCGACTTGCCTAGTATTGAGTTCGGCGTCATCACGACATGTGAGATTTTGGGGTGCTAGTCCTGGCTATGAGATATTTTTGAGATTCTGAAAACAGCGCCACATGCAGTGCCCCATGCCACCTGTGGCGCTCCAAGCATTAAATCCCTATAAACGGGGGATTTCGCCATTTTTTTACAAAACAGAGTTGGGAGCTCAGTTTGGGAGATTTTTAGAGGCAAATTTCCCACACGACTTGGGTTAAATGTTCTAGACTCCGTTGTGATTATATTCCATGAATTAATCTTCGTTTTCGGCGATAGATTATTGATTTGTTCAAGAGAAATCGGAGGAATGTTTTACAATTCCATGAAATAAGTTTTTGAGATTTGAATGTCGATTCGGAGTCGGATTTGAGTAACATTAGTACGGTTGAACGCGTAATTGAATGGGTTATCGGATTTTGTAAGTTTCGTCATATTCCGAGATATGGGCCCCAATGTCAACTTTTCGAGCGGAGTTGGAAATTTTTATAAATTGTTAAATTGTAAGCATTGGAATATATTTTGATTAATTTGCACGTTGTTTGACTAGTTTCGAATCGTTTGGCTTGAAATTTAGGAGATAGGAAGGTGTTTGGAGGTTGATAAACGCGGAATAGAATTTTTGGAGTATTATTTATCTTGCTCGGCGTTGGATTTGACTTGTTCGAGGTAAGTAACATTTCTAAACTTGGAGCTGAGGGTATAAATCCCCGAATTACATGTTATGTGAATTGTATGAAGGTGACGCACATTCTAGATGATGGGCGATTGGGCGTGCACCATAGAAATGATGACTTAAATAAATTCTGTGGATTTGTAAAATTAAAGAATCATATTATTATCCACATAACCTCCTCAAGTTAGAGAAATTGAGCTGAAGCTCGTATTAAAGATCATGTTTAGGCTACGTGCCGATATTTTGGGACCCACAGGGTCGTGTTGCTGTTGAATTAATTGTTCTAAATTGTAATTTCATACTTAGTTATGTTTATTCCTTTCATATCATATCTCATCCTCTATTGTTATTTATTGATACATCATATTATCATTTTTGAGCTGATTTTCATGACATTTTGAGCCCAAGAGACTGGAGAGATTGATGACTGAGTGAGGCCTAGGGCCTGATTGTGAGGATAGTTATAGGATCGGGCTGCATGTCCCAGCAGGCCATATTATCTTTATATATATTATTATATAGATCGGGGTTGCACGCCGCAGCAGGCCTTATAGGCTTTATTATTATGGGATAGGACTGCAAGCCGTAAGAGGCCATATTGGATTTATATAGAGCTTGTACTGAAGGAGCCCCTCCGGAGTCTGCACCCCCCACAGTGAGCGCATGTGACATTATATTTGAGATGGATTTCTCAGGGCATGGAGTTGCCTTATTTATTTATTTATGTTTGGGATGGACTCATCATGGCATGGAGTTGCCTTATTTATTTATTTTTATTTGGGTTGGAGTTCCCTAGGCTGGATTGGCCATGTACAGTAGTGAGTGACTGAATGTCAGTTATTATGTATATATATTTGGGATGGATCTTTCATGGGCTGGATTGGCCATATACAATACTGGGTGACTGTGTGCAAGTTGTCATTTATATTTGAGTTGGATCTACCCGGTACAGTGCCGAGTGACTGAGTGTACTGAATAGTGAGCGTGATTGGTGAAAATTTGAGACAGTGAGATTGAGTACTATGAGAGTGTGAGTACATGAGTTCATCACTGTGCTGCATTGCATTAGACATGCATACTTGATATATAGGCATAGAGAAGCATTTTTCCTCATGCCATCTGATAATGAAATTTCTTATCTATTGTTAAAGTTTTTGAGAAATATCACATATTTCAGACTTACTCAGATATTCGGTGATTTTGAAAAAATATTTGAGTTTTACTGTTATAATTGAAAAGATAATGTTTATTTTCCGGAATTGTAAACGAGCTGAGCATTTTACCATTGAGTTATTACCTGTGTTGCCTTAATTATATTGTTATGGATTGTTACTGGCTACTGGTATGGGCTCTGATCTTTGTACAAGCTCGTCCCTACTTTCAACATAAGGTTAGGTTTGTTACCTATTGAGTACATGGGGTCGGTTGTACTCATACTACACTTCTACACCTTGTGTGTAGATTTTTGATGTTGATGTTGCTGTGTATGGCGGGAGCTGGCATTGGAGATGTACCTACGTTCCGGTCATAGTTGCCTCTTGATCTTGAGAGCTTTAGATTTAAAAATCTGTTCATGTATGTTCAAGCAGATGATGTATTTTATTTCACACCAGCTTTGTAAATTCTGATTCTTAGAAGATCATGATTTGTATTACCAGTCCTTGGGGAGTGTATTAGAGTCAGTTAAATATTATTTGAATCGGATATTTAGAAATTGGCTTACCTAACAGATTAAGTTAGGTGACATCACGGCTAGTTAGATTTTGGGTCGTGACAAATACATAGCGTGAATATATGCGCGTACAGCTGGACTGATAATTTTAGGCATTTTTTATTGCTGTATTCATGAATATAGCAGCGCGAATACATGTGAATACATGCACATACAGCTGGACTACCCTGATTTTAGGCGCTTTTTAATGTTGTATTCATGAATACAGCAGCGCGAATACATGTGAATACATGCGCGTACAGCTAGATTGCCCTGATTTTGGGCGCTTTTTGCTGTTGTATTCATGAATCATGGCGCGAATACATGTGCGTACAGCTGGACTACCCTGATTTTTAGGCACTTTTTGCTGCTGTGTTCATGAATACAGCAGTGCGAATATACTACCGTAATAACTGAATAGTAGCTATAGGAAGTAATTATGTATATGGTAGCTATACGAAGTTAATGCACTAAACAATAGTAGTTTATGAAAATTCTTTTTTTCCTTTAATAAGTTTTATACGATGCGAATATAAAAGTGAGATCCGAATACCATACGGTTATACCAAAAAAATTCTTTTACAGTGAACAGGTGTACAAGCTAAACTCTGAAAATAATGGTTAATAAGTTTTTCGAAAATAAAGAGTTAGACTAGTAATTAATACTCACAACACATCCTGTCTTCAATAAATTAACTTTTACTATATCTATTGGTTGTTAATATCGTTATGGACCATTGTATTATTTTTTAAGAGACCCATGTGGCTTGTTTTAAAACAATTGCTGAACTCATTCTGAAAGCTTTTTATATATAGACAAAGGTGTTGAAACTTTTTTCAAAGATTAAGAAGATTTCAGACACCCCTCATAACATATATAGCTTATTAATTAAACCAGCTGAAAAAAATGATGTTGCTTTTGGTAGTACTTCTTTTGACTCTTTCTCAAGTCAGTGCAGAATTTTTATTAGTCAACACGACTATACTTCACAATGCTGTTGAAAAGGGAGCCGGTAAGAATTCAATTCAGAAATCAAATTTCATTTTGACTTATAGGAAAAATAAAATAATACTAATATTATTTTACTCTTTTGTTTGGTAACAATAATGTCAGTTTGTTTGGACGGAAGTGCTCCTGCATACCTGCTTGATAGGGGAACTGGCTATGGAGTTAATAATTGGCTCGTTCACATTGAGGTAGGAGTCAAAATTTTTCTTTTTTTTGGGGGGATTTAAATTATATATACATATCGTGTAAAGCTTTCACACTATTCTTGTACTTTAACCTCATATAGTCGGCAAACTATCATTTTCATCACGTTATCAATATCAGGGCGAGGGATGGTGTTCCACGACCTCAGAGAGCATCGCACGTGCTGCTTCCGTGTTGGGATCATCAATACCCATGGATGATCAATATTCTTTTAAGGGAATATTAAGCAACAAGCCTAACGAAAATTTAGGTCATTATTAGGTTAATGCACGTAATAACCCAATCGGTCGTTTTGCCCTTTAGAACCTCGTTTCCCTACATAAGACTCCATGTATATGCTTTTACTGTTTTATGACTTGCGGGGATAGTTAGTTCTAGAATTTGAAGGGTTCGAATTGAAAACGAAACATTTGGTTCATTAGTTTGGCTTTAAAAGGGTAAGTTTTACTTCGGTCAACATATTGAGTAAACGACCTCGGAATCGGGATTTGACGGTTCCAATAGGTTCGTATGATGATTTTGGACTTGGGCATATGCTCGAATTGAGTTTTGGACAACCCGGGAGTGTTTTGGCGCTTAATAGTGAAAGTTAGCTATTTGAACGTTTAAAGTTCTTCAAATTTGGTTTGGAGTAGGTTTTGGAGTAATCTATGTCCGTTTGGAATTCCGAGACTGTGCATAGTTCTGTATGGTGATTTGAGACTTGCACGCAAAATTTGGTGTCATTTCGAGTATTTTAAGTACGTTTAGACGTGTTCGGAGTAAGTTTGAAGAACTTGAAAAATCGTAAGTTGAATCAATTCGGTTTGGGGTATGATTCTTAGTTTTGATATTATTTTAAGCATTCCGAGGGTTCGAGCGAGTCTATTTCATGATTTCAAACTTATTGATATGTTAGGACGGGGCCCGGGGAAGCTCAAGTGTTAATAGGGCGAGGCTCGGACCAAGTTTGGACTTAGGAGCAATGGCCGAAGCTTCCAGCTTCTGGTGTAACCGGACCTGCGCATGGACAGCCACAGGTGCGAGCTCGCAGAAGTAAGCCACAAGCCACAGCACCCGCCCAAAGGGGGGCTGCCAGTAACCACAGAAGCGGGGAAGTAGACCGCACCTGCGAAGGCGCAGGTGCGAAGAAGGCATCACAGAAGCAGAGGAAGGTCGCAGGTGCGACTCACACACCGTAGTAGCGGTCTCGCAGAAGCGAGTCGCTGGTCACAAAAGCAAAGGAGCTAGCTAAGGGGAAGGCCCGCATCTGCGAGGCCCTTTCCGCAAATGCGGCTGTCGAGCAGCAGAAGCGAAAAATCGCTGGGCAGAATGTCTTAAAACGGGGTTCAGCCATTTTTAAGCCTATTTTCTCCATTTTGGGCACTTTTGGAGCTTCTTGAGAGGAGTATTCACCTACCAACTTGGAGGTAAGTTAATTCTACCTATTGTGAGTTAAATACATAAATTATGGGTAGATTATAACATGTAAACTGTGAAAATTAAGGGTTTAGATAAAATATCTAGGTTTTGATAAAGATGAGATTTTAACCAGGAAAATATTTATGGAATGGGATGAAAATTATATATTTGAGTTCTTAAGGTTATGTGTGACGATTTCCTCTGAATATTTCCGGAATCCGAACACGTGGGCCCGAGATGAATTTAAGAATTTTTCCGATTTGGGTTTGGTAATTAATCTAATAACTTAATTTCAAACTATTGAGCATGTATTAAATTATATAACATTTGGCTAGTTTTAGATTTTTTGGCACCAATTGAGCCTTTAACGCGAAATTTGATCGGGAAGTGAGCTTTGAGACGAGGTAAGTCTCTTGTCTAACCTTGTAAGAGGGAATTTACCCCATAGATATTTTAAATAAATAATTATTCCTAATTGTGGGGGGCTACGTGCATACGAGGTGATGAGAGTCTGTGCGTAGCTACTATTATGCTATTGTCCGGGTAGCTTAGGACCCAATTCATGAACTATTTGGAATTTTTGCACCATATTTGATAGTTTAAAAATGCCTAAATTATATTGGTATTTGTTGGAGAAATTGTGAAAGATCGCTAGTGAAATTCATATTATGTTTGTATAAAACCTCAAAAATATTTAAGTCAGATGCTGATAAAATATCCTTCTCTTCTGGTGGAGTGGGCCGAACGCCTCGGCAGTAGATAAATGCATCTATGGTTCGTACTGCTCGACCCTCGGCATTGTACACATTATTCCGGATCGGGTCATACGACCTCGGCATAAATCATGCTTAATAATAACAATTACACTGTGTCTTGACATAATTATTGCAATTTGTGAAGATAAATAACTTATTGAAAATTATTAAATTGTGAAAGAATTATTTATTCCTGCTTGTTAAGGAAATTTGTTATTATTCCCATAAACCGTGTTTATTTATATATTTCTATCTCAATATTATTGACCCATAGTAAGTGTCGAAGTTGATCTCGCGTCACTACTTCTTCAAGATTAGACTTGATACTTATTAGGTAAACGTTGTTTACGTACTCATGCTATACTTGCTGCACGTTTTGTGCAGGATCTGAGACAGGTGCATCAGGCGGTCCTACCGGCGCGCATCCCAGATATCCCGAGGCTTAGTGTTGAGCTGCTTTCTGAGCCGTTCTGCAGCTCCTAGAGCCTCTCCTTTATATTTGTATTCTGTCTATTTCATGATCATACAATAGTTGAGTTTTGTATAATCTACTAGATGCTCATACACTTGTGACACTAGGTCTTGGCACGCACACTAGTAGAATTGTGGTTTTCAACTATTACTTGGTTGTATTTATTTAAACCTTTTATTTTCTTAAATCTTGCAAATAAGGAAGGTTAATTACTCAAAAACTTATTAAAAGAGAAAATATATGTTTAATTCATTAGTTGTATTGTCTAGCGGTGACGTTGAGCGCCATCATGACCTATAGGTAAAATTGGGTCGTGACAACATGGTATCAGAGCACTAGGTTCACGTAGATCTCACAAGTTATGAGCAGGTCTAATAGAGTCTTACGGATCGGTACGGATATGTCTGTACTTATCTTCGAGAGGCTATAGGGTATTAGGAAACTAACTTTCTTCATCTCCTATCGTGCAGTTAATGTAGTGCTAAGTATATTTCTCTTATTCTCTCAAAGATGGTGAGAACGCGCTCTACGGATGTTCCAGACCAGGGAAGAGTTGCTCCCCTTGTTGCTAGAGGCAAAGGTCGGGGGAGGGCTCCAGCCTGTGGTAGGGGACGAGGACGTCCCAGAGTTGCTCCAACTATGCCACCAGTGGATCCAGTAGAGGATCCTATTATTGAGGAACAGGGCGAGGTGCCTGCGGCAGAGTCAGCTCCGGTAGATTTCACAACCGCTCCGGGATTTCAGGAGGTCATGGGCTGTATACTACGGTTCATGGATACTATGATGTAGGCCAGTTTATTTCCGGCAAACCCAGCCATATCTTAGTCTGAAGGGGGAGCACAGACCCCTTCCACGTAGGATCATGGGCATGCAGCTGCTGTATATTAGACCCAGGGTGCACTACCCGTGGGCGGAGCTTGGACAATTGCAACAGCTACACTGGAGCACATACCAGCTGCGGCAAGTGACCCATACAGGCTATTGGACAGATGGACCAGGCTTCATCCTCCTTCTTTCGGAGGTGAGCTACATGAGGACCTCCAGGATTTTATTGATCCGTGCATGGATAGACTGCACAACATGAGGATACTACAGTCCCACAGGATAGACTTCACTACCTTTCAGCTTGAGGGAAGGGCCCGTAGGTGGTGGCAGTCACATCTTCTCGGCTGACCAGCAGGTTCTCCTCCCATGACTTGGGAATAGTTCACACGCCTCTTTTTGGACAGATACATTCCACCCTCTCAGAGGGAAGAGTTGTTGTTCCAGTTTGAGAAGCTCCAGCAGGGTCAGATGTCAATGACTGACTATGAGGCGAGGTTCTCTGAGTTGTCTCGCCATGCACTTATGATACTACCTACCGCTACAGAGAAAGTTCGGAGGTTTTTCGCCGGATTGCACTCTGGTATTCAGGCCACCATGGCTCGATAAGTAGAGATGGGGACTTCTTACGGGCTAGTTGTGGAGATTACCTGGAGGATCGAGGGTGTTCGTCAGCGGAGCCAAGAGCAAGCGGTGAGGGACAAGAGGTTTCGATATTCGGGAGAGTTCAGTGGTGCCCCGGCTGGGGGCAGAGGTCAGTTCGTGAGGGTTCAGTCCAGCAGGCCCCCTTATCCAGCACCGCCAACTCCTCGGGTGCGACCTTATTTCAGTGCTATGCCAGAGAGTTCTTACCGCCCATCAGTTATCCAGGGTTCCTCCAGTGGGTATTCAGGCCATCAGGGCCAGACTTCAGGTTTGCAGTCCACCGTACCGAGAGGATGTTTCGAGTGTAGGGATTTCAGTCATGTACAGAGATTCTGCCCCAGGCTTCTGGGCAAGGCAATGCAGCAGGGTCAGCAGCCTATGATTACAACACTGATTGTTCCACCAGTCGTCCGGCCGTCCAGAGGCAGAGGGCAGGTGGGTAGGGGCCGTCCTAGAGATGGAGTCCAGTCAGGTGGTGGTCCAGCTAGGTTTTATGTGTTTCCGGCCAGACCAGATGTAGTGGCCTCATATGCCGTGATCACAAGTATTATTTCTATCTGCTGTAGAGATGCCTCAGTACTATTTGATCCAGGGTCTACGTATTTATGTGTCATCTCTATTTGATCATTTCATGGGTGTTTCTCGTAAGTCCTTGGGTACTCTTGTTTATGTGTCCACTCATGTGGGCGATTTTGTTGTTGTGGATCGGATCTACCGGTCCTGTATTGTTACATTATGTGGTTATGAAACTAGAGCAGATCTTCTACTGCTTGATATGACCGACTTTGAGATCATCCTGGGCATGGACTAGTTATCTCCATATCATTCCATGCCAGAGTTGCCTAGATTAGAATGGAAAGGTTCGTTTGTCAGTGCATCCAGTTGAGTTATTTACTTCATAAAGGCTCGACACATGGCTGAGAAGGGTTGTTTGGCTTATTTGACCTATGTTCGGGACACTACGGCAGAGACTCCGGCGATTGATTCGGTGCCTATACTCCGATTGATTTGGCCTAAGGTACCCAACCTATATCTATCCCACCGTATCGTATGGCTCCAAAAGAGTTGAAGGAGTTGAAGGAACATCTTGAGGATTTGTTAGCAAAGGGGTTTGTCAGGCCGAGTGTGTCACCTTGGGTTGCTGTATTATTTGTGAAGAAGAAGGATGGGACAATGCGGATGTGTATTGATTATCAACGATTGAACAAAGTATGATTTGGTTGACCAGTTGCAGGGTGCCAGAGTGTTCTCTAAGATCGACTTCAAATCAGGGTACCATCAGTTGAAGATTCGAGATTTGGATGTTCCGAAGACCGCTTTCCGGACTAGATATGGCCATTATGAGTTTATAGTAATGTCCTTCGGTCTGACTAACGCCCCGGCGGCATTTATAGATCTAATGAACCGGGTGTTCAGGCCGTATATCGACTCGTTTGTCATCGTCTTCATTGACGATATTTTGATCTATCCGCGTAGTATGGAGGAGCACGAGCAGCATTTGAGAGTGGTGCTTCAAACCTTGCGGGGACAAAAGCTATATGCTAAGTTCTCCAAATATAAATTTTGCTAGACTCTGTAGCATTCTTGGGACATATTGTATCGGGCGAGGGTATTAAAGTTGATCCTAAAAAGATTGAGGCAGTTCAGAATTGGCATCGTCCCACTTCGGCGACTGAGATCAGGAGTTTCCTGGGGTTAGCAGGTTATTATCGTCGATTTGTGGAGGGCTTTTCATCTATTGCAGAACCTTTGACCAGATTGACCCAGAAGGGTGCTCCGTTCCGATGGTCCGATGATTGTGAGGTGATCTTTCAGTAGTTCAATACCGAATTGACTTCAGCACTGGTGCTAGTGTTGCCTTCTAGTTCAGGGAAGTATACAGTGTATTTCAATGCTTCATGTGTTGGCCTAGGTTGTGTATTGATGTAGGAGGGGCGAGTTATTGCATATGTTTCACGTTAGTTGAAGCCCCACGAGAAGAATTACCCGGTACATGAATTAGGATTGGTCGCGATGGTTCATGCTCTTAAGATCTGGAGACATTATCTTTATGGGGTATCCTGTGAAGTTTACACTAATCATCGCAGCTTGCAGCATTTGTTCAAACAGAGGGATCTAAATTTGAGACAGTGTAGGTGGCTTGAGTTACTAAAAGATTATGATATTACTATCCTTTATCATCCGGACAAAGCAAACATAGTTGTAGATGCCTTGAGCAGAAAGGTGGAGAGAATGGGTAGTTTGGCCTTCATTTCAGCAAACTTGTAAGGCTGGATATTTCAGAGCTCAGTAAAGTTCTTGCATGTGTTGTTGCCCAGTCTTCATTATTTGATCGGATCAAGGCTCGCCAGTTTGATGATCCACACTTGTTGGTTTTTCGAGAGACGGTACTATGGGGTAGTGCCAAGGAGGTTACTATTGGCGAAGATGGTGTTCTGCGACTCCAGGGTCATCTATGTGTTCCTAGTGTGGATAGACTGAGGGAATCTTTCCTAGAAGAAGCACACAGTTCTTGGCATTCTATTCATTCAGGTGCTACGAAGATGTATCGCGACCTGAGGCAACATTATTGGTGGAAGCGGATGAAGAAAGACATAGTTGAGTATGCATCTAGGTGCCTAAATTGCCAGCAAGTTAAGTATGAGCACCAGAAGCCAGGTGGCCTACTTCAGCAGATGACTATACCAGAGTGGAAATGGGAGCGCATTACTATGGACTTCGTAGTTAGGTTATCGCGGACCTTGCGAAAGTTTGATGCAGTTTGGGTCATTATGACTACGTATACTTCAGAGAGGTTGGCTCAGATTTATATTCAGGAGGTAGTTCGGTTGCATGGTGTGCCAATTTCCATCATATCAGATAGAGGGCCTCAGTTTACTTTACATTTCTGGAGAGCAATACAGAGTGAATTGGGGACCCTTGTAGAGCTCAGTACAGCCTTTCATCCGCAGACCGACGGGTAGTCAGAGCGGACAGTTCAGATCTTGGAGGATATGCTCAGGGCATGTGTGAGTGATTGACTTCGGAGGTCAGTGGGATCATTTCTTGCATTTGGCCGAGTTTGCTTATAACAACAGTTACCAATCTAGCATCGAGATGGCTCCATTTAATGCTTTATATGGTCGGCGATGTTGTTCGCCCATCGGATGGTTTGATCCCGGTGAGCCTAAGTTATATGGTACTGATTTGGTGAAGGATGCCTTGGAAAAGATAAAGTTGATTCAGGAGCAACTTCGTACAGGACAGTCCAGACAGAAGAGTTACGCGGATCAGAAAGCACGTGATTTATCATTTATGGTAGGCAAGAAAGTTCTCTTGAAGGTTTCGCCGATGAAGGGAATCACTGTTATACCACATTTTAATCGGGTCAAATTAGAGTATAACATATTGATAATTCCTAAATTAATTATTAACTAAAGAGTCATTACCTAACTATATTAAAAGGTGAGTTAGAGCACCTAAATTATCTATTATTAACGCTGTATATGGTCTACAAACTTCAGAAATTCTAAGTTAAGGGTTCAATTAATCTTAAAGAAAAGGTGTGAGGCACTCCTTAAGATCCATATTAAAATAATTTACCAACCGGACTTAAGATTAATTAATTAGGAATAAGTGCAAATAAACAGACGTCAACAGATATTTATGGTGGACAAGAAAGTTCTCTTGAAGATTTCGCCGATGAAGGGAATCATTGTTATACCACATTTTAATCGGGTCAAATTAGAGTATAACATATTGATAATTCCTGAATTAATTATTAACTAAAGAGTCATTACCTAACTATATTAAAGGGTGAGTTAGAGCACCTAAATTATCTATTATTAACGTTGTATATGGTCTACAAACTTCAGAAATTCTAAGTTAAGGGTTCAATTAATCTTAAAGAAAAGGTGTGAGGCACTCCTTAAGATCCATATTAAAATGATTTACCAACCGGACTTAAGATTAATTAATTAGGAATAAGTGCAAATAATAAGACGTCAACAGATATTTTAGCAGAATGGATGGAATTCAAAGAGTTGGAATGTGAAAATGTTGTTTGACTAAGAGGACGTGAGCCAAAGTCGGAATCACCTCTGAACTTTGAAACAAAATCAAATGACTACCAAGTTGTTTAAGAATACATTTGTTAGCTAGAAGTGAAAATTATGTACTCCTTAATTCTCAATCCAAAGCTACTGTTCGACATTTTTTAATTCTTTCTAAAGTGTTTGGTTGTTAAACTAAATGAATAATCTTAAGTGATCATGCTAGTTATTAGCTGTATTTCAAACCCGGATAATTTAACACAAACAAGTAATTCAAATAATAAAGATAATCATTCAGTCATATAATCTAAGCAAAGGCAGTAGATATCAAAAATAGGCTTAAACGCCTATCCCGACAGCCCCACAAAGGACCATGCTTCTGCTATTCATCAATTGTTTTCCTTAAATGCAATCCAAGACCACAAGGAATACACAAATGTCTACGAGAGTTGAAAGACTCTTGCATTAGCATTCGAACAGTCGTCCCAAGTGTACATGCGAACAAAGAAAGAAGAGAAAGAAAATAGGAGTTAGAAGAAGGAACCTGAGCATTCGTATTACATAAAAATCCACACTAAATGAAAATTAGGAAGGAATGGAAATATTTCTTATCAAATCATCTTTATTTAATATTGGGCTAGGCAGATTTGGGTCTATGGGAATTGGGCTCGAGTAGGCCAATTCGGCTGATTAAAGAAATGATATAAATTTGGGACAAATTTTCATGGTCTCTTTCCTTCTTAAAATTAATTTAATTGGGCTCCCTTATCTTAGTATTTGGACTCAATAAAAATACTTTGAACATATATAATATTATATATTAAAATAAGTGATTAATCATATTAATGGTAACATTAATAATCATGTTAATACTAATAATAATGATAATAGTAATAGTAATAATAGTACTAATAATAACAACAACAACATTGACTATAATAGTATTAATCACTTCAATAATTATAACTATTATAATAGTAGTGTTAAAGGTAATAAATAATTACAAAAATAGAACATTAGATTATTAATGACTAGGGAGCACTAGAAAAGTATTCAGAAGAAAAGTAGGACAAAATTGGGTATCAATAATCATGAGGTTCGGGAAGAAGGGCAAGTTGAGCCCAAGGTTTATAGGCCCATTTGAGGTGTTGAGACGAGTTGGGGAGGTTGCTTGCGAGCTTTCCTTGCCTCCCAGTCTATCGGGAGTTCATCCGGTTTTTCATGTATCTATGCTCCGGAAGTACCATGCTGATTTGTCGCATGTGTTAGACTTCAGCACGTTTTAGCTAGATGAGAGCTTGGGTTGTGAGGAGGAGCCAATTGCCATTGTTGATAGGCAGGTTCGCCAATTAAGGTCCAAGAGGATTTCTCCGATAAAGGTTCAGTGGCGGGGTCAGTCAGTCGAAGAAGCGACTTGGGAGGCCGAGGAGGACATGCGAAGCAGATATCCACACTTATTCAGCACTCAGGTATGATTTTAAACACGTTCGATGACGGATGCTTGCTTAATAGGTGGAGAATGTAACGACCCAACCGGTCGTTTTGTCTATTTGAAGGTTTAAAAATCTTCAAATTTAGTTTGGAGTAGGTTTTGAAGTAATCGAGGCCCGTTTGGAATTTCGAGATTGGAAATAGGTCCGTATGGTGATTTAAGACTTGCACGCAAAATTTGGTGTCATTCCGAGTAGTTTAAGTATGTTTAGGTGCGTTCGGAGTAAGTTTGAAGAACTTGAAAATTCTTAAGTTGAATCAATTTGGTTTGCTGTATGATTCTTAGTTTTGATGTTGTTTTAGCGTTCCGAGGGATCAAGTGAGTCCGTTTCATGATTTTAAACTTGTTGGTATGTTGGGACAGGGCCTCGGGTATTAAAGGGATGAGGCTAGGACCAAGTTTAGACTTAGTAGCAATGGCTGAAGCTTCCAGCTTCTGGTATAACCTCACTTGCGCATGCACAACCGCAGGTGCGAGCGAGCTCGCAGAAGTGAGCCACAAGCCGCTGAAGCGGCCCAGAAGGGGGCTGCCAGTGACCGAAAAAGCGGGAAAATAGACCGCACATGCGAAGGTGCAGGTGCGAAGAAAGCATCGCAGAAGCGGACGGAGGTCGCATGTGCGACTCATACACCGCAGAAGCGGTCTCGCAGAAGCGAGCCGCTGGTCGCAGAAGCGAATGAGCCGGCTAAGGGGAAGGACCGCATCTGCGAGGTCCTTTCCGCAGATGCGGAGCCAAAGATGTGGTTGTCGAGCCGCAGAAGTGAAAAATCGCTGGGCAGAATGTCTTAAAACAGGGCTCAGCCATTTTTTAGCCCATTTTCTTCATTCTTGTGCAATATTTTGGAGCTTCTTGAGAGGAGTATTCTCCTAAAAACTTGGAGGTAAGTTAATTATACCTATTTAGGGTTAAATACATACATTATGGGTAGATTATAACATGTAAACTGTGAAAATCAAGGGTTTCGATGAAAAATTTAGGTTTTGACAAAAATAAGATTTTTAACCATGAAAATGGTTATGGATTGGGATGAAAATTGTATATTTGAGTTCTTAAGGTTTTGAGTAACGATTTCCTCTGAATATTTTCGGAATCCGGGTACGTGGGCCCGAGATGAATTTTAATAATTTTTCCTATTTGGGTTGGGTAATTAATCTAATAACTTAATTTTGAATTGTTGCGCATGTATTGATTAAATTATATAATATTTGGCTAGTTTCGAATTTTTCAGCACCAATTAAGCCTTTAACGAGAAATTTGAAAGGGAAGTGAGCTTCGAGACGAGGTAAGTCTTTTGTCTAACCTTGTAAGAGGGAATTTACCCCATATGTGTTTTCAATTAATAATTGTTCCTAATTGTGGGGGGCTACGTACTTACGAGGTGATGATAGTCCATGCGTAGCTACTATTATACTATTGTTCGGGTAGCTTAGGACTCAATTCATGATCTATTTGGAATTTTTGCTCCATACTTGATAGTTTAAAAATGCCTAAATTATATTGGTATTTGTTGGAGAAATTGTGAAAGATCGCTAGTGAAATTCATATTATTTTTGTATAAAACCTCAAATATGTTTAAGTTAGATGCTTATAAAATATCCTTCTCTTCTTGTGGAGCGGTTTGAATGCCTCGGCAATAGATAGATGCATCTATGGTTCGTGCCGCTCGACCCTCGGCAGTGTACATATTATTCCGGATCGGGCCGTACTACCTCGACATAAATCGTGCTTAATAATAACAATTACATTGTGTCTTGACATTATTATTGCAGCTTGTGAAGATAAATGACTTATTGTAAATTATTAAATTGTGAAATAATTATTTATTCCTGCTTGTTAAGGAAATTTGTTATTATTCCCATAAATCGTGTTGATTTAATATTCCTATCTCAATATTATTGACTCATAGTAAGTGTCGAAGTCGACCTCTCGTCGCTACTTTTTCGAGATTAGACTTGATACTTACTAGGTACATGTTGTTTACGTACTCGTGCTACACTTGCTGCACTTTTTGTGCAGGATCTGAGACAGGTGCATCAGGCGGTCCTACCGTCGCGCATCCCAGATATCCCGAGACTTAGTGGTGAGCTGCTTTCTGAGCCGTTCGGCAGTTCCTAGAGCCTCTCATTTGTATTTGTATTCTGTCTATTTCATGTTCAGACAGTAGTTGAGTTTTGTATAATCTACTAGATGCTCATACACTTGTGACACCAGGTCTTGGCACACACGCTAGTAGAATTATAGTTTTCAACTATTACTTGGTTTTATTTATTTAAACCTTTTATTTTCTTAAATCTTGCAAATAAGGAAAGTTAATTACTCGAAAACTTATTATAAGAGAAAATATATATTTAATTCATTAGTTGGCTTGCGTAGCGGTGACGTTGGGTGCCATCACATCCTATAGGTGAAATTGGGTCGTGACAATGCATTTTCTTTGTTGAATTAGAACTCCTGACTAATAAAAATGCAATTGTGCAGACTTTTTTAACTGGAATAAAGTTAAGGTTTAGTATTGCGACGGATCATTTTTTACTGGTGACATTGAAGAAGTTGACCCCATAAGTGAAAATATTTTCATATTAGAGCTAGAAAATATATATAGTAGTAACTTTTCTACATTGAAATTGACAAAGTTTTTATTACCTAGGTTACAGGACTCCATTTCAGAGGGGCAAGAGTTTTCCTTGCCATCATGGAGGATTTATTATACAAAGGAATGTGGAAAGCTGAAAATTTACGTATTTCCTCAAATGGATTTTTTTAATCTCAAATTAAATATTCTATTAACGTCAACTTAGATGCCAGTCGCATCGAATATGTCATAATTAACCGATTTTAGAAGTTTGGTCAAACAAATTATTAATTTTGATTTTTTTCTTCCTTTTTATAATTTCATGATAGGCCATTTTGAGTGGAACTTCAGCAGGAGGATTAGCTTCAATATTACATTGTATAACGACCCGGCCGGTCGTTTTGAGTATTTCAGCCCCGTTTCCCCATTTACTGCTCAATTTATGCTTTATAGTTGTTATGTGACTTGTCGGGATGATTAGTTCGGGTACGGTGAGGTTTTGAAATGAATTGGAACACTTAGTTCCAAGGTTTAAAGCTTAAGTTAAAATAGTGACCGGATGTCGAGTTATGTGTAAAGGACCCCAGAATAAAGTTTTGATGATTTCAATAACCCCGTATGGTAATTTTGGACTTAGGAGCGTATCCGTAAGATTATTTGGAAGTCCATAGTTAAATTAGGCTTGAAATGGCTAAAACGAAAATTTAAGTTAGAAAGTTTGGCCGGAGAGTTGATTTTTTGATATCATAATCGAAATCCGATTCTGAAAATTGGAATAACTCCGTTATGTCATTTATGACTTGTGTGCAAAATATGAGGTCAATCGGACTTGATTTGATAGGTTTCGACATCGATCGTAGAAGTTGAAATTTTCTTAGTTTTAATAGGCTTGAATTGGAGTGCGATTCGTGTTTTTGATGTTGTTTGATGTGATTTCAGGACCCGACTAAGTTCATATCGTATTTTAGGACTTGTTGTTACATTCGGACGATGTTCCGAGTAGCTTGGGTATGTTTTAGAGTGAGTTTTGAGCGAGTCTGGGTATTTCGACATTCTGATGTTGTTCTGGAACTTTGGAAGTGCCGGTGCACATTTTGGAGTGTTGAGGCAAAGCCTCAAGTGCGAACCGCAGAGGAAAAGTGCGGACCGCAGAAGAAAAGTGCGGACCGCAGAAAATAGATTCTGCTCGATGGTCCAATCTTGGAAGCTTATATCTTTTAATCTACAATTCATTTGGAGATGATTCAAAAACAAAAGTTATAGCCCTTGGAATCTAGTTTCCAGAACGATATACCATTAATTATTTGGACATTTGTTGAGAAAGGTATGGTCAATTTACTGAAGCCTGGTACTGCAGTGGCTGTTGAAGTGCGGCCGCACAATGGATTGCGGCTGCAGAACCTGGAATGTGCGGACCGAACAAAACTTTTGCGGTCAGCACAAAGATGGATCGGATTTTTGTACTTTATAAATGAGGGTTAGAGTATTAGTTCATATTTGGACCTTGGTAGCTCGGTTTATGGCGATGTTTCGTGGGATTTTCAAGAAATTCATCGGGGTAAGTGATTCTAACTTGAATTTGGTTAACATACATGAATATATAATTGTTTTCATCATTTAATCAGTATTTGGAGATGGAAATTTGGGAAAAATTGTAGAAATTTCATAAATTGAATCTTTGGGATTTGAATGTCGATTTGAAGTCGGATTTGAGTGAAACTAGTATGGTTGGACTTGTAATTTAACGGGTTGTCGAATTTTGTGAGTTTTCATTGGATTTCAAGATGTAGGCCCCACAGGCGATGTTTGAGTTAAATTTCGTATTTTATTGGAAAATTAGTATTTTTATATGGAATTAATTCCAATAATTTGTATTGACTGAAACAAATTAATTGTGACTAGATTCGAGGTGTTCAGAGGCAAATTCGCAAGGCAAAGACATAGCGGAGTAAGATATTACACGGTTTGATGTAAGTAGCACTTCTAAACTTGGTTCTAAGGGTTCAAAACCCCAAATTTATATGTTATGTGATTGGTATTGATGTGACGCACATGCCAAGTGACGGGCGTGCGGGCGTGCACCATGAGAATTGCGACCTGGTCAATTCCATTGCACTGTATAGTGGTTCCACCTTGTTGATATCTGTGTTTTTATAATGTGATAAAGTAATTGAGCTGTCACTCACGCTAGATATCATGTTTAGGATTTATGCCGGTACTGTTGTGGCCCATAATGGTCGTTTCTTGCTGTTGTCTTACTGATTTCATTCATAATTCGTACTCAGTCATATTCATTCATTGCATATCATATCTCAGTCTCTGTTGTTATTTATTGATACATTATATCATTGTTTTCGGGCTAGTATCAGGACATTGTAAGCCCGAGAGAGAGAGAGACGGGAGAGAATGGTGATTGAGCGAGGCTGAGGGCTTGAATTTGAGTGACAATTTTTGGATCGGGCTGCACGCCATAGAGGTTATACTGATTTATGATAGCGCTTGGGCTGAAGGAGCCCCTCCGGATTCTGCACACACACCAGTGAGCGTGGTTGATATTATTGAGAGATGGATCTTCCCTGGACATGGATCTTGTCCAAAGCATTATATACCTGGAGATGGATCTTCTCTGCGGGCTGGATTGGCTCTACTCGGTACTGGGTGACTGATGGTTAGTGATGTATATATTCCGGGATGGATCTTACCTGATCCGTATTTTGGCATATACAGTACCGAGTGATTAAGCATTTGAGAGTGTGAGCACATGGGGCTGTCAGCATGGTGCATCACATACATCATATGCATTGGCATTGTAGAAGTAGAGGAGTTATATTCTTCATATCATTCAGATTTGATCCATTTTACTGTTTTGAGATATCGATCGAACTTGAAAGCATGTCTGTTATTTCCTATATTAAACTGTGCCGGTTGAGTTCATTACTACTTTCAGTCCACAGTTTGGATTTGTTTCTTATTGAGTTGGTTGTACTCACGCTACACCTTACACCTCGTGTACAGATCTAGGTGGTTCCGGTTGTGGAGGCTGTTGAGTGAGGAGTCGAGATGTCGGAGACTATCGAGGTAGTTGCATGGCGTTCGCAGGCCTTGACTCTCTTTCATTATCTTTATTTGTATTTCAGTTCTTATTCCTCATTTCTCTTAATTGAAATCCTAAGCTGTAAAAGTCGACCGGGTGTGGACTTATGTGTAAAATACCCCGGATTGGAATTTTGATGGTCCCGTTAGCTCCGTTAGGTGATTTTAGACTTAGGAGCATGTCCAGAATATGATTTGGAGGTCCGTGGTAGAATTAGGCTTGAATTGGCGAAAGTTGGAATTTTTGGCAAATTTAACGGAGAGAGTGAAAATTTTGATATCGGGGTCGGATTTGATTTTCGGGAATTAGAGTAGGTTTGTGGTGTCAGTTATGACTTATGTACAAAATTTGAGGTCAATCGGACGTGATTTGATAGGTTTCGGCGTCATTTGTGGAATTTGGAAGTTCATTAGGCTTGAATCCGGGTGTAATCCATGTTTTTGATGTTGTTTGGTGTGCTTTGAGGGTTCGACTAAATTCGTATTGGATTATAAGACTTGTTGGTATGTTTAGTTGAGGTCCCGGTAGCCTCGGGTGTGTTTCAGATGCGTAACGGGTGGAAATTGGTACTTAGGTAATTGGTGAGTTTTCTGGTGTTCTGGTGTTTCACACCTGCGGTTGGGAGACCGCAGGTGCGGACTCGAAGAAGCAAAAAGGAGGCCACAGATGCGGGCAAGGCCAAGAAGGGAAGGAGGCGAAGGTGCGAGAACGGATGCACATCTGCAAGCCCACAGATGCGAGGATAGACCGCACATGCGAAAAGGGAAAGTTTGGGCATTTCCGCAGAAGTGGATGAAGGGCCGCAAAAGCGGTTCCGCAGGTGCGAAAGGCCTGGGCAGAACATATAAATACGGGACTTCGAGATTTTTCACTATTTTCACTATTTTGAACTCGGATTTTCAAGGATTTTGAGAAGAATTTTGAAGTGATTACTAAGGTAAGCTCCTTGTGTCCATTTATCTTCAATAATGACGTTCCCACTGATTTTACACCTAATTGGTGAGTTTTTAAGGTGAAATTTGGGGGTTAGGGCTAGAGAATTGGAGAGTGAATTTTGGAGATTTGGATGCCCAAATGGTGTCGAATTTTGATAAATTTGGTATGGTTAGACTCGTGAGTGAATGGGCTATCGGATTTTGTGACTTTCGTTGGATTTTGAGACGTGGGCCCGGGGCCGGGTCGAGCCCATTTCGGATTTTGGCCTATAATTTTGTATTTTTCTTGTGGAATTGATTCCTTTAGCCTATATTAATTATATCGTACTACTTGTGGCTAGATTCGGGGCATTTGGAGACTGATTCGGGAGGCAAAGGCATTTCGTAGTAGGATTTTACGCAGTTTGAGGTAAGTAACAGTCTTAAATCTGGTCCTGAGGGTATAAAACCCTGGATTTTGGTATGATGTGATTATTTTCGAGGTGACGCACATGCTAGGTGACAGACGTGTGGGCGTGCACCGTGGGGGATTGTGACTTGGTCCGTCCCGTGAGACGGTAAAGTCTAATAGCTTATTGTTAATTACATGTTCCCTCTATCTCCTAGAAATTTGACTACCATTCATGTTAGAAACCATGCTTAGGCCATATGATATCACTGTTGGGACCCGCAACGGTCGGGTACTTGTTGAATTAGCTGCTATTTGATGTCTTGTACTCAGTCACACTTTTACTTGCGCGTCATATCTCCGTTTCCTTTTGTTTTCTTGTTGATACATGTTATCATCTCTTTTGAGCTGATTTGTATGATTTCTGAGAGCTTGAGAGACTGGAGAGGTTAGTGAATGAGATAGGGCCTGAGTGCCGAGCTGTGATCTATGTGAGGTATATGGATCGGATTACACGCCGCAACGAGCCTGAGGGATGAATGTATATAGATCGGGTTGCACGCCGCAACGAGCCTTATGGCTATTTATGGATTGTAGATCGGGTTGCACGCTGCAACGAGCCTTATGGCTACTTATATGATTGGATCAGGTTGCATGTCACAACGATATAGCGCTTACGCTTAAGGAGTCCTTCCGGAGTCTGTACACTCCCGGTGAGCGCAGGTATCTATTGAGTATGATTATTAAGGGCTGAGAGCCGAGTGTTTGAGCTATTGAGAGCTTGAGTGATTGTTACCCTGAGAGGTTGTATTTGTTTCCTTTGTTGCTGCACTTAGCTGAATTTATATTATTGTTCTGAACTTTTGGAAAATATTGTACCCGATTTATTTGAACTTAGTAAATGTACAACTGACTGAACTTATATTGCTAGAATTGAATCATGTCTACTTTCATTGATGAAATTTCTGAAGTGAACGGTAATTGTATAGCTCGTCACTACTTCTCAGTTCCTTATTTATTTTTGTTACTTACTGAGTTGGTTGTACTGACGCTACACCCTGCACTTTATGTGCAGATCCAGGCGTATTCGGTCACGGAGGACGTTGATCTCGTGCGTGGTTGAGTATTGGAGATTAACGATGTAACTGCCGGCGTTCGCAGTCCTTGTATCTCCTTTTCTTATTATCTTTCTTTTTTGTATTGGCATTTAGACACATACTTTTGTAGACACTGTTTCTTAGACTGGTTATTTAGATGTTCATGACTTGGTGACACCCCAATATTTGGGGCTATTTTTCCGCTTGGTATTTTGAGTTTAACTCTTATTTTTATGAAAACTCTGTCATATCAAGTTTTTGGTTTATTTTGAGAAACATTGAAGTATTTTAAAAAAAAATCGGTTTGCCTAGTACCATCGATAGGCTCCAGTACGACAAGTTAGGGTTTTGGATAGTGACAGAACAAGTGTACAAATTTGATAGCAAATGACATCCCATTGGTAGCCCTAATCCTTCTTCAGATTCTTTGCAATAGACCATCTAAGGTGTGAAAGTATTTGATGGAGTATTCTAGCCACATAAATTCTAGAAGATCCATATCTGACTGCATATCTCGCCTTTCATATCTCCCAGCGAATAACTATAGGAGTAATCCTTAGAATCTCCTGATGAATAAAATTCTTTGGCTCCAGTGACCACCATCTTAAAATCATCAATTTGATAGGAATATCTTCCCATTTAATGTCCAAGGGGTTGCCAAAGGTTATTGCTACTTCTCCAATCATGAATGTGTGGTGAATTATTTCTCCTTTAGGTATCCTGCAGCAAAAACATTTGAAAGCAAAATGTTGACCAAACTTGAGAAAAACTTTATCGAAGGACAATTCTTCTTTTAAAAGTCTACATATGAGAAAAGACATTTTGAAAGGCAAATGTTTATGCCAAATGTTCTGAAAATGGAGAATGTGTCCCCCTAACTTGTCTAGCTATCCTCCAAGCCGATGTTGCCGTAAATTTACCATTATAAGTTGGCATCCAAATAGGAGCATCATGTTTTTTGTGATCTCCAACGGTAATGGATAAAATCTGTTCAGTCATGTATTCGGGTAGTGGTAGATGATCAATGCTCTATCTTCCATCTACGATGATATCATTAATAATTTGATTAACATGTGAATAATCATAATGAATGACCTGAGCAATGGCCCCAAAACCTGTCCAGTTGTCCCACCATAAGCTAGAATTGCCTGAATTTATCTTCCATAGCATATTGTCTTCAACTTTGTCCTTGACTTGCATGAGCTTTTTCCATCCATGTGACTGCCCTGTCCTCCATTTCTTCTTTACTGGATGATCAATCCTACAATATTTGTATTTCAGGAAAGTAGACCATAAGGACTCACATGTCCTGAATCTCCACCATCTTTTTATAGCCAAAGCTTCATTGATATCCATCACACTCCTAAAACCTACACCCCTTCTTCCACCGGATAACATAGAATTTTCCAAGAACTCCAGTGATATCTTTGTTTTCCTTTAGAAGAACCCCAAAAGTATTTAGCCATATATCTCTCAATCTGCTTCAAAACAGTGATTGGAAGCTCCATAGCTGCTAGCAGATGGATTTATTGCGACTGCAGTATATGTTTGATTAAAATAGCCTTGCCTCCTATTGATAGAAATTTTCCTTGCCATGCAGATGTTTTTCTCACAATAATTGTGATCATATCATTAAAGAAATAAATCCTCTTCCTTCCCACATACAATTGTTGTTTTCTAATGTTATTTTTTTGCGTTTGTTGACTAGAATTCAAGAGAGTCTATGTTTGAACTGTCAACTTTTTTCAAAAATTTTTGAGTTTAACAGATAATTAAATGATTAATTTCAATAACTACAAAGATACTACGCTAAAGAGCACTACAATTTACTACGCCAAAAGGCACTACATTACAAATACGAGCACTACATTAAAATTATTGGCACAACATACCACTACATGGAACTAAAGTCACATATTCATATATGTACAACAATAACATCTAAATAAGATTAATTATTCCTAAAATAAATATTTATCTATTTTACTAATCTTTTAGCAAATAACTAATCTAAACCGGATAAAAATAATAAATTAATTTAATCACAAAACAATCACGAAAAAATATATAACAAAGTAAATATTAACTAATTAATATTTTTTTTAACAACTAAAAATAATTTCTCTATTTTACTATTTTTTTTATCACACTAATAACATAATCCGGATAAAAAATAACAAAGTAATTAAATCGCAAAACAATCATGAAATAATATAGACACAGTGAAAAGAATTAATAGGCAATTTTTATACATTAGTAATACTTCGATTTTAAGTTTTTGAAAAGTTGAAGATTTGGTGATTTGGAGCCGAAATGCGCAAACCCACTACGAGATAACGCCTTAGATATGTTGTGGGACTGAGAATCTATAATTTTTGTGGGACCAGTGGGCTCCAACTGAGTTTTTTTTGGTTAACAATGGTGGGGGACTGCCGGAAACGAGGGGCGGGGGGTGTTCTGGTTCGTGTCTGTGAGGAAGGAGACTTGCACGCCTTTTTATCTAGGTATAACGCGCACATATATTGCGCTATACTATAGCGCGGTATATACGCGCGATATACCTTCCCGCCCATTTAAAGTTCAAATATAGCGCGGTATTTCACCACGCTATACCTTAACGGACAAACGTGTCGTAGCCATAGCAATAAGGAAAAACTAGCCAAGTTATTAAATGTAAGTGTGAGGTATGTTCATTCCCTTTTCCTAATTGATCCTTATTAAGGTGAAAAATTAACTTTTCCAAAACCCCCTAAAGAGTAAATACACTAGTACGTTACGATACCAAAGAACTATTTATAGAACTTCCCATTTGTCTCAATTAAACTCGACCAAACCAACCTGCTGCATTTGTGAATGAACCCATAATTATTTGACTTCCGAAACTGTAAGATATCTTTACTTGATCATCTTCTTGAAAGTATTCTTGAAATCAATTGAAAACCGAAAATGTCAGGCAAGCAAAATATGGTGTTATTGCAAATTTGCACATTTCTCTTAATATTAGTATATCCTAAAGCATTGGTAAATTGTACATTAACACCTAAAGAAAAACAAGTTTGTCAGCAAGAATGTGTAGAGGAGTATCTTCAACTCTATTGGGCGGAGGGTATTACGGTACAAAAAATAAAAGAATACGAACAAGCATGCAAAAAGGGTGAAACGTTGTCGGCGTGTGAGCAAGAGGTAGAAGGCGGCTTCCCCCCGATTTGGAAGAGTCCGGAGGAGCAGTTACATCCCGGAAATTTTCATTAACTTTTATACAATTTAGTATTTGAGTAGCTTCATTTAATTATCTTAAGTTGGCTTATTTCTTAAGGTCGCTCTATTTGATAACTTTTACACATATAAATATCAGATGTACGAACTTAAATATGGAAGTGTGATAATCTTAACTTCTTGAGGAGTTAATAACCAAAAACAATAAATTTACTTAGCAGCTATTTAGTGGGGAATAAAAGATACTCAAACATTGTAAAATTGGACATGATCATAATTGAGGCAGAGCACAAAACAAATGGACATTTTCCTCCTTCCATTTTCATGACCACAGCTTTACATTGAAACTCTAGCCTTTGACGTTTTTAGTACGTATAATAACTATTAATACGACCATTCTATAGAGTGCCATAGCAAAGGGAGCAAGTGAATTAAGTTGTCACCTGCTCCCTTTCTACTGCACTCTCGAGACAGGTCGTGTTCGCTTCAGTTGACCGTCCAAAGAAACAAGAGGCTTGAAATTGTAAAGAAGAAGAAGAAGAACTGAACCGAAGATGCTTTTGAAACGTAAGAAGATAACCTTTTTTTTATAGGCAACTTGGTTTGGATTGAGACCAATCAATTTTACAGATGATTTTTGTTCTAGTTTTGTTAGCAGATGATATTCTCTAGGAATAAATTAATGAATCCTTGAAAGTATAACCATATCATGTGATCAAGTCAACCAATATCTTTTTTCAAGACCCCATTTTAGTCAACAATATTAAATGGTATACCACAATTGGGAATATTATTTATAGATCTATGTTACAATATCAGTCACTTTTAGCTGCCTATTTCTAGCGCCTTTTGAAAAATATTCTAAATACATATATTGACCCGCTTTTAAGTTTTACCTACCAACCTTTGCCTTATGAAGTAGGGGAACAATTTAATAGAGGGTTCATTATATTGGCCTATAGTAGACCCCTAAAGCTCTGCAATATCTTTGGAGCAGATTTATGTTTTAGCCAGCGTTTGATCATAGATTCTCAAATTTGTTTTGAAAAATCTGATTTGGATGAAGTTTGGTTTGAAGATGAAAATGTATTTGGACAACAGTACATTCAACAATAGCATGCATAATCATTATCTCAAACCTGTATAGGGTAAAATATGATATGATACGTGGTCGTCTAAAGGAAAGACAGGTGGAACCCAGGATGGGAATGATCGAAGACCAAACGCAACTATTCTACTTATCAACGGAAGAGATAATGTTCATTGTATTAAAAGCTCTGAACCCAGTAGCATTTAATAAAGAATATTCTGCAGTATTAAGGACGACGGCCTGTTACAGAGAATTTGACACTTATGTTCACCGTTACATATTCATCAATGATCCTCATAATTGACATAAAAGGAGGGCACGATCCTAGGACCCCCCTTCCATAGACACAACTATAAATAATGGGCCTAGTTATCATTGTAAAGGATACAAATTTTCTGGCTAACTTATACTACATTCTATGCAAAGCTTAATACGATTTACTTTCTCGCTTTTCGATGTCATCATTGCCGTGTCCGGAAACCTTATTCCCGAAATTATCATTTTCGCTGTTTCATCTACATTTTGCGGCTAAGTATTGTATAATTCTTTCATTATTTTATTATTTCAGGATCAAATTATTTCACTTGTTTAGAAACCACGTATAAATTCAACTGTACCGTTTAAGAGTAAATAGTTTGGCGCCCACCGTGGGGTCTAGATAGCCGTGTAATTAAATTGATCCTTGCCTTTTTTACTAACGTGCTTTGATTATTTTATCTTAGAAAAAATTATAAGAAATGGCAGGTAACACCGTTAACAACACACAGAACCCTGAGATTCGAGGAGATCAATCTCATTTCGAGGACTCAATCAGTGACACCCAGAATGAGGGGAATGTCGTCACACTGGTGCATGACAAGCAGTATCCTTGACAGGTTCAGGAGGTAACTCCCGATGATGCTGGTGAGGCATACGTCGTTGACGCGGTGAGGGTCTTTCAAGAGCGACATGCGATCATCCTAGGCCATCTCACACGGAAGGACAAGGTTATGATGGAGTTGAAGCAGGTTCTGTCGGGGGCTTCTAATAATGCAAAGAGACGAGATCCAATACCTCTGGTGTCTCCGAAAATCAAACAACGCAGAGGGTCGACAACAACACTCCCAAGGGTGAGGTTGGCTCCGATGGAGGTTGGGGGAAGTGGATCCGATCTTAATAATGAGAACGATCCTTTCAAGAACAAACTTTTACGGTTTATGAGGGAAGAAAATGCTTGCATGGACCAAATCCCGGGCGCGCCACCAGTACTGAAGGGCTCAGATTCAAAGAAGTATACTCAATTGTCGTACAAGCCGAGTGCGACACCAGAGTTAATTCTGAAGCGGTTCAAAATTTCCGAAGTACCAAAATATGACAAAACTTAATGCCCTCAGGAGCATATTACCACCTACACAATGACGGTAAAAGGAAAAGATTTAGCGTCTCACGAAATTGAATCTGTGTTGCTAAAGAAATTTGGAAAAACTCCCACGAGGGGAGCTCTGACGTGGTATTCATTATTACCCGAGTATTCCATAGATTCCTTTGAGATGCTCGTGGATTCTTTTATCACGGCCCATGCCGGGGCCAGAAAAGTACAAGCCCGAAAGGTTGATATATTCAGGATTGCGCTGGGAGAGTCCGAGTTACTTCGAGAATTCGTCACCTGATTCCAAAAGGAAAGAATATTGCTCCCGGTTTTCTCGGACGAATAGGCGATTGAAGAATTCTCTAAGGGACTGAATCCGAGAAGTTCAGACGTTTCTCGGAAACTGAAGGAAAGTGTAATGACCCGATAGGTCGTTTTGAGTATTACAACCCCATTTCCCCATTTACTACTCAAATTTTAATTTATAGTTGTTTTATGACTTACCGGGTTAGCTGGTTTGGATCGAGAAGGATCTCAAAGTGAAATGAGATGCTTAGTGTCAAAAATTGAAAACTTAAGTTGGAAAAAGTCAACCAGACGTTGACTTATATGTAAACAACCTCGGATTTGAATTTTGATTATTCCAATAGCTCCGTATGGTAATTTTGGGCTTAGAAGCGTGTCCAAAAAATTTATTGGAGGTCCGTAGTGGAATTAGGCTTGAAATGGTGTAAGTTGAATTTTTGGGAAGTTTGATCGGGGGATTGACTTTTTGATATCGGGGTCAAAATCTGATTCTAGAAATTTGAATAGGCCCATTATATTATTTATAACTTGTGTGCAAAATTTGAGGTCAATCAGAATTGATTTGATAGGTTTCGGCATCGAATGTAGAATTTGGAATTTTTTAGTTTTGAATAGGCTTGAATTGGGGTGCTATTCGTGTTTTAGTGTTGTTAAATATAATTTGAGGCATCGACTAAGTTTGTGTCATATTATGGGACTTGTTAGTATACTTGGTTGGGGTCCCATTGGCTCGGATGAGTTTTGGAAGAGATTTTGGAAGAGTTTGGTATTTTGAGCATAAGCGTGTAATAATCCAAATGCCCAGTTTTAGTTCTAGAGATCGAAATTCTATGTTGAGACTTTTGAGATTTTGATAATGAATTATAGGAGTGATATGAAAAGTTTGGTCTAATTTCAACAAGTCGCGGTTGGGTTTTTAGCGCGAAATATAAGTTAATTATTTAACAAGTGAAATTGGTATCGCATTGAGCAAATGAGCTCCGAATTGAGTTTCGATTGAACAACTAGGTTCGTATTATTATTTATGACTCTTAGGAACAAGAATCGTCGAATTCTGAGTTCGTATGATGGAGTTAGACCCTTTTTAGTGAAAACAATAACTGCTGGTGCAAGCAAGTTCTGGGGTGGACTTTTAGTGACGGAAAATGAACTTTTAGTGACGGATGGGCTGAAACTTAAGGACTTAAAAATGGTCATTTCCTTCATTTCATTTTGAATTTTTGGAGCACGGTTCTTAGGCGATTTTGAGGATTTCTTTACGACTTCGACTTGGGTAAGTGTCCTATATCTAAAAGTGATTATATTTCATAAATCCATGGTTATATTCATCATTTATTTTGGATTTAAATGGAATAAATCAAATTTTTTGCAAAACTTTTCAAGAACGAAAATTTTAGATTTGGAGGTCGAGTTGTTATCGAAATTTGATAAAATTAGTATGGTTGGACTCGTAATTGAATGGGTAGTCGGATTTTGTGATTTCGTCAGATTTCGAGACGTGGGCCTCACGAGCGATTTTTGAGTTAAATTTCGGATTTTATTGGAAAATTTGTATTTTTGTATGGAATTAATTCCTATAATTAGTATTGACTGAATTGAATTAACTGTGGCTAGATTTGAGGCATTTGGAGGCCGATTTGCGAGGCAAAGGCATAGAAGAATAAAGAATTACAGAATTCGAGGTAAAGTTCTAAATTTGATCCTGAGGGTATAAAACCCCGGATTATGTGTTATATGATCGGTTTTGAGGTGATGCACATGCCAGATGACGGGCGTGTGGGAGTGCACCGTAGGAATTGTGACTTGGTCAAATTTCATGGAACTGTGTAGTTGAATAATATGGTGTTATTTATACAATCTCCATGTAGTAGAGAAATTGAACCACAAATCATGTTTAGATTATGTGTTACTACTGTAGGGACCCACAGAGGTCGTGTACATGTTGAACTATCTGCTAAATTATTGTTTTGTACTCAGTCACGGTTTACTTGTTTATTTTATCTCAGTCTCTATTGTCCATTATTGCTGCGTCATATCGTTGTTGTTTGGGCTAATTTTCATGATTATTGAGAGCCCGAGAGACTGGAGAGATTTATGACTAAGTGAGGCCGAGAACCTGATTGTGAGATATTATACAATAACACGTGAGTTGTCCGTGCGGAGCCATATATTATACTATAGCATGTGAGTTGTCCGTGCAACATGTGAGTTGTCCGTGCGGATTCATATATTATACTATAGCACGTGAGTTGTCCATGCAATATGTGAGTTGTACGTGCGGATCCAGATATTATACAATAGCACGTGAGTTGTCCGTGCAAAACATGAGTTGTCTGTGCAATACGTGAGTTGTCTGTGCGGATCCAGATATTATACTATAGCACGTGAGTTGTCCGTGCAACACGTGAGTTGTCCGTGCAGATCCAAATATTATACTATAGCACGTGAGTTTTCCGTGTAGCACGTGAGTTATCCATGTGGATCCAGATATTGATACTATAGCACGTGAGTTGTCTATGCGGATTATAGCGCTTGGGCTGAAGGAGCCCCTCCTGAGTGCGAGTGCTGAGTGAATGAAATGGTTGAGTGACTGTGGTCCTGAGAGGATGCATATGATTTCATTGTTATTGCACTACAATTGTCATATATTACTATGTTGGAAATTTCTGAAATATATTATCTTCTTTTTTAGTCTAACTTGATATGAAATTACTGGTGAGTGTTAAATGTTGAACATGAAAGCATGCCCTAAATCTTATGTTGGAAATTATTGTAATTGGATTCAGCTGTGAAGCTCGTCACTATCTTCAGCTTTTTATTTAGTATTGTTACTTGCTGAGTTGGTTGTACTCATACTACACCCTGCACCTTGTGTGTAGATCCAGGTACCTCCGGACACGGCGGTTGCTAGTTTTTTTTCGAAGCTTTATATGTGGAGACTATCGAGGTAGCTTCTTGGCATCTGCAGACCTTGACTCTCTTCTTGTCGGTTGTTGTACTGTTCTATAATTTTCAGATAGTTTTTTTTTATCAGTCAGACGTTGTTATCATTTAGATGCTCATGTACTCTGTGACATCGGGTTTTGGAAGTGTTTTTATCTGTAGTTGTGAGATTTCTTCCGCTTAATTAAAATATTATGTTTTTTTTAAATTTAGAAGATATAAGGGTTTATTGAGATTGTCGGCTTGACTAGTATTGAGATAGGCGCCATTACGACATGTGAGATTTTGGGTCGTGACAAGTTGGTATCAGAGCTTAGGTTACATAGGTCTCACAAGTCATGAGCATGTTTAGTAGAGTCTTGCAGATCGGTACGGAGACATCTGTACTTATCTTTGAGTGGTTGTCAAACCCTTAGGAAAATTTTACTTTCTTGTATTCTGCCGTGCGGATTTGTTAGTTCCGAAAACTAAATTTCTGCGATTCTATTCTCTCAAGATGATGAGGACACATACCGGATCAGACATTCATCCACCAGTGCCACCAGTTAGGGCCATGAGAGGCCGGGGTCGTAGTAGAGGCCGGGGCCGTGGTGGAGGTTGAGGTGTAGCTCGTATAACAGTTGGATCAACACCTGTAGCACCATTAGTTGCTCCAGCTTATGAGCAAATTCCAGATATAGTTGAGTAGCTGGGGCCAGCTCAGGCACCAGCTGTGCCTATTGTGATTCCATGAATGAAGTTCAATATGAGTATTCAGTCTTTTGGTGATGGGCCAATCTGGAGGACTTGAGGCCAGGGTTAGACCGCAACTTAAGCTCAGTAGTTTTGGTTGTGAGAACTTGTGCGTTTGGACTTAAGCGTTCGGTAGTATTCCTATGAGTGGAATTTGTGGCTCGATGGGCAATTGAATGACTATATGATGAGTATGATGTGAATGCGGGATATGTTCAGATAGGTTGAATGAGATGAATAAAGTTTACTTGTGACTCAAGAGTTTGCTATTGGGTACTTGATTCCTGTTTTGATGTGACGTACAGTCTTGAGTTGTGAGTGCGTTGAGGGATCTGTCATGCTGTTTAATTATGGAGCGAAGTAGATTTTCATGTCGTGTTGATGAGTTCAAATTCAGAAATATTAATTGATTCCTTAGTAATTGTGGTTTCAAAAGAGTATAGCAAGATGCCAATTTGAGGCTAAGAAGGTGGGTTATCTCCTGCGGAGTAATCTATGTAGGTGTGTTCCTTATAATGTTGAGTGGAGGGTTTCTTTTCTACCAGCTGGGCGTGTGTGTTGAGATTTAAATTTGAATCTGGTTGAGAAAGTTGACTTGACTGTCACGAGAATAAATGCGAACTTAGTGGATGATTGAGGTATTTTATGGTGGGTGTTGCATAAGCTTGAGAAGAATTTTTATTGAACTGACTGTAGTATTATGGTAGTAATAAAGTATGGGTATTGTGAGTTATTAAGTATTTTGTTCTATGGCTTTGAGCCAAGTGGGGGAGCCTTCTATTGACAATTCAATTTCATGGATTCAAAATGTATATGTGGCAATTGAATTGTTTTTCGAATTTGTATATCACTAGAATCAGTTACTTACATTGGATGGTATCGGGACTTGCAGTAATTCTGTTTGACTATGGATTCTACATTTCAGTATAATAAAGGAAAGAAGAACAATTTTAAATTCACATAAGGTCCTTAAGAGTGGGTGTCTCGGTTGTGGTATTTATGGAGGTGCTTAAGAAGAATACAATGGCTTATGGGCCTTAGGGCGATGTGGCTTTATGTTAGAATGTCTTGTAGTGTGATTTGTGTAAGGATCATAGTGTTTTGACAAGGAGAAGTGTTAACTTGAGGGTTATTTAGAAGAAACTCAGAGAAAATAGGATAAATGGATAGTAGGCTAGACCAACATGGTAATGGTATGCTCGGTTATTTTGGGTAATTATGATGTGGTGAGACTTTACAGATGTTTTCGTGGCAATATTCTTGGATTTGGTGACATACGTGCTTGGTAGAGTTAGAGGGATTCAGTTCTTATATCTTGGTTATGTACAAATGGCTTTCAAAGTGTTCTTGGTGGTTTCTACCAGGGTTTGAACTGGATATTTTATACCGGTGTATGAAACATATTGTGTATTGTGGCTTTCTCCTGGATGGGAGCAAATGGAAGATTTCTAACGGACTGGGTATGTAATTTGTTGGTGACTCAGAGTTGATAATGGGATTCTTGTACTTTTCACATGATAGATGTGGTGTGTTGTGCTGGATTAAGAATTCCATGTACAAGATGGCAGTTCAGTCTTGAAGGGAAGGTCACAAATTTTGGGCAGAATGGTCAGTTTCAGATATTTAGATGAATGCTATAACTGCTCGGCAATCCCTGAGAAGGGTGCACATTTTAGAAGGCGCAATGTGTTTTGACTTACGGATGTTCCTTGGTATTGCGGTACTCATCTGGTTGATAAACTGCTGATATTCAAATTATTGCTATGTGGCATGGAAGAATTATGAAAGTATTCCTCATGGGAAGATCGTGAATGGAAGATGTGTTAGTCATTCTAGTGCTGGAGTTGGGATCAGTTACGGTGATTCATGTGTTTGATGAATTTGGAAACTCGGAGTTCTTAGAAGTATATTGTTTCGGGTTGCTGCTATTTAAGGTGAGTATTTTATTTTAACTTAGTGGAAGCACTAGGTGCGTTAATTATTTATGATAGCTACATGTTATAAGTGTGCATATATGTGAGGTTTGAGCCAATGTGCGGGCATCGGGGCAAGTATTCATACACAAAAGAATGCTTAGGCTATGATATGCCTAGAGTTGATTGTTAATCGTAAAGTTATAACGTTTCTCGTGTTCGTACCTTTGTTGAGAACTATCTGGGCTACATTTGTGGTTACAAAGAGGCTAATTCCCCTGAATAAATGGGGTAGTTACTATTTCTGTATTAACTTGCCGATTTGAAGTGTGATAGCAGACTTTGCACATGCTTACTCTATGGCATGATATTTATACCAGTCTAGGAGCATGAGAATCTTATTTCATTATCATATACATGTGTACTTGTTTAATTGCTCCTGTATGATATGCTGGGACTGGAGGCCTATGACCATGCCAGGCGATTTATATTATTGGTACGTGAGTTATTCGTGTCATGTGTGGGAATTCTATTTCTATGATAATTTATCTGATTTATTAATTTCCTTCCTCTACAATTGTGCGCATGCTCCTACGGTTATCCTCTTCAGAAAATTTGAGGAGTTGGTTGTAACATTGCGGTTGTTGTGGTGCTTGTTGAACTTGCAATATAGTTCTCTTCCTGAAGACATCTCCCATATTTGGGTACGCGGATTACGCAGTTGTGGCTTGAGTTATATTGATGTTAGAGTGTCTTTGGAATAGTTGTGTTTAATAATATAAGATTATTGAATCTAGAATGGGTACTATCAGGTTTGATTACGGTATATTCGGGAGGATATTATTGAAATTCTACTTAGAAGGTGATTATGGTTCTGGTCGGGGCGAGAGAGCTCCATGGCTAGTTGATCTGATGAGTGGTTATGAGTTTTGATTATTTCTTTCATCATTGGCAGTGTACGAAGGTTTTGGAATGAGGTTTTGTTGAATACAGGGTTTTATACTAGTACTCGGTTGGTTTTGAGTAGTTACTGTGATCGGGAATGGTGCTGCGAGTATGCGAGTTGTGTAGTATGTTATGTGATTATATCTGGGAATATGTTTTTGGCTCGATACAGCTTGTTCAGACTTATACAGTATGTAGATATGAGATTCGGATCTTGAAAAATATTCTGGATGTTAGAAATTGGGCTCCAAGGTTTTTGGGCTAAGGTTAAATTTATGATTTTCAATTATGTTGCGTTGTCAGGCCTATATAGAATAGGGTGACGTGGGATCACCCCCCGGTATGTGCGTGGTAAGGCGGAATAGAGATTTGAAGGTTAGGAACAACTATTGGCACGTTCGAGGACGAACATATGTTTAAGTGGGGGAGAATGTAATGACCCGACCGGTCGTTTTGAATATTACAACCACGTTCCCCCATTTACAGATCAAATTATACTTTACAGTTATTTTATGACTTACCGGTTTAGTTGGTTTGAGTCCGGAAGGATTTTCAGAGTGAAATGAGACACTTAGTCTCAAAAATTGAAAACTTAAGTTGGAAAACGTCAATCAGACGTTAACTTATGTGTAAACGACCTCGTATTTGAATTCTGATAATTCCAATAGCTCTGTATGATGATTTTGGGCTTAGGAGCGTGTCCGAAAAATTTATTGGAGGTCCGTAGTTGAATTAGGCTTGAAATGGCGTAAGTT
This sequence comes from Nicotiana tomentosiformis, assembly GCF_000390325.3. Taxonomy (NCBI): domain Eukaryota; kingdom Viridiplantae; phylum Streptophyta; class Magnoliopsida; order Solanales; family Solanaceae; genus Nicotiana; species Nicotiana tomentosiformis. Next base: position 17,204,000 of record NC_090823.1, read on the forward strand.
GAATTTTTGGGAAGTTTGACCGGGGATTTGACTTTTTGATATAGGGGTCGGAATCCGATTCTGGAAATCTGAATAGGTCTGTTATGTAATTTATAACTTGTGTGCAAAATTTAAGGTCAATCGAAATTGATTTGATAGGTTTCGACATCGAATGTAGAATTTGGAATTTGATAGTTTTGAATAGGATTGAATTGGGGTGCGATTCATGTTGTAGTATTGTTAAATATAATTTGAGGCATCGACTAAGTTTGTGTCATATTATGGGACTTGTTAGTATACTTAGTTGGGGTCCCATGGGTTCAGATGAGTTTTGGAAGAGTTTAGTATTTTGAGCAAAAGCATGTAATGATCCAAATGTCTATTTTTAGTTCTAGAGATCGAAATTCGATTTTGAGACTTCCAGGATTTTGATAATGAATTATAGGAGCTATCTAGAAAGTTTGGTCTACTTTCATCAAGTTGCGATATGGTTTTTAGCGCGAAACATGAGTTAATTCTTTAATGAGCGAAATTGGTGTCGCATTGAGCAAATGAGCTCCGAATTGAGTTTCGATTAAATGACTAGGTTCGTATTATTATTTGTGACTTATAGGAACAAGAATCGTCAAATTCCGAGTTCGTATGATGGAGTTAAAGCATTTTTAGTGAAAACAATAACTGCTGGTGCAAGCAAGTTCTAGTGTGGACTTTAATGACGGATGGGCTGAAACTTAAGGACCAAAAAATGGTCATTTCGTTTTGAATTTTTGGAGCACGGTTCTTGGGCGATTTTGGGGATTTCTTGATGACTTCGACTTGGGTAAGTGTCCTATATCCAAAAGTGATTATTTATCATAAATCCATGGTTATATTCATCATTTATTTCGGATTTAAATGGAAGAAATCAAGGTTTTTGCAGAACGTTTCAAGAACGAAAAATTTAGATTTGGAGGTCGAGTTGTTATCGGAATTTGATAAAATTGGTATGGTTGGAATTATAATTGAATGGGTTGTCGGATTTTGTGAGATTCGTCGGATTCCGAGACGTGGGCTGCATGGGCGATTTTTGAGTTAAATTTCGAATTTTGTTGGAAAATTAGTATTTTCATATGAAATTAATTCCTATAATTAGTATTGACTGAATTGAATTAACTGTGGCTAGATTTGAGGCGTTCAGAGGCTGATTCGCGAGGCAAAGTCATAGAAGAATAAAGAATTACGTAGTTCGAGGTAAGTAACAGTTCTAAATTTGGTCTTGAGAGTATGAAACCCCTATGTGTTATATGATCGGTTTTGAGGTGACGCACATGCTAGGTGACGGGCGTGTGGTCGTGTACCGTAGGAATTGTGACTTGGTCAAATTCCATGGAATTGTGTAGTTGAATCATCTGATGTTATTTGTACAATCTCTATGTAGTAGAGAAATTGAACCACAAATCATGTTTAGATTATGTGTTGGTATTGTAGGGACCCAAAGAGGTCGTGTACATGTTGAACTATCTCCTAAATTATTATTTTGTACTCAGTCACAATTTACTTGTTTATTTTATCACAGTCTCTATTGTCCATTATTGATGCATCATATCATTGTGTTTGGGCTGATTTTCATGATTATTGAGAGCCCGAGAGACTGGAAAGATTTATGACTGAGTGAGGCCGAGGGCCTGATTGTAGGATATTATACTATAGCGCATGAGTTGTCCGTGCAACACGTGAGTTGTTTGTGCGGATCCATATATTATACTATAGCATGTGAGTTGTCCATGTAGCACGCGAGTTGTCCATGTAGATCCATATATTATACTATAGCACGTGAGTTGTCCGTACAGCACGTGAGTTGACTGTGTCGATCCTGATATTATACTATAGCACGTGAGTTGTCCGTGCGGATCCATATATTATACTATAGCACGTGAGTTGTCCGTGCAGATCCAAATATTATACTATATCATGTGAGTTTTCCGTGCGGATCCCGATATTGATGCTCTAACACGTGAGTTGTCCGTGCAAAATGTGAGTTGTCTGTGCGGATTATAGTGTTTGGGCTGAATGAGCCCCTCCGGAGTCTGCACACACCCCCAGTAAGCGCAGGTACCTATTGAGTGTTGTGTGCTGAGTGAATGAAATGGCTGAGTGACTGTGGTCCTGAGAGGATGCATATGATTTCACTATTATTGCACTACAATTGTCATATATTACTGTGTTGGAAATTTCTGAAAGATATTATTTCTTTTTTAGTCGAACTTGGTATGAAATTACTGTTGAGTGTTAAATGTTGAACATGAAAGCATGCCCTAATTCTTATGTTGGAAATTACTGTAATTGGACTCAGCTATGAAGCTTGTCACTATCTTCAACTCTTTATTTAGTATTTTTACTTGCTGAGTTGGTTGTATTCATACTACACCCTGCACCTCGTGTGCAGATCCAGGTATCTCCGGACACGGCGGTTGCTAGTTTGTTTTTGGAGCTTTATCCGAGGAGACTATCGAGGTAGATACTTGGCATCTGCAGACCTTCACTCTCTTCCTTTCAGTTGTTGTACTATTTTACATTTTTCATACGGTGTTTTTTTTATCAGTCAGACATTGTTATCATTTAGATGCTCATGTACTTAGTGACACCGGGTTTTGGGAGTGTTTTATCTATAGTTGTGAGATTTCTTCCGTTGAATTTAAATATTATGTTTTTCAAATTTAGAAGATATTGGGGGTTTATTGAGATTGTTGGTTTGCCTAGTATTGAGATAGACGCCATCACGACATGTGAGATTTTGGGTCGTGAGAGAAAGCCTGCTTGAGTTTCAAGCAACGACTTGGGGAGATGTCCACAATCGGTACGAGTCAAAGATAATAATCAAAGATGAACAAGTTGTCTTTCCATCGTCGACCAAAGGACGGGAGAAGAATAGAGAAAAATCAAAGGATGATTATGAAACAGACAGACGGACTTCGAGGGGATGGTTTTTGCCTTACGAACGGGCCGAAGACTATGGCAGAGCCCCCCGGACAGCAGACAAGTTCACCATTGACATAAGTACTGATCGTGGTCATAACAATAAATCACTACAGGATAAAGAAACATCAAGGTATCGGGATCCTTCTTACCCCAAGTTATCGGATTATATTGTTAACGTTAGTGTTGTGGAATTGGTGTCAGCCATGAGAAAAATCAAAGAGGCATGGTTTCCGAGGCCAATGAGATCTGATTCTAGTCAGAGGGATCCTAACTTATGGTGTGAATACCATGGGATGAATGTCCACCGGACAGGGGACTGCCAACACATCCGGGAGGAAGTGGCAACACTATTGAAGAATGGTCACCTCAGAGAATTCTTAAGTGACCGAGCTAAGAAAAACTATGGTCGTAATAGAGACAACGCGGAACCCTCGAAAGAACGAGAAAACCCCCCATGCCAAATGATAAATATGATCTTCGAAGGGAATGAGATTAATAGGGTCACCTTTTCGGCAACAAAGAAGAAGAAAGTATCAATAACTAATAGCAAAAGGCTCCGGGAAGATGATATCACTTTGACGGAGGAGGATGCAGACAGATTGTTGTTTTCGCACAACGATGCACTGATAATTTCTCTAAATATGTTAGATATTAAAATTAAACGTGTTCTAGTAGATCCAGGAAGTTCGGCTAATATCATACAATGGAGAGTATTAGAGCAAGCTAAACTCATTGGAAGCATTATTCCGTCCACAAAGCTCATCGCTGGTTTCAACCTCGCGAGAGTAACGACCTGGGGGAGATTGTTCTGCTCACAAACGCTGAAGGACTAATGAAAACAACTATCTTCGAAGTAGTAGATGGAGACATAGGATACAATATCATCCTGGGAAGGCCATGGCTATACGAGATAAAAGTTGTACCCTCAACATATCACCAATTGCTGAAGATTCCAATGCCCGAAGGAATCAAGCAGATAAGGGGTGATCAACCAGCAACAAGGGAGATGAATGCAATTTCGGTTTCCATTAGCAAAGGAAAGGAACACACGGCATAGCAATTATAGGAATTGACACCTACTCTCGAGCTAGACGAAGTTAGCTCGGTAATAGAGAGTCGTCAGAACATTATCAGGTGCTGAGATATTTCCAAGTTCCAGAAGAGACGGATGCAACGAAGTCCACGGCGGGAGAACTGGAGCGAGTTGCATTGTTCGAAGAAATCCTAGAAAGGAAATTCCATTTGGGGATGGGACTGCACCTGGAGCTCAGGTCTGGTTTCATTGAGTTTCTTAAATTTAATGTCGATTATTTTTCATGGTCACATAGGGATATGACAGGTATCTCGATGGAGGTAGTAGTGCACAAGTTAAGCTTGGATCCCAACATACCTCCGGTAAGACAAAAGAAGCGCCCTATTTCCGAAGCAAGGAATAAATTCGTCAAAGAAGAGGTAACCCGCTTGCTTAATATCGGTTCGATCCGAAAGGGTAAAATATCCGGACTAGCTGGCTAAAGTAGTGGTAGTTCCTAAGAAAAACAATAAATTTCGTATGTGTGTAGATTATAAAGATCTTAATAAGGTGTGTCCGAAAGATTCATTCATACTGCCAAATATCGATAAAATGATTGATGCCATGACCGAGCTAGAGTTAATTCGTTTCCTCGATGCTTATTCCGGGTATAATCAAATCAAGATGAACTCAGAAGATCAAGAAAAGACTTCATTTATAACAAATTTCGATACATATTATTATAATGTGATGTCCTTCGGGTTGAAGAACGTTGGAGCCACTTATCAACCGCTCATGAACAAGATGCTTGAAAATCAAATAAGAAAAACTATGGAAATTTATATTGACGATATGCTCGTTAAGTCTTCAAAAAGAGGTGACCACCTTAAACATCTGCAAGAAACATTCGACATCCTGAGGAAGCATAACATGAAACTTAATCCCGAGAAATGCATGTTCGGGGTTAGTTCTAGTAAGTTTCTGGGTTTTCTGGTCTCACAAAGGGGAATTGAGGTAAACTCGGATCAACTATCCAGCCTAAAAGAGGTCCAAAGGTTCACGAGAAGGTTGGCAGTTTTAAGCAGGTTTATTGCCCGGTCGTCAGAAAAATGTTTTCATTTCTTCGCATTACTCAAAAAGAAAAATGATTTCGAATGGACACCAGAGTGCCAGCAAGCCTTGAGGGATTTGAAAATGTACTTGTCAAGCCCTCCATTGTTCTCAAAACCAAAAGAAGATGAAACATTGCTAGTCTACCTCACGGTCTCAGAAGTTGTGGTAAGTGCGGTTTTAGTCCGTGAGGACGAAGGTACGCAATCTCCCATTTATTATGTTAGCAAAAATTTAACGGGAGAAGAAACTCGCTACCCACATTTGGAAAAACTGGCCCTAGCTCTCGTAGTTCCTACTCGAAAGTTGAGGCCATAATTCTAATAATACCTGATAGCCGTGGTGAATACATTTTCTTTGCAGAACATCCTCCATATACCCGAGCTCTCGGGCAGATTGGACAAATGGGTCGTTGAAATGAGTGAGTTCGACATAGAATACAAACCAAGGACTGCAATTAAGTCATAGGTCTTGGATGTCTTCGTGGCCGATTTCAGTCCGAGTCTACTGCCTCTAGCAACCAAGGAGGCAACAACGGTGTCAAAATCGACATCCGGAGTTTGGACCTTATTTACGGACGGAGCTTCCAACGTAAAACGGTCCGGACAGTCTCGTCCCGTTTTCTCGCGAAAGTGGGTTTCGAAGTGTGACAACTCTTTTAAAGGAAGGTATTAAAAGAGAAGAGTCAAAACCTCGATTTTAAGGTGCGTTAGGGCACCTATTTGAGAATAACTCTATTTTAACTAGTCTGTGTCACCAAAGATCGGGAAAGGGCTTAAGTTACTTTGAAGAGAAGGTGTAAGGCACTCTTCGAGGTCCCCAACTATGGGTCCCGGCCGAACTTTAAACTATGTGGATTATGAAATTGGACTAGGTGATCAAATAAACAAAAGGAAATATATAAGTCAAAGATTCTTATCATAACACATGAGAATCAGTACAAATCTTTAATGATTTCAAGGATACAACTACACTGGTCTATGTTAAATGACTAAGTGTAAATAACAAGTATATAAAGAAAGGGGGTCCTAAGTTTTTTAGCCTAAAGGATCACCCCGTGCAATATAAATAATACTTCACAACTCCCTTAAGGTATGGGGTTTCTCATATTATTCATCGGGAACAGACTATCATCTCCTGCTACCCAGTTACTATGTTGAAGTTGTTACTTAAAGGCGCTCTAATTTAATTCTAAACCATATCCTATGCGTGCACTACCCGTCCCATACACGTGGTCTAGGAGGCTTTGGACCTCTATTTGGGTGGTTCTAGACTTTACCTAGGTTGCTCAAAATGATAAAACTAATCACACATTCAAAACAAGTAGGACTGCACATAATAGCAAAGAGTGGCTCATGTTAGCCTCCATATGTAACAACAAAGCACGCAAACAAGCTCCAGGCTTATCACGCCCCAAACCTGGGGAGGCGTGGCTGGAACCCGATGCCGTGCTGGCCCGAGCGAACCACTCTATAACTCATGATCGTTCGACCAAAACTAGAACATACATAGGTCGAGTTAGCTGAACTCATTCCTTTTATAACTATCATGGGCCCACATGGCCACAAATCATAATGTACAATTATAAGTGGGAAAACACTGTATCAATGAACCATCTTTCTTAAAACATGAATACATATGGGTCGTCAAGGCCTCTGGCATACTGTACAAAATAAAACTATGTCTACAAATCCTCTAAGATTATTTGACATCAAATGGGACAGGGTACCGGCCTACCCATAAGTTTGTAACAAAACTCTGACATGATGACTTATAGACTCGGCTGCACTCCGAATGAGGTGGATTCTTACTAATCCGTCGATGAATGCTGACCTCGTCTACTATGAGGGCTTGTTAAACTGATTATCTATACTTGCAGGCATGAATGCAGCGTCCCCAACAAAAGGACGTCATTACGAATAATGTACCGAGTATGTATGGCAGAACTGGAACATATTCATAAGTCAACATTAATTAAAGACATATAAGAATCAACCTGAATCTCTAAAGTGCCACTGTATATGCATACTTAGTATACTTATATATATATAATGCTTCTCTTTGAGACTATTATCTGTCTCGTATAATGCATAACTGCCCAACTGATCAGTGGTAACTGCCCGACCGGCCGTAGCACGGTGGTAAATGCATGACTTCCCGACCAACCATAACTCGGTGGTAAATGTGTAACTGCCCAACCAGCCTTAGCTCGGTGATAAATGCATGACTGCCCGACCGGTCGTAGCTCGGTAGTAAATGTGTAACTGCCCAACCGGCTGTAGCTCGGTGGTAAATGTGTAACTGCCCAACCGGCCGTAGCTCGGTAGTAAATGCATGACTGCCCTACCGGCCGTAGCTCGGTGGTAAATGTGTAACTGCCCAATCGGTCGTAGGTCGATGGTAAATGCATGACTTCACGACCGGCCGTAGCACGGTGGTAAATGAAAATGCATGTAATACCATTATGAACATTAACATCTTTATCATATACCTCAATAGGGACTTAGGAACGTACTTAGACATACTTGAATATAACTTTACAGGAATAAATAATAGACATCCTTAACTGTTAGGAGTAGGACCACTTATGAAATAGCATTACGTTTCCGTATCGTTACTTGGATCATGCCAAAAGAAAGGAGGGATAGCCTTAACATACCTAAGCCGGTTCTCTTGACAATCCCTCTAACATACGACAATCGCGACAAAACATGTAACGGTGGATCAGAGTAGGAAAAATTTCATAGGATATTCTTGAGAAATATTGTACCATGCTCACTTAGAATTGCATCTGGACCAAGCCAGATTCATGCTCTTTTTTCCTTTCTGTGTTTGTACACTAAACATAGTGTACTTTTAGAGATACTATTCACATAGAAGCTAAATGTCTCACAAAAGATGAAAGTATATCATTTGTTACTTTAGCTCATACAATGTTTTAAAAATTTTAGGTTGTGGGCCCCACTTCTTTATAATGACTAAGCCTCAAAACTTTTTAGATGTGCCACCTTACTTTGTGAGTAAAGAGTCACCCTTTTGATCAAATCTTGCTGCCACGTTGTTTCATAAAACCTTATCCAAATATTTGAATCAATTATCCACCAAACTCTTGATTAACTAGTCAATCTCCCATTAACCAATAATTAATCAATTACCCACATAATTAAAAATTATCTCAAATTACTTGAAATACTACTCACCTTTAACACACTTTATATATTCTACTATCATGGTCATGTGGTACCTTGTATGGTACTAGTCCATAAATATGGGATCTTACAATAACATAGTCATAAATTCTCTATAATCTCATGAATTTTCTTAATCCCTTCAAGCTCATATGGATTACTACGACTCATCCTAATATTAAAGTACGGGATGTAACAAGGCTACTCAGTAGAAATTTCAAGATTAAGACGTATTTGAGTCGTTAAGTCCTATAGGCATGATTTCTATATGATTTTGATTTTTGGTATTATGCAGGCAGTACTGCAATTTTTAGACTAATGCTTAGGCAGATTACAAGCATTGTAAATCCTATAGGCATAATTTCTAATTGCTTGTGCAATGAAACGATCCTAGAATTATGAATTACCAATGCTGATTTTACAGGCGTATGTTTCGAGAAGGTGGCAGTATCCTATAGGCAGGATTTCTAACCATTGACAATCAGACTTGATTTTATAACACTTTACTCTTATAGGCATGTCATCTAGGCAAGACAGTGTAATGAAAACAACAGGAGTAGTTGATTAAAAGATTGGTGTCCTATAGTCATGATGTCTAGATGGGTAGTACACTAAAAGTAATAGAAGCAATCGACCAATTGATTATTTGAAGTCCTATATGCATAGTATCTAGATTGACAAAAAGCATAAGTTATACATCTTATAGGCATACTGCCTAAATGCACACTAGTAACATAGAATTGAATATGGTAAATACTTGAACTAACGTGTTTGAATAGTGTGCAAGTGAGAAGTGCGTGATTCCTATAGCCATGATTTCTACTGATATGCAGAAATAAAGAAAGTTTAAACAAAGTAGCACATAAAGCATGTAAACCCTATATACATGTTTTCTATCCTTTCATGCGAATATTAGAATACCCCAGCCCCTTTCATTAATCTCCCCATTATTCGTTATTACAAATTATTACAGGCCCAAATGACATAGTATAAACCTAAATATGACTAGTTATAAAATGATACAACTACTAGCCAAATAGAACAAACACAGGCCCAATGCAGAACTACCCAGGGATGTCCCCAGGCCTTCAATGGTTTTAATCTTCTTACAACAACAAACCCATACACCGCTTACCATAGCAACCTGAGCTCCATACTCAACCCAACATGTATGGAACAATAATAGGCCTAACGAATAACCTTACTTACTCAAGCCTTCCATACATGTGAAAAAATGTTCATAGAATTAAATAAATAACTCAAACTCTTAGTTCTTAGAGTTGTGGCTAACAACAGCTCTAGCCAAGACATATAAACATGATCAGGCTAGATTGGGAAGCACACAAGGCAAGTTTATGCTCGCAGTTCTAGCGACAAAGTTTAAGAGTGACCTAATTGACTACATAGGATAATAAATCATTCCAAAGAGTTTCAATAACGATGCATGATTTAGAGTCAACCTAGGAAAACTTAGATGAAGGTCTAACATATTCAAGCAGGAGGCAAACAAAGAACATTCAACGCATGAAAATGTTCATCATGAAAGCCGCAAGGAACAATGTAACAGAACCAGCTCATGTTCAAGCAATTGCTTAATGGAACATGGAAAAAACCCTAGCATGCTAAACATTAATCTTACTATAAGAGACATGTCTATTCTCAGAAGAAAGATATGCAAGTATTGAACCTAATACTAGTTGGCCATATATGAGAGGAGAGATTAGTTATGAGGTTTCCTAAGGTCTCAAGCAGTGTTGAAGAGCAGAACTCAGCAGGTTGGGTAGGAATGACTTAATAAGGTCTGGCACATATATATTGATTATTACAAAGATATAAGACAGAGCAGGGAACATGCATTAGTTTACAAGTAGTAGGGAAAGCAGGTTTAGGCTAGTAACATGATCATGAGTTAACTCTAGTGAAACATTAAGTTATATATGAATGACTCAATAAGAATTAGAACATGGCTCGTCTCATCACAAGAGTACAAAATAATGTAAGAAGCTAAACTCAGAATAAAAAACAATAATAGGCATTCAACATACACATTAGACCAAACAGACTTAAGAAAACAGAATCAACACAACAAATGGGCAAATTCGATTACTAGAAAGCATAGAGCCTCAAGAAGAGCTTCAGAGTATACAATAGCATGTTGATTCACAAAATTAGAGACATAGATATGTAGAACAGGAACTCAAACAAAAGGGAACAGAATTACAAAGACCATAGGTACTTACCAGTTACAGATTAAGGAACAAGTAAATACGAAGAATAATTTCAGCAATACTCTAATATCAAATAGCAAAATGAACAGTAGAACCCAGGAATCTCAGTGTGTCAGAGTTCTCAAGGGTTTCGAATGAACCCCGGGTAGTGCTCATACTGATAAAGATTCGATAATTAAACTCTGGTGGCCTTGGCTTTCAGCCGGCCAAGTAATTGAGCCTTAGAGTAGTATAAGATGAATAAGAATAAGAGTGTAGTAGTAATTTTTTCAGTGATTCAAAGTCTGTCCCTAGGGGAAATTGGGGAAGGGGTTTATATAGTATTGAATCAGGCAAGTAAACATGGAAAGAAATCAAGTAAACATGAAAAGAAAAGAGTAAAATATCACATGCAATCAGTAAAGTAACCGGAAAGGAAAGAAATCAAACTCCAAACCCTAGTTAGGGTTTAATACTCTAAAATCGGCCAACTGATATGAAGAATCAAGCCTTTCTTCGTGTATATGGATGAAATATTATCCAAATCTCCAAGATTGAGGTTGATTCCAGTCCAATATAGAGATGGTATTTGCCAAAATTGGACAAATACCTAAGTAATACCATAAACGTGTGACCAGTAATGGAGAAACATATATATGGTAAGAAAATATTGGTGGAATCCCATTATCAACGGGATTAGGTGAGGGAATTAAGGGAGAGGCGGTTAGGGTTCTTCAGAAGAGAGAAGAGTAGTAGAGAGGGTTCAAAGGCGGTTGTCCCTGAAGAATGGGGCTAGGGTTTGGGGTGGATGTAATTAAAAAGGGTGGGGTTATCGTGGACCGTTGATCTTGAGAGATCAACAGTTTGGATTAAAGAATAGGCGGGGCGGGTCGTTTGAAGTGGGTTGTGACCGGATTAATCATAGGGTTCATTTGGATTGGTCTTTGGGGTTATTAGGCTAGCTTGGCGTGTGGGCTGATAGATTGAGTCCAAAATTGGCTCCAAATTGGGCTACAAATTAAATACATGAAAAATTATTTATAAGAGGTAATTAACAAATAATAAAAAAAATTATTTATGTAGTAAGATGATTTAAAATAATATTTTAACATTATAAAAATATAAAAATGTTATTTTGCACAAATAATATAATACTAGTTAAATCATGCGCATCATATAGGCTATTACTGCAAAATTATGTAAAATAACTTTAAAATGCAAATATATTTATATAAAATAAAGTAAAATATTATGAAACATATATGTGGAGGCAAATAATAAATTTGGATGATTATGTCATCACAAAATAATTTAAAGGGATAATTAATACATATTCAAGTAATTAAAATGCAAGAAAATCCATTTTAAAGTTTTTAAATTATGGAAAATAATGGAAAATTCTTATATGAACACTGTAAATTAGGTAATAATGCAAACTAAAGTATATGTGACATTTATAAAAATACGAGGGCAAAATTGGATATCAACACAGACTTGGAATAGTCTTAATCACACCTTCGGGAGAAACTTTGAGGCAAGCCATCATAACGATCCCTTTAACTAACAATGAAGCAGAGTATGAAGTTTTAATTGTAGAACTTAAATTGGCTCAGGGACTTGACTCTGAGGTCATCCAAATCAAATGTGACTAACAGCTGGTGGTAAATTAGGTCTATGGGATCTTTGATACTAAAGAAGAATGCATGCAACAATATGTGATAAAGGTTCACGCTTTGTTGGCGCGATTATGGGAGTGGTCAATTACTCATATCCCAAGGGAGGATAACGCAGAAGCAGATGCGTTGGCATACTTAGGATCATCAACGGATATGAAGGGAATAGAGTCTGAGACGGTAGTACAACTGACGAACTCAGCCCTGGATACAGATGGTTACTACAAGGTAAATTCGACTAGTTTGGTCTGGAACTGGAGAAATGAAATAATTGACTATATCGAGCACGGGAAGTTGCCCGAAGACCCTAAAGTATCACGGGCATTACGCGCCAAAGCTGCACGATACAATTTCAAGAGTGGCCAATTATATAGAAAAGCTTTCCAAGGCCCGCTGGCCCGATGCTTAGGAGCATCTGAAGCTAACTATGTCATGAGAGAGGTCCATGAAGGGATATGCAGCAACCACGCAGGCACAGATTCCTTGGTGCTGAAGTTGGTACTAGTAGGATATTACTAGCCGCGCATGGAACAAGTCACTAAAGACATCGTACAAAAATGTGATAAGTGCTAGTGTTACGCACCCCTAATGCATCAACCGGCAGAACCCTTACATTCGGTTCTGTCTCTATGGCCATTCATGAAATGGGGGACGGACATCATCGGACCCCTGCCACCGGCTCTCGGAAAGGTAAGATTTTTTTTAATTCTAACTAACTATTTTTCTAAATGGGTAGAAGCAGGTCCTTATCAGAAGATTGGAGAACGCAAAGTGGTCAATTTCCTATGGGAAAATATAATTTGCAGGTTCGGAATACCAAAAGAAATAGCATGCGAAAATGGGCCACAGTTTATCGGTACAAAATTTACAAAGTTCCTCGAAGTTTTGAAGATAAAAAGGATCACATCTTCACCTTATCATCCGAGCGCAAATGGTCAAGTGGAATCAACGAACAAAGTTATTATTCAAAACCTCAAGAAAAGGTTGGAAGTGGCAAAAGGCAAATGGCCAGAAGTATTGCCCGGAGTTCTATGGGCCTACAGAACAACGTCCAAGTTGAGTGCACGAGAAACTCCTTTTTCTTTGTGTACGGTGCAGAATCTCTAATCTCGATGGAAGTAGGAGAACCTACTTTGAGATATTTCCAGGCAAATGAAGAATCGAATAACGAAGCAATGTTCATCAACTTAGAGGTGCTTGAAGGACGCAGAGACTTGGTGCGTGTAAGAATGGCAGCTCAAAGGCAGAGAATAGAGCGGTATTATAATCAAAGAGCAAACCTCCGTTATTTCAAAGTAGGATATTTGGTTCTAAGGAATGTAACTCAAAATACCCGGGAGCTCAGTGCGGGGAAGATGGGTCCAACGTGGGAAGGTCCCTACCGGATTTCAGCTATCACTAGGAAGGTCCCTACCGTATTTCAGAAAGTATGTGTTGTACTCTTTTTCCCTTCGTTCAGTTTTTGTCCCAATTGGGTTTTTTTGGCAAGGTTTTTAACGAGGTAGTGATAGAAAGCATACTATGAAGACAACAACAATAAGACCTTTGGTAGCAAGGCAAACAAGCAAGCATCCACTCGGGGACGGTTAGATAATCTTTGGCTTGATAGCAAATTCCCATTGGGAAATTAAGTTTGCTATCGAGCAAAGGTTACCCGACAGTTAACGAGCACAAACCACTAGAGGATTGTTATATAGTCTTTTGCTCGATAGCATGGATTCCTAAGGGGAATATGGTGTGTTGCTGAGTTAAGGATTATCTGGAAATTCATTGGTGGAATCTTTGAAGGCACAAGACTTCCAGTGTTCCAATTAGCATTCTTCGCATTCGAATACTAGGGGGAATGATATAAGGATACGTCAACATTGACTGCCACGTCAACCGAGAAACGAAAATCCGAAAACATAAATGCATCATCGGGACCGAGGACGGCGCAGCCAGTCCTATAGAAACAAGTTGTACAAGACAAACACAAGTAATGACAGTTTCATTTTAGCATAGTAAATGCTTGTGTACTTTTGAAAATAGAAGGAATTATATGAAATGAGATCCTTTTGTTTTTATCTTGTTTCTTATCTTAACGATGAACTAACTTTCTCATTTGAATGTTAAACAAGTACTTCAAATATTAGTGCCGTAATGAACATGAGACGTCCTCTTCAAGAGCACTGTAAACATAAGAGGGCCCTCTCTTATGAAAACCCTCATAGTAAAGGGTTGGTTTTGGAAGCATTTATGCCCGGAATCAAAATGCCTTCGGGGAAAGAATGCACCTGAAGACGTACACAAAAGGACGCGAAAAGTAAACTTGCACAAATACTTATAGAAATACTCACGTAAAAGGGGATAATGCTTGGAACCAAAGTGCTTCGAGGAAAATGCATCCGAGACTACACATAATAAAGTGCGAATAGAAAAACGTGCGTAGAATTCTTAAGCAAATGCAAAAGTTAAAGACTTGCATTGATATTCAAACGAAAGTAAGACTCAAAAAATACTTGACAAAAAATATGTATTTATTTACAATAACGTGCCAAAACGGCAAGAGTACAAGAATGGGAAAAAGAAAGGAAAAGCTAAACTGCAGTATCTCCGGGACCAGGAGGAAGAGAAGTATTCGCGCCCCTAGGAGAAGTAGGTGGATCCACCGATGGCTCGACATTTTCCCAATTTGGTCTTCAGCATCGTCGCCTTCCGATTCCTCCTCAGTTCCTAAAAACACGAAACCAGAACAAAAAGAACCAGGAGCATCAGATTGCGCAGGGAGTCCAATTTTAGCAGCCAACTTGAGCTCTCGGGCCTTAGCAATTTCGGTATCAATGTCAATGATACATGCTTTGGCCTCTTCCAAAGTTTTTCTTCTCATGCTATACATGGCATAAATCTTTTCAATGATGAGGGAAGTCGATCGGCCGCTTAAGTTCTTATTTGAGTTGTGTTACCTTGGCAAAAGGCTTTCCCGGGAAGACCTAACAGACCTGAGGCTAACATCAAGGTCGCGGATAGGTGAACTAAAGAGCCTATTATGCTCGATAGTTTTCTTGTGCTTCTCTTCCAACTGGGCAAGTTTTGCCCTAGTAGCAGCAAACTCTTTGATTTTGGAGTTCAAGGCTGCCTATAAGTCAGTCACTTTTTCAGCAGTAGCAGCCTCACGCTCGGTTGTAACAAGAACGACATCCTGGACTTCAGCCCATTTAGCCTTAGCTTCATTAAATCTATCCCTTAGCGGGCCAATTTCTTGGCTAAGGGTTACCACCTCTTGCTCGCTTTGCTACAAATGAGCCTCCTAAAAAACAACCTCAGTAGCATTGGTTTCCAGCTCCAAGAGGTGTAGAACGGTTTGATCCCGTTCCATCTAAAGTTGATACCGCTCAAAAGTAAGTTCCTCCTTCTCACGAATCAACCTCTAAAGGCCCTCTGAAGCAAGAAAGGTGTCCTACAAAACAAGAGAAGTAAAACTTAGAATACATTCATACAAAAGTAGAAGAAATAACAAAGGAAGAAAGGAAAGCGCCGTTGCGGAATTGTGCATGGCATTGTTCAATAAACACTCCCCTGAGAGTTCTTGAATATTTTCTCTATCTTTATCTGAAGCCAAAGGCTTCTGATAGTTAGCAAGCTCTACCGTCCGGGAAAGCAGGTTTCACCCGGTAGAGACCGAGAGAGTAATATTCCTCCTTCTCTGTGGATCTTCAGAAGGGGTAGCATAATTGTACCCCAAATTCCCATGAACTAGGAACTGGGGAGGTGGAACATATCCTTTGTGATCAAATGTGGCCAGTGAAGATGATGTAGCAGTTGCTGGTGGGAGAGTGGATGAATATGGAAATGATGTAGCAGTTGCTGGTGTTGGTGAAAATGGGGATAAAGCTAATAGAGTTGAAGGGTGTGAAGCAGACTGCATTAAATGCAGTGCTGACAGTTGGATGCTCACCAACCAAAGATGGCATGGACTCGGTACTCAGGCCCGAAGTACCAGGCATAACAATTGGGACCCGATAACGGGAGTTGGCATTCTCTACCAATTCAAACTCCCCTTAGAGCGTCGAGACGTCATCCTCTATTGTTGTAACTAACTCAACAAAATGAGTATTCTGTTGTATTGCTGATGAACGTCGTCCTCTATGTAAAGAAGCCCCATCATAATTGTCTTCTCTATTATCGTCAACCACCACGGTGTCTATGATTGGCCCGGGAGGAGGGCTAGTGATCAAAACTTTTGGAGACCACTCAGGGGCAACAATCTTTGCCCTCTTATTCCTTTCCCTGACCACATAAGAAGGCCTTCTTTTTGGTTGTTTGTTCTCAGGCCGGCTACCCCGTGGTGAAACATTTGCGCCCGAAGTAGGCCGGGAGATACCTGCTCGAGTAAGTGCATCCTAAAGCAGCCTCGCTGCATCAACGGGATCAGCCAAGACGCCCTCCCCGGGGACAGCAACAGAGCTCGCGGGTAGACCTAGTTTCATGAACAAGTCAAAAGGGTTCAACCAAGTGCTTCACATAAAGTAATAGAAACAAGGTAAGTTTAAATTACCATGAATTTTGGCCTTCCACCCATATTCAAGGGCCAGTACTTTCCACAAACGAGTTTCGAGTGTTGTAACATCCAAGATCTCTTGAACCCACCGGTCCAAGTCTTCCACCACCGGTGGGACTGATAAGTAGGGAATTTGACTACTTATTTGCACTCTTTTACTTTAGTTTTAGCTCAAAAATGCTTAAAGGTATTCCCGAAAACTGATGAAATGTGCTTTCATGCAGGAGCATTGGAAAATGAGCCAAAGAGATGAAAATCAACTCAAGAAGGAGTATTTTTGGGCAAGGACAAAGTCAAGAAAAAAGGGTAAAGTGCGGACCGCAGAATCTTGTCTGCGGCTGCAGATCATGAAGGAAAACCTGTCAGAGCTCCTTTGCAAAGTGCGAACCGCACAATACTTGTGCGGCCGCAGAAGATGAAGATCAGAGAGTTGGAGTTTTGAGTCCATGAAGAAGTGCGGACCGCACTATTATTATCCAACCGCAGAATTCAAGAGTGAGGCTGCACTCAGAAATGTGCGGTCCACATAAGTCCCTCATGTCAAGCTCAAATTCAAGAGTGCGGCAGCACTCAGAAATGTGCGGTCCGCAGAATCTGAAGATGTGTGGTCGAAACCCAGAATTGTGTGGCCGCAGAAGTCCATCCTGTCAATCCTAGTTTCAATGTGTGGACCACACACAGAATTGTGTGGCCGCAGAACCTCCGCAAGGTCAATTATGTCCGATAATTTCACCTATGTATAAATAGTCTTTTTTGTCAAAATTAGGTCAAGTTTTTAACTCCAGAAAATAGATAGCCATTTTTCCTTTACTGCTTTGGGAAACCTTGTATTAGTTTATCATTTTAACATTGTATTTTCATCCCTTTATCATCTATTATGAGTTTAATCTTATTTTCTTCCCTAGTTTCTTCATTTTTTGCCTATGAGTAGCTAAATCTCTAGTTGGGGTTGTGACCCAACTCTAATGTGGGTACCTAATGGGTGTTTGATTTAGGGCTTGTTTAAGGTTGGGCGTATGATATTTAACCTAGTTCTTGCTTGAATTTTGGAATTAATAGTTGTAAACATTGATTCATGCCTAATTGACTTAGTCTCTACTTGAGAAAGAGAGACTAAGTCTAAGAAAACTTGACTGACAAGAAATTGGGATGAACTCAAGAAATTGATAGCCCCAATTAAAGGGTTGAATCTAGATATAGTTAGACTCGACTTGAGCATATATCAACAGTTTTGTGAATTACCCATTTGGACTTGAGAAAGCCAAAATGGGCAAAACCACTCTAACTACCGAGAGGTATCGAGTGGGTATTTGCACGTTGATTGCTATATTACACCCCGAACAATAAATCATGCCCTAAAGCCCACAACCCGTTAGGCACGTCATACACCTAGTGTAAGTATATACCTAATCTAATATATTCTCTCTGAGGAATCGACCCCGACTCAAAGTTGGGTAATTATAATTGCATCGACCACTTCACAATCCCAATCAGTGGTGTGAATTTGGGCGACATAAATGTTTTACGTCGTTGCTGGGGAGCTAAAAACGGATTTAGCTATATATTTGGTTTTATGTATGATTTGTCTTCTTTTCCTTCCGGGTTACTAACCTTTTTGTGAATAGATTGTAGGAACAAAAGTGTTTCTCAACAATGATCCTCTTGGAAACATGCCTTTGGGGGATGTGGACGTGGAAAATAACCCAGTTGAAGAGGTTCCTTTTGAACCTCAAGCAAATAGACGAGGCTGACCGCCTCAAGACAACATTCATGTTCCACCCCAAATCCACAAAGAGCGGCTCCACACGGGGTGTTGCCGAATGAAGGGTATGCAAGTGCCATAGTCCCGCCCCGTATTAGGGCGGGCAACTTTCGAATCACAAATGTTATGCTCACATTGCTAGAGCAACAGGGATTCTTCACCGGGGCTCCGAATCAAAATGCGTACAAACACTTGAAACGATTTGTGGACACTTGCTGGGGGAGTAAACAGTCCAACGTCTCCGAGGATGCTCTAAGGTTGAGGCTATTTCCCTTCTATCTATGGAGGAAAGCCTTGGATTGGTTAGAAAGATTGCCAAACCATTATATCCATACATGGGGTGAATTGGTGGAAAATTTCATTGCCAAGTTCTTTTCTCTCGGGCATGTGGCTACTCTTTGAGGCGAGATTCTAGCATTCAAAGAAGAATCCAATGAGCCTTTGCCCGAGATTTGGGAGAGGTATCGTACTATGGTGAAAGAATGCCCGAATAATGACATGACTGAGGCTATGATTCAACAAACCTTTTACGGGGGATCAATACTACCAATAAATGCATGGTCAACCAACTTGCTGATGGAAATCTCATGACATCACCATATGCCAAATCTTGTGAAATCTTATATGAAATGGCGAACACTTCACCGGCATGGCAAAGTAGAGCAAATGTTCCTCAAGGTGATCCAAATGTGATTTACCTACACAAAGAATTGCATGATCATGGGCAAGCAATTGCTGAGTTGACCACTACAATGAATCAATTGGCCAAATCTCAACTTCAACAGGTTCAAGGTCCTAAGCAAGTAAATGCAATGGAAGGTGTCAATATGATGGTGAACAAGCGAAGGAAAAAACGTCAACAGGTGCTAAAGCGTGTGGAGCAATTTGTACAAGATGATAGTGGGTTTGACCAAGACGAATCATACAATGAGCATGGGGAAGAAGTGCAATATGTGAATAACTACCAAGGGAAAAGAAAAAACTCTCAAGGCCCGAATCAACAACAATAGCGATCTCAAGGAAATCAAGAAAATTGGAACAATCAAAACCACCAAGGCAATTTGAGTGGTGGTAACAACAATCAAAGTAATTGGAACAATAAAAATAATCAAGGCAATTGGAATAATCAAGGCAACCAAGGCAATTGGGTTGGCAACAATCAAGGATATTGGGGAGGGAACAATCAAGGCGGTTAGAACAATAACCAAGGGAATTGGGGTTCGGGCTTTCAAAGGACCCCGATGTATCAATAACCAAGCAACCCACCTCCTTACCCATCTCATGGACCTAGCTCTTCCAATAATGAGATGGTGAGAATTGAGAACATGTTCAAACAAATGATGGAGAAAAATGGCGACTCCGATGCTCAACTAGCCTCTCACAATACTTCAATCCGTAATTTGGAGGTTCAATTAGGGCAAATCTCGCAAGCTTTAAATACTCATCCTAATGGGGCACTACCTAGTGACGCGGTGGTGAACCCGAAGGGTGGGAACAACACGGGACATGCCATGGCCGTAACCACAAGGAGTGGAAAAGGTGGGGAAGCAACAACCTCAAACCAAAGAAGAATTGTGGATGATGATGTAGTGATTCAAGAAGATGAAATTCCAAGCAATGTGGTTCAAGCCATTGAAGACATGAGAATTGATATTGATAAAAATGTGGAAGAGACTCAAGAAGAAGTGAACCCATCTAGGGAACACGTGATTGACATACCGGAACCGGTAGTGCCAAAGGCCAAGGCAACAATGCCAAGGCCTCCTCCTCCATACCCTCAAAGGCTCTCCAAGCAAAATAGTGAGAACCAATTCAAGAAGTTTATTGACATGATGAGGAACTTATCCATTAATGTGCCATTGGTTGAGGCGTTGGAACAAATGACCGGCTATGCAAAGTTCATGAAGGATTTGGTGACAAAGAAAAGATCAATGAATTGTGATACTATCAAGATGAAACATCAAGTGAGTGCTATTGTGCACTTACTGGCTCCAAAATTGGATGATCCCGACGCTTTCACAATCCCTTGCACTATTGGGAGCGCCGACTTAGCCAAAGCTCTATGTGATCTAGGGGCAAGTATCAACTTGATGCCCTACTCGTTCTTTAAAACTTTGGGAATTGGGCAACCAAGACCCACATCTATGAGGTTATAAATGGTGGATCATACTATGAAGAAACCATTGGGTATTATTGATGATGTGTTGGTTCGTGTTGATAAGTTCATCCTCCCGGCGGACTTTATGATTCTTAATTGTGAAGTGGACTACGAGGTGCCTATTATTTTGGGTAGACCTTTCCTTGCTACGGGGAAGGCTCTTGTTGATGTGGAAGTCGGTGAGCTCACCTTTCGGGTAGGCGATAAAAAGGTGGTTTTCCACGTGTGCAAATCTATGAGGCAACCGAATAGCAATGAAGTTTGTTCATTTGTGGACTTAGTGACCGAGGTGATTATTGATGATGCTAGTGCCATGGTGAATGTTGATGATACTTTGGAGGTCGTATTGCTTAATCGTGATGATGATGAGAAGGAAAGCTACGTGGAATGTGTGAACGCATTGCAAGGAATGGGGTCGTATATGTATGAACCCCGATAATTGTCCTTAGATCTTGAGAACCGAAAGACTCCTCCAACAAAGCCCTCAATCGACAAGCCTCCCACTTTGGAGTTGAAGCCATTGCCTCCATATCTCAGGTATGAACTCCTTGGACCATGTTCTACTTAACCGGTTATTCTTTCCTCTTGCTTGACTAACGTGCAGGTAGACTCTACTTTGGCGGTGCTACAAAAGAGGAAGAAAGCTATCGGATGGATATTGGCGGATATTTGGGGTATAAGCCCCGCCTTTTGCATGCACAAGATTATTTTGGAGGAGGATTCCAAACCCTTTGTTGAACATCAAAGAAGGATTTCTTCACCGACATGGTGGAGGATTTTCTTGAGGTCTTCATGGATGATTTTTCTGTGGTTGGAAATTCCTTAAAGGATTTCTTGAACAACTTGGATAAGTTCTTGGCAAGATGTGAGGAGACAAACTTGGTTTTGAATTGGGAAAAATGTCACTTTATGGTCGAGGAAGGCATTGTCCTCAGCCAAAAAATTTCAAAGCATGGTATTGAGGTCGACAAGGCCAAATTAGAGGTGATCTCTAAACTCCCACCCCCTACATCCGTGAAGGGAGTGAGGAGCTTCTTGGGTCATGCGGGGTTCTATCGCCGATTTATCAAGGAGCTTTCCAAAGTGGTGAACCCCTTGTGTAAACTTTTGAAGAAGGATGTCAAGTTCCATTTCAACGAGGATTGTATGAAGACATTCGAATTTCTCAAGTTCAAATTGACTACTACTCCTATTATCACCGCACCGGATTGGAGCTTGCCTTTTGAGCTCATGGGTGATGCAAGTGATGTGGCGGTCGGAACAATTTTAGGGCAACATAACAACAAAATCTTCCATCTGGTCTACTATGCTAGTAAGACCATGAATGATGCCCAAGTCAATTACACAGTGACCGAAAAAGAGCTCCTTGCTATTGTCTTTACTATGGAGAAGTTCCGCTCGTACTTGATGGGTACAAAGATTATTGTTCACACCAATTATGCAGCGCTTTGGTACTTAATGAGCAAAAAGAATTCAAAGGCAAGGTTAATGCGTTGGGTGCTTCTATTGCAAGAGTTTAATCTAGAGATTCAAGACCGAAAGGGTAGTGAAAACCAAGTGGCGGACCACTTGTCTCATTTGGAGGAGGAGGGGAGGCCACATGACGGCCTTGAGATAAATGATTTCTTCCCCGAAGAGCAACTTCTATCCATTTCAATGACCGGGATGCCATGGTTCGCCGACTTAGCAAATTATCTTGTGAGTGGTATTGTACCGAATGAGTTCTCTTCAAACCAAAGGAAGAAGCTCAAATGGGATTTCCTTGACTATTATTGGGATGAGTCGTATCTCTTTCGGATTTGTACCGATGGTGTGTTTCGAAGATGTGTACCGGAGGAAGAACAATTGGAAATTATTGAGGCTTGCCACTCTTCACCATATTGTGGTCACCATGGTGGAGCTAGAATGGCAACAAAAGTGTTAAGTTGTGGATTCTATTGGCCTACTCTTTATAAGGATGCTAGCGATCTCGTCAAGTGTTGTGATGAATGTCAAAGGGCCGGTGGGATCTCTAAGAAATATGAGATGCCCCTCACCACCATCTTGGAGATTGACATTTTTGATGTGTGGGGCATTGGTTTCACGGGTCCGTTCGTGAGCTCTTGTGGGAACACTTACATTTTGGTAGCTGTGGATTATGTGTCAAAATGGGTTGAAGTCGTGGCTTTACCCAACAATGAAGCTCGAAGTGTGGTGGAATTTTTGAAAAAGAATATCTTCACAGGATTCAGTACTCCAAGGGCCATTATTAGTGATGGGGGATCATACTTTTGCAGCAAAGCTTTTGATACCTTACTCACCAAGTATGGTGTCACTCACAACGACCCCCTATCATCCTCAAGCAAGCGGGCAAGTGGAAGCTTCCAATCGGGAGATCAAGAGTATTTTGTCAAAGACAGTGAATGCTAACTGGACGAATTGGTCAAAGAAACTTGATGATGATCTTTGGTCTTATAAGACGGCTTATAAAACACCGATTGGTATGTCTCCATACTGGTTAGTGTTCGAGAAAGCTTGTCACCTTCCGGTGAAACTTTAGCACAAGGCTATGTGGGCATTAAAGAAGCTTAATCTTGAATGGGATGTCGCCGCCAACTTAAGGATAGTACGATTGAATGAGCTTCATGAATTCCAGTACCATGCTTATACAAGTTCGTCCTTATATAAGGACAAGATGAAGTACATCTAGAACAAGGAGTTCAAAGAAGGTGATCTTGTGTTATTGTTCAATTCTCGGTTACGAATGTTCCCGGAAAAGTTGAAGTCTAAGTGGAGTGGTCCATTTGCGGTTGTGCATGTGATACCCTTTGGTGCATTGGACTTGAAGAATAAAAATGATGAAGTGTTTAGAATCAATGGTCACCGAGTGAAGCATTATCTTGGAAAAGTTGATGATGGCCACGTCGTGGCGTTAATTCATTTCAAGTTATTAATGGTAATCTGCGTCGTGCCGCGACGTTAAATCAGGCACTTCTTGGGAAGCAACCCATATTTCTTTTCATTTTTCATTTTCTTCTTTTTTAGATAGGTTTTATATTGAGCTAACTGGTTTTGAATTGAATTGCAGGAATGAGTGTGCATTGCAGGTACTGTGCTCGAAAAAACTTGGCCAAGTGTTGAAAGAGTGCGGACCGCACATTTATTGTGCGGACCGAGCAATAGTGAATGCAACCGTAGAGAGGAGTCTGCGGCCGCACAATTCTCTATGCGGCCGCACAACTGGAGACCCAAAAATCCAACTCTATGAAGTTTTGAATTATAGAGAAAAGGCCATTATGCGGCCGCACACAAAATTGTGCGGACCGCATAAATTTTTGCGGCCGCACTCACTTCTGTGCGAACCGCATAACTTCAGCAAGGTTTAGGTAAAGAGTGCGGACCGCACTCAAAATTGTGCGGCCGCACTCAGCTTCAATTTTGACCGACTTTGGTCAACTTATAAATAGGACCTCATTGCACTATTCACAACTTTACACACTCTGAACGTTTTGGACCTAAGCAAGCACAGTGCACACAAAGTGTTTCACACTCCACATTCATTTCATCAGTTTAGATTCTTACATGCATCCTTCATCATTAGTATGTTCAATTCATGTTTAAATTTTCCAATTTTTCTTAATTTTTTTTTTTTGAGTAGTATAGTTATTTTTAGGCCTAAAATGTCAAATACTCTTCATGTGTGCTTAAATTCTTATGGGTAATGTCATGTGTGCTCATTGCGGACTGGGTAGATCATTCATCATGTTTAATTTGCAAATACCATGTCTAAATTGTTCAAAAATGTGAAAAACCTAAAGTCAATGCCGTTTGATTTCAAATTGTACGGCCGCGCATGAAATTGTGCACTCCTCACATTCTCAATTAGGGAAAAATTTTAAGAATGAAATCCGCAGCCGCACTCAAAGTTGTGCGGACCGCAGAAATATTGTGCAGTCCGCGAAAAAATATGTGCGACCGCACTTTGGAACATCAGAGAACTAGTAGTCTGAACCTGTTTTTGTGCGGCCACACTCAAAATTGTGCGGGCCGCACTTCAGCATGTACGACCGCACTTTGAAATTGTGAGGTCCTCACAAGGTAGTCTGCGGCCGCACTCAATATTGTGCGGTCCGCACTATCTCTTTTGTACACTGATTTCCTACAATTGTTAACATGCTTCTTTACTTTAACTGACTTATGTGCTTCGTATTGTAGAAAATGGTTCGATCACGAAGTAGAGGTGATACATCTAAAGGGAGGGGTGAACCCTCCCGAGGCCGAGGAAAGGTCACTCAACCTCTAGGAGTGCAATCAAAGGCAATAGCCAAAACACCGACCATTGGGAGAGGTAGGGCCACAGATCCCTCAGAATCAAGCTCGTATGTCCCATCTAGGGAAGCCTCCAAGGGTCACTTAGTGGAGGTACAGCCTGAGGCCCAGTCCTAACCACGATAATTCACTGGGAGATACCAACTACGCAACGAACCCTCTACCACAACAAGTTCTTCTGAGTGTTCCGATGACGGTAGCCAGGATTCAGAGCCCTCCTCTGCACACACTCCCTCTACACCAATTGTAGTAGATGATGATGATGTTCCTGATGATGGTAGGGGAGGAAACACTAGAGTGGGCGGCCTAGAGAGGTCAAAGAAGAAGGAAGCATGGGAAGATAGGTTCGTGAGTTTGACTGCCTTCACAAAGTTTAGAGAGTGGTAGCCCCAAAGATCGCTCAAACTTGAGCAACAATTCTTGCTGAAGGATTTGGATAAATACAATCCAAATGTCCTTAAGCAGTTCAGGAAGCGCAAGGGATGGATGTGTTTCACCCAGAGTTTTATGGATGCCAAAGAGCACTTGGTACGAGAGTTTTATGCCAATGTGGCACACATCAAGAAGGGTACCAAAGTGACCAAAGTGAGAAATTTGAAAGTTAGAATCGACCCAAGCACTCTGAACACTTACCTGGGACTCGAAGAGGTAGAGGCAATCCAGTACTTGGAGAAACTTGCTATGGGTGATGCAGCTCGCCCTTGGTTAGCATATATTTTGGCTGATCCAGGACCACCACCACCGTGGATCACAACATGGGTTCCTATTTCATGGGCCACCCTCAATTCTGAAGCAAAAGGGTGGCAAACATTTGTGTGCAGCCGTATTGACCCAAGCCGGAATGAGAACAATCTTCCAATCCCTCGAGCAGTTTTGGTGGCATCTATTATGGACGGATACCCAATCAATATGGGTGCCATCATGTTAGCCAACATGTCAGTGGTTGTATGAAAAGGTGAAAGCTCCTACCCATATCCCAACAGCCTCATGGAATATTTCACCGATGCAAAGGCGGAGCCGAGGAGTTTTAATACAAAAGTGCGGGCCAAGAAGCCCTTCTCATGGTACTCCTTGCAAGGTCCGGAAAACCCAAAGTTCAAGGGTAAGGAAACTACCACCATTAGTGAGTCTGATTAGCCATCGGTGGTGGTTACAAAGTCAACTGTTGAGCCTTCTACAACTGCTATGCCTTCCACAGCAGCCGATCCTTTCACCGAGACAGCTGACATGTCACCACCTTCATCTTCTAGACCATCAACATCAGTACTAGTGCCTGCCTCATCCACATATTCACTCACTGCGCTGCGAGTCTCCCAGACATTGGCGAGTCTCAACAACTAGATGCAGAAATCTACTTCAAAACTGTCTAACATATCCAGTGTTGTTGCAACACAATCTTCCACCCCTAGCAGCACCACAGGTTCCTCCGTCAGTAGAGGAAACATTGAAGAAGATCCTGGAGAACCAGAAGACCATTATGGATACACTGGTGGCACATGGGGAAGCTATTGAGAAGTTGGGTAAACGGGTGAAGAAGATGGGGAAGTCTCAGGCCTCGAAGAAATCAGTGGATAGATTGAGGAAAGAAGTGACCAAGATTGCAGCTATTGGTGATTATTTGTTTGACCTACTTATGGAGATAGATCCATCAGTACCAGCAGACCCAGCAGCACCACCAACAGAGGCACCAGCTGGCCAATCTGACGACCCAAACCTTGCTGCCCATACTGCTGAGGAGGTGCTTCAGATGTTACCAACCTCGTTACTCCCCGAGCAGAGGATGATGAGATCTAGTTAGAAGAGCCCAAGGGTGGTGATGCTTCCATGCACACTAAGACCACATAGGGAGCTTTCTTTACTCTCTACCCTTCCTTATTTTGATTTTTTTTAAGCATTGAGGACAATGCTTATTTTTGTTCAGGGAGGTGGTCTATTTTAGTTTGTTTGATTTGATGGCATTGGCCTGTAATAACTTTAATACTATTTTTCTTTTATCTTTATTTTCTATTTCATTATGTATATATTCCTCTCTCTCTTTTGATGTATATATTTTATTCCCTTCGGTTTGTATATTCATTTGTCTTACTTTCAGTAACTTATTTTATAGCTTATTTATTTTGTTTTCTTAGTAGTCTACCTTCTTATTTATGTTAATAGCTTCTTTTTGATTTGGTAGCTTCTTTTTATGTTTAAGTGAGCAATAAGCCTTTGGTTTTTTTAATGCCACAGTTCTTTCTAAAGGTGGGTTTTGTGTGAACCGGGTGGCTCTTCTCAACGATGGATGACGTGACAACCTTTTTAAGGGATTGAGTCCATTTTGATGTTTAGGTAAAAACAGTAGTATTAATGAATAAATAAGGGTCAAGCATGCTTCACTTGGTACCAACATACTTAACTACACGTGTATGGTTAGAAACAAGTTTGGAAAGAAATGGCTGTAGTTAGTGACCTTGTGACTCTTGTGTTGACTTAGGCAATCATCGAGTGGTTTAGTTGAACCATTAACAATTTTCAATCTTGAATACGGTTGTTGTGGGACCTCGACTCTATCCTCTTTAACAATCCAGCTATGTGTGAGGTGAGATATTTTGTTACAAGTCCAAGTACCCGTGCGAATGGTCTAAAACTTGCCCTGAATGTGTTTCTAGGCGAAATTCTAACTTTGCTTGGCTTGAGAAGTGATTATAGGCTCTCCTTGACCCGTTTTGAAACCTTTCATGGCCCACCCATGATGTTATCCTTAGTCAACCCTTTTGAGCCTAAAGCCTTTTTCATTCGATAACCATGTTACAAGCCTTTACCCGTTTTATAGTGACCCTCTCTTGGCACCCGAGCTTTCCTTAAAACTCATGAGAAACAAATGGCGAAAACATACGTTTGGGGGAGAGATGAGGAGTTTGAAAGTGGTATCAAGGAACAATAAGATAAAATCAATGAAGAAAAGGAAAGGCAAAGAAAAAGAAAGAAAGACCAAAAGAAAAACACAAAAAGAAAGTGAATAATTTGAAGGGTTGAAAGGATTCAAAAGAATGCAGAAGTGCAAAGCATAGAGAAATCAAAGAAGGAGAATATGAATATCATGACCAAGAAAGAGTGATGTCAAGTCTCTCTAGTTCCCCTAAGGAAAAAGAAAATGACTCAAAGAGTTGGCAAAGTATGAGCCAAAAAGAGAAAATGGAGTGCTAAAGGAAAGATGAATCCATTCGATTCCAATATTTCCCTCCTTAGTCCAAAATCCTTCATTACATGCCGAAAAAGCCCTACGTGATTTCAAGCCGAGTATGCTTACCTTAGTGGTGATCTACATGAGGGGCAAGCATATGGTACTTAGAGTCGTACTTGTGATATTCTTTTGAGAGTGATGAGCGAACCTTTCACGAATCATTATATTGAGTGCTACATTCTTGAGTAAGATGAGCTTACGGAGAGTATAGGAGGAGGAGGAGTTTGGGATCCACAGTGACCTACATGAAAGTGCGAACTTCCTTGATAAGTAAAGTCAACTCTTGATGCTCAAGTGTCATATTAGAGCTATTTGTGCTTTAACATTCAAAACATGGCCTTGTTGATTATTCATGAGTGTGTGGGTAATTGTTTGTCCTAATTGATGTGTGTTTGATGTAACTTAGGCCAGCTGAAATAGATCTTTTCTTGTGGAGGTGAGAATTACCTTATTTGCTTGAGGACAAGCAAAAGCTTCAGTATGGGGGAGTTAGTATGGGTACCTAATGGGTGTTTGATTTAGGGCTTGTTTAAGGTTGGGTGTATGATATTTAGCCTAGTTCTTGCTTGAATTTAGGAATTAATAGTTGCAAGCATTGATTCATGCCTAATTGACTTAGTCTCTACTTGAGAAAGAGAGACTAAGTCTAGAAAAACTTGGCTAACAAAAAATTGGGGTGAACTCAAGAAATTGATAGCCCCAATTAAAGGGTTGAATCTAGATATAGTAAGACCCGACTTGAGCATATATCAACGATTTTATTACCCATTTAGACTTGAGAAAGCTAAATTGGGCAAAACCACTATAACTACCGAGAGATGTATCGAGTGGGTAATCGCATGTTGATTGCTATATTATATCCCGACAAAACAAAACATGCCCTAAAGCCCACAACCCGTTAGGTAATCACCTAGGTGGAAGTCACAGCCCTAGATCGTTTATAAACTTGAAAAACAACAATACAAAAAATATCGTTCTATAGCTTTACATTTACAAACAATAGCATAAATTTTAGAATTAGAAAGTAACAACCAAGTATGTGGAAGTGCGTTTTAGGCACGTCATATACCTAGTCTAAGTATATACCTAATCCAATATAAGCTCTCTGAGGAATCAACCCCGACTCAAAGTTGGGTAATTATAATTGCATCGACCGCTTCACAATCCCAATCAGTGGTGTGAATTTGGGCGACACCCACCGAGTTGCTGAAACATGTGTTGAGATGAAGAGTCAATACGCCCACAAAGGAATATTTAGTAAAGGGAGATATTAATTGAAACATCTTACGAATGTAGTTCCAAGTGGCCGGTAAGGACGAAGCCGTTGTCGGAATGATTTTATCGATGGCAACTACAACGAACTGTTTCGTCCACCCACGGTAGTTATCATCATCCATGTTGGTTAATAGAGCATGGTGGCCACGTTTGCAGAGGTTTATCATTCCCTTACGAAAAATCTTTGGAGAGTAGAGATTCATCATATGAGCTAAGGTTAGCTCTTCTCTAGTCTCCTGGCACAAGCACCGAAGGCAAGCAACCATCCTCCATACTGAATGACTTACTTGTGCCAAACATATTTGGTAGTAGAGGTAAAACTCCGTAATCACGGAATCTAGCTCTCTACTCAAAGAAAATGTACCAAAAGTAAAGGGGTACGTGTAAAATTATGTAAAATCCTCCTTGGGAAGGGTTACTCATTCTGATAGATCAGGAGAAATAATATCTATCTCATGACAACGACACTCTTCCTTCACAGTAGGAATACTGGAAGGACGAATGAAAGAAGGATATCTACTGACAACCCATGTATAAGGGTTAGCAGTAGGGAATTTCTCTTCGAAGTCTTTTGTGGTATTAAGACTTCTGGGAATGATGGAACCCACTATTGGAGGAGCAGAATTTTCGGCTTTGTTCTTGCTCTTTGAAGAACCAGCGCGCTTCAAAGAAGAAGCCATTGAATAGAAGAAAGAAAAGATTTTTTGTTTGAAGAGAATTAGAGAAAAGGTGGAGAACAAAGATGCAAGTCAGAAGCTCGAGAAATTATGAAGTACATAGGAGAAGGATGATGTGTATAAGTAAAATATTGGCGGCTAAATTCATGGCCAAGATTACGTTGATAATCGGCAAAAGCTGTGCTGAATCGTGGGATGACGCGTGTTCGGAGAATTAAATACGAAGAGGCATACGTCGAATCAACCATCAGAAGACTTTAGAGGGAGGTATAGTAATTCTCGTCAAAAGAGTGTTTCTACCAACTTTCCGGTGACACAAAATTTATGTCACCTAAAAGCAGGGGGACTATCTGTATTGGGTAAAATATGATATGACACGTGAAACACAAGATGGGGATGGACGAAGACCGAACACAGCTATTCTTCTTATCACCGGAAGGGATAACGTTCATAAAGGTGTATTAAAAGCTATGCGCCCGGTAGCATTTAATAAAGAATATTCTGTCGCATTAAGGACGACGACCTCTTACAGAGAATTTAGCATTTATGTTCACCGTTACATCTTCATCAATGACCCTCATAATTGACATTAATAGAGGGCAGGATCCTAGGACCTCCTTCCCTAGATACAACTATAAATAGTGAGCTCAATTATCATTGTCAAGGACACTATACAAAGTTTAATACAATTTTACTTTCTCGCTTTTCGATCTCATCATTGCCGTGCCCGAAAACCTTGTTTTCGGAATTGTCGTTTCTGCTGTTTCATCTACATTTTGAGGCTAAGTATTGTATAATTCTTCTATTATTTTATTATTTCATGATCAAATTAGTTCACTTGTCTAGAAACTACGTATAAACTCAACTGTACCGTTTTACGGGTAAACAAAATAATAGTCTTGAACATAAATAAATTTGGTACAAAATTATTATTTTAATAATGAACTACATAATACACTATCAGATGACCTAAAAGACGAAGCAACATTATTAAAAAATAATAAATTGTGGGCTCTTTTATATAATACTAAAGTTTGAGGTAATTTTTAAAAAATATAATAGTAATATTTTGGGCAAAACCCAGCTCTTGAGCTAGTTTTGGGATTTAAAAATTTGTCAAAATATGGATAAAATTTATGAACAAATATGTATTTGCCAAACAAAATCTATGGCCAAAGGAGTCCATAATTTGTAGGAGAAAAGCAATATGAAAAAATCGTCTTTAATGAGGTTACTAAAAATAGGTATGCCTATGTGACCCTTGACTTTCTAATTTGGTGTTTCGTAGGACAAAGAAATATGGAGATATCGTGTCGACGAGGTGACAAAGAATCCGAGGGCAATAATAGAGACATTACACCATCTTCTATTATTACTTCATTTCATAACTTCTTGCTATTCACGCTATCACAGGACATCATGATCACTGTCTCATGCATCTAGAAAGGACAAGACCCATACGCCATTTTAAAGAGTTGGCTAGGAAAGGTTCTTAAAAGTACTCTTCTTCCATTGGCCTAAAATTGATAGATTTGATCACATAGACCTAACAAAAGGAAAAATCCCTGATGTATAGTAGATCATTTAAAAGATACACTAGAAAGATTCTTGAAGTTGTTTTAGTCCATGGAGGCTCATAATTGTCGTTGCAAGGTTTAGATCTTTTATATATGTTTTTGGTAAATTATCATTAGCTATTTTTAGATGGTTTTAATATAAGACTTATTCATAATTGGATTGTTTTAATAATCTTAATTATCAGCATGTACATTTAGATAGAGCATACTTGCTCAACGGTTAAGGTAATTAAGTTGAATCCGAGGGCAAGAATTATTACTTCATTTCGTAACTTCTTGCTATTCACGTTATATTAATTGGAACGGAATGAGACATTCCTCGTGCAACTACAATTGCCTTTATGATTCTTGAATTGAAGTTTTTGGAAACTATGACACTTCTTTGGTCAATGCATTATTCTTTAAGTTCAGAAGCATTCTTCTTGCAGAAAATGAAATGTCATTTCCAAGAAGCTTATATTACATTACTCCATGTATCTCAAACTATTTATCGTGATTCCTAAAAATAATTTTTTCAATTTATTTATCATTTTAAAAATTCAAGATAATATTAATTACTCCATCCATTTCAAATTATTTATCGTAAAAGAGAAACACGGTAAATAATTTGAGACAGAAGGAGTGTGATTGAGTTCTATTCTAACATTTTACTTAGTGGCACTTTTAAATATTAGTATTACTTAATTTTCTAAAATAAATATGATAAAATTTATCATATTATTCATATGGTTAGCTCAAATTGATAGGAACTGTGACAGTTCTTTGGTCAATGCATTATTCTTTGAGCTCAGAAGCATTTTCTTTTGCTGAAAATGAAATGTCATTTCCAAGAAGCTTATACCCACTCCGTCTCATATCATCTGTCATGATTCTCTTGTATATGTCCATTAAGAAAAATAAGTTAGAATGAGATTTTGACTACTTTACCCTTATTCATATCTTAATATTTAATCTTTCTTGATTGAATTTTTTCTCAATTTATGTGGCATCTCCATTATTACTGATTGCATTTTTGTAAAACTTGATAAATTGTTTAAGAAAATAAGGTTGACTTATTGGTATTTAAACAAATTTATCCATAATTAAGGTATTTGTAGTCTTCAAGGATAATAATTACTAAGGATAAAAACGGAAAAAAATAATTAATTTTTTCTTGAACTTCTAAAATGATAAATAATTTGAGACAACTATTTTTAGTAATCGTGACTGATAATATAAGACGGAGGGAGTATTACATTACTCCCTATATCTCAAATTATTTATCGCTATTCCTAAAAATAGTTGTCTTTACTTAAACCCTTCGTCTCGAATTATTTATCGTAAAAGAGAAACACAATAAATAATTTGAGACAGAGGGGTATGATTGAGTTCTATTCTAACATTTTACGTAGTGGCACTTTTAAATATTAGTATTACTTAATTTTCTACAATAAATATGATAAAATTTATCATATTATTCATATTGTTAGGTCAAATTGATAAATGGGTTAGGCATAGGAGTATAAATAGACGGGTTGAGCTAGATTTTGAGATGTTAAAATAAAATCAATTAGATAAATAGATTGGGTCATAACCCGCTCAAAGATGTGCAAGTCAAAATTTGTGGTAAACAATGGGGGATTTGCAGCTTACCCTATATTTGTGCCACTTTTTAACTTATAATCTATTTTTAAAAATTATTGATTTGATAGCTAGCTGACAAAAAATTCATAATAATATTACAATTACACCCTTGACAAAAGATATAAAACCTGCATCACGCATTAATCGCGTGATCTGCAACCTCATTCATAAAAAATATCTCCTCCTCTCTTCTCAACAGCTTTATCAAAAAACAAGAAACTTGAACCAGATTCATCTTCAGAATCACACTTGCATGAAGTTGTTTGATGGCTATAGCATGAAGTTTTCACTTATAGATCTTCAAAAACTTTTAAAAACTTCAAATTTAATGCGTGAAGGATATAGAAAAAAATTATTTCACGTTGAAGTCTTAAGTTTTAATCAAATACAAGCATGAAGTATGTAATTTTCTAATGAATTTTTGCTAATGCATGCTGAAGTTATTTAGTTCATTTGCTAAAATTTCAAACTAAAACATGCTGAAGTTTTGTCGTGCAGTCTATAGTTTTGTCATGGCTTTTATCCGAAACTTAAGTCTATTTTGCTGAAAAGTAGTCTTTTATTAAAGAAGGACAAAATCGTCTTTTTAGAATGTTTTTAACAAAAAAACGGGTACGGATGCAAATAAAAAAATAAAACGGGTACAAGTTAAAAATGGATGACCAAATAGAACGCCCCATGCAATATTTACTAAACAACCGGTCATAACCCAACCCCTTAATATAATCATTTACATTTGTTTGTTTGTTTGTTGTTCTGTAACTTTTTTAAAATTATCAAATCAGACTAACAAAATTTTCTTTCATTTAATTAACATAACTATATTTAAATAATCAAACCAAAAAAAAAAAATCAATATTTTTGATAAGTATTCTTATGGGCTATTTTTAGCTACATAAGTTTCAAAATGGCCAAAACTTTTAAATGAACTAACTTGGTTTACGCCCAAATTAACCTGTAAATAATATATATGCATGATCCAATTTGCTCACACACTTAGATGCGTTAGGCGAATTATATTTTCATGTTCTAAATTTGACACCCTAGTCAGTGATAAATGTCGCGGTCTCAAGTCTCATTAATTCTCTTTTACCGTTGAGAAATCTGTGCCTATAAAAGTAGAGAACTTTAAGCAAGTGCAAGTTCAAAAAGAAGGATATCTAGCTTCACATTTCTAAAAATTCAAAACTCTTTTGCAAGACACCATAGTTCCTCACTCTCTTTTTTTTCTCCTTTTTCAAGTTTCCTTTTCTTTTATTGTTGAGACTAATTAAATCTCTTGCAAACACCAGGCAAAGCAGTTAGAGACTGGTTCTTCGAAAGGAGTGGACAAGATCGAAGATGGATTGCCCTATCATTGTGACAAATTTTGCTATTATTAATTTGAGAGTTGAATCTGATGCTAAACTTGCCACAATGATAGAGGCAATATATCTTCTGAAATCCTCTTCTATCGAAGAACCAATCTCCAACTGCTTTAATTATTGTGTGCTTCAAATCGGGTGGGAATAATCACTACTTAGTTCATCCAGTTAATAGACAATTACAGCATTGACACTTAAATAAAGTGTATTTAAGTACTTAATCTTTTACATTTGATTTTTTTCTGTTGCTGCAACTCTGAAGGCAGTGGATACGCGATTTCATTTCAATATTTATCGAGAGAGAAAAAAGTTAAAGAAATGCTATCGCACAAACCACCGCCTTCTAACTACTGAGATCTAGGCAAAAACCCTAAACAAAATTCAGGTGTGAATCCAGGTAAAAATTCAGATTTTTACTGGAGATCTAGGTAAATTTTGTTTAATTAAATAACTTTCTAACCGTGTAGATCGCAGAATTTTATCAAGCTAGCTACTAAGTTGTATTTCAGAGGGCCATAATTTTCAAAGCAATCAGGGAGGTTAGCTGCAGTACGGAATTGTATTAAAATTTCAGCAATATGGTTAGCTGCATACTGAATTGTAAAACATTTCAAAGATTATATATCTCCCTTTGGTGCTAGAGCGAGATACTCGTTTCTTATAGATGTTTCTATTTATGTTTTTTAAATGTTTAATATAAATGACCTACTCATGTAATTGAGGGTAGTATCAAATACTAACTAGTTACAATATTACTCATAAAAAAGATCTGAAATACTAGTAGAACACAAGCCCTATGGGCTATATCCAAGTCTCAATTATGGTCTCAATTATATTAGGGCAAACGTCACTTTTAACTCGTGGCCGAAACTATTTACATCTGATAGCTGCAAAAGTGTATAAAATTTATATATTTTTTGAATATAACATACATAAATGTATATATATACAAAAGATTTACCATCTATATACGAAAAATATATATATTCGACTATTATTTTGAGAGCAGCTATACAATATCATTTTTCAACCTCTCATGTTATTCAATGGGGAAATAAAAAATTACATACTCGTGTAATTATGGATAATATCAATGGTCGATAGAAGTTACTTAAGATTGTTCTTCTTTGAACTCTACTTTATTATCGGATTGGTGTTTCTATTTTGTATAACTTTCAAGAAAGATAATCTTTTAAGCTATTAAGAAAGATAATCAATGGCAATCCAATAAAAGTGGTGAAATAGCATTCAGGTTGCTTGTAAATTAATGAATTCACTCACTGTGGATATGATTATGTGATAACCTAAAATGTCATCTTTAAATTTAATAAGTAATTCTATATTCTAAAACCTTAAAAAGCACCATTTAATTATTTTTCGACTTGCGTGCACAGTCCGTAAAATTTTTCGGAAAGTTTTCATGTGAAAAATGGATTAAAATGTGAAATAGAGCTTTAAAACCCAACTCAGTTGACTTTGATCATTATTTTTAGTAAACGGACTTAGATCAGTATTTTAACAGTTTCGGTAGTTCCGTATCGTGATTTGGGACATGGGCGTATGCCCGAAATTTAATTTGGAGGTTCCTAGCTTAAGTTATGACCATTTAACGGAACTAACAATTTAAAGGCTAAAGATTTCAAGTTTGACCATGGGGTTGACTTTTTGATATCAGAGCCGGAATCCAATTCTGGAAATTTTAACAGCTCCATTATGTCATTTATGATTTGTATGCCAAATTTGAAGTCATTCCGGATTCATTTAATATGTTTTGGCCCGAGGTTTGCAAATTCAAAAGTTTAAAACTCAAAGTCCGAATCGAGGTGAGAATTGCAATTTCGATGTTATTTGATGTCATTTTAGACCACGAGTAAGTCCGTATTATATTACAGGACTTGTTGGGATATTTGGATAAGGTCTTGAGGGGCTCAGGTGAGTTTCGGACGAAATTCGGATTGTTTAGAACATGTTGAAAGCAGCAGGTCCTTGGAAGAACCTGGTATAATCGCACCTGCGCAATGGTAATCGCAGCTGCGCAACCGCATCTGCAAGAAGCTGGTCACTTTTGCGAAAGAGGTACTGGCCAGTTGCATTGCTTCTGCGGAGAAATGGGGCACAAATGTGCGACCGCTTCTACGAAGGTTGTATCGCTTCTGCGGAAGAGACCGCTTCTGCGGTCGTTTGTCTGCGACGTTGCATGTGCGAGAGAAATGTTCGCAGATGCGGAACCTCACCTGGCAACTCTACTTCGCAAATGCGAGATTTTTCTCGCAAATGCGTGACCGCAGGTGCGAAAATAGAGCCCGCATATGCGAAAATGCTGGGCAGAATACATAAAATCAGGTCTTAGCCATTTTTACTCATTTTTGAGTTTCAAGTCTCGGATTTGGGCGATTTCAAGGGGGATTTTCACGACTTTGAATTGGGTAAGTTTTTTTTAACCAAAGATGATTATATTTCACAAATCCATATCTATATTCATCATTTATTTCGGATTTAGATGGAAGAAATTGGACTTTTTATAAAATCTTTCAAAAATAAAAAATTAAGATTTGAAGGTCCATTTGATATCGGAATTGGACAATTTTTGTATGGCTGAACTCGTAGCGGAACGAGTGTTCGGATTTCGTAAGTTTTTTTAGGATTTGAGATGTGGGTCCCACTATCGAATATTTTAATGAATTTCAGATTTTATCCGAAAAATTTGCAAATTCATATGGAATTAATTCCTATGATTAGTATTGAATATATCGAATTGTTTGTGAATAGATTTGAAACTTTCGGAGGCAAATTTAAAAGGAAAAGTTGTGGTTGAATAATTGATTGGAATTTGCAAAGCGAGGTAAGTATCGTGGTTAACCTTGACTTGAGGGAATAGAACCCTTAAATTATTTGTTATGTGAAAAGCATGTGAACGACGTATATGCATGGTGACGAGTGTCTATACGTCGTGAAATTAATTGTTTGCATGCTTACTTGAAAAATCATAAATTGTTTTAAATCATAAATTAATTATTATAATAATTATTTCTCTTCTATTCTTTGTCAAATATTAATTCTTGAATTTTTGCACTAATTGCTACATGCTATTTGAATTATGTGTTTTAATTGTTATTTGACATTTAGCATATTAAATATTAAACTGCCTATTTTTTCCCTGATTTCCATAATGATTTGCTATTTGTTATTGTTTGTTTCATAATTAAATCATAATTATTGTATGTTTGTTGTCTTATAAATTTATATTAATTGTTGTATTTATTGGAAAAATTTCTTCTATAAGAATTGATTGAAATAGATATATTGGAGGATCGGGTTGCACGCCGCAACAGACATTTTAAAAGTCAATATTGGAAGATCGGGTTGCACGCCGCAACAGACTTATTAAAAGTCAATATTAGGAGATCGGATTGCACGCCGCAACATACTTATTAAAAGTCAATATTGGGGGATCGGATTGTACGTCGCAACAGACTTATTAAAAGTCAATATTGGGGGATCGGATTGCACGCCGCAACATAGTTATTAAAAGTCAATATTGTGAGAGCGGGTTGCACGCCGCAACAGACTTGATGGAAATGATAATTGGTTACGACTGCTGAATTGGCTTCAATTATTATAAATGAATTACCTGATTTATTTCTATTATTTGTTGTTGTTACTAATATTGTGTACAGGTTAATGTAAGTGACCCGCCTTAGCTTCGTCATTACTTCGTCGAGGTTAGGCTCAGCACTTACCAATACATAGGGTCGGTTGTACTGATACTACACTATGCACTTCTTGTGCAGATTTCGGAGTTGGTCCCAGCGGTGTACCATAGACTTGCTCGGATTTCAGCTACCAGAGGAGACTTGAGGTATAACTGCATGGCGTCCGCAGTTCTGAAGTCCCAGTCTATTTTACTTTAGCTGTGTATTTATTTTAAGATAGCTTTATTTTATTCAGACCTTTATTTGTATTTATTCTAGAAGCTCGTGCACTTGTGATACCAATTCTGGGATGGTATTTAGACACTGTTATTTTTATGGTCTATTTCACTATATTTCAAACTTTGCTTCCGCATTAGTTTCTTTGATTATTAATAATTTTATAGATTGTTTAAAAATTGGTTAATATTATTCTAACTTTGGCTTGCCTAGCAATTGAAATGTTAGGCGCCATCACGGTCCGAAGGCGGGAATTTCGGGTCGTGAAAGTTGGTATCAGAGCGCTTGGTTACATAGGTCTCATGAGTCACGAGCAAGCCTAGTAGAGTCTGAAGGATCGGTACGGAGACGTCTGTACTTATTTCTCAGAGGCTGTGAAGTTTAGGAACAATATCACTTCTTTCTTATTCTGTCGTGCGATTTTATTCTATCATCAATGATTGAACCGTTCTACTCTTATTCTCTCGCAGATGGTAAAGACACGTAATATCTCTACCGATGGACAGGGAGTAGAACCCCCAGTGGCAACTATGGCCAGGGGTAAAGGTCGAGGTCGTGCTAGAGGCCGAGGCAGAGGCCGAGGTAGAGCTTAGTCCAGAGCTCGAGCAACTGCACCTGTTATAGAACCTCAGGTGGACCTTCAGGAGGAGATTCCGGTTCAGAATGTACCAGTTGAACCAGTTCAGGTCCCGAAGGATTCATAGCCACTCCAGTACTTCAGGACGCTCTAGGCCGTTTGGTAAGTCTTATGGAGGGCGTGGCCCAGAATGGTACATTTCCAGTGGCACTAGCCATCTCACAGGCTGGGGGAGGAGCACAAACTCCCACTACTCCCGCTCCGAAGCAGATGGCTCCCAAGAATTAGGCTCCAGCATCCCCGCCAGTTGGGGTAGTTCAGCCAGTTTTTGCGGCACAGATCGGTGATAGGCCCGCTATGTCTTCTGAGGCCTTATTGATACTGGATAAGTTTACCAAGATCTTTCCAGTTCACCTCAGTGGTACACCTTCTGAGGACCCACAAGATTTTCTTGAACGCTGCCATGAGGTGCTGCGGAACATGGGTATAGTTCAGACCAATGGGGTTGATTTTGCTGTGTTTCAGATGACGGGTTCCGCCAAAAGGTGGTGGAGAGATTATACATTGACCCGACCAGTCAGATCGCCTGCACTTACATGGGAGCAGTTCTCTCAGCTATTTCTGGAGAAGTTCCTCCCTATCACACTAAGAGAGGAATTCCGCAAGCAATTTGACCGTCTACAATAGGGCAGTATGATTGTTACTCAGTATGAGTCCCGTTTTGTGGATTTGGCCCGTCATGCTCTCCCATTACTACCCACGGAGGGATAAAGAGTGAGGAGGTTTATTGAGGGACTCACTCACCCTATCAGACTTCAGATGGCCAAGGAGACCGCAAGTGAGATTTCTTTTCAGGCGGCTGCTAATGTCGCGAGGAGGATCGAGATGGTTCTTGCACAGAGAGAGGGAAGAGGTTTGATAAGAGGCCTCGTCAGTTCGGTAGTTACAGTGGTGCCTCGTCTGGAGGCAGAGGTAATTTTGGTAGGGGTCATCCTCCCAGACCATTTCATTCAGCACTTCATGCATCTCCCGGTGCTTCAGGGAGTTACAGTCCTATTATGCCTTACTCTGGGCAGCCAGAATTTAGTGCACATTCAGCTCCTATCAGTGCACCACCACTCCAGAGTTACTACAATGGTTATCCGACCCATTTGGGTCAGCTTCAGCTTCAGCAGCCACGCATCAGGATGGGCGTTATGAGTGTGCGAACATTGGTCACATCAGGAGGTATTGCCCTAGATTGACGAGTAGCAGATCTTGGCAAGATTCGCGTGCCATCATACCGACACCGGTTGCTTCACCGCCTCCTCAGCCAGCTAGAGGTAGGGGTCAGGCAGCTAGAGGTGGAGGTCAGGATATTAGAGGTGGAGGCCAGCCAGTTGGAGGCCGTCCCAGAGACGTAATTAAGAGTGGTGGGGCCCAACCCCGATTTTATGCTTCTCCAGCTAGGCTAGAGGCCGAGTCATCTGATGTTGTAATCACAAGTATTATTCCAGTTTGCCATAGAGATGCTTCAGTTCTATTTGATCCAGGATCTACGTATTCCTATGTGTCCTCCTACTTTGCTTCATATTTGGTTGTGCCTTGTGATTCTCTGAGTGCTTCTGTGTGTGTATCTACACCGGTGGGAGACTCTGTTGTAGTAGATCATGTCTATCATTTGTGTGTGGTTACTATTGGTAATCTTGAGACTAGTGTGGATCTTCTACTTCTTGATATGGTATATTTCGATGTCATCTTGGGTATGGATTGGCTGTCCCCTTATCATGCTATATTGGATTGTCATGCTAAGACAATAAACCTAGCTATGCCGGGGTTACCTTGGTTAGAATGGAAAAGAACTCCTGGTCATTCTGCCAGTAGGGTTATTTCTTATATGAAAGCTCGGAGTATGGTAGAGAAAGGGTGTCTAGCCTATTTGGCTTATATTTGTGATCCCAATGCGGATGTTCCTTCTATATACTCAGTACCAGTTGTTCGTGAATTTCCAGAAGTATTTCCTCCAGATCTTCCGGAGATGCCACCCGACAGAGATATTGATTTCTGTATTGATTTGGCTCCGGACACTCAGCTCATTTCTATTCCACCATACTGTATGGCCCCGCCAGAGTTGAAAGAATTGAAAGAGCAGTTACAAGACTTGCTTGATCAAGGATTGATTAGACCCAGTGTCTCTCCCCGGGGTGCACCAGTATTATTTGTAAAGAAGAAAGATAGCTCTATGCGGATGTGTATAGATTATCGGCAGTTGAACAAAGCCACTATCAAAACCAAATATCCGCTGCCAAGAATTGATGATTTATTTGATCAGCTTCAGGGTGCCAAGGTATTTTCAAAGATCGATTTGAGGTCTGGTTAACATCAGTTAAAGATTAGGGCATCTTATGTCCCTAAAATACTTTTTGAACTCGGTATAGGCATTACGAATTCCTAGTGATGTCATTTGGGTTGACAAATTCCCCAGCAGCATTTATGGATTTGATGAATCGGGTGCTCAAGCCTTATGTGGATTCTTTTGTGGTTGTATTCATTGATGATATCTTGATTTGCTCTAGCAGTCGAGAGGAACATGAGCAGCATCTTCGAAGTGTGCTTCACACCTTGAAGAATAATCAATTATATGCCAATTTTTCAAAATGTGAGTTTTGGTTAGACTCGGTTGCCTTTTTGGGATATGTGGTATCGGCAGAAGGCATAAAGGTAGATCCTAAGAAGATTGAGGCTGTTCAAAATTGGCCTAGTTTGAGATAATCTTGGAAGTAAAGTTTCTTAAACTAATAGGTCTGAAATCAGGGAATTCCCGTGGATAACCTATCTTATGAATCAACACCAGATTAGTGTGTGTTAAGGACTTGGGAAGCTCACTACCAGATAAAAACTCCAAAACTACCATATAAAGATTAGCTGATATTATGTCCTAACAATAATGAAAAAACTTCCAAGATATGTCATCTGGTCCAGGAGAACTGGCAATACTCATGGAGAATACAACCTGCTTTAGCTCCTCCAGATGGAATATCCCCAAGTCTCAAGTTATCCTCCACATCTACCAGTTTGGGTAGCCTCCTCAGAATTGAGAAGTCTCTGTAAGTAGTCTGTTGAGTAAATTGATGCTCAAAAAATTTGATAGCTTCGGCAGCTATGTCCCCACTATTTTCTAGCCATGTTCTATCTTGCTTATGGATTCTAGTCAGGTGGAATTTCTTCTTCTTGGAGTTTATTATAGAGTGAAATTACCTGATGTTGCTATCTTCATCTATTAACCACTTTAGTCCATCCTGTCTCCAAAACGACTCTCCCTCCTTAATGTGTCTAATGAGATGTGCATTTATATTATTGTATTAAATTGTGCGAGCTTCAGAATTGTCAATCAAACAATTTTGTAACCATTCTTCAAGCTTAGATTGTAGCTCTTTGGTCTTATCCAAGATATTACCAATAGTGTTTCTGGACGAATAAGAGAACCTTATGCATACACTTTTGATATTAAGATGGAATTTCCACATAGGACCCCCATCCACATGTATTTTCCAAGAAATATCAATCACTTGCATGAATCCTTCTTGTTCAGTCCAAAAGTCAAAGAATCTGAAATACTTTTTAGGTTCCATGTGAGGATTGTAAGTGTAAATAATCAATGGCGCATAGTTAGAACAAGTTCTCACTAGAAGAGTATATATTTTTTTGCAAATGCTTGAATCCACTCAGAATTAACTAATGCTCTGTCCACCTTGCCTAAATCCTCCTCGCAGGTGCCCACCCATTGCACCATGTGATGGTAGAACGAGAATATCCCAGGTCCATTAGCCCACTTTCCATGATGCAATTGATGAAAGGCATGCTTTTGGATTTGTTGTGAATCTTTC
Organism: Nicotiana tomentosiformis; assembly: GCF_000390325.3. Taxonomy (NCBI): domain Eukaryota; kingdom Viridiplantae; phylum Streptophyta; class Magnoliopsida; order Solanales; family Solanaceae; genus Nicotiana; species Nicotiana tomentosiformis. The sequence goes on from NC_090823.1 coordinate 17,247,003, forward strand.
CTCCCTTCTTTTCTACCGAATCAGTAATAGAATTAAAATCCCCTACATCCATCCCAGTAGAGTTGAGCCCTTCAAAAAATTCCTTGATACTAGGGTCCCTTCGGTTCAAGCTTTTTTCTTAGTCAGATGATAAGTAGGAATATTTACTGCTTATTAGCACCTTTTAGCTTTTGTTTTAGTCTAAAAGCATTGAATTGTGTTCCCGAAATTAATGAAATTATGCAAAAAATTGCAAGAATGCTGGAAGTTGGTCTCCCGAGATGAAATCAGACTAAAAAAGGAGTAGTCTGGAACCCAAGACAATAAAGGGCGCATAAGCACAAATGTGCGGTCCGCAAAATTTCATCTGTGGGAGCAAACCAAGGGGAAGAATTTAGCAGACATTTGCGCAAAGTGCGGACCACACATGTATTGTGCGGCCGCAAAATTGGGTTAAGAGTCAAAGATTAAAGAGTATGCAAAAAAACAAAGTCCAGGAGCCTCTATGAATTGCGGACCACACAAGAATTTTGCGGCCGCAGAAGAGTGCCTTGCGGCCACAGTCCTAACTGTGCGGACCGTAAAAGAGTTACCTTGCAGCCGCATTCCAGAAATGTGCGGCCGCAGAAGAATGCCTCGCGGCCAAAGTTTAGAAATGTGCGGCCGCAGAATTCCAGTTCCTGCCAGATGAAGAAATCCGCGGACCGCACATGAAATTGTGCGGCCCTAGAACCTCCCGAGGGGCATTTTTATCTGAGATTTTTAGCCTTTTATAAATAAATGAGTTTTACAAAATTAGGTTAAGTTTTGAACATCTGAAGTTGCTGTAGCCGACCACTTTAGAAAGTTTTACATTATTTTTATATTTTAACATTGGATTTCTTTATTTTAATCTTCAATGATGAGTTTAATTAGCTTTTCTATATATTTTTAGTAATTTCTATTATAAGTAGATAGACTTCTACTAGGATTGTGACCCAACCTTAGTGTGTAAACCATATGGGTGATTAATTTAGTGCTTGTTTATGATTGTGTGTTAATTATTTAGTTTGTTTGTGCTTTAATTGTAGAATTAATGATTGCAAATATTGATTCATGCCTATTTGACTTAGTCTCTACTTGAGAAAGAGGGACCTAGTCTAGGATAACTTAGCTAACAAGCAATTGGGTCAATGGAGAGATTGACTAACCCAATTAAAGGGTTCAACCTAGAGATGGTAATAACTTAACTTGAGATCTTATCAACTGTTTTGGGTGATACCCATTTGGTCATAAAAAAGCAAATTGGGCAAATTCATTCTCTGACCGAGAGGTATTGAGTGGGTAATTTAGAGTTGAGAGCTATAGTACACCCCAATAAACATAACAAGCATTGAAGTCTTTATCCTATTAGGCAAATACCTAGGTCATGGTCACAACCCTAGGCTTTTTATCCATTTGAAAAAACTTAAAAACAATTATCTCTAGTCCTCGTTCTTTGTTTTTCAATCATTAGAGTAACATTATGTGATGACTCGATAGGTCATCCTATATTTTAGAACCTAATTCTATATTTCGAGATCTCAAAAACCTAATTTTAACCTTCCTTGATTTGCGTGCGCAATCCAGTTGTTCTTCCGAAAGGCTTATATGCTAAAAACTGATAAAAATAAGAATTTTTGCCTTAAACATTAATTTGAGTTGATCCATATTTTGACTGTCCCGATAGGTTCGTATCGTAATTTGGGACACGAGCGTATGCCCGGAATTGAATTTCGGGGTCCCTAGCTCGAGATATGAAATTTTGATGAAAAATTAAAAGTTTAAAAGTTTGATGATTTTAAGAATTAACTAAGGTGGGTTTTGTTGATACCGGGTCCCTATTTTGGCTTCGGAGCCCGGTACAGGTCGAATATAATATTTATGACTTGTCTGTCGAATTTGGTGAGAAACGAAGTTGATTTGACGTGATTCGGATGTTAGATTGTGAAAATAGAAGTTTTAAAGTTTTATTGAAAATTTCCTTTGATTTGGTGTCCGATTCGTAGTTCTAGGCATTATTTTTTTATTTTGATCATACGAGCGAGTTCATATTATATTTTAGGACTTGTTTGCATGTTTGGTTTGGAGCCCCGGGGCTCGGGTGAGTTTCGGATAGGCTACGGAAGCTTTTTGCAGTTAGAAATTCTAGTTTTTCTGTAGTTTCAGGTGCCTTCTGGTTTTCTTCTTCGCATTCGCGAAGGCACTCTCGCGAACGCGATGTGTGAACTGGGCTGAGTGGGTTTCCCTCCTATACTAATGGAAGACTACTGTCATGAACGTGGAGCATTCGGGGGATTGCTTTATGCGAATGCGAATAGTCACACGTGAATGCGTAGCAATAGGCAGGCTGGGAAGGGAACTTGAGGTTACACTACGTGAACACAGGTCTTGTCCCGCGAACGCGAAGGTTTGGGAGGCTAAACCTTCGTGAACGTGTGTAGCCTCTCGCGATCGCGTAAGTCATTAAGGCGCAGCTCTTTGCGAATGCGACAGTGTTCACGCGAACGCGATGAACACTGTTGCCTAGTTATTCAAAACAGAACCTAAACGGTATTTTGCCATTCTTTCAAAATTTTAAAAACTAAAAGACCTATAGGCGATTTTTCCATAAGATTTTCTTCCCCAATTTGTTGGTAAGTTATTCTAACCTACTTTCTTTCAATTACCCATTACATTTCATGAGTTTTCAACCTAAAATCTAGGATTTGCATGGTGAAAATTGGGGGTTTGGATAGAATTAGGGATTTTTGCATAATTGGAATTTAGATCTCGAATTGAGGTCGGATTTCGAAACAAATTACATAATCAGGCTCAGGGGTGAACGGGTAAATGAATTTTGGTCCGAACCTCGGGTTTTCACCAAGGGGGCCCGGGGTCGATTTTTGACTTTTTATGGGAAAGTTTGGGAAATCTAAATTTATGCGTTTTAATTGATTTTTTAAAAAATATTTGATATTATTGAGTCATTTGTGGATATATGCGAGTGGTTTGGAGGTGGATTCTAGAGAAAAAGCAGTAATTGAGCATTGAGTAGCCTTTGGACGAGGTAAGTGTCGTGGTTAACTTTGACTTGATGGAATATGACTTGTTTGTCTATTTGATACATGTTTAAATGTTGGGAACAATGTATATGTGAGGTGACGAGTACTTATGCGTTGTAGTCGGGTTAAAGCATGCGGGTGAGGCTTGGTTTTATGCAATTATAGCTTTCATTGTTCATGTTATCTGTGTTTAGACTAGTATTGTTAAATTGATCGTTCTTATCATGTTTACGGATCTTATGGAGATAATTGAGTATTGATTCCGAATTTGAGGTTGATATTTTGGAACCAAATGTTGAAGTAAGGCTTGTACTTGTTATTCTATCTCCCTATTGTTATTTGTTCTTTGCATTATGGTAAGGGAGAGTGTAAATGCACGAAGGGTGATGTCGTGCTATATTGTGAGTGTTAATGCACGAAGGGTGATGCAGTGCCATATTGTAAGTGTTAATGCACGAAGGGTGATGTCGTGCCATATTATGAGTATTAATGCATGAAGGGTGATGATGTGCCATGTTATGAGAGTTAATCCAGAAAGGTGATGCCATGCCGTTTCTATTGATTTTAAGGTGAGGTTGAGATTAAAACCACGAAGGGTGATGCCGCACATTTTTCCTTTACTATGTTTACTTGTTCTTATTGGTTCATAGTATATTGGTTGTTCTAGTTACCATTCCGTTGTAGTTCTCTATCTCGTAATTCCTTCAGCATGATTCCCCCTCCTGATACTACCTGTCTAGTTCTTCATTGCCGTTATTTGTATACACACTGTTAAATTGTACATGTTTGATTTGTAGGTGTCTTGTCTTAGCCTCGTCACTACTTCGTCGAGGTTCGACTCAATAATTACCAGTACATGGGGTCGGTTGTACTGATACTACACTCTGCACCTCTTTTGCAAATTTTGGTCCTGGTCCGGGCTGATCGTAAGGTTAGCTACTGGATTCATCCGACAGGAGACCCAAGGTAAATCTGTCGGCGCCCGCAGATCCTGGAGTCCCCTTCTAGACATTGCACTTTACTATTTCTTTCCTTTCAAAAATAGTTGTATTTTCTTTAGAGAACTGCTTGTAGAAAACTCTTAGAAGTTCGTAAATTGTGACTCCAGATCCGGGTAGTGGTGTATATATATATTGAGGTTGTTATAAACTCCCGCACTATGTTAACTCGTTATAGCTTAGTTGTTGTTATTTAATGAAATGTATAAGAGTTGGCTTGATGATTCTCTAACGTTGGCTTGCCTAGCAAGTGGAATGTTAGGCGCCATCATAGTCCCGACGGTGAAAATTTCGGGTCATGACATGTTGGTATCAGAGCACTAGGTTGCCTAGGTCTCACAATTCACAAGTGAGTTTAGTAGAGTCTGGGGGATCGTTACGGAGACGTTTGTGCTTATCTCCTCGAGGCTATGAAGTTTAGGAACAAATTTTACTTCGGTTCTTCTCTGTCGTGCAATTTGTTTTCTCAATATTGATTGAACTCTTCTACTCTTATTCTCTCACAGATGGCGAGAACACATACCGCTTCTTCAGCTGAGAAGCAGCCAGAGCCCCCAGTGGCAGCTCCTATGCGGGGCAGAGGTCGAGGCCGAGGCCGTGCCAGAGGCCGAGGCAGGGGCAGGGCTCAGCCCAGGGCCCGAGCAGTAGCCCTAGCAGTGGAGCCTCAGGTAGAGTTTGATGAGGAGGTTCCAGCCTAGATTATTCCTGCCGGGCCAGCTCAAGTTCCGGAGGGGTTCATTTCCACTCTAGTCCTTCAGGATGCTTTGGTCCGTTTGGTGGGCCTTATGGAGAGTATAGCCCAGACAGGCGCATTTCCCATGGAACTAGCCATCTATCAGGCTAGAGGAGGAGCCCAGACTCCTGCTACTCATACTCCAAAGAAGACGGCTCCCGAGTATCAGACTCCAGCAGCTCATCCAGTCGGAGTAGTTCAACCGGTTATTGCGGCACAGCCTGGAGATGGGTCATTTATGTCATCTGAGGCTTTGTGGAGATTGGACAGGTTTACCAAGCTCTTCCCAGTTCACTTCAGTAGTGCTATATCAGAGGATCCCCAGGAGTATCTTGCCAAGTGTCATGAGGTGCTACGGAACATGGGTATAGTGGTGACCAATGGGGTCAACTTTGTTGCATTTCAGATGACTGGTTCCGCCAAGAAATGGTGGAGAGATTATTTGTTGACCAAACCAGCTGGGTCGCTTGCTCTTACTTGGGACCAGTTCTCTTAGCTCTTCCTAGAGAAGTTTTTGCCTATCACATTAAGAGAGGAGCATCGCCGTCAGTTCGAGCGTCTCCAGTAGGGCGGTATGACTGTTACTCAGTGTGAGACCCGTTATGTGGATTTGGCCTGTCATGCTATTCTTCTGCTTCCTACCGAGAGAGAGAGTGGGTGAGGAGGTTTATTTATGGATTGCTCAGCCTATCAGATTGCAAATCCTAGATTGAGAGTGAGATTTCTTTTCAAGCAGCTACCAATGTCGCCAGGCGAGTCGAGATGGTTCTTGCTCTGGGAGGTCAAGGGTCTGACAAAAGACCACGTCATTCCGGGGGGTTCATCGGTGTCTCATCTGGAGGTAGGGGTAATTTTGGTAGAGGCCATCCTCCAAGGTCATTTCATTCAGCACTCCAGGCATCCCACGGTGCCTCTTGTGGTCATTCATATGCCTTATTCTGACAAGCTAGCCTACAGTGCACCACCAGCTCCTAATAGTGCACCTCCACTCTAGAGTTTTTAGGGCGGTTACTCAGGTCGACAGGGTCAGTTTCAGGGCCAGCAGTCATAGCAACCGAGGTCCTGGTATACTTATGGTGATCCGAGGCACATTGCTAGATTTTGCCCTCGGGCATCAAGCAACTCACAGCATCAGTGTTCTCGTGTCATGATTCTGACACCAGTTGTTGCACCACCTGCTCAGCCAACCAGAGACAGGGGTCATGCAGCCAGAGGTAGAGGCCTGACTGTTAGAGGTGGAGGTCAGGCCGTTAGAGGTGGAGGCCAACCAGCTAGAGGCCATCCTAGGGACGTAGTTTAGGGTGGTGGGCCCCAGCCCCGGTGTTATACTTTTCCTGCCAGGCCTGAGGCTGAGTCATCTGAGTTTGTTATCATAGGTACTGTTTCAGTTTGCAGTAGAGATGTTTCAGTTCTATTTGATCCGAGTTCTACTTATTCCTACGCGTCATCCTATTTTGCTTCATATTTGGTTGTGCCTCGTGATTCTTTGAGTGCTCCTGTGTATGTGTCTACACCTGTGGGAGATGTTATTGTTGTAGATCGTGTTTATTGTTCGTCTGTGGTCACCATTGAGATTATTGAGACTAGTGTAGATCTTCTACTTCTCGATATGGTTGATTTCAATGTCATTTTGGGTATGGATTGGCTGTGAACTTATCATGCTATACTGGATTGTCATGCCAAGACGGTGACCTTAGTCTTGCCGGGGTTGCCTCGATTAGAGTGGAGGGGGACTCCTGGCCATTCTACTAGCAGGGATGTCTCTTATATAAAGGCTCGACGTATGGTCTAGAAGGGGTGTCTAGCTTATTTGGCGTATGTCCGCGATTCTAGTGCGAAGGAGGTTCCTTCCATAGATTTAGTACGCGTTGTTCGTGAGTTTCCAGAGGTATTTCCTGTAGACCTGCCGGGGATGCCACCCGACAGGGATATTGATTTCTATATTGATTTGGGTCTGGGCACTCAGCTCATTTCTATTCTGCCATACCGTATGGCCCCGCCATAGTTGAAAGAATTGAAGGAACAATTGCAAGACTTGCTTAATAAGGGCAAAATTAGACCTAGTGTCTCACCCAGGGGTGCACCTATGTTATCTATGAAGAAGAAGGATGGATCGATGAGGATGCGCAAAGATTATCGGCAGTTGAACAAAGTCACCATCAAGAACAAGTATCCATTGCCGAGGATTGATGATTTATTTGATCAGATTCAAGGTGCAAAGGTGTTTTCAAAGATTGATTTGAGATATAGCTACCATTAGTTGAGGATTAGGGCATCTGATGTCCCTAAGACAGCGTTTTGGACTCGTTACATGCATTATGAGTTCGTAGTGATCTCTTTTGGGTTGACAAATGCCCCAACAACATTCATGGATTTGGTGAATCGAGTGTTCAAGACTTATTTAGACTCCTTTGTTATCGTGTTTAATGATGATATCTTGATCTACTACCGTAGTCGAGAGGAGCATGAGCATAATCTCGGGATTGTGCTTCAGACTCTGAGAGCCAGCCAGTTGTATGCTAAATTTTCAAAGTGTGAGTTTTGGTTGGATCCTAAGAAGATTGAGGCAGTTAAGAACTGGCTAGACCCACTTCCGCTATGGAAATCAGGAGTTTCTTGGGTTTGGCGGTCTATTACCATCGATTTATGGAGGGGTTCTCATCTATAGAAGCCCCATTGACCAGGTTAACCCAGAATGGTGCCTCTTTCAAATGGTCAGACGAGTGTGAGGCGAGCTTTCAGAAGCTCAGGAATGCTTTGACTACAATGCCGGTGTTGGTGTTACCTACAGGTTAAGGATCTTATACGGTATATTGTGATGCGTCCCGTGTTGGGCTCGGTGCGGTATGTATGTAGGAGGGCAGGGTGATTGCATATGTGTCGTAGCAGTTGAAGGTTCATGAGAAGAATTACCCTCTCCATGACTTAGAGTTGGCAGCCATTATTCACGCACTGAAGATTTGGAGGCACTATCTTTACGGCGTGTCATGTGAGGTCTTCACAGATCATCGGAGCCTCCAGTATTTGTTCAAGCAAAAGGATCTCAATTTGAGGAAAGAGGAGGTGGTTAGATATATTGAAATACTATGATGTCACTATCTTGTATCATCTTGGGAAGGCCAATGTGGTGGTCGGCGCATTGAGTAGGAAGGCAACGAGTATGGGCAGCCTTGCATTCACTCCAGTCGGTGAGAGTCCACTTGCATCAAATGTTCAGACTTTGACCAACCAGTTTGTGAGGTTGGATATTTTAGAGCCCAGCCGTATTCTAGCTTGTAAAGTTGCTCGATCTTCTTTGTTTGAGCGTATTAGAGATCGGCAATATGACGACCCTCATTTGTTAGTCCTTAGGGACACAGTGCAGCATAGTGGTGCCAAGCAAGTTATAGTTTGAACTGATGATGTTTTGAGGATGTAGGGTCGTGTTTGTCTACCTAATGTGGATGGACTTCGTGAGTTGATTCTAGAAGAGGCCCACAATTCCTGGTATTCTATTCCTCCGGGCACCGCCAAGATGTATTAGGACTTGCGGCAGCATTATTGGTGGAGGAAGATGAAGAAGGATATAGTTGCTTATGTAGCTCGGTGCCTGAATTGTCAGAAAGTAAAGTACAAGCATCAGAGACCCAGTGGTTTGCTTCAACTGATAAAGATTCCTGAGTGGAAGTGGGAGTGTATAACTGTGGATTTCGTTGTTAGACTCCCACAGACTCAGAGGAAGTTCGATGTCGTTTGGGTCATTGTGGACAGGATGACTAAGTCAGCACATTTCATTCCTGTGGCAGTTACCTATTATTTGGAGCGATTGGTAGAGATTTACATCTGCGAGATCGTCCGTCTTCAAGGTGTGCCCGTGTCTATCATTTCTGATCTAGATACGCAGTTCACCTTGCACTTCTGGAGGGTAGTACAACATGAGTTGGGAACGCGAGTTGAGTTGAGCACAATGTTTCATCCCCAGATGGACGGATAGTCCGAGCGCACTATCCAGATATTGGAGGATATGCTCTGTGCATGTGTTATAGACTTCGGAGGATCGTGGGATTAGTTCTTGCCCCTTACAGACTTCGCCTACAATAACAGCTACCAGTCGAGCATTCAAATGGCTCCCTGTGAAGCATTATATGGCAGGCGGTGCCGGTCGCCAGTTGGGTGGTTCGAGCCAGGGGAGGCTCGATTGTTGGGTACAGATCTAGTACAGGATGCCTTGGATAAGGTCAAGATTATTCAGGACCGACTTCGCACAGCTTACTCCAAGCAAAGGAGTTATGACAACCGTAGAGTTCTTGATGTTGCATTCATGGTCGGAGAGAGAGTGTTATTTCGGGTATCACCCATGAGGGGTGTAATGAGGTTCGGAAAGAAGGGCAAGTTGAGCCCTAGGTATATCGGGCCTTTTGAGATTCTAGAGAGAGTGGGAGAGGTGGCTTACATGCTTGCGTTGCCACCGGGTTTATCAGCAGTTCATCCAGTGTTCCACGTGTCCATGCTCCGAAAGTATCACGGCGATCTGTCCCACGTGTTAGATTTTAACTCTATCCAATTGGACAAGGATTTGACTTACAAGGAGGAGCCAGTGGCTATTCTCGCATGGTAGGTTCGACAACTGAGGTCTAAGGGTAATCCTCCAGTTCGAATGCAGTGGAGAGGTCAGCCCATTGAGGTAGCTACTTGGGAGTCTAAGTCAGATATGCAGAGTAGATATCCACATCTTTTCACCAGTTCGGGTACTTTTCTATGTCTGTTCGAGAACGAACGATTGTTTTAGAGATGGAGAATGTGATGACCCGATAGGTCATCTTATATTTTAGAACCCAATTCTATGTTTCGAGGTCTCAAAAACCTAATTTTAGCCTTCCTCAATTTGTGTGCGCAGTCCGGGTGTTCTTCAGGAAGGCTTATATGTTAAAAGCTGATAAAATTAAGAATTTTTATATTAAAAATTAATTTGAGTTGACTTCGAGCAACGTTTTGCGCAAACGGGCCTGGATGCGTGTTTTGACGATCTCGGTAGGTCCGTATCATAATTTGGGACATGGGTGTTTGCCCAGAATCGAATTCTGAGGTCCCTAGCTCGAGATATGGAATTTTTATGAAACATTAAAAGTTTGAAAGTTTGATGATTTTAAGAATTAACTAAGGTAGGTGTTGTTGATACCAGGTCCCTATTTTGGTTCCCGAGCCCGGTACAGGTTCACTATAATATTTATGACTTGTCTATCGAATTTGGTGAGAAACGGAGTTGATTTGACATGATTTGGACATTCGGTTGTGAAAATAGAAGTTTTAAAGTTTTCTTAAAAATTTCCTTTGATTTGGTGTCCGATTCGTAGTTCTAGGTGTTATTTTGGTGTTTTGATCATGCGAGCGAGTCCGTATGATGTTTTAGGACTTGTATGCATGTTTGGTTTGGAGCCCCGAGGGCTCGGGTGAGTTTTAGATAGGCTACGAAAGCTTTTTGCACTGAGAAATTCTGGTTTCTCTGCAGTTTCGGTGCCTTTAGGTTTCCTTCTACGCGATGTGTGAACTGGGCTGGGTGGATTTTTCTTCTACGCGAACGCGAGACTACAGTCGCGAACGTGGAGCATTAGAGACATTGCTCTACATGAACGTGAATAGTCACATGCGAAAGCGTAGCAATAGGTAGGCTGGGAAGGGAACTTGAGGTTACACTACACAAACGCGGGTCTTGTCCTGCGAACGCGAAGGTCAGGGGGGGCTAAACCTTCGCGAACGTGTGTAGCCTCTCGTGATCGCATAAGTCATTAAGACGCAGCTCTTCGCTAATGTGACAGTGTTCACGCGAACGCGATGAACACTGTCGCACAGTTATTCAAAACAGAACCTAAAACGGGATTTTGCCATTCCTTCAAAATTTTCAAAACTAAAATACCTAGAAGCGATTCTTCCATAAGATATTTCTTCCCCAATTTGTTCGTAAGTGATTCTAACCTACTTTTTTCAATTACCCATTATATTTCATGAGTTTTCAACCTAAAATCTAGGATTTTCATGGTGGAAATTGGGGGTTTGGATAGAATTAGGGATTTTTGCATAATTGGAATTTAGGCCTCGAATTGAGGTCGGATTTCGAAACAAATTACATAATCGGGCTCGGGGGTGAACGGGTAAATGAATTTTGGTCCGAACCTCGGGTTTTGACCAAGCGGGTCAGGGGTTAATTTTTGACTTTTTAGGGAAAAGTTTGGGGAATCTAAATTTATGCATGTTAATTGATTTGTTTAGCAATATTTGATATTATTGAGTCGTTTGGGGATAGAAACAAGTGGTTTGGAGGTGGATTCTAGAGGGAAAATGGTAATTGGATATTGAGTGGCCTTTGGAGCGAGGTAAGTGTCGTGGTTAACCTTGACTTGAGGGAATATGACTTATTTGTCTATTTGCTACATGTTTAAATGTTGGGGAATAACGTATTTGTGAGGTGACGAGTACTTATGTGTTGTTTTCAGGTTAAAGCATGCGGGTGGGGCTTGGTTTCTTGCAATTATAGCTTCCATTGCTCATGTTATCCGTGTTTAGACTAGTATTGTTAAATTGATCGTTCTTATCATGTTTACGGATCTTCTGGTGATAATTGAGTATTGATTCCGAATTTGAGGTTGATATTATGGAACCAAATGTTGAAGTAAGGCTTGTACTTGTTATTCTATCTCCATGTTGTTATTTGTTCACTGCATTATGGTAAGGGAAAGTGTAAATGCACGAAGGGTGATGCCATGCCATATTGTGAGCGTTAATGCATAAAGGGTGATGCCGTGCCATATTGTGAGTGTTAATGCACGAAGGGTGATTCCGTGCCATATTATGAGTGTTAATGCACGAAGGGTGATGTCGTGCCATGTTATGAGAGTTAATGCACGGAGGGTGATGCCATGCCATTTCTATTGATTTTATGGTGAGGTTGAGAGTAAAAGCACGAAGGGTGATGCCGTGCATTTTCCTTTACTGTGTTTACTTGTTCTTATTGGTTCATAGTATATTGGCTATTCTAGTTACCATTCCGTTGTAGTTCTCTATCTCATAATTCCCTCAGCATGTTTCCCCCTCCCGATACTACTTGTCTTGTTCTTCATTGCTGTTATTTGTATATATACTGTTAAATTGTACAAGTTTTATTTGTAGGTGTCTTGTCTTAGCCTCGTCACTACTTCGTCGAGGTTAGACTCGATACTTACCAGTACATGGGGTCGGTTGTAATGATACTACACTCTGCACCTCCTTTGCAGATTTTGGTGCTGGTCCGGGCTGATCGTGAGGTTAGCTACTGGATTCATCCAACAGGAGACCTAAGGTAGATCTACCGGCGTCTGCAGACCCTGGAGTCCCCTTCTAGCCATTGCACTTTACTGTTTCTTTCCTTTCAAAAATAACTGTATTTCTTTTAGATAACTACTTGTAGAAAAATCTTAGAAGTTCGTGAATTGTGACTCCAGATCTGGTATTAGTGTGTGTGTGTGTGTGTGTGTGTGTATATATATATATATATATATATATATATATATATATATTTATATATATATTGAGGCTGTTATAAATTTTCGCACTCATTTTAACTCGTTATAGCTTAGTTGTTGTTATTTACTGAAATGTATAAGTATTGGCTTGATGATTCTCTAATGTTGGCTAGCCTGGCAAATGGAATGTTTGGGGCCATCACGGTCCCGATGGTGGGAATTCCGGGTCATGACACATTAGAAGTAGTAAACAAATCCTTGTTGAGGAAGTGCAATCTAGATAATCCAATTGCGCATTTGAAATATATATCCCTAACTCACATCTTAGCTCTGTGTGGATTCGACCCCGACTCTTCGTTGGGATTCTATTATTGCATAAGACCGTTTCATATCTCTTTTGAGGTGTGCTTTGGACGTGATCAATTTTTGGCGCCATTGTCGGGCAGTTAAAAACGGTGTTAGCTATATATTTGGGTGTGTTTTTGGAGTATCTTATTTTCCTTCCGTGTTACTAACTTATTTGAGAAATCGTAGGTACAACCATGGCAAACAATGAGCTAGAAAATATTGCTTTGGGGGATGTGGATGTCGAGGATGACCAATTTGATGAGGTTTCTCTTGAACCTCATGCCAATAGAAGAGGCCGAGTGCCTCATGACAATGTCCCTATTCCACCCCCACTTCCACCACGAGCGGCTCCACACCGGGTGTTACCCAATAAAGGATATGCTAGTGCAATAGTCTCTCCCTATATTAGGGCGGTGAACTTTCAAATTACCAATGTGATTCTCAATTTTCTAGAGCAATGAGGATTCTTCATCGGTGCTCCAAATCAAAATGCATACAAACATTTGAAGGGGATTGTGGACACTTGTTGGGGGAGCAAACAAACAAATGTCTCCGAGGATGCATTGAGGCTAAGGCTTTTTCCTTTCTCTCTACGGGGGAAAGCTTTAGATTGGTTGGAACGCTTACCGAACCATTCCATTCACACTTGGGATGAGTTGGTGGAAAAGTTTATTTCCAAGTTCTTCTCTCCGGGACACATGGCTACAATTCGGGATGAGATTTTGGCATTCAAGAAAGAGCCAAATGAAACACTACATGAGATATGGGAATGCTGTAGAACAATGGTTAAAGAAAGTCCTAACAACTATATGATGGAGAATATGATTCAACAAACTTTCTATCGTGGGATCAACACAACCAACCAATATGTAGTGAATCAACTTGCCGGTGGGAAATTCATGACTACGCCTTATGTGGAGGCGTGTGAGATTTTAGATGAAATGGAGAAAATATCATCGGCATGGCAATCACGGGCTAATGTTCCACAAGGTGATCCGAACTTGATCCACCTTCATAAAGAGGTTCATGACCATGGGCAAGCGATTACCGAATTGATTACCACCATGAATCAACTAGCAAAGGCTCAACTTCAACAAGTACAAAATCCTAAGAAAGTCAATGCCATGGAGAGAGTAAACATGATGTTTAACAAAAGAAGAACCAGTGGTCCGCAAGTGCAACATCAAGCGTAGAATTATGTGCAATAGGATAGTGATATTGATCACGATGATTCTTACAATGAACAAGAAGAGGAGGTTCAATATGTGAACAATTTTCAAGGGGAAACAAACAACTTCCAAGGCCCAAACCAACAACAATGGCGACCTACAAACAATCAAGGCAATTGGAATTCTAACAACTAAGGAAATTGGAGTGGTAGCAACAATCAAGGGAATTGGCATAACAACAACAATCAAGGAAATTGGAGTGGCAATAATCAAGGAAATGGGGGAGGTAACAATCAAGGTGGATGGAACAATAATCAAGGCAATCAGGGGTCGGGTTTTCAAAGGCCCTCGATGTATCAACAACCGAGATCCTTCCCATGGTCCAAGTTCTTCAAACAATGAGATATGGCATATTGAGAACACGTTCAAGCAAATAATGGAAATGAATGCCGATTCGGATGCCCAACTTGCCTCACACAACACATCGATTCGCAACTTAGAAGTTCAAATGGGGCAAATCTCTCAAGCTCTAAATTCTCGTCCTAAGGGGACACTACCAAGTGACACAGTAGTAAACCCAAAGTGTGTAAACAATACGGGGCATTCATGACTGTTACTACAAGAAGTGGAAGAGGTGGGAATGAACCCACGTCAAGTAAAACTAAACTTGTGGATGATGAGAGCAAGTGGTACTAGAAGAAGAGGTCCCGAACAATGTGGTGCAACTAAATGATGAAGTTCGGATTGATATTGATGATAGTGAGGAATAGACTCAAGAGGAGGTGAACCCATCTAGGGATCACATTATTGACATATCAGAGCCGGTGGTGCAAAAGGATAAGGCACCATTGCCTAAGCCTCCACCTCCATATCCTCAGAGACTTGCCAAACAAAATGGTGAGAATCAATTCAAGATGTTCATTCAAATAATGAAGAGTCTCTCAATCAATGTGCCATTAGTTGATGCTTTGGAAGAAATGCCCGACTATGCAAAGTTTATGAAAGATCTCGTGACAAAGAAGCGGTCAATGAATTTTGAAACTATCAAAGTCACTCATCAAGTGAGTGCAATTCTGCATTCAATGGCTCCTAAGTTGGAGGATCCCGGTGCTTTCAAAATTCCTTGTACAATTAGAAGTGCCGGATTTTCTAAAGCTCTTTGTGATCTCAGGGCAAGTATCAATTTTTATGCCTTATTAAGTTTTCAAGACCTTGGGAATTGGTCAACCAAGACCTACCTCTATGATATTGCAAATAGTTGATCGTACTATGAAGAGACCTTTGGGAGTGATTGAAGATGTCTTAGTTCGTGTTGATAAATTCGTTCTTCCGGCGAATTTTGTCATTCTAGATTGTGAAGTTGATTATGAGGCGCCGATTATTCTTGGAAGACCTTTCCTTACTACGGGGAAGGCTCTTTGTGATATTGAAGACGGAGAACTTACCTTCCGGGTTGGTGATGAAATGGTATTTTTCCATGTGTGTAAGTCTATGCGGCAACTAAATTGCAATGAGGTGTGCTCTTTTGTGGACTTGGTGAAAGATGTTATTGTTGATGATACAAGTGCTATGATCAATGTTGGTGATATGTTGGAGGCCATCTTGCTCAACTTTGATGATGACCAGATGGATGGATTCATGGAATGTGTGAACTCTTTGCAAGGAATGGGGTCGTACAACTATGCACCCCGAAAATTATCTTTGGATCTTGAAAATAGGACAACTTCTCCTACAAAGCCTTCAATTGAAGAGCCTCCTACCTTGGAGTTGAATCCATTGCCTCCAAATCTTCGGTATGAATTTCTTGTACCTTGTTCTACTTTATCGGTTATTCTTTCCTATTGTTTAACTAACGTGCAAGTAAATTCTATACTGGCGGTGCTACAAAAGAGGAAGAAGGCTATTGGGTGGACATTGGCATATATTCGGGGAATAAGCCCTACATTTTTCATGTATAAGATCATCTTGTAGGAAGGTGAAAAACAATCTATTTCACATCAAAGGAGACTCAATGAGGCTATGCAAGCAGTTGTCAAAAATGAGATTATCAAGTGGTTGGATGTCGGGATTGTCTACCCATCTCCGATAGTTCGTGGACTTCTCCGGTTTAATTTTTCCCGAAGAAGGGGGCATGCCGGTGGTGTCATGACCCGAAATTCCTACTTTCGGGATCCTAATGGCACCTAACATTCCACTTGATAGTCAAGCCAACGTTAGAATACAATTATCAATTTTAACAAAATTTTAAATTAATTAATAACAAAGAAACAAATGCTGAAATAAAGTGAATAATCCATAATAATCGCGATGTCTAAATACCATCCCAGAAGTGGAGTCACAAGTGCACGAGCTTCTAAAATAATACAAATAAGAGTCTGAATAAATTAAAGTTGTCTGAAAGGAAACACACAACTAAAATAAAGTAGAAGGGGACTTCAAAGCTGCGGATGTTGTGCAGTTATACCTCAAGTCTCCTCTGGGTAGCTGAAATCCGAGCAAGTCTACGGTACGCCGTTGGGACGAACTCCAGAATCTGCACAAGAAGTACAGAGTATAGTATAAGTACAACCGACCCCATGTACTCTGTAAGTGCCGAGCCTAACCTCAGCGAAGTAGTGACGAGGCTAAGGCAGGTCACTTATATTAACCTATACGCAATAATAATAATCACAGCAATAATAGAAATAGAACATATAACTCATTTCAACAGTTGAAACCAATTCGGCAGTCATAAATAATTATTATTTCAATCAATTTTCGTTGCGGCGTGCAACCTTCTCTAATAATATAATTCTTCAATAAATTTTCATTGCGGTGTGCAACCCGCTCCAACAATATAAACTTAAAATATAATCCGTTGCGGCATGCAACCCGATCCCCCAATATATTCATCTTCATCTTCATTACGGCGTGCAACCCTCTCTAGCAATATAAAATTAACAACTCTTGATTGTAATAAAAATACCCTCATAAATATCACATTCAGTAGGAAATTATTATGCAACAAGGGACACAATATTTATAAATTGTTTAGGAAACAAGTAATAAGAAGTAGCAATTAAATTTTGAAAATCAAGGACAAAATAGGTAATTTCAAATTTAAGAAGTCACGTAAATCAAATAACCATGTAACAATTATTGCATGAATTCAAGAATTAATATTTGACAAGGAATATGAGAGAAACAATTATTATAACAATTAATTCGTGTCTTAAAATAATTTATGATTTTTTAATAATTATGCAAACAATTATTTTGACAAAGTGTAGGCACTCGTCACCTTGCCTGTACACCGTACATATGGAATTCACGTAACAAATAATTCAAGGGTTCTATTCCCTCAAGTCAAGGTTAACCACGACACTTACCTCGATTTTCAACCAACTCAAGATTCCAATACACCCTTGCCTCAAATCTAGTCATAAACAATTCACTTTACTCAATACAAATCGTAGGAATTAATTCCATATGAATTTACAAAGTTTTCGGATTAAAATCCAAAATTCATTTTAAAAATCAACAGGAGGCCCATGTCTCGAATCTCGGAAAATCTTACGAAACTCGAACACTCATTCCGATACGAGTTCAACCATACAAATATTATCGAATTCCGACATCGGATTGACCTTCAAATCTAAATTTTACATTTTTGGAAGATTTTATACAAATCTGATTTTTCCTCCATAAATTCACGGATTCATGATGTAAATGAGTATGGAATCATGAGATATAATCAATATAGGATAAGGAATACTTACCCTAATGTTTTTCCGTGAAAATCGCCCAAAACTTGTCTTACTCGAGCTCAAAATCGAAAATGGTAGAAAATGGGATGAAATCCAATTTCCAGAACTTAAGTTCTGTTTGCCAGATTTTACCGTATGCGATCACGTACAATGCTTCGCGATCGCGAAGCACATTTTTGGCTGCCGAGCTTTTTGCGCTACGCGAATGTGGCAGTGCTCTCGCGAACGCTAAGCATAATTTCTTAGCCTTCCGCGATCGCGTAGTACAAATTTTGTGCTTCAGCTTCTGCCTCATTCCTTCTACGCGAACGCGGCTTAGCCCTCGCGTTCGCGATGCTTTGCCTACTGTCACTGTGCGATCACGGAAGTTACTATGCGATCGCATAGTTTAAATTTCATCAATGACATTAAACCTTCATTATTGCGGACATAGTCACGTGATCGCATAGAAGGAAACCAGTATTGTGAAGCACTTGAATTCCAGCTATGTTTTCTTGAACAAAAAAGGTCTGAGGCTCGACCGAAACTCACCCGAGTCTTTGGGACTCCAAACCAAACATGCGCACAAGTCCAAAAACCTCATACGAACTCGCACACATGATCAAAACACTAATTTAACACCTGGAAATACAAACTACGATCAAAATACCAATTTAAAAATGAGATTTTTTAGAAAACTTTAAAATTTCTATTTTAACAACCGGACGTACGAATCACGTCAAACCAATTTTGTTTCTCCACAAATTTGACAGACAAGTCATAAATATAGTAATAGACCTATACTGGGTTCCGAAACCAAAATACGGACCTGGTATCAATTTTGACCTTATCCAAGGCATCCTGTACCAAATCGGTACCCAACAACCGAGCCTCTCCCAGTTCAAACCAGCCAACTGGCGAATGACATCACCTTCCATATAATGCCTCATATGGAGCCATCTGAATGCTCGAATGGTAGCTATTATTATAGGCAAACTCCACAAGTGGTAAGAACTGATCCAAAAATAACACAAGCGCGAAGCATATGTTCCAATATCTGAATAGTGCGCTCTAACTGTCCATCTATCTATGGATGAAATGCTATACTCAATTCAACTTGCGTGCCTAACTCACGCTGTACAACCCTCCAAAAGTGTGAGATAAACTGCGTACCTCGACCTGAAATAATAGACACAGGCACACCTTAAAGGCAGACAATCTCACGAATGTAAATTTTAGCTAACCGCTCTGAAGAATAGCTGACTGCCACTGGAATGAAATGTGATGACTTGGTCAACCTGTCCACAATGACCCAAACTGCGTCAAAATTTCTTTGAGTCTGTGGGAGCCCAACAACAAAACCCATAGTGATACGCTCCCAGTTCCACTCAGGAATCTCTAACTTCTGAAGCAAACCACGAGGTCTCTGATGCTCGTACTTGACTTGTTGACTATATATGCTACTATATCCTTCTTCATTCTCCTCCACCAATAATGTTGCCGTAAATATTGATACATTTTGGCGGCACCTGGATGAATAGAATACCTAGAACTGTGTGCCTCTTCAAGAATTAATTCACGAAGCCCATCCACATTAGGCAAACAAGTATGACCCTGCATTCGCAGAACTCCATCCTCCCCCACAACAACCTGTTTGGCATCATCGTGACGCACCGTATCCTTAAGGACAAGCAAATGAGGATCATCATATTGTCGCTCTTTAATACGCTCATATAAAGAAGACCGAGCGACTGTGCAAGCTAGAACCCGACTGGGTTCTGAAGCATCTAACCTCACGAACTGATTAGCCAAAGTCTGAACATCTGCAGCTAACAGTCTCTCACTAACCGAAATATAGGCAAGGCTGCCCATACTCACAGCCTTTCTACTCAAAGCATCGGCCACCACATTAGCCTTTCCGGGGTGATATAAAATGGTGATATCATAATCTTTCAACAGCTCCAACCATCTTCTCTGCCTCAAATTGAGATCTTTTTGTTTGAACAGATACTGAAGGCTACGATGATCAGTAAATACCTCACACGAGACACTTTAGAGGTAATGTCTCCACTTTTTCAGCGCGTGAATAATGGCTGCCAATTCCAAGTCATGAAAAGGATAATTCTTCTCATGAACTTTCAACTACCACGACGCATATGCAATTACCCTGCCATCTTGCATCAATACTGCACCAAGCCCAACGCGAAATGAATCACAATACACCGTACAAGATCCTGAACCTGTGGGTAATACCAACACTGGCATCATAGTCAAAGCGGTCTTGAGCTTCTGAAAGCTCAACTCACACTCGTCTGACCATCTAAATTGGGCACCCTTCTGGGTCAATTTTGGTCAATGGAGATGCTATTGATGGAAATCCCTCCATAAACCGGCGATAATATCCTGCCAAACCCAGGAAACTCCGGATCTCTGTAGCTTAAGTAGGTCTAGGCCAACTCTGAATAGCCTCAATCTTCTTAGGATCCACTTTTATACCTTCTGTCGATACAACCAAAATTCACATTTTGAAAATTTTGCATATAATTGATTATTTTTCAAAGTATGAAGCACAATCAGAAGATGCTGCCCATGCTCCTCTCGATTGCTGGAGTAAATCAAGATATCATCAATGAATACAACCACAAAAGAATCCAGATAGGGTTTGAATACCCGGTTCATCAAATCCATAAATATTACTGGGGCATTTGTCAGCCCAAAGGAGATTACTAGGAATTCGTAATTCCCATAACGAGTCTGAAATGCTGTCTTAGGGACATCAGATGCCCTAATCTTCAACTGATGATAACCAGACCTTAAATCGATCTTCGAAAATACCTTGGCACCCTGAAGCTGATCAAATAAGTCATCAATTCTTGGCAACATATATTTATTTTTGATACTGGCCTTGTTCAACTGTCGATAATCAATACACATCCGCATAGACCCATCTTTCTTCTTTACAAATAGTACCGGTGCACCCCAGGGCAAGACACTAGGTCTAATGAATCCCTGATCAAGCAAGTTTTATAACTTCTCTTTCAATTCTTTCAACTCCGGCGGGCCCATACAGTATGATGGGATAGAAATGGGCTGCGTGCCCAAAGCTAAATCAATACAGAAGTCAATATCTCTGTCAGGTGGCATTCCTGGCAGATCTGCAGGAAATACATCTTGAAATTCACGGACGACTGGAACTGAATCTATAGTAGGAACTTCCGCGCTAGGATCGCGAATATAAGCCAAATAGGCTAGACACCCCTTCTCGACCATACGTTGAGCCTTCATATAAGAAATAACCCTACTTGTAGTATGACCACAAGTTCCTTTACACTCTAATCGAGGTAACCCCGACATGGCTAGGGTCACTGTCTTGGCATGACAATCTAATATAGCATGATAAGGTGACAATCAATCCGTACCCAAGATAACATCAAAATCATTCATGTGAAGAAGTAAAAGATCCATGCTAGTCTTAAGACTCCCAATAGTAACCACACACAAATGATAGACATGATCTACCAAAACAGAATCTCCCACCGGTGTAGATACACACACAGAATCACTCAGATAATCATGAGGTACAACTAGATATGTAGCAAAATAGGAAGACACATAGGAATAAGTAGATCCTGGATCAAATAGAACTGAGGCATCTCTATGGAAAACTAGAACAATACTTGCGATCACGGCATCAGATGACTCGGCCTCAGGCATATCTGGAAAAGCATAAAATTAAGGATAGGCCCCACCACTCTAAATCGCATCCCTAGGATGGCCTCTAACTGGCTGGTCTCCACCTCTAACGACCTGGCCTCCACGTCTAATGGCCTGGCCTCCACCTCTAACGGCCTAGCCTCCACCTCTAATGATCTGACCTCCACCTCTAGCTAGCTAAGAAGGCAGTGCAGTAACCGGTGCCAGTATGATGGCACGAGAATCTTGTCGAGATCTGTTACTCGACAACCTAGGGCAATACCTCCTGATGTGACCAATGTTCCCACACTTATAACACCCATCATACAGTCGTGGGTGCTGAAGCTAAAGCTGACCCGAACGGGCCGGATAACCGCTGTAGTGACTCTGGAGTGGTGGTGGTGCACTGATAGGAGCTAAATGTGCACTAAATGCTAGCTGCCCAGTGTAAGGCATAATAGTACTATGACACCATAAAGCATCGTGAAATGCCTGAAGTGCGGAATGAAACGGTCTGGGAGGATGGCCCCTACCAAAATTACCCCTGCCTCCAGACGAGGCACCACTGAACACATCGAACTGACGAGGCCTCTTATCAGACCCCTGCCCTCTCTCCTGTGCAAGAACCATCTCGATCCTCCTCGTAACATTAGCAGCCTCTTGAAAGAAATTTCACTTCCTATCTGCTTGGCCATCTGAAGCCTGATAGGGTGAGTAAGTCCCTCAATAAACCTCCTCACTCTCTCAACCTCAGTAGGAATTAAAAGGAGAGCATGACGGGCTAGATCCACAAAACGGGTCTCGTACTGAATAACAATCAAACTGCCCTGGTGTAGACGCTCAAATTGCATACGGAAATCCTCTCTCAATGTGATAGAGAGGAACTTCTCTATAAATAGCGTGAGAACTGCTCCCAAGTCAGTGTTGGCGACCCAGCTGGTCTGGTCAACATAAAATCTCTCCACCACCTGTTGGCGGAACCCGTCATCTAGAATATAGCAAATCGACCCCATTGGTCTCAACTATACCCATGTTCCGCAGCACCTCAAGGCAGCGGTCAAGATAATCATGTGGGTCTTCAGAAAGTGTACAACTAAAGTGAACTGGAAAGAGCTTAGTAAACTTATCGAGTTTCAATAAGGCCTCAGAGGACATGGCGGGCCTTCACTGGCCTGTGCCGCAATAACTGGCTGAACTACCCTAACTGGCGAGGCTGCTGGAGCTTGATACTGGGGAGCCATCTGCTACGGAGCTGGAGTAGTAAGAGTTTGTGCTCCTCCCCCAACTTGTGAGAAGGCTGGTTCCACTGGAAATGTACCATTCTGGGCCACACCCTCCATTAGGCTCATCAAACAGACTAGAGCGTCCTGAAGTACTGGAGTAGCTATAAACCCTTCCGGAACCTGAACTGGTCCAACCCGTACAGTCTAAAATGGAACCTCCTTCTAAAGATCCACTTGAGGTTCTACAACAGGTGCTACTGATCGAGCTCTAGATTGAGCTCTACCTCTGCCTCTGCCTCGGCCTCTAGCGTGACCTCGGCCTCGACCTCTACCCCTAGCCATAGTTGCTACCGGGGGCTCTGGCCCTTGTCCGTCGGTGATGTATTATGCGTTCTCGCCATCTGCGAGAGAATAAGAATAGTATAGTTCAATCATCGGTAACAAAATAAAATTGCACGACAGAATAAAAAAGAAGTGATATTGTTCCTAAACTACATAGCCTCTAAGAGATAAGTACAAATGTCTCTGTACCGATCCTTCACACTCTACAAAGCTTGCTCGTGACTCTTGAGACCTATGTAACCTAGTGCTCTGATACCAACTTGTCACGACCCAAAATTCCCACCTTCGGGACCGTGATGGCACCTAATATTCCACTTGCTAGGCAATCCAATGTTAGAATATAATTATCCATTTTAACAAAATTTTAAATTAATTAATAACAAAGAAACAAATGCGGGAATGGTAGAAAATGAGACGAAATCCCATTTCCAGAACATAAGTTCTGTTTGTCCAGATTTTACCTTATGCGATCGCGTACAATGCTTCGCGATCATGAAGCATGTTTTTGGTTGCCCAGCATTTTGCTCTACGCAAATGCGGCAGTGCTCTCGCGAACGCGAGGCACAATTTCTTAGCCTTCCGCGATCACGGACATCCTTGTGCAATCACATAGTACAAATTTTGTGTTTCAGCTTCTGCTTTATTCCTTCTACACGAACGCAGCTTGGCCCTCGCGTTCGCAGTGCTTTGCCTGCTATCACTGTGCGATCGCGGATGTTACTATGCAATCACATAGTTTAAAGTTTCATCAATGACATTAAGCCTTCGCGATCGCAGACATAGTCACGCGATCGCATAGAAGGAAACCAGTACTATGAAGCACCAGAATCCCAGCTATGGTTTCTTGAACAAAAATGGTCTGAGGCTCCTCCGAAACTCACCTGAGCCTTTGGGGCTCCAAACCAAACATACACACAAGTCTAAAAACCTTATACGAACTCGCTCGCACGATCAAAACAATAATTTAACACATAGAACTAAGAATCGGATGCCAAATTAAATGAGATTTTTAAAAAAGCTTTAAAATTTCTATTTTAACAACCGGACATCCGAATCACGTCAAACCAACTCCGTTTCTCCCCAAATTTGACAGACGAGTCATAAATATAGTAACGGATCTATATCGGGTTCTGGCACCAAAATACGGACCGGGTATCAACAAAGTCAAGCATTGGTAAATTCTTTAAAGTCATTAAGCATTTAAACTTCAAAACTTCGACAACATGCGATAACTCGAGCTAGGGACCTCCTAATTCGATTCCGAGCATACGCCCAAGTCCCAAATTATGATACGGACCTACTGAAACTATCAAAATACTGATCCGGGTCCATTTTCTCAAAATCTTGACCAAAGTCAAACCTATTGAGTTTTAAAGCTCTATTTCATATTTTAATCTTTCTTTCATATAAAAAATTTTCGGAAAATTATACAGACTGTCCACGTAAGTCGAGAAGTGGTGAATAGTGCTTTTAGAGGTCTTATAATACAGAATTAATTATTAAATTTAATGATGACTTCTTGGGTCATCACATGTGGTCATCAATGACAAGAGTGAGTTGATTCCTACATGAACAGTGGCCGGTTGGAGAGTGTGTCTTGACTATCACAAGCTTAACATAGTCACAAGGAAGGATCATTTTTCACTTCCCTTATTAGATTAAATATTTGATAGATTAACTGATTGTGCTTTCTATTGCTTTCTTGATGGGTATTCGGGATACAACCTAATTCTTATTGCTCCGAAGGATCAAGAGAAAACAACCTTTACATGTCCCTATAGTACTTTCACCTTCAATCGGATGCCATTTGGTTTGTGCAATGCCCCAATGACTTTTCAAAGGTGTATGATAGCTATCTTCACGGACATGGTGGAGGACTTCCTTGAAGTTTCCGTGGATAACTTCTCGGTGGTTAGAGATTCTTTTGATGATTGTCTTGCAAATTTTGATAATTGTTGGCAAGATGTGAAGAAACAAATTTGGTGATCAATTGGGAGTAGTGTCATTTCATGGTCGAGGAGGGCATTGTCCTTGGCCACAAAATCTCAAAGAATGGAATCGAAGGTGTCAAGGCAAATATTGAAGTGATTTCTATGCTTCCACCTCCAACTTTGGTGAAGGGTGTCCGGAGTTTCTTAGGCCACGTGGGGTTTTACCGGCATTTCATCAAAGATTTTGACTGCTTATTAGTGTATTTTAGCTTTTGTTTTAGTCTAGAAGAATTGAATTGTGTTCCCGAAACTAATGAAGTTGTGAAAAATTGAAGAAATGCTAAAAGTTGGTCTCCTGAGATGAAATCCGACTCAAAAAGGAGTATTCCGAAGCACAAGGAAATAAAGGGCACAAAAGCACAAATGTGCGGTTTGCAGAAGGAATTCTGCGGTCACAGAAGAAATTGCGGTCCATAAAATTCCATCTGCGGTAGCAAACCAAGAGAAAGAACATAGCAGATATTTGTGCAAAATGCGGATCGCACATGAATTGTGCGGCCACAAAACTGGGCTAAGCGTCGAAGATCAGAGAGTATGCAAAAGACCAAGTCCATGAGCCTCTATGAATTGCGGACCACATAAGAATTGTGCGGCCGCAAAAGAGTGCCTTTCGGCCGCAGTCCTAACTGTGTCGACCACCAAAGGAGTTACCTTATGGCCGCATTCCAGAAATTTGCGGCCGTAGAAGAATGCCTCTCGGCCGCAGTTCAGAAATGTGCAGCCGCAGAACTCCAGTTCCTGCTAGATGAAGAAATCTGCATACCGCACATAGAATTGTGCGGCTACAGAACCTCCTGTAGGGTATTTTTGTCCGAGAGTTTCAACCTTGTATAAATAAATGAGTTTCACAAAATTAGGTCAAGTTTTGAACATATGAAGTTGTTGTAGCCATTTTCTTTACTATTTTAGGAAGTTTTACATTATTTTGGTATTTTAATATTGTATTTCTTTATTTAAATCTTCCATGATGAGTTTAATTAGATTTTTTTCTCTATTTTCTGTATTTATTTTATTAGTAGCTAGACTTCTACTAGGGTTGTGACCCAACCCTAGTGTGTAAATCTTATGGGTGATTAATTTAGTGCCTGTTTATAATTGGGTGCTAATTATTTAGCTTAGTTTATGCTTCAATTGTAGAATTAATGGTTGCAAACATTGATTCATGCCTATTTGACTTAGTCTCTACTTGAGGAAGAGGGACCTAGTCTAGGATAACTTAGGTAACAAGGAATTAGGTCAATTGAGAGATTGATTAACCCGATTAAAGAGTTCAACCGAGAGATGGTAATAACCTGACTTGAGCTCTTATGAACTGTTTTGGGTGATACCCATTTGGTCTTAAGAAAGCCAAATTAGGCAAAACTACTCTCTCACCGAGAGGTTTTGAGTGGGTAATTTAGAGTTGAGAGCTATAATACACCCCAATCAACATAATCAGCATTAAAGTCTTTATCTTATTAGGCAAACACATAGGTCATGGTCACAACCCTAGGCTGTTTATCCATTTGAAAAAATCATAAAAACAATTATCTCTAGTCTTCGTTCTTTATTTTTCAATCATTAAAGTAACATTAGAAGTAGTAAACAAATCCTTGTTGAGGAAGTGCAATCTAGATAATCTAATTGTTTATTTGAAATATATATCCCTAACTCCTATCTTAGCTCCATGTAGATTCAACCCCAACTCTTAGTTGGGTTTCTGTTATTTCATACCACCGTTTCATATCTCTTTTGAGGTGTGTTTTGGACGTGATCATCAGACTTGCCGCAAAGTTTAATAAAGAAACAAAGAGAGTTGAAATTATATGATTATACGCCATTACATTTATGTGACTATAAAAGTTCTTCACTAGAGAAAATTGATAACCATTCTTTTCAAAATAGACTAATAAAAAAATAGTGTCAAACAAAATTGAACGGAGATAATATATGTATTTCATTCATGTGTGTACATGTGTATAACCTGACACATAAATTGAGGCCGGTTTCAATTTCACCCTGTAAAAGTAGATTTTTATTGGAGATTAACTTTTTGTTAGGCTAAAACGGCCTAATGACACTCTTAAAATAGTGTGATATTGTCCGCTTTGGACCAAGCCCGCTTTATTTTCTCCAAAAATTCTCACACCATTAAGAGACACTATACCTTATATGTAGACTCTCAATCTTTTAAGCTATCAATGTGGGATTTTGTTCGCACACCCAATAATTTCTCCCTCGAACTAAGTTTTACGTGGCCCATTACCACGATCCACCTGTCTCCCTCTCGAACTAAGTTACACGTGGCTCATTACCACGATCCACATGTCAATTTATGAGATTCACTATATGTCACCCACACTGTTAGAGTATTATGGCAACTGAAACCCGCAACTAGCTTCTTCTTTTGTGTGTCTTCAAGCTCGTAAGAGTAAGTAAACCGAGCCCCACACCGTCACTCTGCCATTAGCATACTCGTCCCGTTGAACCTAGATTTTGATATCAATTGTTATGCTAAAACGGCCTAAAGATACTCTTAACATGGTGTGATATTGTCCGCTTTGGACCAAGCCCACACGATTTTCTCCAAAATGCCTCACACCATTAAGAGACACCATACCTTATATGTATATTCTCAATCTTTTCAGCTATTAATGTGTGACTTTGTTCGCATGGAACTAAGTTCCACGTGGCCCATTACCACAATGCACATGTCAATATTTGAAATTCAGTATGTGCCACCCACACTGTTAAAGTATTATGGCAACTGAAGCCCGCAACTAGCTTCTTCTTGTATGCATCTTCAAGCTCGTAAGAATAAGCAAACCGAGCCCCACACCATCACTCTGCCATTGCCATACTCGTCCCGTCAAATCTGTGTTTTAATACCAGTTGTTAGGCTAAAACGGCACAAAGATACTCTTAACATGGTGTGATATACATTGTACGCTTTGGGCCAAGCCGCACGGTTTTCTCCAAAAGGCCTCACACCATTAAAAGAATACTACACCTTATGTGTAGACTCCAAATCTTTCAACTACCAATATTGGCTTTGTTCGCACACCCAAAACTTTTACTAATAGTTAATTTGTTTTGTCAAATTTTACCACCATATGTTCAATTCTGATATGAAGAGAGGAATATTTTTGTCTTATTTTATTATTATTAAGAAAATAAAGTATCGCGTAAAATTACTAGATATTTCTCCCTTTAAATGCTTGTTACAATTAATTAAAGGTCATTTGCAAGATATCACTATATCCACCCTTATAAAAGGAGATATCTTTTGCAAGACATATACCAATCATCCTAACTTCTTTGCAAGATATCTTAATTTTCTGCAATTCGTCTTAATTTATTTTGTCAGCAAAAGCTCATGGGGTCAAATATTTACGCAGTGTTTGGTATTCTAATTTCGTTTATATTGGGTCTTTACTTTTATTTTTTCATAATTTTGTCTAAAAGACTTATTATCAACAATGTTGAATCCAATAATAACATTGAGCTATATATATCTCAGTACGTTAACATAACAATTCTTGAGAGTGCTGTGGCTGAGGGAGCTGGTGAGAAGTTTAATTTCTTTCGAAAATAGAATTATGCTACTAATTTCCTTTTACCCTCGCAATTTTACTAATATAAAAATTGTAAGTTTTTGGTTAATATATAATGCTATTGTTTTAATAGTATGTTTAGATGGAAGTGCTCCTGCTTTCAACTTTTATCGAGGAACTGGCGCAGAAATTCGTAATTGGCTTCTTCACCTTGAGGTTAGAGTCATAATCTCCGTTTTCTAGTTTCTTTTTTTATTTATTTATTTAACTTATAATATCCGCTAAAACATTATATTGTAAAATATTTTTTCACTATTTGTACCTTTAACTTGTTATAGCAGATATGTCGCCAACATAACTAACTACAACTTTTTATTTAACTTATAATATTCGCTAACATTTATATTGTAAAATATTCTTTTACTATCGATATATATTAATATGTTGTAACAGATACGTCGTCTTTGTTGGACTATGTAAGTTTTCATGATTGACAAAAGAAACACACGAATGAACCAGGTTCATACACAATGTACACAGAGCACGGGCAAATTCAAGCATAAGACATGCACGTGAAGGAGATAAGTTTAAGTGGTTATATCTCATATCTTCTGAACGAAACGGTTGCATAATTGATAAGGAGCATGACTCCTTACTTGAAGAGAACTCTATCCTAGATATATAAGGGAGGAGTTAGAAGTTGAAGATAACTAGAATTCTTCCACCATGGAAGAGTAAAGTATTAGAACTCTAGTTATTTCTTATTCTACTAACTCTATAAATATCAGTAGTGTTCTCTTTTATAGGTACGCACAAACGCTGAAGTTAAACGAGAGTTGAAAGCAAAATAGTAAGGCATTTTGCAAGCAATTCCTGTGTGTTTCAAGTGTGCGAACCTGAAGCTACATGACCCAGATAGAAGAACTAGTTCCAAGTGTATGTCTTTTATTCTAGTTTCATTGTACTAGGGCTTTTGAGTTGTACCTTTCAGTTTTCTCTAGAAGCAATTGTACTAGGTACTCTAAATGTATTGTTCATGTTATAGTTAACTTGAAATTGTCGCAACATCCTGAGGCTGGTTGCCACAAAGGGTTAGAGGTAATCCTTAGGTGTACAATAATTTTGTAAACACTGTTTTGGGCTTAGTGATTTAGGAAAGTGTTGGAAAATATCATACTGGATAGTAAGTCGTAGTTTTTTCACCTTTTGAACCATGTGTTTTCCACGTAAAAATACTTGTGTTCTTTACTTTCTGTATTTATTATTCCGCAAATATAGTGTAAGGAACACAGAGAAGAACTAAATACTTCTATAATCTATGTATGCGAAAAATTAAACATCACACAAATCACCCCCTCTTGTAGTATTGAAGTACAAATCATCAATCTTTATAACTAACTTCGAATTTTTCAGGGAGGAGGGTGGTGTGACACCACTTCAAACTGCCTAACTCGTGCTGGACAAGTTTATGAATCTTCTAAACAAATTCCTCCTCAAGCTTTTTTTACAGGAGTTTTAAGCAATGACCCTGAACTAAATCCTGGTAATATCTTTTTTTATTAGAAATTGCCTGCCTCTCTTAATTAATGAAATAAAAAGTAATTGGCTTCTGAATTTTAGAACAACAATTTTAAGAGCTATTAATTGGGTTCTAAATTTAATATTTGTACATACTTAATGAATTTTTAATACAAATACATTATTTGAGCAAAAGCTATAGGGTTCCACTGAACCCGCGTTTAGATATTTAACTCTGCCCTTGTACAAACAGTGCAAAAATATCTTTTATTATATGTAACCATATGGAAAAAGTGAAATTAATAAACGGAAAAATAAAACAGATTATCTATTACACTGAGTTAAATTATACTACTTCATAGTTTTCAAAATTATTTACACTTTAGAGTAGTATATATAATTAAATTAAATCCATAGAATTGGCACAAATTACCACCGATTTTTCTCACAAATTAAATTAAATCCATATATTTGTGCAGTGCTTCTTTCCTCAGCATGTAGCACCATACATGCACACGCCACTTTTCTTTATTAACTCGCCACTTGTTCGACTAGTACTATAATAGACGATTATTTTTTTGATTTAATTTTACTGTGACCTAATCGTGTAATTCAGTTTTAAATATCCCAGCCCATGATTGCAAATGCGAATAATTCTTCGCAAAAGCGAGACTCGCAATTGTGTGACAGACCTTGCAATTGCGAGATTTGCAACAAGACACAGGAACTGGTATTGCACCAACAGACTTCTCCTATACAAAACTCATCTGAAATTCACCTGAGCCCCTCGGGCTCCAAACCAAGCATGCAACAAGTGTAATAACATCATACGAATTTGCTCACGCAATCAAATCACCAAAATAATATCTAAATCTACAAATCAATCCACAAAATGAATGAACTTCCAAAGTGAACCTCAAGAACACTAGAATCATGTTTAAGCATCCGAATCATGTCAAACAGAGAACAAATGCGACAGAAAGCATCGAGCTTCATGATTTCACAAGATCTAGTTTCGTTCAAGTAACGGATTCTAGCTAACTGAAAGATAGTTCATGTTGCTATTCCTGCATCCAGAGGGGAGTACGTTCGGTGGAATAATTTCTAACTGCATCCTCCCTCAGAGGCTAAAATGAATTGAATTCTCTCTTTTCTTTTGGCCGCATGAAGAAACCTGCTAACTGGAAGGTACTATTCGGCTCGAGAAAAATGATTGATTCGAGGTTTTGTCTCTGTATGGAATTCTATCAAGAAATGACAACTTGGTCCATAAATTAATCAAATCAATTAAAGATGTAAGTCTTTTTTTTCTTCTTTCTTCCTGAAAATAAAAAAAAAATTAAAGATGTAAGTCTTTTTTTTCTTCTTTCTTCCTGAAAATAAAAAGAAACCATTCGTACTCTCATAACTCAAGTTGGATAACACCCATTGATTTTGCACCTTCTAACATCTTGAGCTCCGCCTGATTTAAGCTTATTATCAATCCTTGTGGAGTCCGTCAAAAGTCCGGTTCCTTCGCGAACGAAGTTCAGAATCAACAAGGGTTCGTAGAACGAAGGGGGTCTATATGTTTTTGAATGTTATAAATTTTCGATCTAGCCATAGAGAAGAGATCGAAAGTCTGGATCCCCATAAGGAGAGGCTTTTATCTGTTGACAGTCATCTTACTTGTCTCCTACGCTACGCTCTCAACTGGATCACTAATTAGTCGAATGAGCCCATCTCTCTGGCCTATCATTTTTTGGTTGATCCGACTTTACTTATTTAGGGGGGAGCCTCGAAAAGCAGTGTTGAGAGGAAGATCCTTGTCCCCTATTCATTCTCTACACGATTCAAAACCTTTCTTCAGCATAGTTCAATTCCGAATTAAACCAAATTTTGCAGACAAGTTTCAAACAGCAATACAGAACTATTCCAAGTTTTTACATCAAAATCTGAACCCGTTAGCTAAGGAGATAATTTTCAGTCAAACCTTGCCATTCTTCAACTTTAAAAAATGCTACTTTTCGGCAAAATGAGTCAAAACAAGTTAGGGACTTCCGAATTTAATTTTGGGCATACGACCAAGTCCCAAATCATGATAAGGACCAACAGGGACCGTCAGAATACTGATCCGGATCTGTTTACACAAAATGTTGACCGTAGTCAACTCAAGTCAATTTTAAAGACAAAAATTCACATTGTCTTCAATTTTTAACACAAAGATTTCCGAAATAAGACACAGATAGCGCACGCAAGTAGAATAACACTAAACAAAGCTAATAGAGGCCTTTAAATGCGAAAATAGATGCTAAATCTCAAAATGTCCTATCAGATCATCACATTCCCCACCTCTAAAATAAGCATTCGTCCTCGAACGAACATAGAAAAGCGTTTGGACTGGTAAAAAAGTGTGGGTATCTACTCCGCATATCGGACTCGAACTCCCATGTAGTTGCCTCGACCGGGTGACCTCTCCACTGCACTCGAATTGAAGGATAACTCTTAGTCCTCAAATTCCAAACCTGCCGGGCTAGTCCTCCTCATAAGTCAAATACTTGTCCTATTGGACTGAACTGAAATCTAACACATGGAACAGAACACCGTGATACTTCCGGAGCTTGGAGACATGGAACACTAGATGAACTGCTAATAAACTAGGTGGTAATGCAAGCCTATAGGCTACCTCACCCACTCTCTCAAGAATCTCAAAAGGTCCAATATACCTAGGGCTTAACTTGCCCTTCTTTCTGAACCTCATCACACCCTTCACGAGTGAAAGCCGGAGTAAAATAATCTCTCCAATCATGAATGCAACACCACGAACTCTCTGATTGGCATAACTCTTCTGTCTAGACGGAGCTGTGCAAAGTCGATTCTGAATCATCTTGACCTTTTCCGAGGCGTCCTGAACCAATTCGGTACCCAACAACCGAGCCTCTCCCAGCTCAAACTAACTAACTGCGCGAAAGGCACCACTTCCCGTATAATGCCTCATAGGGAGCCATCTGAATACTTGAATGGCATCTGTTGTTGTAGACAAACCCCGCAAGCGGCAAAAACTGATCCCAAAAAGCCCCGAAATCCATAACGCAAGTGCGAATCATGTCTTCTAATATCTGGATGGTGTTCTTAGACTGCCCATCCGTCTGGGGGTAAAATGTTGTACTCAACTCAACTTATGTGATTAATTCACATTGTGCGCCCTCTAGAAATGTGAGGTGAACTGCGTGCCCCAATCAAAAATGATAGACATCGGTATATAGTGCAGACGAATAATCTCATGGATATAAATCTCAGCTAACTGCTCTAAAGAATAGGTAACTGCTACTGGAATGAAATGTGCCAACCTGGTCAACCTGTCCACAATGACCCATACAACATCAAATTTCTTCTGGGTTCATGGGAGCCCAACAATGAAATCCATGGTAATACTCTGCCACTTCCACTCAGGAATCTCAAGCATCTTAAGCAAACCACCGGGTTGGTGCTCGTGCTTTATCTGCTGGTAATTAAAACACCGAGCTATATATGCAACTATATCCTTCTTCATCTTTCTCCACCAATAATGATGACTTAAATTCTGGTACATCTTGGCGGCCCCCAGATGATTATATTATCGCACTGTAGGCCTCCTCCAGAATCAACTCACGAAGCCCATCCATATTGTGTGCACAAATCTGACCCTGCATCCGCAGCACTCCATCATCACCGATAGTAACCTGCTTAGCACCATAGTGCCGCACCATGTCCTTAAGGACGAGCAAATGGGTGTCGTCATACTGACGCACTCTGATGCGCTCAAACAAAAAAGATCTATAGACCGTGCAAGCTAGAACATGACTGGGCTCTGAAATATCTAACCTCACGAACTGATTGGCCAAGGCCTGAAAATCTGATGCAAGAGATCTCTTATCAACCGGAATATATGCAAGGCTATTTATACTCGCAACCTTTCTACCCAAGGCGTCAGCCACAACATTGGCCTTCCCGAGATGATACACAATGGTAATATCATAGTCTTTCAATAACTACAACCACTTCCTCCTGCCTCAAGTTGAGATCCTTTTGCTTGAATAAGTATTGTAGACTTTGATGATCAGTGAACACCCCACACGACACGCCATAGAGGTAATGCCTCCAAATCTTCAGTGCATGAACAACGGCTGCCAATTCTAGGTCATGAACAAGGTAATTCTTCTCATAATCCTTCAGCTGCCACAATGCGTATACAATCACCCTACCATACTGCATCAATACTGCACCAAGACCAACACGCGATGTACCACAATAGACCACATAGGATCCCAAACTCGTGGGTAATACCAACACTGGAGTGGTATTCAAGGAAGTCTTAAGCTTCTAAAAGCTCAACTCACACTCATCCGACCACTTAAATGGACACCCTGATGGGTCAATCTAGTCAATATGGGTTGCGATGGATGAATACCCCTCCACAAATCGGTGATAATACCCCGCCACACCCAGGAAGCTTTGAATCTTTGTAGCTAAAGTTGGTCTTGGCCAAATCTGAATTGGCTCAATCTTCTTAGGATCCACTTTTATGCCACCGACCGATACAACATGCCCCAGAAAGGCGACCGAGTCTAACCAAAACTCACACTTTGAAAACTTAGCATACAACTGACTATCTCTCAGAGTGTGAAGTGCAACTTTATGATGTTTCTCATGCTCCTCTCGACTGCATGAGTAGATCAAGATATCATCAATGAACACGATCATGAAATAATCCAAATAGGGCTTAAATACCTGGTTCATCAAATCCCTAAATGTTGATGGGGCATTTGTCAAGCCAAATGACATCACTAGGAACTCATAATGCCCGTACCGAGTCTAGAATGTTGTCTTAAGGACATCCGATGACCTAATCTTCAACTGATGGTAGCAAAATCGCAAATCAATCTTCGAAAACACGTTGTCACCTTGAAGCTGATCAAATAAGTCATCAATCCTCGGCAATGGATATTTGTTATTGATAGTGACTTTGTTCAACTTCCGATAGTCTATACACATCTTTGTTGAACCATTTTTCTTCTTCATGAACAACACGGGCACACCCCAAGGCAAGACACTAGGTCTATTGAATCCCTTATTAACAAAATCCTACAACTGCTCCTTCAGTTCCTTCAACTCAGGTGGCGCCATACGGTATGGTGGAATAGAAATGTGTTGAGTGCCGGGAAACAAATCAATGCAGAAGTCAGTATCTCTATCAGGTGGCATCCCCGACAGATCTACAGGAAACAACTCAGGAAACTCACGCACAACTAGTACTGAATCTATGGAAGGAACCTTCGTACTAGAATCGCGAATATATGCCAAATAAGCTAGACATCCCTTCTCAACCATACATCGAGCCTTGATATATGAAATAACCCTACTAGTAGATTGTCCAGGAGTCCTTCTCCACTCAAATTGAGGAAACCCTGGCATGGCTAAGTTCACCGTCTTGGCGTGGCAGTCCAATATAGCATGATAAGGTAACACCCAATCTATACCTATGATAACATCAAATTCCACCATATCAAGAAGTAGGAGATCTACACTAGTCTCAAGTCTCCCAATGGTAATCACACATGAGCGATACACACGGTCTCCAACTATAAAATCTCCCACCTGTATGGACACATACACAAGAGCAATCACAGAATCACGAGGCACCACCAGATTTGAAGCAAAATAGGATGACACATAGGAATAAGTAGAGCCCTAATAAAATAGAACAGAAGCATCTCTATGGCCAACTGAAATAATACCGGTGATAATGGCATCAGATGACTAGGCCTCAGGTCTAGCTGGGAATGTATAAAATCGGGGTTGGGCCCCTCCACCCTGACCTCCATATCTCGACGACCATTAGCTAGCTAGACTCCACCTCTAGTGGCTTGACCTCCAACTCTAACGGTCTGACCTCTACCTCTGGCAGCCTGACCCCTACCTCTAGCTGGCTGAGCGGGAGGTGGAACAACCGATTCTGGAACCATGGCATGAGAACTCTGATGTGGCATACTGCTCAAAATTCTTGGGAAGTACCTCCTGATATGACCAGTACCCCCACACTCAAAATAACTATCTTGCTGTTGTGGTTGCAAAAACTAAAACTGACCCGAATGGGCAGGATAACCACAGTGGTAGATTTGGATCAGAGGAGCACTATAAGTTGGCTACCTAGAATAAGATACATAAGGACCACGACTCCCCGAAGCACTCTGAGATTCAACTTGTGGCCTAGGAGGATAGCCTCTACCTAAAGTACCCCTTCCACCTGTTGCACCCTATTTTGCACTTGTCAAAACAAGATTTAACTTGTGGTTTCTCTGTTATTAATGAAAGAGAGTTGCCATCTAATATTTAAAGGTATAATAGGGTACCTATTTAATTACTAAAGGTATATTCTTTATTGGTTTGCTAACCGGTGAGATTATGGGTAAGGGTTCTTGTTCTTCTAAGGGGGTGGTGTTAGACACCCCTTAAAATTTACCTGAGGTAACTCCATAGGACTTAGACTAGATTTGGACTAATTATTTGTATTATGCTTTAAAAGAGTGTAGCTTACCATATATTAGGACATAATATCTACAAGGGAAAAGTATGGTTTAAAGAGGGTGGATATTAAAGAAAAGTTTTAGGAAAATAACATTAGTATACATAAACTTGAAAAAAGACTTTGAAAAATGAAGCGCCTGTCATGAAAGTGTTCAAATGAAGCTAGGTTAATGCACTTGTTTCTTAAATCATGAAAATTCATATTATTCTAATGCGATGAAAGTGTTATGAAAATGATCCTAAGATATACCGTGGTTTTGATGTGGAAAAACTGTTTGAAAGCCATTGTTTTAGGGGATAGCACCTTAATCCTTCGAAATACTTGATTCCCTTTTTGAAATATTAAATCGCGACAAATCTATTTTTCTGTTTGAAAAGGGGGCTGCCACCTTTGTTAAGCCTTTGGATTTTGAAAATCTTTAAGGAGAAGGTTAGAGAGGCATAATGAATTGATAACAAGCTCGTGATTAGTGATTTTAGAATTAATTGCTAACTAAGGCTTCTTTTTAATCCTAAGTTCTTTAAGGCTTGACTAAGTTATTTTATAAATTAAAAGATAAGAATAAACATTCAATCCAATATATGCTTGTCATGTACATAGTGAGATATAACAACAGGAAAAACAATAATGAGTATTGACATAGTGCAACTGAAGAATAACAAAAACAATAAGTAAAGAAGTGAAGGAAAAAAAAGTGACTCTCGGAGCTTTGGGCGTCAAAAGGCAGGCCCAGCAGTAGCAATGAAGAGTGACGACAGACCATTGGACGATAGTTGAGTTGGATTTGGGCCTCAGTTCTTAAAGAACTCAACAGACCCAAATCATTGTACATGCCCAAAACTAAAAGAGAAGGTCATTAGAATAATTAGTACAATATACATATCCATATACAAAATTTGCAAACAGAGACTAAATAGAAATCACTAACAATGTTTAAATACTAAAGGAATCATACTAAGTAAGGATCAAAAGAAAAGGTTGCTAATAGTACCTAAATGCTAAGGAAATCATGCTAATGTAGAGGTTCTGTATAGTAAATGACCCATATTGAATACCCTTCATTACCATTAAACATCAAACCCAAATGGAGTAATAAGTGTCAATGAATTAAAGGTTAAGGGGAGAAAGTGTCAATGAATTAAAGGCTAAGGAGAGAGTTCTACTCAAGGCTGATTCCCCCTTTGAATCTCCTAACACTTCAAAGTTCCCAAGGGTCTCAACCCCAGGGCAATGCTTTTCCTAAGGAGAGCAGCCCAGGCTAGAGTTGAACTCTACTCCCAAATAACTTTAACCACAAACGATTAAATCTTCCCTATAGATTTGAATTCAAATGAGGCCCTTTTATTGCAAATCGATCACTATGACATTTCCTACCATAGAAGGCTACTTTCCTTAGCAGAATAATACAGAAATAGACATATAGAAATAGTCCCTTTACATCAGCATTGAGTAAGTGAAGCACACATTTGAACAGATTTTGAAGACCAGACTTCTAAGCATATATAACAACATGCACACTTATGATGTTATTGCTAAAAATTAGACAACATGAATAATACATCTCATAGACACATGAGGCGCATAGTTTTGAATTATAACAACTTTAGTATACAGTTACTAATGCCATAGCATTGATCACATATTAGTTTGACACTAGACACTATCATGAGCATACACCTAAGTTAATGACATTTCTTGAATCCCCTGGGATCCTTAGTATAGATTCAGACAATGACACAAGCAAATTATTGCACTCAACTAGTTAATAATAGAAGGTTTCCCTTACACCAAATTCAATCCAGAATAGCAATGGAAAGAAAGAACTCAGTATAAGTTCAAAACAACATTCAAAATGTGAAGTCATGAAGGATAAACAAAAGTTCATGCCAAACTCCCATACATACAGAGATTTCAATTAAGATTACAACCTCACAATACATGATGAGTCTCAAATATTATAGAATCAGGTTATCAGTATCATTAGGGGTTAGGGATAGGGAAGCATCATACCTGAACAGACTTAAATCATCTATACGGACTGGGCTGAATAGTTAAATATGATGGAGTCATATTTAAATTACAGAAATGATCAACATTCCACCATAATAGGCACAACTATGTTTTGACTCATAGTAGATATGATGATCAAAACAAATACTGCTGATATTCAAAGTAAAACTCATCCCAGTATGACTTCTTACAACTAACAATTAGACATGGATGTAAAACCATTCATGATGTGGATTAAAAGGATACATAAGGACTAATGAACATTTATGAAATCATTTTGAACACCCAGGTTTCATAAGCCTTAACCTAGTGAGGCAGGGTTATTCTATGTATTTTTATATATACCCTGGCTAAAGTCATCTAATCAACAACCCAAGTTCAGAATAACAGAACTCAAAGAACATGGCATGATAAACATGAAAAATATAATAATGTCTCTAAATGTGGCATAACATAATGCATAGAATATGATAGAAAAACTCAGGTATAGAATAGCAGAACTTAGAAAGGTACATCATGTCAAACATGAAAACTACAATGGAACCTAAATGCAGAGTAATAAAACTGTGGAGAATATAACATGATGAATCATGAAGACTGATAACAGATCATTAAGTGGAACAGAACTCAAAATACAGAATGATGAGCATGAAGATTACAACAGAACATTAGAGTAAGGTATGGAGTCTTAGGCAGATGAAGGAAATCATCAAGGCAGGTTAAGCAACTTAAACACAAAGGTGTTCAATGGAGATATTGAGGTCATTAAAGTCATACAACTACTTAATTAACACTAGACAAGTACAAAAACTTATCATAGATCATCAACAAGTCATGCTGGACCAACAATAAGCAATTATATACTTAAAAACATTATAGACGAAGCATTTAACATGAATACAGTAACATGCTTATAATTTTCGAATTAAATAATTAAAAAAAAAAGGATGGAGGTATATTGACCTCCTCTTAGGCAGCAATTCAAACAGTATTTTAACTTAGCCGTATAAGAACCAAAGTTCCAACTCTTGAGCAGTAAAGGAACTCAGAAATAATAGAAACGGAAATTAATCAAAGGGAGAGAGAAGGAGAGCCTAGACTTTTGAAATCTCGCTCATTTTGATACTTGTATTAGGATTTTACTTCTTATTAGTCTATTCGATCTCA
This sequence comes from Nicotiana tomentosiformis, assembly GCF_000390325.3. Lineage (NCBI taxonomy): Eukaryota > Viridiplantae > Streptophyta > Magnoliopsida > Solanales > Solanaceae > Nicotiana > Nicotiana tomentosiformis. Next base: position 17,286,516 of record NC_090823.1, read on the forward strand.
TTGGTGAGAGCATTGAAAGCCATATTTATAGTGCCACTAATGGCTTAGGGTTTTCAGCAGAATTCAAATTCAGTAGTGGAAGATGACGACTATTAGATGATGCAAGAATATGTTAGTGAAATCAGAGTGAGCAAAGGTGAAAATCAATGAGAGATTTTACATGAGCGATTGAAAATTTAGAATGGACAGTTGGCAGGCAACAACCATCGGCTAAGGCTTCATTGTCCAGAGGTCACTATGTTTGACCTGTAGACATCGAATTCTCATGATGAGTTTTGAGAAATAACTCCATGTACACTTTGGTTTGACGGAGCATGAAGGAAATCCATCATTTTTAAGTATCATATTTAAGCTAGGGTTTGAGGTTTGGGGTATTTGAATTTGAGTGATGATAATGAAAGTAGACCGGCTAGATTCGCAGATTAGAGGGCAAAAGGAAGGATTTTCGAGTGATTTAAGACCTTGCACGAATTTGTGGAAGGTCTTCTTGACTGATATAGTGATGGGAGTGGAGTGGAGAGAAAAGAGAGGAAAGGGGAAAGGAAGGTGGCTGAGCTCATGGGGAAATGATTAGGGTTTGAGGGATTTTGGGTGGGTCTTTAGGTTTAAGATAGGGAGATGGGGTCTGAACCGTTGATCTAAAGATCAACGGTGCTGACATTTTGGGTTTAAATGATTTTTATGGAGAATTTTAGTAGCCATCGGATCCTTGTGATCTAATGGCTAAGATTAACTATACTGGGTGCTTTTAATTCAAAGAGATAGTGGAGTAAAAATCGTGGGCCGTTGATCTAATAAATGGACAACCCAGATCAATTGTGTTTGTTTTGTGTGTGTTGGAGACGGGTGACATGCTAAGCTCCGATTGGTTTAAAGATAATGACAAGGAACGCCAAAGTGGATTGGAGGGCTTGTTTGAACTGGGTCATTTCGGATTGGGCTTGGTCATTTGGGCCAAAATTGTTTTAAATGGTAGCCACTCTATATTTAATTGAAGATTTGCAATTGTATCTTTTTGTCTTTTAATATGTTTTGAAATTAATTTAAATACACTTAATTATTTTCAATAAATATATAATAAAATTATAATTATCAAATATGCTACTAATTATTATAATTATTTATAAAATACTTTATCTTCTAGTTATGACACTAACTTCGAATTATTAACATAGTGACCTATTTAACTAAAATTGAGAAATAATTTGTTAAATTAATTATAAAACCTATATGGTTCATTTTATTTTAATAATCTAAAAATGATAATTATATTTGTAATTACATAATACTTATACTAAGTTATTAATTTCAAAAGTACTAATACCTAGTTAATTTTGTAAAATAAGTATTTATTGATAGAAAATACTTTCAAAACATTCATAGTAAATTATTAAGTATAAATAAATAAATTTTAAAAAAGAGAGTCAAAATTGGCCGTCAACAGCTGCCCCTCTTTGACCAGAGATGATGAAAGAGTTAGAGGGTAAAGAAACTAAACCAAAACAAATTTTATCCCGACTTTAGGCATGCATTGCAGGAGCGGCGTATAGATTTAAGGAAGGCTATGGATTGCATGATTTAGGGAGAGTTAAGGAAGATTTCAGGACGATTTTGGAGGAATTGGGGCCAAACTCTGGCTTTGATTTGCTTACATACCTCGGGCTTAACAAGGATCAGGCCTCATGTAGTTCTGGAGTGAATATTTCTTAGGAAGCGATACTCGCAAGAGTTGCCCCAGTATCGTATTATGACGATACGGTGAGACGGAAGATTGGGCACTTATGATAGCTTAAATTTTGCGGCTTGATTTGAAGGATTTGAATATTTGGAGTTCCACTGGTCGTTTTGTGTCTGAACTTGGATCCTTGGCCCGCTAATGAGTTTATTCTCCCTCATAGCGTTGTAGTTTGGTTTGCTGCTTAGAAAGAGTTCCACGTTGCGATATTTCTTCCTGAAAAAATGAAATACACACATACCCATATATTGCAATGCATAATATATTATGATGTGATGTAAATGATGTAGGAATGGTGATGCTTGGCTGCCGGCGAACCATTATTTGAACTTGATTCGATTTGTTAGTCGGGATGTGTACCGTTCCGTAGCCGTCGGAGCATTGAAAAGTGTCTCCGCTTGTTGGGAGAGATTGACTTGTAGAGTGCGTATCTGCTTGTTGGGAGAGCTTTGCACTGAGAAAATATCTCTGCTTGTTGGGAGAGCTTGGTTTGTAGAGTGCGTCTCCGCTTGTTGGGAGAGCTTTGCACTAAAATGTAAAGTAATCTCCCCTTAAAAGCAATTGGCTTAAACCTTAATCATGCATGAAGCTGCATGAGCAAAATGTCAAAACATTTAAGATAATAGCAAAGGAAAGAAAAAGCATGCCTAAGAGATACTCTTGACAGAGAAGCTAAGTTACGGCCATCGATTGATAGAACGTCAGTGACAAGGTTTGTGATTGTCCATTCTGGCATCCGTTGCGACAGAGCGATGGTGCGGATTGTTCAGTTGGTAGAATGTACAATTTACTATATACAAGGCTTTGATTGGCAGAGCCGACTTTTGATTTATAAAGGGTGCTCCGATCGATTGAGCTGACTGTTTGCTATATACAGGACTTTAATTTGTGAAGCCAACGGTTCGTTTTGTACAAGGTGCTCTGATTGCTTGATGATAAGTGTGAATTTTGATCACTTATTAGTTCCTTTTTACTTTTGTTCAGTCCGAAAATAATGATTTATGTTCCCAAAACTAATGAAAATGTGTAAATTGCAGGAATGCTGGAAATGGGGGACCTTTTGAAGCAATCCACTCAAAAAGGAGTGTTTCGGCTCACAAGGTAAGAAGGGGTTCATCACACAAGAAGTGAGGCCCGCAAAAGTATTTCTATGAACGCAGAAGCAAGTACGGACCGTAGAATTCCCTCTGCGACTGCAGAACTGATGAAGAAACCCTAAAGTACTTGAAGCAAAAGTGTAGCCGCAGAACATGGTCTGCACTAACAAGAATTCAAAATTTTCAAAGTGTGTGCAAAATGACCAAAACTTGAAGCCTTGCCTGAAATGCGGAACGCACATAAAATGTGCAGCCACATAAGCTAACTCGCAACCGCAAACCAAATTGTGTGGCTGCATAATCTAGGCCCCTTCAAACTCAAGCAATGTGCGGACCGCACATGGAATTGTGCGGCCGCAGAACCTCACGAGGGGCATTTTTGTCAGCAAAATTTGGACCACTATAAATAGACGGAAAACACATTTTAGGTCATGTTTTGAAGTTCTAAGCAGCTGTAGCAGTTGCAATTTTCTATTTTAGTAAATTTGTGATCATTTTGGATAAAAACATCATGGCTTATCATTTTAATCTTCTATTATGGTCTTAATTAGTATTTCTTCTTTGTTTCTTCGTTTTCTACTATGAGTAGCTAGACTTTTACTAGGGTTATGACCCAACCCTAATGTGTAAACTTTATGGGTATTTAATTTAATGCTTGTTTATGTTAGAGTGTTTGTTATCTAGTCCTGTTTATGCTTTAATTATAGAATTAATGGTTGCAAACATTGATTCATGTCTTTTTTACTTGGTTTTTACTTGAGCAAGAGGGACCTAGTCTAGGAAAACTTGGCTAACAAGAAATTAGGTTAGTTAAGGATTTGACTAACCTAGTTAAAGGGCTTGAACTAGAGATAGGAAAAGTCCGACTTGAGCTCATATAAACTATTTAGCTTGATACCCATTTGGGCTTGGGGAAGACAAATTAGGCAAAATCACTCTATGACTGACATGTACTGATTGGGTAACTTAGAGTTAAAGAGCTATAATACACCCTGATCAATAAAACAAGTGTTAATATGCTTAACCCATTAGGCGAACACCTAGGTGAAGGTTACATCCCTAGGCCTTTTAACCATTTGGTAAAAACAACAAAAACAATTATTCGCTTTCTAGTTTATTCTCATTAGTTTACAATTGTTAGTGATAATTTAAAATTAGAAATCAAAATACCTTATTTGGAAGTGCAATTGAGTTATTTCATTAACTCTCATCAAGTGTACACCCTAACACCCGTATTAAACTCCTTGTGAAAATCGACCTCGACTATTATTGGGTACTATTCTTCCAATGACCATTTCCACTCACTATTGAGTGCGGATTGAAGGAGGATCAGTTGAGCAGGCGGTTTCCTATATATAGGGTTTCAATTGGTGAAGCCAGCGGTTCATTTTGTACAAGCTGCTCCTATTAGTTGAGCAGGTGGTTTGCTATGTATAATGTGCCTTTTTCACAACAGTGGTCTGACTTCGAGGTACTTGCAAGGGATTCAAGGATTAGCTTCAGCAATACCAGAAAAGTTTAGTAAAGGATAAAGGATGATAATCATGGAAAAATGTTCGTCATTTGCCCCAGTGTGGTCCCAACATTTCCTTGCTCCTGTTGATCCTGCACTCAAAGAAAAGTTCTTAGTGGGAGCACAGAAGTTGGTTTGTGTCGACCACAATGTTGGTTTGCCCCAGCCTCTGATATGGTTACGCCGCGAAGTTCGGTAGGTAGAACAAGTTATTGTATTTTTATGAAAAAAAATTTGAAAAGCATTGTTTTAAGACAAGTGTCGTCGTTTCGGATTATGACATGCTACAAAACGTTCTCCACACGTGAGCGTTTCTTCTTGAAAACTCTATCCCATTGAGTTCGATCTTTCGGGATTCTTGACAACGTGACTGCTTGCCGTTGCGACTTCGTCCTAATTCAAATAATGGATTATAAAGGTTTTTCCTAAGGTTATGACCAAACCCTTTCAGGTTGCCTACGTATCCAAAACAAAAATCTGGTTTGAACGTAGTTCGTGGATGATGACAAAAGATGATGAAGATGAACGAGCCAGACTCAGGAAGCCTACACATCCAAATGGAATCAGGTCAAGATGTAGTTCGATTACAATAGATACAAGAATGATGAGATTAAGAATGAAATGTCCGAGTCTGACTCAGACTACCTACGTATCGAAATGGAATCAGGCTAGAATGTAGTTTAATAACAAAAGACAACTGAATCCGATGAGGATTTCCTACGTATCGTATTTTGAGGAAATCAAGTCGGTGTAGTTCAAGAGTAATATACAAAAGTGATATCTGGTTTTTTCTATTACAAAAAAAGGGAGGGAGAGAAACCGAACCCTACGTGGGTTGCCTACATATCCCTCCGTGGGAATTCAGGTTGAACGTAGTTCTATTACATCAAAATCTAATTATATTTGTCTTCTAACATAATATCACTTGATTGCGTCGGAGTTGATAGGCTTTGTGATGATTCTTCCATCCATTTCTGCTAAGATTAGATCTTCACCCAACAATACTCGGTGAACCACGTAAGGACCTTGCCAGTTAGGTGCGAACTTTCCTTTGGCTTCCTCTTGGTGAGGAAAGATTTTCTTCAAGACCAACTGCCCCGGTGTGAACTTGCGTGGCTTTACCCTCTTATTAAATACACTGTCTATCATGTTTTGATATAGTTTACCATGGCATACTGCATCCATTCTATTCTCGTCGATGAGCATGAGTTGCTCTTGTCTGACCCGTATCCACTCTGCATCGTCCAATTTGGCCTTTTGAATTACCCTTAGAGATGGTATCTCGACCTCTGCGAGTATCACAAATTCAGCGTCGTATACTAATATGTTTGACATTTCCCTAGTGGATGTTCTCATGTTGGTCCGATAACTCAGTAAGGTGAAAGATAGTTTCTCCTGCCATTGCCTGTGATTGTCCAATATCTTTTGTAGAATCCTCTTGATATTCTTATTGGGTGCCTCAGCTGACCCATTCATTTGTGGTATGTAGGCTGTGGAATTGTGGTGGATAATTCTGAACTTCTAGCAGATTTCTCTTATAAGTTCTCTATTCAGTTTAGTGGCATTGTCAGGGATGACTGACTCAGGTATCCCAAATTTGCAGACGATGTTGTTTCGGACGAAATTCGCTACTACTTTCTTTGTGACGGCCTTGTAGGGATGATTCGACCCATTTAGTGAAGTAGTCAATAGCTACCAAGATAAAGCGATGCCCATTAGATACGGTGGGCTCTATGGGTCCAATCACGTCCATTCCCCAAGCGGCAAACGAACCCATCACATTCAACTCATTTGGTGGAACCCGGATGAAATCCCCATGAATATGGCACCGATGACACTTCTTTACGTAGTGGATACTATCGCTTTCCATAGTCATATTAAAGTATGTGACTCTCTAGATCTTCTTGGCTAATGTGAACCCGTTCATATGGGGTCCACACATTCCTGCATGTATTTCTTCCAATAACCTGGTTGCCTCGGCAACCTCTACACTCTCAACAAACCCAAATTTGGGGTCCTCCTGTACAGGACTTCCCCGTTGAGGAAATAATGTTTTTCCAACATCCTGAGGGCTCCCTTTTGACTATTAGTAGTGTTTTTGGGTACTCTCTGGTTGCAAGGAATCTCCTGATATCGTGATGCCATGGTTTACAATCTGGCTCTTTGTTTACATGGAAGCAATATGCGTGTTGATCCCTGATCTCCACCTCGACAGGGTCAATGTAGTTCTTGTATGGATTCTGAATCATGGATGATAGAGTTGTAAGGGCGTCGGTGAAGTCGTTCTGAATCTTTGGAACGTGCTTGAACTCAATCTTTGTGAACTTCTTGCATATCTCTTTCATGTAGTGCAGGTATAGAAGGAGATTGACATTGTTTGGTTGACCATTCCCCTTGGACTTGGTGTAGCAATATATCGGAATCCCCTATGACCAAAAGTTCTATGATGTTCATATCGACTGCCATTCTGATCCTAAGGATGCACACTTCGTATTCAGCCATATTATTGGTACACGAGAATCTTATCTTTGTCGATGCTGGATAGTGCTATCCGGATTTCGAAATTAGGACTGCCCCAAATCTGACTCCTTTAAAGTTTGTTGCTCCATCGAAAAACATTCTCCATCCAGGGTATGATTCTGCAATATCTTCTCCAGCAAATAATACTTCTTCATCGGGAAAATACATAGTGAATGGCTCGTAATCCCCGTCCACTGGATTCTCTACGAGGTGGTCAGCTAAAGCTTACACCTTGATAGCCTTCTGAGTTATGTACATAATATCAAATTCGTTGAGAAGAATTTACCATTTAAATAACTTTCTGGTAGTCATCGGCTTTTGGAATATATACTTGAGCGGGTCGAGCAGAAATACCAAATGCGTAGTATATGCTACATGTAATGCCTCAGTTTCTGGGCGATCCAAGTCAGAGCATAACAAGTGCGTTCTATCAAAGTATATTTGGCATCGGACGACATGAACTTCTTACTTAAGTAGTAGATGGCCTGCTTCTTCCTCCCAATTTCGTCATGTTGCCCCAACACACAACCGAAGGCATTTTCCAAGACTGACAGATATAGTAACAATGGCTTCCTAGGCTCGGGGAGAACCAGCACTAGTGGATTTGACAGATACTCCTTGATTCTGTCGAAGGCTTTCTGGCACTCTTCTGTCCATTTTGTGGGTTGCATCATTTTTAACAACTTGAAAATGGGTTCACAGATTACCGTGGACTGGGCTATGAAATGAGTAAAGTAATTCAATCTACCTAGCAAACTCATCACATCTTTCTAACTTTTGGGTGGTTGAAATTGCTGATTGTCCTTGATTTTTGATGGGTCCAGTTTTATCCATTTCCTGCTTACAATGAAGCCCAATAACTTTCCAGCAGGGACTCCGAACGCTCACTTTGACGGATTCAATTTCAAATTGTACCTCCACAGGCACTCGAAATATTTTCTCAAATCATCCAAGTGCTCTGAACTCTTTCGAGACTTGATTATGATGTCATCCACATACACTTTGATATTCTTATGAATAATGTCGTGAAAAAAGGTCGTCATGGCCCTCATGTAGGTGGCACCGGAATTCGTGAGACCAAACGGTATGACTCTATAGGAGTAAACTCTCCAAGGTATGGTGAAGGTTGTCTTTTCTGCATCTTCCTCATGCATCAAGATTTGGTGGTATCCAGCGAAACAATCCACAAATGATTGCAGTTCACGCTTCGCGCAGTTGTCGATGAGGATGTGGATATTTGGTAAAGGGAAGTCGTTCTTTGGACTAGCTTTGTTGAGATCTCGGTAATCCACGCATATCCTGATCTTTTTATATTTCTTGGGTACTAGGACGATATTTGCCAACCAGCTAGGATAATTGGTGATCCTTACCACATTCACCTTTATCTGGTTGGTTACCTTCTCCTTTATCCTCAGACTTAAATTAGATTTGAATTTTCTAGGTTTTCGTTTGACCGGTGGTCTGGCAGGATCGATGGGTAGTCGATGCGAGACAATATTAGTACTTAATCCAGGTATATCATCATATAACCATGTGAACAAATAGATGTATTGTTAGAGGAGCTCAACCAGATTTTCTTTCTGCTTGGCTTCTAGATGAATGTTGATTCTAGTTTCTTTCACGTCTTCTTCATTTTCGAGGTTGACCACTTTTGTTTCTTCGACGTTAGGTTTTTGATGACTCTCAATCTGTTCGATCTCTTGTGGTAGATTGTTTGGCATCATACTCCTCGTAATCTGGGTCATTTTGCTTGAGGGTTTCGTTACATGTCACAATCACGGAACGTGAGTTTTTAAAATTTTGATTACTGAAAATAAAAACTAAGTATAAATGAAGTAGTAAATAAAGTTCAATATTTTAAGAAAATAATTCTTTTTATTTCATCCAAGAGGAACGTCTAAGCATTCAAAAGAGGCAAATGACAGAAAGGTACGGACACGGTGCAGGCCTCAATTGACCATGTGCTTTTAAAAAAAACTTTTATAGTTCCATACTACCAAGACTCCCAGTGAACCAAAGACGGACTGGAGGTCCAATTCCGCAGGTTTTACCCTGGTTAGCATCCCTGATGGTCTGTGTCTTGATGTTAGTCCCTTCATAATATTCTTCAATCATATTCACGAATAACGTTCCCATCACATCAACGATATCATCTTCTGGTACTGAACTTTGGCCCGGACTTGAAACATGCTCTGGTACAAAAACCTTTTTCCCAGAGCTACATCTATGAGCTTTCCCTACTGGAGGTTGATATCCTATGTCGGCCCTTCCTTTCTGCCCATTAGGTTTAATTGGCTCTGTGATCCCGACTGACCTGGCTCCCAACCCTATTCCTGGTTTGTATCTGTATTTCACCATCTCCTTCATAGCCATCTTGGATCTATATGACGGGTGAATTCCCAAGTTTTGTTCAGTCTCTCCTATTTTAGTGGTCTACATGGAAGGTGGCTCCATCTAGTTCTTCAATAAACGGGATAGCATGCTCCAAATAAGCTGATTGGCCCCATTCACCATGGATCATGATCTCTTGACATCCCCACTCAAATTTAATGCATTGGTACAAAGTGGATGGGACGGACCCTACCATGCATATCTTGGGCCTTCCTAGCAACAAGTTGTATGAAGAAGAAATATCCATTACTTGAAACAATATGGGAAATTTGACCGACCCGATCTGCAAAGCCAGATAAATTTCTCCGATAACATCTTTCTGTGAAACATCAATAGCCCTTACCCTCACGTGACTTTCCTTGACTTTCCTTAAATGAATTCTCAACTCCCGCAGGGTAGAGAGCGGACAAATGTTGAATCATGACCCTTTATCGCCAGTACACGGGACACCACTTTGTCCCCACATATGACAGTGATATGAAGGGGTTTGTTGTGACTTATGCCTTCAACATGAAGTTCGTCTCTTCTAAAAGTGATCATATTTACTTCGACCATTTTCCCAATTGTCACGGCCAGTGCCTCACTAGTGGTGTTGCTTGCTACACTTACCCCGCTTAGTACTTTCAACAGGACATCCTTATGACTATCGAAACCTATCAGCAAGTCCATGATTTATATTTGCGCTCGAGTTTTCTTTTGATGCTCCTCTACAGAGTACTCTTTGGTCGACATTCTCTTCTATAATTTGGCGGCTTCTAGGTCTGTTATGTTCCTTCTTTGAATCTTCTCTCTTCCCAAGTTCCCTCGATTTGCATCTTCAGGAGCGTAGCATCTCCCAAACCTAGTCATACCATGGGCTGCAGTAGAGTCTGTCATCTTGGCCTTCCCCTTCTGCTAGTCTGTTCATGGGGTGGTTTGGTACTCTCGACTCTCTTCATCCCTTATAGCAACGACAGGTTGTCGCTGATAAGTCTGAACTGTCACCGTAGGTCTCACTTTTGTTGTAATCATTGGAGTCCTTTGAGATGGGATCCTTGCGGCCTTTGCATTTTCCTATTTTTGACAATTGTTCCTTTCAAATCATATTCTTCGTCCGATGTGATCATGTTGACCCCCTGGTTTAAGTGATTTGGCAGCGGATTGCGATTCAAATTGGGCGATGTCGGGATGCACTGAATGGATCTGCTCTTAATCAGTGTTTCAATCTTATTTTTCAGCTTAAAACAATCTTCAGTATCATTGCCAAGCACGTTGGAATGGTACACATACCTTTTGGTTGCATCAAAATACTTGGAGGGATACTCAGGAACCCTTCCTTCTACTAGATGTATCAATCATGCTCTTCTCAATATCTCGAACAACTGGGTCATAGGCTCAGCAATCGGGGAAATAATATCTGGGATCCCTCTCTTCAAAATAGGGACGAGGGTGTGGTGCATAAGTAGGTCAGTTTTGGTGGGTAGTGGTTTGGGCGGGAGCATATGGTCATTGTGGGTTCGGGTTGTTATGGGCTAGATGAGGTTTGTATTTGGGTTGGGGGTGGTAATATGGCTGGGTGATATTTCTTATCCATTTTTGATTAATTTCCATGATTATGTCTTTGAATCCATCATTTAATGGATAAATTAAGTTTAAAAATTTAGAAAACCCTCTTATTTTAAATTGAAGATTTGAGGGTCGAGTTGAGGTCGAATTTAGGTAAAATTAGTATGGTTACACTCGTGGTTGAATGGGCTTTCGGATTTTGTAATTTTTGTTGAGTTTCGAGACATGGGCCCCACGGGCAATTTTTGAGCTAAATTTCGAATTTTGATGGAAAATTAATATTTCTTATGGAATTAATTCCAATAAATTTTATTGACTAAATCGAATTATTTGTGGCTAGATTCGAGGTATTTGGAGGCCAATTCACGAGGCAAAGGCTTAGCGGAATAAGAATTTCATGGTTTGAGGTAAGTAACAGTTTTAAATTTGGTCCTGAGGGTATGAAACACCGGAATTTGGTATCATGTGATTACCTTGCAGGTGACGCACGTGCTAGGTAACAGGCGTGCGGGCATGCACCGAGGGGATTGTGACTTGATCCGTCCCGTGAGACTGTAAAGTTGAATAACTTGTCATTAGCTATGTGCTCTCTATGTGTTGTGGAAATTTGACTAGAAACCATGTTTAGGCAATATGTTGGTACTGTTGGGATCCACAGAGGTCATGTACATGTTGAACTATTTGCTTAATTGTTGTTTGTACTGAGTCACAGTTTACATGATTATTTTATCTCAGTCTCTATTGTTCATTATTGATGCATCATATCATTGTTGTTTGGACTGATTTTCATGATTTCTGAGAGCCCGAGAGACTGGAGAGATTTATGACTGAGCAAGGTCGAGGGCCTGATTGTGAGATATTTATATTATACTATAACATATGAGTTGGATGTGCAGCACGTGAGTTGGCCGTGCGAATCCTTATATTATACTATAGCACGTGAGTTGGTCGTGTAGCACGTGAGTTGTTCGTGCGGATCCTTATATTATACTATAGCACGCGAGTTGGCCATGTAGCACGTGAGTTGTCCGTGCGGATCTTTATATTATACTATAGCACATGAGTTGGCAGTGCAGCACGTGAGTTGTCCATGCAGATCCGTATATTATACTATTGCATGAGAGTTGGCCGTGCAGATCTAGATATTTATATTATGGCATGTGAGTTATCCGTGCAGATTATAGCGCTTTGGCTGTAGGAGCCCCTCCGGAATTTGTACACCCCCAGTGAGCGCGGGTACCCATTGAGTGCCAGTGCTGAGGGCTAAAAGCTGAGTGGTTGAGTTGTTGTGATGAGTTGAGTGACTGTTGCGTGGGAGGTTGTACTTGCTTTGCATTTGTTATTGCACTTGGTTGCTATCTGTCATTATTGTGAAATCTCTGAAAGATTTTGTATCCGGATTACATGAACTTGAACTGTATAAAATTGATTTGTCTTAAACTGTCTGATTTGAAAGCATGTTTATTCTCTGCTGGAATTACTGAAAGTAAACTATAACTGTGTATCTCGTCATCATCTTTAGTTCCTTAGTTATTATTGTTACTTGCTAAGTTGGTTGTACTCATACTACACCTTGCACTTCGTGTATAGATCCAGGTATTTTCGTACATAGAGGGTATTGATCCTTTCGCACAGTTCCGTACATAGAGGGTATTTTGAGGTAGCTGTCGTGTTCCGTAGACCTTGTCTCTCCTTCTCTATCTCCTTGTTTATTGTATTTGGTCTCAGACTATTATTGACCATATTTTTCAGACTTGTATTCATATTAGATGCTCATGTACTCAGTGACACCGGGTTTTGGGAGTGTTTATATATATATATATATATATATATATATATATATATATATATATATATATATGTGTGTGTGTGTGTGTGTGTGTGTGTGTGTGTGTATGTGTGTGAGAGAGAGAGAGTTTTTCTTCCGCTAATTCTATATATTATGTTTTCAAACATAAATGATATGGGGGTTTATTGAGATAGTCGGCGCCTAGTATTGAGATAGGCGCCATCACGACGGGTGAGATTTTGGTTCGTGACATTACTGTCATTTCCCTATTATATCTGCACTGTTATAATCTGGATTTGGACTGTACCTTTCTGAGCTCGTCACTACTTTCAGCCCAAGGTTAGTCCTGTTAATTATTGAATACATTGGGTCGGTTGTACTCACACTATACTCTGCTCTTCGTGTGTAGATCTAGGTACATATGGACTCGGCGGTTGCTAGTTTCGGTGCAGTGTCTGCTTGGAGACTATTGAGGCAGCTGCTATAACGCCCGCAGACCTCGACTCTCCTTCTTTTTAGTTTTATTCAATATTGTTCTATTTTTCAGACGGTTATATTAGAAATTTAGACTGTGTTGACACTTTATAGCTCATTAATCGTTGACACCCGAATTTTTGGGGATCTTGTAGTTGTTCTTATCGGTTATTTATGAGATTTTTCACTATTAAGCTTATTACATCATGCTTTTAATTTAAAATGTGTAGTTATTTTGTGATTGTCGGCTTGCCTAGTAATGTGGTACTATCACGACATGTTGAGATTTGGGTCTTGACACAATACAACTCTTCCTTAGCAAACTATGTATTCAACTTACAAAGAAATTACATTTGTCTTACCTTCTTCTAATACTAGGAAGTTGCCACTTATCTAGTGTAAAGTGTCCCTTCGCCTCTTTTGGAGGATGTTCGAAAGAGTAGTAGAAGGTATCATTTCCACTAGATGAGGCAAACTTAGCTAAGAAATCCGTCATCTGATTGGCTTCTCCAAAGATTTCAAGATATGCATGCATTACGCATTTATTGTAATCTGATAATCATAAAATATATATTGTTCATTAAATTTACAATGTTGCAATTGATGTAAAATTATGTTAGATAATACATTTGAGGGAAATAAACCTTACTGTAAGTACTTTTATTACTCTTCTCAAATATGAGGACATAGGGAGAAACAAAGAGTCACATGCATGGTCATAAATTTCTTTGTCGTGCGCAACTTAAATTTGCTTCAAAATTAGAAAGAGAGAGTCACATAGGTCAGAGTATTTTTAGTAACCGAGTTATGGACGATTTGTCCAACAATAAATCATATCTGTATTAATTTGCAAGCTTTACGTTCTATTATGGGTAAAAAAGAGATCTCCTAGAAGTTTTATATTAATGTATGAATAGAATAAATTAGATTATACATTCATCTTCAAGAGAATGTTGAAATAAATTACAAAGGTTGCTCCCAGCAGAATTTGGAGATAAATTCAGAGTGCGCAACTAACAGTTTTCTACTATTTAGTGTATTTAGGTGATGGCTGTAGTTTCACAGTATTGGAACTTTTAGGGAATTAACGCACAACCTTAAAGAAGTTCATTATTCTTTTCTACTCTAATGGTCAGAGGTGGAACTAGAATTTCAATCTTATAAGTTCTGTATTTTAAAACGACGATTTCAAGTGTTAATAAGTGGATTTTACTTTTTATATTGATACATATTTAATGAATTTCTTAACACAAAATACACTGTTTGAGCAAAAACAGCTGGATTTGCGGAACCTATAGCTCAGCTTCTCCTCCGCCTTCCAATGGTAGTGAGATGAAGAGTCACATGCAAAACATAAATCTGCTCCAAAATTAGAAAGCAAGAATCACATAGTCAAAGTCACTTTTAGTAACCAAGTTAAAGAAGATTTGCCCTATATTTCGTTTATAAGCAGTTCAAATATTAAGAATGTGGGGACCAATTTAATTAATTGGCTGTGAATTTATAATTGTACTCACATGCAGCGACTAACCTAATATAGGATACCATTTAATAAAAGCTGGCTGCTAAATTTAGTTCTATTACAAAGACTACTGGTTGATGTTATGATCACAGTGCTTTATAAAAAGGCTCTCTATATATATCTTACGCTTCGAAAACATCTTCAGCTCAGTACTCTTTTCTTCTTCACAGCATTTCAAGCTCCTTTCTTCTTCTGCTATTGAGATGATATATGCTGAAAATGTACGTCCCATTTCCCCCTCATATATAGTCCTCTTATTTCTCTCTAATTATATGGCTAAAAATATAAGAAATTTTTAAACTTTGATGATGGGCCATCCTTAGTGGAACTTCAGCAGGAGGGTTGGGTGCAATCCTACATTGTGACAAATTCAGACTTTTTTTCTCCTTGACTGCTAGAGTCAAATGAATCTCTGATGCTGGTTTCTTTATTAATGCGTAAGTTCATGAATCTGAGAAAATTTTCAAGAGTGTGTTTCTCTTTTTAACTAATTCTTGTATGAGTTTATACAGAAAAACTATAACTGGTGAGCCACGTATTAAAGAGTATTTTAAGAGAGTTGTTACTTTGCATGTCAGAACCATCATTTAGTAAATTGTTTCTCTTTTATTATTCTTTATTGCTTTTTATAAAACATTACTAACTCTCTTTGGGGTGTACTTTAGGGATCTGCCAAGAACCTACCACTCTCTAGCACATTCTTGAGCTTAGACCCAAGTTTGGTAAGAACAGTTTTATTTATTTATTGTGTTAATAAATTGACCAACATGATCTTTCTAACTAAAAAGTATACAATCCAATGATTTGGCAGTGCTTCTTCCCTCAGTATATGCAGCACCACATATTTGCACGCCACATTTCATCATTAATTCGGCTTATGATTCTTGGCAGGTTTGAAAATCAATTTCTATATATGATAGTAACTAATACATTTCTGAATATATTTTATTTTCCTTCAAATTCTAAAGGGTTTGCCTATTGATTCTTGAAAATTAGATAAACAACATTTTGGTTCCCGAATGTGTTACTGACCCTGAACATGTTTGGGATACATGCAAGAAAGATATAAATAAATGCTCACCAAGTCAAATCCAATCTCTCCAAGATTTTAGGTCGACATTTTTAGAGGCATTGAACGATTTAGGACCAAGTATATCAAGAGGTTATTTCATTTCTTCTTGCCATTTCCACCATGGCATTGAAATACAAAGCTATTGGTCCAACAACAACTCTCCAACAATAGCTAACAAGGTCATATTTTCATTTCTTTTTTTCTTTATATTACTGTAATTTTTCAGCTTTCTTGTGTTGTTATTTGACGTTTGATACTAACTCATTATAACAGACAATTGTTGAAGCTGTTGGAGACTGGTCTTTTGGTAGAAGTGGATTCCAAGGGGTTTACTGCCCCTATCCTTGTGGCAAATATTGCCAGTAGAGGTTGCTCTTATTTTTTTTCGTAAACAAGTGGAGTAACTAGTGTAAAGCTACTCATGTATTATTGCAAAATTGTAATTTTTGTTTTTGTTTTCACCTCAACATGTTTTGATTGAGCAAATTATATTTTTTGTCTTCACACGTTTTGATCGAACAACTTTTTTCCCTTAAAAACAGATTTGCTAATTGGAAAGTTTATATCATTCCAAATAAAATTTCGTCATCTGTAATAATCAATTAGCAAAAAAAAAACATTCAATGTAGGTTAATTAACGCATGCATGCGATGAATGTTTCCTCTCCTTTTCTGAAACTCCAAAAGGAGCAAATAAAGTCGGACCTTACGTTACAGTATTAAGGACCTATTTATGAGCCATTTCTTGTCTCACATAAAATTGATAAAGCATTACCAATTAGAACCATATTGTTTACCAGACACAACTTGACTAGTAAATTGCTAAGCGAACATAATTTTTATTTATTTCTTGAAGTATATCTATACTATAATTTGTGGAAATATCTATTTAATGATTTTTTTTTGTATTTCGTACCCCTAATGTATGTAATAAAAGGTCCATTTTGATAGATTTTTCCCTCCCTTTCTAACCTTTATTTTCTTCATTACTTACTTTCTCTGTTAATCCTCACAAAATGAATTATTTTATGATTTTGCAAATAAATAAATAGATTAAAAAGCAAAATCGTAAAAATCAAGTAAATGGAGTGTAAATGTAACTAAAGAAAACATTGGATAATTAGTGGTGAAAAGTAAAAAGAATATCTATCCATTAGTTGCTTTTTTCATTTCATCTACATGACTTTATATATTCTTATATTATTCAGTATTGTAGTATAAATCCAATTAAATGAAAAGCTTTTGTGGTATTTTATCTGAGAATCAACTTATGTAACTAGGTAATATTTATGGATAATGTCTTTCATCCAAAATTATTGTTCTCAATAAGCTAGGTTTTTTTATATATACTTAATTAAAAAATCACATTTACATTTCATTTCATTCTAATTATGAATGCTTATTTGCATTTGAATGGAAGGATTTGGGCATGTGGAAGTGTAATTACTCGATATTTGCTGGATGCGCAAGAATAGGCCTCCCCTAAATTCCAGTAGATGTTTTTACCTTTTTATGTGAATTACACTTCAAAAATGATATCTTCCAATAAGCTACCAATTAGTTTATATTTCAGAAAAGATGGTTACCAGAATATTTATTGGTACTAACAAAAGTATTATTTTGCATGACATATATATTCCGAAGAAAATGTGTTATAAGCAAATCATGGCGGTGTTGGAAATTTGCATTTTTGTCTTAGTTATATTTTCTGAGACGTGGTAAACTGTAGAACTCCTGAAAAAACAGAGTTAATTTGCTATTTGGTATGCAGGGAAGACTGGGTGATTTATGGATGGGACTATACTAAGAACCTTACTCAAGAACAAATTAATGAAAAATGCAGAAGGGGAGAAAGATTTATGCCATGTGAAATTGATGGAGAACTGATCTTGTAATTAATTATAAATATTATATTTTCTTATAGAAATTTGTTCACATATAATCGGTAAAAAAATAACACACAATATTTATAAATAAATTACGAGAGATCTTTAGAAGGTTATTTTCTTCCATTCAAGTTTTAAGCAGGCGTAGGAGATCATTTTCTTTGATATTATGGAAAATGGTCAAAATTGCCGTTAATAGTTGGGCATTTATTTGCCCCTGCCTTGACAAATAATGTATCATTTGTGTCCTTACTTTTAATTTCAGTCATGTGTCAATGTAATATAAAAACCTATTTTTAAATATTTTTTCTTATTTTCACTTTTGTTTATCACCTTTTTCCTTTTCTTTTACTTTTTCACTCCCCCCTTCCCCAACCATGTCTTCAAGATTAGACCCACCCCTCCTCACTTCCTTCTTCTTCCCCAATCACCAAGGTTTTCTAAGAGAGCGGGGCTTAGTCTTCTACTCCAGATTTTTCAGCCTCTTTCATCTTGAAGGAAATGATATTACCTTGAGAAAATCCCCCAAATGATTCCTATCGTTTGCTAAATGGTTTACATATACCCTCCGTTTACCTTTCCATCCAAAAAAGCACACGACGTTAATTATATTAACAAAATTGCCCCCGCATCTAACGACGAAATTTGGGGACATTCAATTTAGTGATGTGGCAGTTTCTCATTGGGCCAAGTAGCAATCTCGGGCTGATAGAAAAAAAATTGACCTTATTTTTGTCCCACTTAATCCGACCCAACGTTTTTTAACCGGGTCATAAAATAATACTTAACACATAATTTCACAAAGATAGGACCCAATAAGTGATCGCATTTGTTTTCGGATAGAGCGTCGCTTTTGCGGCCAAATATCAATTTTTTTGTCCGTGCAGTGCTACCAAACTGCATAAATAATGTATCTCATAGATATCTAAAAAATAAAATCTTCTAGAATCTATTTTAAGTCAGAAAAAAAAAATCTTTGCAAACTCACTGGTATTGTCACGACCCAAAATCCCACCACAGGTATCGTGATGGCACTTAGTCTCTAAGACTAAGTAAGGTGATTATAATACAATTCAAGCCAATTTTGTTTTTAAATAGATAATCGAAACCAACATCGGAAATAATTATAAACAACCTCCCAAGACTGGTAATACTGAGTCACGAACTCTAACTAAATACATGAAATAATCTCAAGGATCTAATACTCAATACTGTTTGATTAATAATTAATAGTACAATAACATGGAAAGACTCCAAGGGACTGCGGCGACCAAGCAGCTCTACCTTGAATCCTTGAGATCCCACTCTAACTTTGTCCGAGTCCGATATCTCCAATACCTGGCTCTGCAAAAAAATATGTAAAAGTGTAGTATGAGTACACCACAATCAGTACACAGTAAGTATCAAGACTAACTTCACTGGAGTAGTGACGAGGTATAGTCAAGACACTCACTAGTCTAATAACCTGTGCAATATATTATAAAAAAATAATAGGAAACAAAATAAAAATATTGGCAACACTAATCAACTAGTGATATACATAGCAGTGCAACAAGAATATCATTAATATTGCTTAACAAATAATAAGTAAAAGTACACCCAATTAATCAGGTCCTTCAAATATAAATCTTTTGCCTATATGCTTCTCAAATAATAATCTTCAGGATATATAATACTTTCCAATAAATATATTTCAGATATACTCCTTTCAAATAAATATCTTTCAAATATAATTCCTTCAAATAAATATCTTTCAAATATAATTCCTTCAAATAAATATCTTTCAAATATAATTCTTTCAAATAAATCTCTTTCAAATATAATTTCTTCAAATAAATATCTTTTGAATAAAATTCTCCCCGTGACACTTCATTTCAAAATCATAAAATACAGGTCTCAGCCCACTTTCATATTTTCACGGCACCTCGTGCCAATTTCTCTATCACAACCGTACTGAGAACTCATGTGTCAATATCATCATCATTTAACAATGGCACCTCGTGCCCACATTTCATATCACAACTATACGGACAATTCACGTGCCAATATTATTGTTATTTACTCACGACACCTCGTGCCCACATTTTATTTCATAATTCGCCTGGCAATAGCCACATGCTCCCAATTTTAATATAGATCAGACTATTATCAAGTTTACCGAAACAACAAGACAAATTGCACAAGTTATAAAAATAAACACAAGGAAAATCACAACATCACATAAAAATTAACAACGCAATAACTCCACTTCATCACATATCATTCCTGACAATAGCCACCCTTATCTCTCATATAGCCGCCCTTATCACTCCTATAATAGCCTCCCCTATCTCTCCACCCTGACAATATCAATAGCCACCCTTATCTCTCTTATAGACAACCTTATCGCTCCGTATAATTGCCACCCTTATCACTCCGCTCAGACAATATCCCAACACACATAACCACAGTAAAATGTCACCCTTATACCCACATAATATCAACAGTGAAATGCCACTGAAATACCACCCTTATATCGTTAAAATAATAACTCAAATCACACAATAATTTAAACAGAATATTATCACGACAACACAACACAATTAATTCCTATCACAATTTGCCCAACAACCACAACCAATTTCAATGATATAGTAAAATTAATAAATTTCTCAAAAATAGCCCAAGGCTCCACACAATTTATATAAAACCTCAAAAATAATCAACAGAGAGAGAAAATACTCAGTATAGGGCAATACCTTCATTAATCCAAATTTTTGATAATTATATTAACTCCTCAGTTTAAGCTTATTTCATTAATTATTTACAGATGGAAAATTTATAATATAATTATTTTCAGGAAATATCAAATCAACAAACTCACAGAATTTACATAAATATTCAAGTAACAATCACATCAAATTATCATATAAAAATAAATTCAACAAATAAGGACTTAGGCATGTCAAATAGATGATTTAATAAATGCCAACAATTATTCAATTTACTACACAATAATGCCTAAGACTTTAACCCAATAAACTTTGCACATATAAGTCCGAGTGCGTACTCGTCACCTCGCGTACATGGATTTTCACATTTCACAAATGGCACATAAGACTCGATGCCTAAGGGGTAATTTTCCCCACTCAAGGTTAGGCAAGTTACTTACTTTTTTTTTTGAAGTTAGGCCGATATTTTAAAATTGCTTTCTTGCTTGAATTGACCTCCGGACAGCTCAAATCTATCCAAATTAATTCAATTCATTCAATACTAATTATAGGAATTAATTCCATATGAAAATACTAATTTTCCAACAAAATTCGAAATTTAACTCAAAAATCGCATGTGGGGCCTACGTATCGGAATCCGATGAAACTTATAAAATCTGACAACCCATTCAATTATGAGTCCACCCGTAGCAATTTTATCAAATTTCGATAACAACTCGACCTCCAAATCTAAAATTTTCGTTCTTGAAATGTTTTGCAAAAAAATTAATTTCTTCCATTTAAATCCGAAATAAATATTGAATATAACCATGAATTTATGAAATATAACCAGTTTTGGATATAGGACACTTACCCAAGTCGAAGTCGTGAAGAAATCCTCAAAATCACCCAAGAATCGTGCTCCAAAAATGCAAAACGAAATGAAGGAAATGACCATTTTTGGTCCTTAAGTTTCTGCTTATCCGTCACTAAAAGTCCATTTTTCGTCACTAAAAGTCCACACCAGAACTTGCTTGCACCAACAATTATTTCTTTCACTAAAAAGGCTCTAACTCCATCATACGAACTCGGAATTCGACGATTCTTATTCCTATGAGTCACATACAATAATACGAACCTTGTCGTTCAATTGAAACTCAATTCAGAGCTCATTTGCTCAATTCGATACCAATTTCGCTCGTTAAATAATTAACTCATATTTCGCGCTAAAAACCCAATCGCGACTTGATGAAATTAGACCAAACTTTTCAGATTACTCCTATAATTCATTATCAAAATCTCGGAAGTCTCAAAATCTAATTTCGATCTCTAGAACTAAAAATGGACCTTTGGATCATTACATGCTTATGCTGAAAACATAAAACTTTCTTCCCCGACAGCCTGCAGTATATCAACCATAACTTCATGGAAAATCCTTGAATAACAAGTCATACTTTTCATCATCGGAGCTGAGGTTCTAACTAGATCCTTGAATAGTCTTACTGATCAGGCAAACTTCACTCCTTTTATCATGGATCACAGAGGTCCTATCATTAATCACCTCGCTTATGCTGACGATATAGTTATATTCTCTGGAGGCAACAATTCCTTTATCAAACTTATCAAGAACCAAATCAGGAGATATGAGAAAGCTTCTGGGCAAAAAGTCAACAATGATAAAAAAATTTTATTACTACGCCAAACACTTCACCTACAAGGATTAACAGAATGAGACAAGACTCTGGTTTCATGGAAAAAAAATTCCATTTCAATTATCTTGGATGCCCGATATATTATGGCAGGAAAACAACTACTCTTTTTTATGGCATGCTTTCTAAGATTTTGGAAAAGCTCAACCATTGGAGGAAGTGCCATCCTTATCAAACATGTTCTTCAGCCATTACCTACATACATACTCTCTGCTATAATTCCACCAAAAGGTACTATCAGACTCATAGAAAAATATTTTGCTAACTTCTTCTGGGGTGCAAATGAGGGAAAAAACAACTACCACTAGAGTTCGTGGCATAATATGTGTCTACCTAAAGATGAGGGTGGTATTGGAATCAGGAGAATGGAAGATGTTATTGAAATTACTAGTATCAAAAGGTGGTGGAGATTTAGAACTCAACCATCCTTATGGGCCACTTTTCTCAGGTCCAAATACTGCAAAAGAGTTCACCCAGTAAAGAAACTACCAAGCTCCTCTGACTCTCACATGTGAAAGAATCTTATGAAAATCAAGGATAAAGATGAGCCGCATATCTACTGGAAGATTCAAGTTGGCAACTCTAGCTTTTGGTGGGATAATTGGACTAATAATGGTCGTTTAGCTAGTCTGGTTCAAGGAACTACGAAGTCGGCTAAATTTTATCCATAATGCAAATTGGGACATCAATAAGCTGGAGCGACTTCTTCCCATCAATATCATCAATAACATCACCGGCTTGGATATTGGCAATTGCCACATGGATGATTTCCCTATGTGAAACATCTCTGAGGATGGTCATTTCTCCAACAAAATTGCCTGGCAATCCATTAGAATGAAAAGGCAGAACAATAATTTTATGAGTAATGTTTGGCAAAATCCTATCCCCTTTAAAATTTTCTTTCTTACTTGGAGATATTTTAAAAGAAAATTACCTTTTGATGATATGCTTGGAAGATTTGGTACTAACATCACTTCTAGATGCTCTTATTGTTCTAATGCATAGGTTGAAACTATGCAGCATGTATTCATGGATAACGAAATAGCTACTTTTATTTGGAATGAAATTGGTAACCCCCTAAGAATCAAACATCAGCCTAATCCAGTCATAAATATCTTTAAGCGATGATGGGATGAAAAGACCAATAACAGAGTACACAAATTGATGTTACAAATTACCCCAACTGGGATTTTCTGGGAAATCTGGAAATAAAAGGAGCTCATGTAGATATGGCAACCAGAAAAGATTGCAACTCAATCATATGAAGCATCAAACTATATGGACTATTAAGGCTATGATTTCCAAGATGATGCCTGGAGTCGATTAACAACTTCAATGGCCAGTTTTATGCTGCAGAATAGAAAGACTCAGACCATTACAATCATGAAAACAAGTGTTATGGAAACCTTCTACCACGGGCACCCTCAAGGTCAATACTGATGGTAGCTACATTAAAGAGAGTGGCAAAGCTGGCATCAGAGGCATTGTTAGGGACAACAATGGCGATTTAATCATGGCCTTCTCAGTACCCATCACTTGTGATAGCAACAATATGGCAGAGGCGAAGGCTGTAGAGTTTGGAGGGAAATGGTGCAATCGACTAGGATACACTAATTTTACTCTCGAACTTGATTCAATAGTTATCGCTAACATGCTTTCAAATAGAGACGCTAACAACCTAAAGATCAAGATGGTGATCGACAGGTTCATTGACATCTTACAACTTGCCATTGTGACTGTGCAACATTGCTTTCGAGAGGGAAACCAAGTAGCAGACTCGTTGGCTAAACTTGCTGCCAATACTCAACAGAATATAATCTGTCAAACTTACCAGGAATTGCCTACACATGCTAAAGGTCCCTTCTTATTAGATAAGTGGTAAATGCCTAGTATAAGGACAAAGTATGAAAAATCCAATTCTTTTGTGAGTTGAAGTTTGTACAAATAGTGATCAGTAGGAGGCAGTTCGAACTCCTTCTGCTTTATAGGTGATGGATTCACCATTGTTGTATACTTAGGAGGTGAGGTTTCGGCCCCAAAAAAAAACATAACGGATCTATAAAAATTTTCAGAAATGGATTCCAACTCTGATATTAAAAAGTCAACTCTCCGGTCAAACTTTCCAAAAATTCAACTTTCGCCATTTCAAGAAAAATTCACTACGGACTTCCAAAAATATTTTTCGGACACGCTCATAAGTCCAAACTAACCATACGGAGCTACTGGAATCATCAAAACTCTATTTCGGGGTCGTTTACATATAATTCACCATCCGGTCTATTATTTCAACTTAAGCTTCCAAAACAAGAATTGTTCTTTCAATTAAATCCTGAATCATCCGAAAACCAAACTAGACCACCCTCACAAGTCATAATACACATTTCAAAGCTACTCAAGACCTTAAGCCACCGAACGAAACGTAAAGTGTTAAAATAACATGTCGGGTCGTTACAGGTACCCATAGATTCTACTGGCCTTCTCATTTTGCTAACCCCTTTCATTTCTCCTCGTCCGGGTGAACTATCCGGCGCATGATAGAATGTGCAAGCTTGGAACACTCATTTTCCCTTGTATCCTCCATAAAATTTATTAATTTGTCTCTCAGATCTTGAACATTCTCACTATTGCAAGTACTTATAAAGCATGAATATTCTGATTCAAGGGAAAAATTGTTAGTGCTCAATTTGTTATTCCATTGGTGTGAAGATGGAATCAGAATTATAAATCAGATTTTTCCTCCATCAATTTCCCAAAAAACAATCTTGAGTATGGATATCTTAGTGAAGTATGGGTCGTTCGAATTTAAAAATGGGGTTTTGTCGGATGGGTTAATGTATTTTATGACCCATGTAAGAAAATAAGGTTATTTTTTGTTTCAGCTCAAGATTGCCACGTGGCCCAATGAGAAACTGCCACGTCACTTAATTGAACGCTCCCAAATTATGTCGTTAGACGCGGGGGCAATTTTGTTAATATAATTAACGTCGTGTACTTTTTTGGACGGATAGGTGGATGGAGGGCATCCGTAAACCATTTAACAAATGATAGTGTTAGTTTAGGCCATTTTCCGTATTATCTTTAATGGAAGGCTTTTGATTCTTCCTTGTCTTCTTATCTTCGATGGAGGATTCAGTGATATAGCTGGATAAAGTCAAAAATTTTCAGCCTTCTCTTGTGGTATTCACGATAAATATTGACGTGGTGCCATTTTTGGCAACAAAAAGGCTTCTCTTAATTTTGTTCTTGGACTCATTGTACATTTGCTAATCATAAGGATGGAAAACGGTGTGGGCGGTGTGGTTACGGGGCAAATTCGCGTAAATCTGCTAAGACTTCAGCCTATCCCGCCCCGCCCCGCAAAACATAAATTCATGTTTTCAACCCGTCCCGCGTAAACATGCCCCACATTAATTTTTTTTTGATAGTAAATGTTTTTTTTGATTTCTGCTAAGTAGTATTAATTTAATTTAAAACTTTTATACCATCTTACAAAATACATGTTGAAAATGTTTTAGATGTTATCATAATTTAATTAAGGGAAAAGGGCCAAAAAATACTCCTCTACTTTCGGATGTTGTCTACATTTAACCTCCGTTGTACTATCCAACCAAATTTACCCCTATCGTTATACTATCCGTCCAAATTTACCCCTACCATTATATTATCCGGTCAACTTTACCCCCACCTTCACTAAACTTTTAAAAATTACTCTCCCAGACCGTCAGGTGACCCAGAATCTATCAAATCATTTTAATAAAGTCACTTTCTTCTTCTTGATCCACTATTTTCGAAATAATTGATATTTACCTGCTTTCTTAATTTTAAAAAAATAAGAGAAAGAAATATTATAATTATACAACGGTTAGTAAATAAAATATAGTAAATTGAAGAATCTAAATTAGGTAGCATGTCTAAATTTTAAAAGTATTTATAATACCCCAACATTAATGAATTCATTGCAACAAAGGTGTGGAGATTTTGCAAGTATTAGTGATAGAACTTGATGTTCCTTGGAGACTTCACATTGTCGAATTTGACTTTGCTTTAATCAAATGCCTACGCATGTGCACTCTTAAGTTAGTCAATCGAACCATATACAACAAGACAATAACAAAATATATTCAAATATACATATATATACATGATGAGCAGCTGCATATAATACACAATAAATCGACCCACTGAATTTTATGGTGTGTATATGATTGAAAAATAGATAAAATATTAAATCAATTTCAAACCATTATCACAAGAAGAGAAGCGGGTACATTGGTAATTAAAACTATTCATGAATAATTTGGATAGTCTAATACCATTAGCATTCACATCAACAGTAGTTTCTGAAATAGTGGAACAAGAAGAATAATAACTGATTTAAATAAAAAGAAATTGAGAGATTTTGGATTGATAAACTGATCAAGGGTTAATTTTTAAATGTTTGCTAATGCTAGGGGTAAATTTAGCTGGATAGTATAACGGATGTTAAATATAGACAATATCTGAAAGTAGAGGGGTATATTTGATCATTTTTCCTTTAATTAATTAGTATATGAAGGTAGGCAAAAATACCTAATCATGTTACATGTAGCATGAATGAGAGAGCGAAATCAAAGAGAGAAAAAAACTCTCTGTTTACGACATTCAAAAGTGTAGAATACACGGTATCCTATGGAAGTATTGGACCACACGTAACGTAATGCTTTCTTGGCATAGTTTTCCGTGATTATAAATTTGTTTGAGCAGTATAAAATGCAATCAAATGACATTTTTTCATTTTCAACACTTACTTCAGTTATAATTGTGTTGTGAACAATCAATTCGAATTTCACGATTTTCTTACCACAATTGCATAGGGGTTTTAGCTTAGAGGAAGGGCTTTAGCGTTTTAGATCTTTAGGTTTTTGTTGAAAAAAAACAATAAAGACTCTAACCTGCTACCCGCCCCACCCCGCATGATGTTTTATTTATTAAAAATAAACCGCTCCGCCCCGCATTCCGTGAACTCCCAAACCCGCACCTCCCCATTGTCATCTCTATTTGTTAGGCTTCTAGTTAATATATGGCGTGAGGTTGTGCTTAATTCATTTTCGCAAAACAAAAATGGTAGATATGTGTGAATACGGTTGACGTGGTGCAATGGAGGTTTTTGAGTGACTTAGTTGCTGAAATTAGTGTGTATTCAGAGGTGGTGGAGCAGTGAAAGTTTATTGGGGAAGAAAGTTTCTGTCGCCGCTGAATTTTCCTGTGAAATTTTCGGGCAACTCCATGGTTGTGGGTAGTGAGGAGGAGTGAAAAAGAAAGGAAACGAAAAAGTAAAAGAAAAGGAAAAAAGGTGAAAAGAATAAGAAGAAAAATATTTTTGAAAATTATTATTTATATAACATCGACAAGTGGCAGTAATTTTGAATCTTTTATTTTTTAAATAGTTTTGTTAGCCGAAATCGAAATTAAGGGAAAAACGATACCATATGTTAATGGCAGGGGCAAAAATATGTTCTAACTATGAGCGGGGGCAAATATTTCCCTAACTATATAGTACAAGGTCAATTTTGGCCTTTTTCTTTGATATTAATTAGTCTGACTATAAAACAGAATAGCGTAAACAAAGAACTAAAACAAGCTGTCTAATGAAGGATTTGACAATAGAGTTCATGGTGGCCTAAAAAGTGGATAGAGTATTAGACAAGTCAAAGGGCATAAATAAAGCAAAGCCGGATAACTGGGGTAAAATCGATAAGTGATATCCTTTTTATGGACCAATAGGACACGGAATGAGTAACGACTGAAACTTGGGCATATGACACGAGGGTGCTACATAGCATGTCATATACCAATGCTTAATTTTAGTTTTTTTAAGATATAGGTAGCAATAGGGGCGAACATTAATTGGAATGGAACCTAGAATGAGTGGAATGCTGTGATCTTGGGGCCGGGAAAGTGGAAGAGTAGAAGGCGAGAAAAAAATATAAGTGTAAGTGTCTAATAAGGATGAAAGGTCAGGGTTTTGCATGGGAGTCTATTGAGGGCGGTTGGGCTCGACTCCAAATGAAACATACAAGAAATAGTGTTATTTTGAGCAAAGTGACGGAGTGAAGCAATTTTAATTGGTTCAATGGAAGAATGAGGATCACTCTTCCAACAAATCAGAGCATTTTTAAGACCAAATTAAGAAAGACCCTGCAGGTCGCAATGTAACCAACTGTGTACGGTCGAAACCGATTCTCGATCATAACGACTGGTCGAGAAGATGACGTCTTGACCAAAGGGTATCCACTTGACAAGCTCGAACAAATTCCGGAGTAGGGGCGTCGAGCTTCAAGCTATAAGACCGATCAACGGCAAAATTCGATATCATTATCGAGTCCGTATCCGAATCGAGCTACGAGGCAATACCGACCGATACATGCCTCGAATATCGATGTCCCAAAACAAAATCGAGCTCGAACCAAGACCGGGGATTCGATCCAACACCGAGTTCGAGTTAGTACCGAGCTCGCAGACAAAAGCCGTTACAACCGCACCAAGGGAGAGAATCTCGGCGGGAATCAAGGAAGAGACAAACCATCATGGGTCCTCTACTATATGTATTATTTTATTATGTTGTTGTAAATAAAGTGGTGACCCTCTATTATAAAAAAGGGGCAAGACTTTGTAATAAGGCAATTCATTCAACAGACATTAAGTTTTCCTAAGTACTTGTTTTTCTCTATTCATTCAGATTTTTCTGTTTATCACTCCCATTTTACAGTGAAAATCCCTGTATTGTCATTTTTGTATCAAAGAAATTTGCGTATCCTTAGAACCATATCTAAATTTGACGTTATTTAATTTTTCGGGTAAATAGTTTGGCGCCCACCGTGGGGCTAAGGGTAACAATGATTTTTTGATACAAATCTACAGTACACTCCAGCTTACAACTAAAAACCACCAATGGCTCTACCTATCGACCTCGAAGCCGGCCTTCCAGACGAAACTAACAACTTAGCGCCCGGGGCCGAAAGGTTACCTAACGACGGCAATGAGGCTCGAATCGAAGAACCCGACTTTCGAGCCGAAGCACCATTGGATATCAATTCACAAATAGCTCTAGAAGCGAATCAGCGTTCTGAGCCGGAAAGAAGCGTTCAGGGTGGTACTCGACCCATAGCCCGAGACACCCACAACACGGGGAAAATCGGGGTCAGCTTGCGTATGATTTTCGAAATACTACAAGCCCAACAAATAGCGATAGCTCAGTTACAGAGCCAAACTCATATGCAAAGCAAGCCGAACTCCAATTCACTTCTTCGAGAAGCCACCCCCAGAACGGAGCCCGCCATTGTGAAATCAAACGAGCTAGAATCAGGGACCGCTCCTGAAATTGCCAAATTACTTGAGGAACTCACAAAACGCGTCGAAGATAATGACAAAAAAGTGGAAACATATAACGCTAGAGTCGATCAAATCATGGGGGCTCCGCCAATGATAAAAGGGCTAAATTCAAAAATATTCATACAAAAGCCTTTTCCCTCGAGCGCGGCCCCAAAACCAATCCCCAAAAAATTTCGTATGCCCGAAATTCTCAAATATAACGGTACGATCGATCCTAACGAACACGTCACCTCCTACACGTGTGCCATCAAAGGCAATGATTTAGAGGATGATGTGATCGAATCCGTGTTGTTGAAAAAGTTCACAGAGACCCTCGCAAAGGTAGCAATGATCTGGTATCACAACTTACCACCAAATTCCATTGATTCTTTTGCCATGTTAGTAGATTCATTCGTAAAAGTGCATGCTGGTGCCATAAAGGTAGCAACAAGGAAATCAGACCTTTTCAAAGTAAAACAAAGGGGTAACGAAATGCTGAGGGAATTCATGTCCCGATTTCAAATGGAACGTATGGATTTGCCACCGGTCACAGACGATTGGGCAGTACAAGCTTTCACCCAAGGGTTGAACGGTCTAAGTTCGACAGCATCATGTCGGCTGAAACAAAATCTGATCGAGTATCCAGCAATAACTTGGGCAGATGTACACAACCGATACCAATCGAAAATTAGGGTTGAAGATGATCAATTGAAAACTCCATATGGACCCGTGCATCAGAACCACACAACCACTAAAAAATAGAGGGAAATAAACAGAGGACAAAGGTCGAACAGAGACCGATACCAACCATACGTCACAGATCGGATGAAAAACGGTTCAGCACGTGATACGGTTCGGAACAGCCACAGGACTAATCGGGGGCAAAATTCTCGGGGACTTATGAGCAAGAGAGGTTTTGATAAATACGCTGATCCTATAGAAGTTCCTCAATTATCGGAATATAACTTCAACATTGATACATCTGCTATCGTATCGGCCATCGGATGCATCAAAGATACCAGGTGGCCTCGACCCATGCAGACCGATCCTGCCCAAAGGAATCCCAATCAAATGTGCGAATATCATGGCATCCATGGCCACAAAATGGAAGATTGCAGGCAGTTAAGAGAGGAAGTAGCCCACTTATTTAACAAAGGATACCTTCGGGAATTTCTGAGTGATAGGGCAAAAAACTATTTCAAGAACAAGGACTTCGACAAGCAAAACGAGCTAGAAGAACCGCAACACGTCATTCACATGATCATCGGCGGCGTCGATACCCCTGAGGGTCCGATGCTTAAACGTACTAAAACATCGATTGTGAGGGAAAAGCGATCTCGAATTCAAGATTACACACCCGTAGAGACTTTATCCTTCAATGATGAAGATGCAAAGGGAATCATCCAACCCCATAACGATGCACTGGTAATATCCGTACTCATGAATAAAACTAAAATTAAGCGTGTGTTAATTGATCCAGGTAGCTCGGCCAATATCATCAGATCGAAGGTCATAGAATAGCTCGGCCTACAAGACCAGATCGTACCCACAACTCTGATTTTAAACGGATTCAATATGGCATGCGAAACCACCAAAGGCGAGATAACCCTACCGATAAATGTGGCCAGAACCATCCAGGAAACAAAGTTTCAAGTGATCGAAGGCGATATAAGATATAACGCCTTTTTCGGAAGGCTGTGGATCCACAACATGAGAGTTGTACCTTCGACCCTAGACCAGGTCCTCAAATTCCCTACATCGACAGGTGTCAAAATAGTGTACGGAGAACAACCAGCCGCAAAGGAAATGTTCTCCGTTGAGGAAGCAAAATCATAAGGAGATACAATCGAAGAGCGGAACGCCAAATAGCAATCAAAGACATCAGCTTCGACCCAGCCAGGTAAGCAGAACATTGAAAAAGATGATGATTAATGGATCCCTCAATCCTTCGTGACCCCCGATGATTCCAATGCTACCAAATCAACAATTGACGAACTAGAGCAAATCATATTGATCGAACACTAGCCCGAAAGAAAGGTATATCTGGGAACGGGTTTGAGCCCCGAACTCAGGAAAAAACTCATTTAATTTTTTATCGATAACATCGACTGTTTTGCCTGGTCCCATTTAGATATAACAGGGATCCCACCGGACATAACAACGCATCGACTAAGCATGGCATCTAGGTTCAGACTAGTGAAGCAAAAAAGAAGACCCCAATCGGAGGTAAAGCACGCATTCATAAAGGATGAGGTAACCAAACTTCTTAAAATAAGGTCCATTCGAGAGGTGAAGTACCCCGAATGGTTAGCCAATATGGTCGTAGTACCTAAAAAAGGGAACAGACTTAGAATGTGTGTGGACTATAAGGACTTGAACAAAGCATGTCCTAAAGATTCCTATCCACTGCCTAACATCGATCACATGATTGATGCCACGGCCGACCACGAGATCCTTACTTTTCTCGATGCGTATTCCGGGTATAATCAAATCCAGATGAACCCGGAAAGCCAGGAAAAAACTTCATTTGTGACCAGATATGGAACATATTGTTATAATGTAATGCCCTTCGGGCTAAAAAATGCAGGAACAACTAATCAACGCCTAGTAAATAGAATGTTCGAAGAACAAATAGGTAAATCAATGAAATTCTATATTGATGACATGCTAGTTACGTCCCTGCGCGCAGAGGACCATTTGGCCCATTTGCAGGAAACATTCGAGATTCTGAGGAAATACAACATGAAGCTTAACCCCGAAAAATGTGCTTTCGGGGTCGGCTCGGGCAAGTTCCTCGGCTTCATGGTATCAAATCGGGGAATCGAGATTAACCCTGACAAAATCAAGGCCATCGAAGACATCTCCATCGTGGACAGCGTGGAAGCTGTACAAAGGCTAACAGGAAGAATTGCATCCTTAGGCCGGTTTATTTCAAGATCATCAGATCGAAGCCACAAATTTTTCTCTCTACTCAAAAAGAAGAATGACTTCGCTTGGACAACAGAATGCCAACAAGCATTACAGGACTGAAATGATATCTGTCGAGCCCACTGCTGCTTCACACTCCAAAAATCGACGAAAAAATTTACCTATACTTGGCGGTATCGGAAGTCGCCATAAGCAGTGTCCTAGTTCGAGAAGAGCAAGGTACGCAATTTCCCGTTTATTATGTAAGTCGGACCTTAGGGGAAGCGGAAACTAGGTATCCACACTTGGAAAAATTGGCACTTGCACTGATAAGCGCTTCTATAAAGTTACGACCATACTTTCAATATCACCCCATAAGTGTATTAACCACTTGCCCACTTCGTAATATTTTATATAGGCCCGAATTATCGGGCCGATTGGCCAAATGGGCCATCGAACTCAGTGGGTACGATATCGAATATCAACCTCGTACGGCCATTAAGTCTCAAATTTTAGCAGACTTCGTGGCCGATTTCACGCCAACCCTCGTACCCGAAGTCGAGAAAGAACTCCTGTTAAAATCAGGTATATCGTTGGAGGCATGGATCCTTTTTACGGACGGGGCTTCAAACGTAAAGGGGTCCGGGCTAGGCATAGTTTTAAAATCTCCCACGGAGAACATTATTAGGCAAGCTATTAAGATTATCAGGTTAACTAACAATGAGGCCGAGTATGAAGCCATAATTGCAGGTCTCGAGCTAGGCAGAAACTTGGGAGCAGAGGTCATTGAGGCTAATTATGACTCTTTGCTGGTGCTAAGTCAAGTAAACAAAACCTTCGAAGTCCGAGAAGGTAGAATGCAAAGGTATTTGGACAAAATGCTTATCACTTTACACCATTTCAAACAATGGACTCTACGACATGTTCCACGAGAATATAATAATGAGGCCGATGCGCTTGCAAATTTGGGATTGTCGGTCGAGGTGGATGATTTGAGCTCGGGGACTGTCGTTCAGCTTTCAAGATCAGTAATCGAAGATGGGCATGCCGAAATAAATTGAACTAGCTTAACCTGGGATTGGAGAAACAAGTATATTGAATACTTAAAAAATGTAAAGCTCTTTTCAGACTATAAGGATTCCAGGACCCTGCGGACTAAAGCTTCTTGATTTACTTTGGCTGCAGACGGAACATTCTACCGAAGAACATTTGGTGGATCGATGGCGGTATGCATGGGTCTGGGAGATACCAATTACATCCTCCGGGAAGTACACGAGGGCACTTGTGGCAATCACTCCAGTGCCGACACATTAGTTCGAAAAGTGATCAGAGCAGGGTATTATTGGATCGATATGGGCAAAGATGCAAAAGAATTTGTTCGTAAATGTGATATATGTCAAAGGTTTGCGCCAATGATCCATCAACCCGGAGAGCAACTTTACTCGGTCTTATCCCCATGTCCATTCATGAAATGGGGAATGGACATCGTCGGCCCTCTGCCATCGACCCCAGGTAAAGCCAAATTTATTTTATTTATGACTGACTATTTTTCTAAATGGGTTGAAGCGCAGGCGTTCGAGAAAATAAGAGAGAAAGAAGTTATAGACTTTGTTTGGGATCATATCATATGCCGATTTGGGATACCCACCGAAATAGTATGAGACAGTGGGAAGCAATTTGTTGGCAGCAAAATCACAAAATTCTTCGAAGACCACAAAATAAGAAGGATACTATCAATGCCATACCACCCCAGTGGGAACGGACAAGCCGAATCAACGAACAAAATAATTATTCAAAACCTGAAGAAGATATTGAACGACGCTAAGGGAAAATGGAGAGAAATCCTACCCGAAGTCCTATGGGCATACCGAACAACGTCGAAATCCAGTACGGGGGAGACCCCATTCTCCTTAGTATATGGTTCCAAAGCATTGATACTGGTCGAAGTCGGTGAACCTAGTCCCAAATTTCGATTCATGATGGAAGAATCAAATAACGAGGCTATGAACACCAGCCTT
The DNA here is from genome assembly GCF_000390325.3 of Nicotiana tomentosiformis. Lineage (NCBI taxonomy): Eukaryota > Viridiplantae > Streptophyta > Magnoliopsida > Solanales > Solanaceae > Nicotiana > Nicotiana tomentosiformis. The sequence goes on from NC_090823.1 coordinate 17,320,733, forward strand.
GAATTATCGGACGAGGGACCAAAAGCTGCCCTCATCCGATTAGCCGCCCAAAAGCAACGAATCAAAAGGTATTATAATCGAAGAACTAAACTTCACCACTTCAAGCACGGGGACTTAGTGTTAAGAAAAGTCACCATCAATACTCAGAATCCAAACGAAGAAAAATTAGGACCAAATTGGGAAGAACCATACCAGGTGCTCGAAAACGTTGGAAAAAGATCATACAGGCTCGGCATCATAAACGGCAAACAACTATCAAGCAGTTGGAATGTATCACATCTAAAACGGTACTACTCCTAAGGTACGACCTTTCCATATTCATTTAACTAACCCGTGCAGAAGTCCGAACGACGAGCTGGAGCAGATCTTTCACTTAAAAGCACATGTTGCACTCTTTTTCCCTTAGACCGGTTTTTTCCCAAATGGATTTTTCGGCAAGGTTTTTAATGAGACAACCATCGATCATGCTTCACTATTAACAGTATCCGAGGCCTCTTTCCAATCGACCTCGAATATCAGGGGGGCACCAAACCCTCAAATACATCGAGTTCAGATGCAAGAAAGTCATCTCACAATAATAGAGTTCTAACAGGAAATATTATAAGAGCCAAAATGGTCAAAATGAACCATGCTCATATAGATTGGCCCAAACATAAGCATATGTACAATGACTTGAGATTTATTGAAAAACCAGAATTAAGATTCACTCAACTATTAAGACTACGGGCTACCTTTATCTCGATTTCGAAATATTCACTCGACCATTGCGCCCTATGGGCCACATTTATCTCGAGTTCGAAGCACTCACTCGACCATTGCGCCTAAGGGCCATATTTATCTCGAGTTCGAAATATTCACTCAACCATTGCGCCTACGGGCCACATTTACCTCGAGTTTGAAACATTCACTCGACTATTAAGCCTACGGGCTATCTTTATCTCGAGTTAGAAACACTCACTCGACCATTGCGCCTACGGGCCACATTTATCTCGAGTTCGAAACATTCACTCGACTATTAAGCCTACGGGCTACCTTTATCTCGAGTTCGAAAAACTCACTCGACCATTGCGCCTATGGGCCATATTTATCTCGAGTTCGAAACATTCACTCGACTATTAAGCTTACGGGCTACCTTTATCTCGAGTTCAAAACACTCCCTCGACTATTAAGCCTACGGGCTACCTTTATCTCGAGTTTGAGCAAACACTCACGCGACCATTGTGCCTTCGGGCCACATTGTCTAGAATTTGAAACATTCACTCGACGGCTAATAAAGCTACTTTTTCACCGAGTTTACATTAAACTCAACCATTAGATTACACCTACAGATTATGTTCCTTCAAAATTTGAATCATCGACTCAACAAGCGAACCTAGGGGCTACAAATCGGATAGATCAGAGAGACTACGAGGTCAACATTTGATTAAAAGTCTTTCACAAAACAAGAACAAGTGGACCTTGTTATATATGTATATACAAAATTGCCTACGTAATTAATTTACAAACATGAAGAATTAGAAACTAAGCTTCCTGGTCGATCTCTTCCCCGTCCTTGGATCCGCTTTTACTACTATCATCATCATCATCATCATCAGAAGCCAAGGCTTCAGCCTCCGCTTCGAGCTCTTTTGCCTTTTTTACCTCTTCGGTAAGGTCGAAGCCTCGAGCATGTATCTTCTCGAGGGTCTCCCTCCGAGACCTACACTTAGCAAGTTCGGAAATCAAATGAGCCTGAGCATCAGCGGTCTTTGCCGCTTCCCGGGCCTCCATCTGAGTAGCCTCAGCATCAGCCAGATACACAACAATGGACTTATCCGCGAATACTTTCGATGACTCAACCTCCGCCTTAGCCTCAGCAAGTCGTGTTTCAAGCTCATCGATCTTCTTAGCTTGAACCGACCCCTTTTGCTTGACACTTCGAAGTTGAACGTCGGCCGATAATAATTTTGTCAAGATGGTTTCTTTTTCCGCTGTCAGAAGGTCGAGGGTCTCCTTTCACTGGCTGCATTCAGCTCGGATTTGATCGACTTCTTCTTGAAGTAACCCGATCTTTTCGATCTTTTGCTGCAACTGAGACAACAAAGGATTAACTTCCACAGTTGAGTCGGACCCATACTTTAACAGAACGAGGCTTACCTACTTATCGAGCTCGACCCCTTCTTTACGGACCTTAGCCAATTCCGTTTGGAGATCCTTTATCGCCTCGTCCTTTTGGCTGCAAAGAAGCCGCAGGGCATCTCTCTCACCTGGACCTTTCGGAGCTCGGCCTCACACTGGTTAAGATCGACTCGAAACCTACTAATGGCCTGCACCGTAAATAAACATGAGTCAAGTATGGAAAAGAACAAAAAAACCAAGTATGGAAGAATCATTACCCGAGTAATGAAACGCTGAGCCACCTCTAGTAAAAGAGAAGCATCACCGATATCGGAACCGTCGTCGACTCCAGTAAAATAATCCTTAAAAGGATCCCCTGCACCAGAGCCTGTGCCAACATCGGGAGTAATCAACTCTCGAGCTTCCTTCAACGCCTCCTCAGAAAAAGATGGAAGGGAAGGCGAATGACCCATTGTCATAGCCCTGAGCAAATCGCTCGGAGTACTCCGATCGAGGCTCAGGTCTTCGGAACCAACCCTGACGGGCACAGCCGCCATCGGCTCGGGGGCTCTAGCAACCTCGATGGCCTCCATAGATCGGACTACCAAAGCCAAGGAGCTATCTTCTTCTTCTTCTTCCTCTCTCAGTCTTTGGACCGAGTCAATCGTAAGGGCAATTACTTTTCTCTTCACCTTCAAGTTTTGGGCTTAGGGTCCTCTGACCGAGAGGAAGCCCTTCGCTTCTTATCTTTCCCCTGTTTAGGGACCAGGGACTTGTTTCCTTCTTCACCACTCGAAGGCCTCAGAGCGGCATCCCTGGTTACGCCTGCACAAAAGGGGATCGGTAACAAATCGAACGCAAAAAATACTTCGAAGGAAACAAGAAGCAAACCTCACCATTGCTCTTTGCCTCCCATCTGCCTTTTGCCAAATCACGCCAAGCACGCTCGGCATAAGAGGAGCTCAAGGCCAACTTCCGAACCCAGTCCTCGAGGTCAGGCGCCGCTTGTGGCATCCAAGGGGCGGCTGAACATCAGGGATAAACATTAGAAAAAACAAGAAAAGGACATGAAAAGTGAACAAGAATCACTTATGGTGAAAATTCCATTCTTCGGGGAACGACATCTACTCTCCGGAATAAGATCACGGGTCCTCACACGAATATAACGACGCATCCGACCCCGATCCTTGTCTTCATCAATGCTCGACATCAAAGCCTTCAACGCTGGACGATGAAGTCTAATTAGTCCTCGAAATATCTGAGGCCAGCACAGTCGTATGAGGTGGTTTAGAAAAAAAATCCAACCCCCCGGCTTTGATAGAAAAGAAGCGCAACAAAATCACTATACGCCATAACGAATGATGAATTTGGCCAAGGGTAACCTGATATCTTTTGCAGAAATCAATAATTATCGGGTCGACGGGTCCCAATGTGAAGGGGTAAGTATAAACACTTAAAAACCCCTCCACTTAAGTAGTGACGCTCTCATCGGAGGATGGAATTTTCAACACAACCTCGGAACCCCGTTAGGGAGCACGTATACATCGATACGTGCTCACATCGACCCGGAACGGATGAAAGGTTCTCCACCTTAAAATCGATTTTCAAAGTGCACGGGCCAGGAATGTAGTCATGAACGGACGGCTCCGCTGGCACCTTATTGTCAAACGGCCGTTAGGAAGAAGCTTTCTCTTTCTGAAGTACGATTTTGGAAGTTTTCGCCATTGATATGGGAAGAAAAAGTGCAATGGAAGGTGAAAGAATGGACAACTCCAAAAAACTCTAGTAATGGCGGCCCTGTATTAACAAAATAGAGAGGATAAATAAGAGAATTTGGAAGAAGAGGAGGCGCAAAAATGGTAAAAGTTGTATGGAAAGACTATTTATAGACTGAGGCATGACGGTTCGGTATTAGCGGTGGCCGACCACCATCTGACACACATTAAATGCCTCGGTAAAACCGAGCCGATGGAACAGTTATCACATACGTCATGATCGAGGTCAATAGAAACATCAGCATAAATTTGATTGAGTCATAGAGAGATCATATCGTTTCTCACCACATCCTTTCCGAGAAATGAAGGGACTATCTGTGTACGGTCTAAACCGATTCTCGATCATAACGACTGGTCGAGACGATGATGTCTCGACCAAAGGATATCCACTTGACAAGCTCGAATGAATTTCGGAGTAGGGGCGTCGAGCTTCAATCTATAAGACCGATCAACGGCAAAATTCGATATCATTATCGAGCCCGTATCCGAATCGAGCTACGAGGGAACACCGACCGACACAGGCCTCGAATATCGATGCCCCAAAACAAAATCGAGCTCGAATCAAGACCGGGGGTTCGATCCAATACCGAACTCGAGCCAGTACCGAGCTCGTAGACAAAAGCCGTTACAACCGCACCAAGGGAGAGAATCTCGGCGGGAATCAAGGAATAGACAAACCATCATGGGTCCTCCGTTATATGTATTATTTTATTATGTTGTTGTAAATAAAGTGGTGACCCTGTATTATAAAAAAGGGGCAAGACTTTGTAATAAGGCAATTCATTCAACAGATATTAAGTTTTCCTAAGTATTTATTTTTCTCTATTCATTCAGTTTTTCCTGTTCATCACTCCCATTTTACAGTGAAAATCCCTCTATTGTCATTTTTGTATCAAAGGAATTTGCGTATCCTTAGAACCATATCTAATTTTAATGTTATATAATTTTTCGGGTAACACCAACAAAACCACGCCTAACACCAAGTCATAAAGCCATAAAAATCAATGATATAGTAATTTGTCATAAGGGAATACCCCTTAATAGTGAGGGATAATTGATGAATTACCCCCAAACACGGAAAACTACTTCCATTTCCAGCCATGATAGGAAAATCCGAAAAAGTTTCAATTTGAATTTATAGTGCCTTCGCCACCCGAGGTTGTATAAAATTATATGTACTTCCTCTGTTAAAGAGAACTTGCACAGAGACACTATTAACTTGTCTAGTGAACCATAGATATGGAGCATTTGTTATTCCAATCGTAGATTAGTATCTAATAGAGAGGAGAGCGGATGGAGTTTCAATAACGGATTATGAAGTGGGAGAGGTAATATCTGGTGGTATTGGTATGGAATCAAGCGTTGCGTTCATCATCGGTGAACATAAGAAGGAGTTGAGGAGGAGCAGAATATTTGTGGTTCTTATAGTATTTTTCATCACTATTAAAACATAAGTTTTGCTACCTCTTATGTTAGATTTTAGCTTGAGTCAATTATGAAATGAAAATTTATCGGCGACGGGTAATATAGCCGAAGGCGCGTAGGAAAAGGGATGTGGTAAGAGTTGGGTTATGCTTAAGGGAAAAGGGTGGATGAGCAAACGTAAGAGTACCCGAACCTTTAGTGAATGATATGGGTCGGGCAAATGTCGGTATTTATCCTTGCATGTTCGCGGTTCTACTCCATGACCTTATTGAATCTTTCTTGCATCCTAGCTCTTTTCTCCTCGGTAGAAGAAACCTCTTCGATTTTGGAACGTAAGCTTGATTCCAAGTTATTGATTTGTTTCATGGAAGCAGACTCACGTTCGGCTTCCATAGTTATAGCATCCTGTAGCTCAACCCACTTGGCCTTCAACTCTTCAAGCTCTTTACGTAGTTGAGCGGCCTCTCTGTTGTGAACTGTCTCTTCTTGCTCAGATTGCTCCAATCAGGCTTCAAGTCCGTCTATTGTAGAAAGTCTTGCTTCTAAAGTCGGGATGCACTCAGCAAGTTAATCTTGTTTAGCAACGATCTAATCCCGTTCGGCAACAAATTCTTCTTTAGCTTGGATTTTCTTTTGCAAGCCTTCGAAGGCAAGGAGGTTAGCCTAAAAAGTCAAAGATTAAAGTTATTAAGGATAATGCCTAGTAAGAAAAAAGTGAAGAAAGAAGTATAAGATGATACCTGAGCAGCAAAGTGCATGCTTTTATTAATCAGGCATTCCACAGAAAGAGCCTCCATCTTTCGCCGATCTTAGTCTTGCTTCAAGTAGTTGGCAACTCCCACCGGCTTGGAGAGTAAGTGAAACTTATTCGAAAAAGAAATAGTTACGCTACATTTACCATCTAGTTTTGCATGGGCGCTGGGAAAGTATTCTCAATGACTCTATGATCGGATGACCGAAGCAAACGAATACCTTCCATTTATTCAGTTGAGGCCGGTGGTGAGGCAGTAGCCGATGGTGCTGTAGCTGGTGTTGAAGTAGAAGGTGGAGGAATATTAGAGGTAGAACTCCTCTGATAGGAGGTAACAACGAGAGCCCTAAAACATGACTCAACATTTTCAATTGTTTCCATTTTCATGAAGAGTGCATGAATTTCTCTTGGTTGAGCATCCGGTTGAGTAGGGGGAGATATTTTGCTTCTTCTTTGAAGAGAATTGCATCACCGTCCTTGGCTTCGTCTTCATGAAGGACCATTGTGTTTGGTCCAATTGGAGTTTGTTTTTGTCGAAGGCTTATCCTGAGTCTCTGCATTAAAGGTACATCTTCTTTTTTGATTTTTCTTCTTTTGTTGGGGACTTAGGGAAGATGGGCCTTCACCGGAAGATGATACCCTTTTGCGGTAATGATTGCCTTAATTTGTTGTTGGGCCACCGTGGGTGTTGGAAAACCTCAACAACGGGACAAATAGAAGACCCCTTTGGAAAGCATGTGTATTATGAAAGAGATTCAACAAATTTGTACTACGTCATGCTGGAGATTGAAAAGAGAAAGAGAAGTTTTACTTACCATGGTTCTTGGCCTTCCAATTAAATTTGGGTATAATTTCTTTCCACTTACAAGAGTCCGATGTGAAAACATCTAAAATATTTTGTACCAATTGGGTCAGGTTCTGAACTGATGGAGAAACCCAATGGGTAGCTGAAATAAGAGAAATAAAAGTTGGAAAATAATGGAGTTTTCTTTAATGCAATAAGAAAAGGATATCTAAAAAACTTACGAGTAAAGTTCTCGGATTCAGGGATAGGAGGTATTGTCACCAGAATGTCATAGCAATAACAACGAACCTTTTAAGCCATCCATGATCGTTGTCATCATCAACACTGGTGACGATGGCGTGATGTCATGACCCAAAATCTACCTAGTCGTGATGGTACCTAACCCAACCCGTCAAGTAAGCCAATTAGCAACTATCCAATTTAATAAAATTTATTAAGAAAAGAAATAATAATACAACTGAATTATTATACAAGAATTCCCAAGCACTAGTTGTACAAATCATGAGGTTCTAAGATTAGAATTTATAAAACTGGTATGAAATAACTACATCATCTGTCTGAAATGTACATAAACAAATATTTTGATAAATCTAAGGCTGCCATGAACAAGAAGCAGCTGCAACCGGAACTGTACTTCTTCAAATCCAGCTCCCGTCGAACACAGTAACATCACCATCCAACATCTGCACGCAAGATGAAGAAGTGTAGTATGAGTACAAGCGACCCCATGTACTCAACAAGTAACAAACCTAACCTTTGGTTGAAAGTAGTGACGAGATGGGACAAAGGTCGGGATCCAATACCAATAGCTAACAACAATTCATAATAACATAATGAAAGTAATAAAAGTAATAACATAGAGATAAAATGCTCAGCTCGTTCATAGTTTCAGAAAAATAGGCCTGCTTTTCAAGTATGAAAACCAAATCTTTTACCGAAAATGCCAAAAATGTGAGTAAGTTTGAAAATTATGATTTTTCCCGAAGGTTTTCAACAGGTAAATGTTTCATTTTCAAAGGCATGAGAAAAATACATCTCTATGCCTACATTTCAATGCATGCAGGCCTACTGAAATACCATGCAGTGATAAAGCCATATGCATACTCTCGGTGCATCAATTGCACTCAGTCCTCTCAATCACTCAATCCTGACAGCCACTCAGTCCTCACAGTCACTTAGTCCTCCCAATCGCTCGGCACTCGCACTTGGCACATGACACTCCGCACTCAGTAGGTACATACGCTCACTGGGGGTGTGTACAGAGTTCTGAGGGGCTCCTTCAGCCCAAGCGCTATAACAAGCCAATCATGGCATAAATCAGTAAAACATGCTACGACGTGCAGCCCGCTCCCATCATAAATCAATAAAATAGGTTACGGCGTGCAGCCCGATCCTATAAAAATCATCACCATCAGGACCTCGGCCTCACTGAGTCATCAATCTCTCTAGTCTCTCGGGCTCTCAATATCATGAAAAATCAGCCCAAAAATAATGATGTGATATATCAATAAATGATAACAGAGACTGAGATATAATATGTATATCAATGTGTATGACTGAGTATGTAAATGCAATGTAAGCAGATAACTCAACAGCGAAAATGACCTCGGTGGGTCTCAACAGAATAAGCATGTAGCCTAGACATGGTTTCTAACATGGATCACAACTCAATAACTCAAGTACTTAGAAATTTCATGGTTATAGGTAAGGTCAGGTAACTATACAGTACCACAAAAATAGCGGAGTCATAATTCACACTGTGCACGCCCACACGCCCGTCACCTAGCATGTGCACCACCTCAACACCAAACACATAACGCGTAATTCGGGGTTTCATACCCTTAGCACCAAGTTTAGAAGTGTTACTTACCTCGAAAAAGCTAAATCCAAAACCGAGCAAACTAAACGATGCTCCACAATGCCATCTCGAATGTACCGACCTCCAAACGGCTTGAAACTACCCAAAAGCAACTCAAATACATCAAATAAAGCCCAAAGAAACAATTCTAAATGATAAAGGTCGAATCTTTAATTAAAAGCCCAAAATCGACCCAAAAGCCCAACTCGGGCCCGCGGCTCGGAACCTGATGAAAGTCACAAAATCCAACAATCCATTCAATTACGAGTCCAACCATACTAGTTTCACTCAAATCCGAGTTCGAATCGATGTTCAAAACTTCAAGAGTTCGCTCTATGAAACTTTGGCCAAAAACCCCCAATTTATGTTTTGGAACCCTCAATCAAATGCCGAAAATGAAGACAGATTCATGATATAAAATCAAAAATGAGTAGAGACCACTTACCCCAATCCACATGGTGAAATGGCCGAAAACCCCGAAATAGAGTACTTTATAATACTGCTCCAGCAATACCCTTTGCGAACGCGGGAAGACCATCGCGTTCGCGATGAACAAAATACACCAGCACAAAAGAACCAACCCTCTGCGAACGCGAAGACATTTCTTCCAGCTCCTCCACTAAAACTCTATGCGAACGCGACACCTCATCGCGAATGCGACACCTCATCGCGAATGCGACACCTCATCGCGAATGCGAAACACAATCAACTTACCTTTCACAAACGCATTCCATATATCGCGTTCGCGGAGAACAAATTCACAGTAGACCAAATTACACTTCGCGATCGCGACTGGACCTTAGCGATCGCGAAGAACACCAGATGCAACAAGTAACAACAAAAGCCGACAATAACAACATGAAGAAAAATGATCCAAAATTAATCTGAAAATGCCCGAGCCCCTCGGGGCCCCGTCCAAGTATACCAACAAGTCCTATAACATAACACGAACCTACTCGAGGTCTCAAATCATACATAACAATATCGAAACGACGAATCGTACCTCCAATCAAACTTGATGAACTTTGAACTTTTTAACTTCCAAAACTCGCGCTGAAACATATCAAAGCAACCCGGAATGAACTCAAATTTTGCACACAAGTCGAAAATGACATAACGAAGCTATTCAAATTCCCGAAACCACAATCCGAATTCGATATCACAAAGTCAACTTCCGGTCAAACATATAAATTTTTCAAACCTTCAATTTTTCTAATTTTCGTCAATTAGTGCCGAATCCTTCTAGAAATATCCAAATGCGAATCCGGACATATGACCAAGTCCAAAATCACCATCTGGACCTAGCGAAACCATCAAAACTGCATTCTGGGGTCAAACTCTCAAAAATCAAACGTGGTCAACTCTTCCAACTTCAAGCTTCAACAATGAAATTCATTCTTCTAAATCGATTTCAAATAACCTGAAAATCAAAATCGACAATTCACATAAGTCATAATATATTATACGGAGCTACCCATGCCCGTAAACTACCGAGCGAAGTGCAAATGCTCAAAACGATCGGTCGGGCCGTTACACGTGATGACCGCGTTCACTAAGTTTGATCTTGCCTGCTCAAAAAATCTTTGGGAAATAGAGGTTGATCAGATGAGCAAGAGTGTGGGTTTCCCCGGCCCGGAAGCACAGTACTAGAAGGCAAGCTACCCTTCCCCATATTGACGGACCTACCTGAGTCAAACGAATTTGATAGTTATGGAAAAACTCTAAAATAATGGGATCGATTTCTCGGCCCATTCCTAAACTAAAAGGGTACATGTAAATGTACATGATCTCTCTGGTTTGCCGAAGATGACCTTTTCCACTTCATCCGGGGCTAAAATTTTCATATTTTTTCAGTCTCAATCTTCTTTCATAACAAGGATGCTAGCAGGACAAATGGAAGAAGAATATCTGTTGACGAGTCAATTTTTGTCATTTTTAGGGTTGAGAGATTCCTTTTGTACTTGAAGATCTGTCTTTTGTACTTGAAGATCCGTCATCGTCAAACCACTTCGTAGGAAACTAGGTTACCACTTCCTCAAAAACAAGATCCAAACTATTTGGCAGCCCATTGAACCTTTTAACCTCATTGACCTTAGCAATGACAATTTCCTTATCCGCTTCACCCATCTTAATAACTATCACAAAGTCTTTCACAATGGGCCATGGTTTATTGGCTTCTCGCAATACATTACTGTTCGCAATTGGGAACCCAGATTCTTACTAACAGATGAAACGAACACCTTCTCCGTTATCTGGGCTCGACTTTTAGCACTCCCTACCGAATACTACGATCTTGATATTCTCAGGAAAATAAGCACACAAATTGGCACACTATTAAAAATAGACAATTGCACAGCCATAACTAGTAGGGGACGCTATGCTCGCCTCTGTGTTCTTGCATCAACCGAAAAACCACTCCCAAAACAAATTCTCATTGGTACACACCTGCAAAAAATTTATTATGAAACCTCTACCCCATGTGCTCCGCTTGTGGATGTATCAGACACAATATCATCCTCTTGTACCTCTCACAATCCGGCAATCTCCACCACCCCAAACCCCCTTACTTCAACCACGGACACTATGCAGAACCACCACCCACAGCCATCTCAATCGACAAGGCAAACAATTACTTACCCACGTCGTAGGCAAACCTCTTCGTCCTCACCTCCGCCCAATAGCCACTCCTCTCCCTCTTCTAGCAAAATGCAAAATTTTCACACTACCATAACACCTACAGCCACTGTCCATCTCCCAAATACTATGTCCAAAAGCAGTCCCACTTTTCAAAGCCATCAACAAAATAAAGCACCAGATGCATGTCCCACTTATTGTTTCAAATCCTAATTTTTCCCCTACACCCACCAACTCCACAACCTTACCACATAAATTATCCACGCCAAATTCTACCACCCCTATAGCCATTCATATTCAATTACAAAACCCATTTGAAATCCTCTGTACACATGACTCTACTACAAACATGCTACCGCAACCACCTATTTACTAACCAATTCTTTTTAATGCTAAGGACATCTTCAACCCTCCCCCATTTCTCCATAATTCAGCCTTTTTTTGTCAAAATATGGCTCCAATGCTCCCTTATTTTTGCCCCAAAAATGGGAGCTGAATAGTATTACTCCAATGTTGGAGTGACGCTATTCATCTCCTCTATTATTATTTATCCTTACTTTTTATTATTTTTTATTATTAAACTTTTTTAATTTATCTCTTTATATATACCTAATTATGTTTATGTAATATCTTTATAATATTAATTTTACATCTTAACTTTGGTGTATAATTTTGATAAATTAATTTTCGTGCATTTATTATTTTTATATAAATTATAAGTTAATTTTATTATAATTTATAACTGTACAAAAAATATATAATTATCTCAAAAAATGAATGGTGCAAATATAAAATATTAGATGTTGCTAAATTGAAAGGTACGAATATAAAATATTAGATGTTGCTAAAATTGAAAAGTAAAAATTGAAAATACCTTCAATGAAAATACATTAAAATTGGAAATACATGAAAATTAAAATACATTAAATTAAAATACATAAAAATTAAAACTACGATAAATAGCATAATAATTTTGTAACGATCTGACCGGTCGTTTTGAGTATTATAATCACGTTTCTCATTTATTGCTCAACTTATGCTTTACAGTTATTTTATGACTTACCTGGTTAGTCGATTCGGGTCCGGAAGAATATCGGAGTACCGGATGTTGACATATATATATAAACGACCTCGAATTTGAATTCTGAGGATTTCAATAGCTCCGTATGGTGATTTTGGACTTAGGAGCATGTCCGAAAAATTAATTGGAGATCCGTAGTGGAATTAGGCTTGAAATAACGTAAGTTGAATTTTTGAAAAGTTTGACCGAGGATTGACTTTTTGATATAGAGGTCGGAATCCGATTCTGGAATTTGAATAGTTCCGTTATGTCATTTATGACGTGTGTACTAAATTTGAGGTCAATCGGACGTGATTAGATAGGTTCCGGCGTTATTTGTAGAAATTGGAAGTTTCAACGTTTATTAGGCTTGAATCTATGTGTGATTCGTGTTTTTAGTGTTATTTGATATTTTTTGAAGACTCGACTAAGTTCGTATGATATTTTAGGACTTGTTGGTATATTTGGCTGAGGTCCCGGGGGCCTCTGGTGAGTTTCGGGTGGTTAACGGATCAAATTCGGACTTAGAAGAAAAGATGAAGTTTCTTCCTTCTGGTACAATAGCACCTGCGGAATTTGGCTCACAGGTGCGAGCACGCAGAAGCGCAATGGACATCGCAGGTGCGCAAGGTCCGTAGAAGCGGAGGAGAACTCGCAGAAGCTAGTCCGCAGAAGCGAATCAAAAGTCGCAGAAGCGAAGGTGAGGGGAGTTGGGCAAGGTCCGTAGAAACGTGTCCGCAGATGCGGACAAAGCTCCGTAGAAGCACAATAATGAGCCACAGGTACGAAAGCACTGGGCATTGTACAAAACAGAAGTGTCTGAGGAATTTTGTCATTTTTGACATTTCGAAAAGCGGGTGAGTCAATTTTTGAGCGAGAAATCACGGAAAATCTTGAGGTAAGTCACTTTTGATCATTTCTACTTCATAATATTGAATTATCATTTAATAATCAGACTAGATTACATATTTTTGAGGTGTAAATCGGGGATTTGAATATAGGGATTTGAAAATAAGATTTAAGGAGTTGGAGGTCGAGTTGAGGTCGGATTTTGCTAAAATTGATATGGTTAGACTCGTGGTTGAATGGGCTTTCGGATTTTCTAACTTTTATCAAGTTCTAAGACATGGGCCCCATGAGTAAATTTTGAGTTAATTTCGGATTTTATTAGTAAATTAGTATTTTCTTATGGAATTAATTTCAATAATTTATATTGACTGAAACGAATTAATTGTGGCTAGATATGAGGCTTTCGAAAACCAATTCTTGAGGCAAGGGCATAAGGAGTAAGAAATTATACGGTTTGAGGTAAGTAACACTTCTAAACTTGGTTCTGAGGGTATAATTCCCTGAATTACATGTTGTATGAATTGTTTGGAGATGACGCACATGCTAGGTGACTGGCGTGTGGGCGTGCATGATGAAAATTGTAACTTAAGTTGATTCTGTGGAGTTGCATAATTAAATAAATAAGTGTCATTATCCTCATATTCTCCACGTGTTAGATAAATTGAGCTGAGACTCATATTAAAGATCATGTTTAAGCTACACGATGATATATTTTGGGACCCACATGGGTCGTATTATTGTTGAATTAATTGCTTAAATTTATAATTTTGTACTCAGTCACATCTATCACTTGCATATTATATCTCAGTCTCTGTTGTCATTCATTGATACTTCATATCATCATGTCAGGTCGATTTTTTATATCATTGAGAGCCCGGGAGACTGGAGATTTTGAGTGATAGTTATGTTTATTTATTTATGCCTGGATCTAGCTATTATAGCTCTTGGGCTGAAGGATCTCCTCTGGAGTCTGCACCCCCACAATGAGCGTAGTTGATATATATATAACTGGGATGGATCTTCCTTGGATATGGATATTGCCATAGATATATATTGAGGGATGGATCTTCCCTAGGCATGGATCTTGCCCGAAGTATTTATATTGAGGGAAAGATTTTCACTGGACATGGATCTTATCCAGATCATTGATATTCGGGGATGGATCTTCCCGTGGGCTGGATTGGCCTTATACAGTACTGAGTGACTGACTGTTAGTTGATGGATATACATACATATATATATACTGAGAGTAACTGTTGAGCTTGAAAGCATGACTACATTTCTGTATTGTTATTTTTATAATGGATTATACCTGCTGAGCTCGTCACTACTTTCAGCCCAGTAGTTAGTCTTGTTACTTATTGAGTTGGTTGTACTCATACTACACTCTACACCTCGTGTGCAGATCAAGGTGCTTCCGGTCACAACAACTGTTAGATCAGAGTGCTATCCGTTGGAGATTATCAAGGTAGCAACCTAGCGTCCACTGACCTTGACTCTCTCTTTTGCTCAGTTATTGCACTGTTCTATACTGCCAGACCATGTTTTTATCAGTCATACTTTGAATTCATATTAGATGCTCATGTACTCAGTGAGACCAAATTTTTGGAGTGTTTATTTTATTTTATTTGTGAGATTTCTTCCGCTGAATTTAAATATTATATTTTCAAATTTAGAAGATATGGTGGTTTATTGAGATTGTCGGCTTGCCTAGTATTGAGATAGGTGTCATCACAACAGGTGAGATTTTGGGTCATGACAAATTTTGTAAGGACCTATGTCGTTTTTAAATACACCAAAATTATTATAGTATTGAGTGAATTATTGATTGTGGTTATGACTGTAGAAATTATTGACTTCTTTTATACATTATTCATTGTTGTTCTGGTCGCAAAAATTCACGACGAGTCAAATCGACAATAGAATCCATATCGATCATTAAAACTTTATTTTCTTCTTTCAATTCTTTTAGTCTTAGTTTTTCTTTTTGAACAGTGAAAACGTCTTTTTTTGAACAGTCCACATCGATCACGTTATTGGAAAAAAGAAATGCTACATGATATAATAACTATATGTATTATACCGCATAACATGGTAATCAAGGATGAGCGTGATCTTAATGTACCAATTCAAAATGATTGAGAATGTCCACCTCCAACGGTAGAAATGATAGTAGATGAAAATCACCGATTTGAGCATTTTTTAGCTCGATACAAAAATATTAAGGACAAAGATGCTCATTTTGTACTTCATAATGCATTAATAGATCATTAATGAGGGCATACTAGAGGTGAAAGTTGAATATTTATGTAATATTTAATCTAAATTTTACCATAATGTAATATGTATTTACTTATCTTGCATCACAATGGCACCGGACACAGCTGTCATGCAAGTCAAAAATAAATACTTAATTTGGTTCTCATTTTAGTATTTCGAAATCATAATTTCATTCGATTAAATACCAAAAGGTGGAATTTACAAAATAAATAATAATATTTTTAATAATTTCAATACAAGACAACCCATAATCACCCCAAAACCTGGTGTCATAGGTGCATGAGCATCAACTAGGAAGTAAAGTAAAATACAACATCTATCCGAAATACAAATTTGGACAGAAGAAATATATTTACTCTGAAAGAGACTCTGTTGGCTGCGGATCGTAGTATGGACTGCAGTTCATCTAAGTCCCCGTAATAACCGTGCCTCTGCGCCCACAAGGCCACTAGTCATATATGTACCTGCACAAAACGTGCAACAAATATAGTATGAGTATGTAAATCAACGCGTACCCAGTAAGCATCCCGCCTAACCCCGAAAAAGTAGTGACAAAGGGGTCGACTCGGACACTTACCATGGGCTATAACTAAAATACCAACGGTATGATTAAGCATGGATTTCGTAGAACGACTGTAAGCTCATTATTTTGAAGTAAGTAAGCAATTCTTTTATAATTAAGAAATCTTCAAATTTATTTCCCATTATTTAACAATTTATCTCAGGCCAAGGAAGCAATATCAATTATCATAAATTCCAAAGCAAAACAATTCAATCATGCGCAAATAATGTCTAGGTCGTACAACCCGATCCAACATAAAAATAAACTGTGCATTATCGAGGGTCGAACGACGCGAACCATAGATACATCTATTACCCCTCTCCTGAATCATCCATGTGATGCGGTCAAATATAAATTAATTAATAAATCATAACCTTTTTCTTAATTACCCCGCTCGCGAATCATCCATGCGACGCGGTCAAATATAAATTTAAGGGATTACCCCGCTTGCAAATCATACTTGCAACGCGGTTACACATAGATTTCTTAAGTTATTATAGTATTCTTCCATTCTTTTCAAAATACGAAATTCAAATGAAAACTTTTAGGATCCCAATTCTTCCTCAATTTCAACTCCTTTCAAAAATATTTAATAACCAAACTCAATCTCCCTCCTTCTCAAGGAAAACAATAAACATAAATCAATAGCAATATAAACAAGGCATGATGTAAGCCTAAAACTCCCCGAACATAGGCATAGCTAGTAGCTACGTACGGACTCTCATCATCTCGCGCGTTCGTAGCCACCCACAAATAGAGGCACATGATAATTTAATTCACCTATGGGGTTAATTCTCTCTTACAAGGTTAGAAAGGAGATTTACCTCGCTCCGAAATTTTATAACCGGGTCCAAAGCCTCTCCAACAACTCGAACCGGTGCCCGTCGCTCCAAAACTAGTCAATTAAGGTGCAACCCAATCAAAATGTACTCTAATACTCATAACTAATCATTTTATAATAATTTCCAACTCTTCTCGAAAACTCGATAAAGCAACCATCGGTCTCACGTGCCCGGATTCTGAAAATTTTCGAAGATAACCATTACCCATAACCTCACGAATTAAAATATATGATTTACTTCCAATTCCATGCCCAAACTCGTGGTCAAAATCCAAAAATATAATTTTCTAGGTTTTTCTTCAAAACTCCAATTTCTTACAAATTTTTATGTCTAAATCCATGTATAAATCTTGTATTTAACTTAAAATAGGTGGGGATAACTTACCTTGCCATTGATGACGAAAATCCCCCTTCCAGGAGCTCCAAAAATTGTCCATCCAAAAATAAAAGGGAGAAAAATAGCCAAATCTCGTCTTTAAAATGACACTGCCTAGCCCGACTTTCGCACCTACGGTCCCGCACCTACGAAAATTCCATCGCAGGTGTGGCTCCAGCTCATCACAACATTTCTTCACCTGTGCTCCATGTAGCGCATCTATGGTCCATGCGCCGCACCAGCGCCAACTCCCCGCTCCTGCGTTGTCTTCGCATCTGCGCCTTCGCAGGTGCACAAATCTCTCCGCTCCTGCGGTTCTCAGTAGCCTGGCCCCTTCCGCTTCTGCGAGCTATTTTTCCGCACCCGCGGCCTTCTTCACGCAGGTGCGGTTACACCAGATGCTCAGCTGGTTCAACCCTTCCTCAAATTCCAAACTTGATTCGTTAACCACCTGCAATCCACCCGAGGCCCTCGGGACCTCAATCAATTATACAAACATGTCCTAAAGTACATTACGAACTTAGTCGAGCCTTTAAATCACGTTTAACAACATCGAATCTTCGAATGACCCTCCAATTCAAACTCAATGAAATTTAGAATTTCAAACTCCTACAATCGATGCTGAAACCTATCAAACCAAGTCCGATTGACCTCAAATTTTGCACACAAGTCATAATTGGCATTACGAACCTATTCCAACTTCCGGAATCAGAATCAGACCCCGATATCAAAAAGTCCACTTCCGGTCAAACTTTTCAAAAACCTTCAAATTTCTAACTTTCGTCAAATGACCCCAAAATGACCTACGGACCTCCGAATCCACTTCCGGATGCGCTCCCAATACCAGAATCACCATACGGAGCTATTCCCTCACTCGAAATTCCAAACGGATATCGATAACATTGAAATGCACTTCTACCCAAATTTATGAAATTCTTCCAAAATGCTAATTTCCACTATAGGCGTCGAAACGCTCCAGGTCATTCAAAACCCGTTCCGAACATACGCCCAAGTCCAAAATCATCATACGAACCTGTTGGAGCCTCCAAGTCTCGATTCTGAGGTCGTTTACTCAAAATCACAGTTTAGTCAATCTTTCCAACTTAAAGCTTCCGAAATGAGAATTTTCTTTCCAAATCAACTCCGAACTTCCCGAAATTAAATTCCGATCACGCGTACAAGTCATAATACCTGAAGTGAAACTGTTCAGGGCCTCAAACCGCCGAACGACGCGCTAGAGCTCAAAACGTCCGGTCGGATCGTTACACTATAATATTTGCTTACAAATTATATTATTTAATAATTTATGGTATAAAATAATTATATATTAAATTATATGTGATGAATATGTAAAAAAGAAAAAAAGAAATAATTTCTTTAATAAAAATAAGAAAATACAATTTAAATAAAATATAATAATATAATATTAAAAAGAGAGATGAATATAAAATGAAATATTCTTTTTTGAAGTAAAGATGAGGTAATAGTTGGAGTAACTTTATTCCATTTTGTAGGAGAAAATTGAGTCGGGGTTGGAGACGACCTAAGCAACCTACAACCAATAATTTGAATCCAAAAATTGATTTAAAAAAAAGGGAAAACAATTCAAACTACTGCAAAACCACCATAAAAACTACTGCACCAAAAGAAAATGTTCATGAAAAGAATAAATCCCCAGATACTCTCACACCAACTAGCCAACTCCTAGAACATATCAATTTAAACTCCACCGACATACGAAGACACCATGCTGCCCGAAAACTTAGACGACCCCATGATCCAACCATGGCCATTGTCCCCTACACACCACCAACCAACTCCTCATTCCGAAACCCCACCACCAAACACCTACGAGACCGTCACAGAATCTTATTAGCTGACTCCTACTCTCACAGAAAATCAAGAATTTATTTTTTGTGCAAGGCACCTAGCAAGTCAACGAAGTCTCAATGAACATCCGAGCTCGACCGGTGACTACCCCAAAACAATATGTAGTTGTGTACTGTCGAAACCGATTCTCGATCATAATGACTGATCGAGACGATGATGTCTCGACCAAAGGGTATCCACTTGACAAGCTCGAACGAATTCCGGAGTAGGGGCATCGAGTTTCAAGCTATAAAGACCGATCAACGGCAAAATTCGATATCATTATCGAGCCCGTATCCGTATCGAGCAACGAGCAACACTGACCGACACAGGCCTCGAATATCGATGCCCCAAAATAGAATCGAGTTCGAACCAAGACCGGGGGATTTGATCCAACACCGAGCTCGAGCTAGTACCGAGTTCGCAGACAAAAGCCGTTACAACCGCACCAAGGGAGAGAATCTCTGCGGGAATCAAAGAATATACAAACCATCATGGGTCCTCCACTATATGTATTATTTTATTATGTTATTGTAAATAAAGTGGTGACCCTGTATTATAAAAAAGAGGCAAGACTTTGTAATAGATAGATTTTCATTCAACAGACATTAAGTTTTCCCAAGCCCTTGTTTTTCTCTATTTACTCAGTTTTTCCTGTTCATCACTCCCATTTTACAGTGAAAATCCTTGTATTGTGATTTTTGTATCAAAGGAATTTGCGCATCCTTAGAACCATATCTAAATTTGACGTTGTCCGATTTTTCGGGTAAATAGTTTGGCGCCCACCGTGGGGCTAAGGGTAATAGTGATTGTGTGATACAAATCTACAATACACTCCAGCTTACAACTAAAAACCAGCAATGGCTCTACCTATCGACCTCAAAGCCGGCCTTCAAGATGAAACCAACAACTTGGCGCCCGGGGCCGAAAGGTTACCTAATGATGACAACGAGGCTCGAATCGAAGAACCCGACTTTCGAGCCGAAGCACCATTGGACATCAATTCACAAATAGCTCTAGAAGTGAATCAGCGTTCCGAGCCAAAAAGAAGCGTTCAGGGCGATACTCGACCCATAGCCCGAGACACCCATAACACGGGGGAAATCGGGGTCAGCTTGCGTATGATTTTCAAAATGCTACAAGCCCAACAAGTAGCGATAGCTCAGTTACAGAGCCAAACTGATATGCAAAGCAGGCCGAACTCCAATCCACTTCTTCGAGAAACCACCCCCAGAACGGAGCCCGCCATTATGAAATCAAACGAGCGAGAATCAGGCACCGCTCCTGAAATTGCCAAATTACTCGAGGAACTCACAAAACGCGTCGAAGCCAATGACAAAAAAGTGAACACATATAACGCTAGAGTCGATCAAATCCCGGGGGCTCCGCCAATGATAAAAGGGCTAGATTCAAAATAATTCATACAAAGGCCCTTTCCCTCGAGCGCGGACCCAAAACCAATCCCAAAAAAAATCTGTATCCCCGAAATTCTCAAATATAATGGTACGACCGATCCTAACGAACACGTCACCTCCTATACGTGTTCCATCAAAGGCAACGATTTAGAGGATGATGAGATCTAATCCGTGTTGCTAAAAAGGTTCGGAGAGACCCTCGCAAAGGGAGCAATGATCTGGTATCACAACTTACCACCAAATTCCATTGATTCATTTGTCATGTTAGCAGATTCATTCGTAAAAGTGCATGCTGGTGCCATAAAGGTAGCAACAAGAAAATCGGACCTTTTCAAAGTAAAACAATGGGGTAACAAAATGCTGAGGGAATTCATGTCCCGATTTCAAATGGAACGTATGGATTTGCCACCGGTCACAGACGATTGGGCTGTACAAGCTTTCACCAAAGGGTTGAATGGGCTAAGTTCGACAGCATCACATTGGCTGAAACAAAATCTGATCGAGTATCCAGCAATAACTTGGGCAGATGTACACAACCGGTACCAATCAAAAATCAGGGTTGAAGATGATCAATTGATACCAACCGTACGTCACAGATCGGATGAAAAACGGTTCAGCACGTGATACGGTTCAGAACAGCCGCAAGACTGATCGGGGGCAAAATTCTTGGGAACTTATGAGAAAGAGCAGTTTTGATAGATACGCTGATCCTATAGAAGTTCCTCGATTATCGAAATATAACTTCAACATTGATACATCTGCCATCGTATCGGCCATCGGAGGCATCAAAGACACCAGGTGGCCTCGACCCATGCAGACCGATCCTGCCCAAAGGAATCCCAATCAAATTTTCAAATATCATGGCACGCATGGCCACAAAATGGAAGATTGTAGGCAATTAAGAGAGGAAGTAGCCCGCTTATTTAATAAAGGATACCTTCGGGAATTTCTGAGTGATAGGGCGAAGAACCATTTCAAGAACAAGGAATTCGGCAAGCAAAACGAGCTAGAAGAACCGCAACACGTCATTCACATGATCATTGGCGGCATCGATACCCCTCAGGGACCGATGCTTAAACGCACTAAAACATCGATTGTGCGGGAAAAGCGATCTCGAACTCAAGATTACACATCCGTAGAGACTTTATCCTTCAATGATGAAGATGCAGAGGGAATCGTCCAACCCCATAGCGATGCACTGGTAATATCCGTACTCATGAATAAAACTAAAATTAAGCGTGTGTTAATTGATCCAGGTAGCTCGGCCAATATCATCAGATCGAAGGTCGTAGAACAGCTCGGCCTACAAGACCAGATCATACCCACAACTCTGGTTTTAAACGGATTCAATATGGCATGCGAAACCACCAAAGGAGAGATAACCCTACCGATAAACGTGGTCGGAACCATCCAGGAAACAAAGTTTCACGTGATCGAAGGCGATATAAGATATAACGCCCTTTTCGGAAGGCTGTGGATCCACAACATGAGAGCTGTACCTTCGACACTACACCAGGTCCTAAAATTCCCTACATCGACAGGTGTCAAAACAGTGTACGGAGAACAACCGACCGCAAAGAAAATGTTCTCCGTCGAGGAAGCAAAATCAGAAAGAGATACAATCGAAGAGCAGAACGCCAAATAGCAATCAAATACATCGGCTTCGACCCAGCCAGGTAAGCAGAACATTGAAAAGGATGATGATCAATGGATACCTCAATCCTTCGTGACCCCTGATGATTCCGATGCCACCAAATCAACAATTGAGGAACTAGAGCAAATCATACTGATCGAACACTGGCCCGAAAGAAAGGTATACCTGGGAACGGGTTTAAGCCCCGAACTCAGGAAAAAACTCATTCAATTTCTTATCGATAACATCGACTGTTTTGCCTGGTCCCATTTAGATATAACAGGGATTCCACCGGACATAACGACACATCGACTAAGCATGGCCTCTAGGTTCAGACCGGTGAAGCAAAAAAAGAAGACCCCAATCGGAGGTAAAGCACGCATTCATAAAGGACGAGGTAACCAAACTTCATAAAATAGGGTCCATTCGAGAGGTGAAGTACCCCGAATGGTTAGCCAATGTGGTCGTAGTACCTAAAAAAGGGAACAAACTTAGAATGTGTGTGGACTATAAGGACTTGAACAAAGCGTGCCCTAAAGATTCCTATCCACTACCTTACATCGATCACATAATTGATGCCATGGCTGGCCACGAGATATTTACTTTTCTTGATGCCTATTCCGGGTATAATCAAATCCAGATGAACCCGGCATAACAGGAAAAAACTCCATGTGTGACCACATATGGAACATATTGTTATAATGTAATGCCCTTCGAGCTAAAAAATGCAGGAGCAACTTATCAACGCCTAGTAAATAGAATGTTTGAACAACAAATAGGTAAATCAATGGAAGTCTATATTGATAACATGCTAGTTAAGTCCCTGCGCGCAGAGGACCATTTGGCCCATTTGGATGAAACATTCGAGATTCTGAGAAAATACAACATGAAGCTCAACCCCGAAAAATGTGCTTTCGGGGTCGGCTCGGGCAAGTTCCTCGGCTTTGGTGGACAGCGTGAAAGCTGTTCAAAGGATAACAATAAGAATTGCAGCCTTAGGCCGGTTCATTTCAAGATCATCAGATCAAAGCCACAAATTTTTCTCTCTACTCAAAAAGAAGAACGACTTCGCTTGGACACCGGAATGCCAACAAGCATTACAGGAACTGAAATGATATCTGCACTTGG
Source organism: Nicotiana tomentosiformis (assembly GCF_000390325.3). NCBI lineage: Eukaryota > Viridiplantae > Streptophyta > Magnoliopsida > Solanales > Solanaceae > Nicotiana > Nicotiana tomentosiformis. The sequence goes on from NC_090823.1 coordinate 17,344,091, forward strand.
AAAAATTATTACTTGCGCTGATAAGCGCTTCTAGAAATTTACGATCGTACTTTCAATGTCACCCCATAAGCGTATTAATCACTTGCCCACTTCATAATATTTTACATAGGCCCGAATTATCCGGCCGATTGGCTAAATGGGCCATCGAACTCAGTGGGTACAATATTGAATATCAACCTCGTATGGCCATCAAGTCTAAAATTTTAGCAGACTTCGTGGCCGATTTCACGCCAACCCTAGTACCCGAAGTCGAGAAAGAACTCCTGTTAAAATCAGGTATATCGTCAGAAGCATGGATCCTTTTTACGGACGGGGCTATGAACGTAAAGGGGTCTGGGCTAGGCATAGTTTTAAAACCTCCCACGGGTAACATTATTAGGCAAGCTATTAAGACTATTAGGTTAACTAACAATGAGGCCGAGTATGAAGCCATAATTGCAGGTCTCGAGCTAGCCAGAAACTTGGGAGCAGAGGTCATTGAGGCTAATTGTGACTCTTTGCTATCACTTTGCACCATTTCAAACAATGGGCTATACGACATGTTCGACGAGAACAGAATAATAAGGCCGATGCGCTTGCAAATTTGGGATAGTCGGTCGAGGTGGATGATTTGAGCTCGGGGACTGTCGTTCAACTTTCGAGATCAGTAATCGAATATGGGCACGCCAAAATAAATTCTACTAGCTTAACCTGGGATTGGAGAAACAAGTATATTGAATAGTTAAAAAACGGAAAGCTCCCTTCAGACTATAAGGATTCCAGGACCCTGCAGACTAAAGCTACTCGATTTACTTTGGCTGCGGACGGAACACTATACCAAAGAACATTTGGTGGACCGATGGCGGTATGCATGGGTCCGAGAGATACCAATTACATCCTCCGGGAAGTACACGAAGGCACTTGTGGCAATCACTCCGGTACCAACACATTAGTTCGAAAAGTGATCAGAGCGGGGTATTATTGGATCGATATGGGCAAAGATGCAAAAGAATTTGTTCGTAAATGTGATAAATGTCAAAGGTTTGTGCCAATGATCCATCAACCCGGAGAGCAACTTCACTCGGTCCTATCCCCATGGCCTTTCATGAAATGGTAAATGGACATCGTCAGCCCTCTGACATCGACCCCAGGGAAAGCCAAATTTATTTTATTTATGACTGACTATTTTTCTAAATGGGTTGAAGCGCAGGCGTTCGAGAAAGTAAGAGAGAAAGAAGTTATAGACTTTGTCTGGGATAATATCATATGCCGATTTGGGATACCCGCCGAAATAGTATGCGACAATGGGAAGCAATTCGTTGGCAGCAAAATCACAAAATTCTTCGAAGACCACAAAATAAGAAGGATACTATCAACGCCATACCACCCCATTGGGAACGGACAAGTCGAATCAACGAACAAAATAATTCTTCAAAACCTGAAGAAGAGATTGAACGACGCTAAGGGAAAATGGAGAGAAATCCTGCTCGAAGTCCTTTGGGCATACCGAACAACGTTAAAATCCAGTACGGGGGAGACCCCATTCTCCTTAGTATATGGTTCCGAAGCATTGATACCGGTCGAAGTCGGTGAACCTAGTCCCAGATTTTGATTCGTGACGGAAGAATCAAATAACGAGGCTATCAACACCAGCCTTGAATTATCGGACGAGGGACGAGAAGCTGCCCTCATCCGGTTGGCCGCCCAAAAGCAACGAATTGAAAGGTATTATAATCGAAGAACTAAACTTCTCCACTTCAAGCCCGGGGACTTAGTGTAAAGAAAAGTCACCATCAATACTCGGAATCCAAATGAAGGAAAATTAGGACCAAATTGGGAAGGACCATACCAGGTGCTCGAAAACATTGGAAAAGGATCATACAGGCTCGGCATCATAAACGACAAACAACTATCAAGCAGTTGGAATGTATCACATCTAAAATGGTACTATTGCTAAGGTACGGCCTTTCCATATTCATTTAACTGACCCGTACAGAAGTCCTAACGAAGAGCTGAAGTAGATCTTTCACTTAAAAGCACGTGTTGCACTCTTTTTCTCTTAGACTGATCTTTTCCCAAATGGGTTTTTCGGCAAGGTTTTTAATGAGGCAACCATCGATCGTGCTGCACTGTTAACAGTATCCGAGGCTTCTTTCCAATCGACCTCGAATACCGGGGGGGGCACCAGGCCATCAAATACGTCGAGTTCAGATGCAAGAAAGTCATCTCACAACAATAGAGTTCCAACAGGAAAAGTTATAAGAGCCAAAATGGTCAAAATAAACCATGCTCATATAGATTGGCCCAAACATAAACATATGTACAATGACTTGAGATTTATTGAGCAACCAGAATTAAGATTCACTCAACTATTAAGCCTACGGGCTACCTTTATCCTGAGTTCGAAACATTCACTCGACCATTGCGCCTACGGGCCACATTTATCTCGAGTTCGAAACATTCACTCGACTATTAAGCCTACGGGCTACATTTATATCGAGTTCGAAACACTCACTCGACCATTGCGCCTACGGGCCACATTTATCTCGAGTTCGAAACATTCACTCGACCATTGTGCCTATGGGCCACATTTATCTCGAGTTCGAAACATTCACTCGACTATTAAGCCTATGGGCTACCTTTCTATCGAGTTCAAAATACTCACTCGACCATTGCGCCTACGGGCCATATTTATCTCGAGTTCGAAACATTCACTCGACCATTGCACCTACGGGCCACATTTATCTCGAGTTCGAAAGAGTCACTCGACTATTAAGCCTACGGGCTACCTTTATCCCGAGTTCAAAACACTCCCTCAACTATTAAGCCTACAGGCTCGAGCAAACACTCACACGACCATTGCATCTTCGGGCCACATTGTCTAGAATTTGAAACATTCACTTGATGGCCAATAAAGCTACTTTTCACCGAATTTACATTAAACTCAACCATAACATTACACCTACGGATTATGTTCCTTCAAAATTTGAATCATCGACTCAACAATCGAACCTAGGGGCTACAAATCGGATCGATCAGAGAGACTACGAGGTCAACATTTGATTAAAAGTCTTTCACAAAACAAGAACAAGTGGACCTTGTTATTTATGTATATACAAAATTGCCTACGCAATTAATTTACAAACATGAAGAATTAGAAACTAAGCTTCGTGGTCGAGCTCTTCCCCGTCCTCGGATCCGCTTTTACTACTATCATCATCATCATCATCATCATTAGAAGCCAAGGTTTCAGCCTCCACTTCGAGCTCTTTTGCCTTTTTTACCTCTTCGGTAAGGTCGAAGCCTCGAGCATGTATCTCCTTGAGGGTATCCCTCCGAGATCTACACTTAGCAAGTTCGGAAACCCAATGAGCTCGAGCATCGACGGTCTTTGCCGCTTCCCGGGCCTCCATCTGAGTAGCCTCAGCATTAGCGCGACATACAGCAATGGACTTATCCGCCAAGACTTTTGACTACTCAACCTCCGCCTTAGCCTCAGCAAGTCGTGTTTCATGCTCATCGATCTTCTTAGCCTGAACCGACCCCTTTTTCTTGACACTTCGAAGTTGAACGTTGACCGATAATAATTTTGTCAAGATGGTTTCTTTTTCCGCTGCTAGACGGTCGAGGGTCTCCTTCCACTGATTGTATTCAGCTCGGATTTGATAGACTTCTTCTCGAAGTAACCTGATCTTTTCGATCTTTTGCTGCAACTGAGACAACGAAGGATTAACTTCCATAGTTTAGTCAGACCCATACTTTGACCAAATGAGGCTCACCTGCTTATCGAGCTCGACCCCTTCTTCACGGACCTTAGCCAATTACGTTTGGAGATCCTTTATCGCCTCGTCCTTTTGGCTGCAAAGAAGCTGCAGGGCATCTCTCTCACCTGAGACCTTCCGGAGCTCGGCCTCACACAGGTTAAGATTGACTTGAAACCTACTAATGGCCTGCACAATAAAGAAACACGAGTCAAGTATGGAAAAGAACAAAGAAACCAAGTATGGAAGAATCATTACCCGAGTAATAAAATGCTGAGCCTCCTCTAGTAAAAGAGAAGCATCACCGATATCGGAACCGTCGTCGACTCCAGTAAAACAATCCTTAAAAGGATCCCATGCACCAGAGCCTGCGCCAATATCGGGAGTCTTCAACTCTCGAGCTTCCTTCAAAGCCTCCTCAAACAATGATGGAAGGGAAGGCGAATGACCCATTGTCATAGCCCCGAGCAAATCGCTTGGAGTACTCCGATCGAGATTCAGGTCTTCGGAACCAACCCTGACGGGCATAGCCGCCATCGTCTTGGGGGCTCTAGCAACCTCGATGGCCTCCGTAGATCGGACTACCAAATCCGAGGAGCTATATTCTTCTTCTTCCGCTCTCAGTCTTTGGACAGAGTCAATCGTAAGGTCAATTGCTTTTCTCTTCACCCTTCGAGTTTTGGGCTTAGGGTCCTCTGACCTAGAGGAAGCCCTTCGCTTCTTATCTTTCCCCTGTTTAGGGACCAGGGACTTGTTTTCTTCTTCACCACTAGAAGGCCTCAGAGCGGCATCCCTGGTTACGCCTACACAAAAGAGGATCGGTAACAAATCGAACACAAAAAATACTTTGAAGGAAACAAGAAGCAAACCTCACCATGGCTCTTTGACTCCCATCTGCCTTTTGCCAAATCACGCCAAGCACGCTCGGCATAAGAGGAGCTCGAGGCCAACTTCCGAACCCAGTCCTCAACGTCAGGCACCGTTTGTGGCATCTAAGGGCGGCTGAACATCAGGGATAGACATCACAAAAAAAATCAGAAAAAGACATGAAAAGTGAACAAGAATCACTTACGGTCAAAATTTCATTCTTTGGGGAACGACATCTTCTCTTCCAGAATAAGATCACGGGTCCTCACTCGAATATAACGACCCATCCAGCCCCGATCATTGTCTTCATCGATGCTCGACATCAAAGCCTTCGACGCTCGACGATAAAGTCTAATTAGTCCTTGAAATATATGAGGCCGGTACAGTCGTATGAGGTGGTTCAGAGAAAAATCCAACCCCCGGCTTTGATAGATAAGAAGCATAACAAAATCACTATACGCCATAACGAAGGATGAATTTGGCCAAGGGTGACCTGATATCTTTTGCAGAAATCAATAATTACCGGGTCGACGGGCCCCGATGTGAAGAGGTAAGTATAAACACTTAAAAACCTTTCCACATAAGTAGTGACGCTCTGATCGGAGGATGAAATTTGCAACACAAACTCGGAACCCCAATTACAGTCTTTTCTGACGGCCTCGAGGTGATCTTCCGTTATGGAGCACGTATACATCGATACGTTCTCACATCGACCCGGTACGGATGAAAGGTTCTCCACCTTAAAATCGGTCTTCAAAGTGCACGGGCTAGGAACGTAGTCATAAACGGACGGCTCCGCCGGCGCCTTATCGTCAAACGGCCGTGAGGAAGAAGCTTTCTCTTTCCGAGGTACAATTTTGGAAGTTTTCCCCATTGATATGGAAAGAAAAAGTGCAAAGGAAGGTGAAAGAGTGGACAAGCTCCAAAAAACTCTAGTAAGGGTGGCCCTGTGGCAACGAAATAGAGAGGATAAATAAGAGAATTTGGAAGAAGAGGAGGCGCAAAAATGGTAAAAGTTGTATGGAAAGATTATTTATAGACTGAGGCATGACGGTTCAGTATTAGCGGTGGCCGACCACCATCTGACACACATTAAATGCCTCGGTAAAATCGAGCCGATGGGACAGTTATCACATACGTCATGATCGCGTTCAATAGAAACGTCAGCATAAATTTGATTGAGTCATAGAGAGATCATATCGTTTCTCGCTACATCTTTTCTGAGAAACGAAGAGACTATCTGTGTACGGTCGAAACCGATTCTCTATCACAATGACTAATTGAGACGATGACGTCTCGACCAAAGAGTATCCACTTGACAAGCTCGAACGAATTTCGGAGTAGAGGCATCGAGCTTCAAGCTATAAGATCGATCAAGGGTAAAATTCGATATCATTTTCGAGCCCGTATCCGCATCGAGCTATGAGGCAACACTGACCGACACAAGCCTCGAATATCAATGCCCCAAAATAAAATCGAGCTCGAACTAAGACCGGGGGGTTCGATCCAACACCGAGCTCGAGCCAGTACCGAGCTCGCAGACAAAAGCCGTTACAACCGCACCAAGGGAGAGAATCTCGGCGGAAATCAAGGAAGAGATAAACCATCATGGGTCCTCCACTATATGTATTATTTTATTATGTTGTTGTAAATAAAGTGGTGACCCTCCATTATAAAAAAGAGGCAATACTTTGTAATAGACAGATTTTCATTCAACAGACATTAAGTTTTCCCAAGCACTTGTTTTTCTCTATTTACTCAGTTTTTCCTATTCATCACTCTCATTTTACAGTGAAAATCCTTGTGTAGTCATTTTTGTATCAAAGGAATTTGCGTATCCTTAGAACCATATTTAAATTTAACGTTATCCGATTTTTCGGGTAAACAGTAGTCATATTCCTGACCAACATACAGACCTTGCCACCAGGGGAGATGGAACATATTCTGCTCATACCGACCACTCAACTCAACATGTCCACGGAGGAGGAGATGCTTCCACCCATGACCACACATCTTACGATGTCTCTTGCTCCGGGATGGAGCTCTACCTTCCCTACTAACAATATAATGAAGTTTCTCTTATGGAATTGCAGGGGCGCCGGAAATTCAACTTTCGAGCGTACAATCAACACTACTAGAATAGTAGCAAAATTCGTCCGCAGAATACCGACCGAAATCGGTCAGAAAAAAACCCGACCGAAATCAGTTGGAAAATAAGTAAATCGCGATCGCAAAAGTCAATGAAAATATTTCTGACAACGGAAATAGTGGTCCTACAACAAATATATAAAAATTCCAACCGATTTCGGTCCCAAATTGGTCAATATTTGACTAAGACCTCGTCATACTTGCATATTATTTACAAAAATAATTTTTAATTAAAATATTTCAAATATACTGACCAATTTTAGTCGGTATATTTTAAATTATTCTTTCCCGCCCAAAGCAATTGGTTTTGTAAGATAACAAAAATTATATATATATAATTTATCAACCTAAATAAGTTTTAATTAAATTTTTTCGTTCAAGTTCGGTCGGAAATACAATTTTAAAATAATTAAAATATGAATTTTATGAAATTACTCACCGAAGTCGGTCGATTTTTGTCAATTTATATAAATAGCGTTTAAATAAATAATATTTAATACTTATATATATATATATATATATATATATATATATATATATATATATATATATATATATATATATATGCGTTCGCACACACATAATCTTGAATATTTTATTATCGATCGCCTTATTAGTATTTTGCTCGGATACTTCATAAGTGGATCAATTGAAAATTTAATTATATTCGATTAAATCTTACTATAACACATTTAAAAATAAAGTGTATAGTTCTATAAGATGTAGTGCTATATTAATATTATTTAAGTTTTAGCAACAACATATGAATATAGCATATTAATATAGCATTAATATGTATACATACGTTATTGTTGCTACAACTTAAGTATTAATATAGCACTACATCTTATAGAACTATATATAAGATGTATATATAGTGTAATATAGTATATATATATATATATATATATATATATATATATATATATATATATAAAGCTATAGTCATGTGCCACCGACATAAGATGATTAGGTGTCCTTGTACGAACTGCCCATTTTTGTTCTTACTACTTCGACAGTCATGTGCCATGTGCTAAAAATAGGCTCAATCGGCACAATGTCGTGATTGAGATTGATCCATTATATACACCAATGTCAATATTCAATCAACCAGGTCGAGGTTCTAAAGATCGAACAAAAGGGGGCCTAAGTAGTATGGAGTACAAATCAGCATCAAATCATGTGTTGCTAAATTGTCCGAAAGTTCAACCCTTTCTTAAGTAAGTGTTGACGTAGGATTAATTTACATGGACTACTATTTAATTTGGTTGATGCAAGTAATAAATAATTTTCAATGTGTCGCTCAGCGACTTCGTGAGTCAATTTGTGCAAATTTTGTCTTCAAATGACGTAAGAGACTATCTCATTCCTTCTTCTCTGCTCGAAAGAAGAGCAAGAAGCCTTCATAGGTTCTACCGCATTTATGGGAGAATTTGCTGAGGCAGTGGACCACCTAGAAATTCGAGAAGAAGAGTGAACAGGGAAAGAAGGTCTGTGCATCTGAGAAGGGTGGCTCCTTGCACTGTGTGGGTGCAAGGAGCATGGGGATTACGAGGAGACTACTGGTAATTCCTTAAAATATTTACATCTATTTTTCTCGAACTATATTTATATATTTTAATTTAGTTAACATATTTTGTTATATTTGTGAGAAAAACATATGGGAGGAAGATGACTCATGATGAGTTCTTCATGGAGACTCACATCCGAAAGAGGAAGGCACCGGCAGATCCAACTAGATGGGTCGAGGACCGGGTGGAGACTGCATATGTAAGTTTCATAACTACTATAACTTAAAATTAATGTTTATAATATTATATAGTTAATAATTATCTATCTTCTAAATAAAGAGTCGCTACAAGATTAATGTAGAAGAGTATACTCAGAGCTTGCCACCGAATGAGCAAGGAGAGCGATCAACCCCTTTTAGATGAAGAAGCGCAGAGGATATGGTTGGATATTGTCGGTGGTTCTAATAAGGGGATAGCATACGACTTTCCAAAGAGATCATTTCCGCACCACAAGGCTGGATTACAAGGTATAGGGACTTTCGCCCAAGGCGAGGCAATTGATAGGTCGACTATCTCGTCTATGGAAAAGAAAACTTCAAAGCTGACAGCAGAGCTTGAAGAGACAAAGGCTAGAGAACAAAAGAGAGATGAACAATTTGGTACCCTTCAAGTTCAGCTAGAAAAGAGGGACCAACAATTTAATCTCCTTCAAGGTCAGCTGGCTAATCTTCTTGCTAGTGGTGCTTTCCCCATTCCCCGGTCTCGTGAGCCTTCCCCATATGCTAATCCTTCTCATCGTGATCCTTCGAACTACGTCGACGATGAAGGTTCTAGTAGTGAAGATGGAGATGATGCAACACAAATCACTCATTGAATGGTGTGCATTGCTAAACAAAGTCTTGAACTTGTAAATATTTAGTGGTGAATAATTTTGAATGATGATTGTATTGTTGATATTATTTTGTTATTGAACATTTGTATAGTTATTGTTGTGGTTGGCGTTGTTGTTATTAGCCTTGTTGTTGGTTAATTATTGTTGTTGGTTAATTATTGTTGTTGTTGTTGGTTAATTATGGTTGAATGGTAGAAATATAATGCTGCCATTATAGGATGGATATTGGTTATAATTGGCAGGCGGTGTAGCTTAAAAGCAGGCATATTCTGCCCGGTTGTTTCCCAGAAAACCGACCAAAGTCGGTCGAAAATCTCATTTTTTCCCCCAAAAATACAAAATTTCCGACCGAGTTCGGTCGGAAATGTCTTTTTAAATTTGTTTATTCTTTTAGTATACCGACCGATATCGGTCGGTTTATTACAATTTATAAATAATTATAAAATTATAATATATTTAAAATTCCGACCGATGTCACTATTTGAAAAATAAATAAAAATAATATAATTAATACCAACCGATTTCGGTCGGTATATTTATCTCTGTGGTCAGTCAACGCATTGAAATAACCGACCGTTTTCGGTCAAAATATTTCGACCGATTTCAGTCGCAACACCTTAGCGACCATTATTTTTCCGATTATTTAAAAACGATCGGAAATCGGTCCCTTTTTCTCAAATTCCAACCGATATCGGTCGGTTTTCTCAGACGAAATTAGGCCGTTTTCTAGTTGTGCAAGGCTATATCTGGCGGAATGGTTCTTATGTGGAAAGGAGATGAGGTCGACGTTGACCCACTTGTTGTCATCGACTAAGAAATACATGCAACCATCAAGGTTAGTCCATCTTCTCCTATGTAGATTTTTTATGTTATGTCTGTAAGTCCATCATTATCCAACAGACTTCGACTATGGGAAAATCTCAAAAAATTTCATGATACTGTTACTGGCCCTTGGCTTCTTTGCGGTGACTTTAATGAAGTAAACAATTGACTCTGAAAAGTTTGGAGGTAACCCAGTCAATAATACAAGAATAAATGCTTTTCAAGAATACTTACATCACATAGGTATGCATGATCTTGGTTTCACCGGCGCACATTTCACATGGACTAATAAACGAAAGTTAATGCACACACTTATTTTAGAACAGCTTGATAGATTCTTAGCAAACTCTGATTGGCTGCGCCTCATTCAAGATTTGTCTGTATTACATCTCCCCTCGCACACTTTGACCTTTGTCCTCTTCTATTAAATCTTGCACATGCCATCTCTCGTTGCAATACGGGATTTAAAGTTGGAACCATGTGGCTCACCCGCCCTGACTTCCATCGCATTATACAAAATATTTGGTTTGTAACCAATGATTACCTCGCTACCCTCCAACACTTTACTGAAGTTATAAAAAGTTGGAACTATTCCTGCTTCGGGAATATCTTCCACCAAATGAACATCACTCAAGCTAGAAGAAGACTTTTGGAAACTCAAATTGCGTATACAAAACCTTCACAATGGCGATGCCAAAACAAAATTTTTCGCCTTATTACTTTCTATCGTCGTTGGAAAAATCACATTTTGGGCCTACACGACACTGTCTGTAATTGGGTTTTGGACCCGCCCTCATAAATAACATTATAACAACCCATTTTCAACAGATCTACATCACTGAACTTTTCCTCACCTGAAAACAAACAACGGTATATGCACCACAAGGACTTATCATAGAAAATTATCTACATCTAAGTCGCCCACTAGCTGATGCTGAAATATTAAAAGCCATCCGCTCTTTTAATCCACTTAAAGCACCAGGTTCAGATGGATTTCATCTTATTTTTATCCAGAAACACTGGCCTCAAACCAAAGGAGCCATTACCCTATTTCATAAGGACATATTCTCCACCACTTTTCTTCCACATAAAATTAATCAAACTTATATTTCGTTAATTCCTAAGGTCAAAAATCCAGAACGCATCACCCAATACCGGCCCATCAGCCTCTACAACACCATTTACAAAACAATTATGAAATTTATTATCAATCGCATTCGCTCCTACCTCCGCTCATTAATTAGCCCATACGAGAGTAGCTTCATCCCAGGTCGCCGAGCCATTGACAATGCAATCATTGTCCAAGAAACAGTATACTTGTTCAACAAACGCAAAGGCACTATAGGTCATATTTTGACAAAAATTGACCTAGAAAAAGCATTTGACCGCCTTGAATGGTCATTCATACATTACTCCCCCACTAGCCTTAACTTCGATCCATCCTTAATCACACACATTATGAACTGCATCTCCACCTCCTCCATCTCCATTATGGTTAACGGCAAACCCACACCTTTCTTCTCACCAACCAGAGGTATCCGAAAGGGCGACCCCTTAACCCTATATATATTCATTATATGCATGGAAGCACTTACTCGTCTTATTCTACATGCCACAAACGTTATGTAATGGGAACCCATTCCAATCTCCCAACACGGGCCTTCTATCCCCCACCTCATATTTGCTGATGACCTAATTCTTTACGCCAAAGCATATGTTAAAAATTCATCTAACATTCACTCCATCATCCAATGCTTCGGCATTCTCGCTGGTCAACAAATTAATTATGCTAAATCAAAAATTATCTTCTAACTAAATACCCCACAAAAATACTCGCCAATGAATCTCTCCTATTCTTCGCATTCGTACATCCTCCATTGTTGGTAAATATTTTGGACTACCCATCACAAAGCCTCAACCAAAGAGTAGCGATTAACAATATCTTCTTGATCGTATGCGCACTCGACTACAGGCATCAGTTACCCTCCCCAAACGACAAGGTGGATTGGGTCATCAAAAAACTAAAGGCAAATATACGGCCCTTCTTATCAGTCTAGCAGGGCATTTTTGCCAACAACCTAATACCCTTTGGGCACAAGTCCTTCGCGCCAAGTATCACCACCAACCACAACACCCCAACTCTCTCTTATAACCAAAAAGCACATTTTCTTCATATGGAAGTCCTTAGTAAAAGGTTATTCCATTTCCACATAAGATGTTAAATGGTAGATCAGCATCGGATCACTCATCAATGCATGGAATGATACTTGGCTACCTAACAACTGCCCCATTCAAGGCCTTATCCAATGCCCCCTAAATTCTTCTGAATCTACTATCACAGTTAACTCCATCTTTCAACAAGGTCAATGGAATACCTCTCTAATTTCATTCCAATTACCCCCACACATCTTGCGACTCATACATAATACATACTTTCACCCATCCCTTAACCGACATGATATACTCTCTTGGATGTTTTCAAAAAATGGCTTATCCATTGCCTCGCATGTAGTCTTTATCTGCACATATCCATCTCTGATCAACCATCCATCCCTGACCTACCGTGGATCTGGAAGCTCAACATTCCACCGAAGCTCAAAACCTTCCTCTAGCTTCTCCTATTACAACTCCTCCCCACAAACTCTTTCTTAGTCTCCATCAATATTCTTACCACACCTAACTTCCACTCTTGTCCTTAAGTCCCTGAAACACTCACCCACTTATTTTTTTAATGTCTAATTGCACAACATGCGTGGTCTTTCTTCCCCATCACACCACCAACTACAAATTTCTCGTGATAACTCAAGCTTTATTGTGCCATCCCATAGGAACCTTTCACCTATCACGGTATAGATGTTCCTGCATCACTTCTATTTTTCTTTTATCCTCTGGCATTTATTGTAAAACCATAAATGATAAGCTTTTCAGCAACCTCCACAACCCTGTTTACGCACCAACCATCCTCTTCCATGTTATCGAATGTCACTCCTTATCTTCTATAAAACCAACAATCACTTCTAATCATGTCCAACATATTAAATGGAACCCCCCTAAAGCTCCCTTTTTAAAACATAACACCAATGGCTCCTTTAATCCTCACACGCTACAAGCATCCGCTGAAGGAGTTATCTGAAATCCCCAAGGACAGTGGATCCAAGGCTTTACTATGCAAATTGTTTACTCTACTACTTTAGAATCTGAACTACGTGCCCTATTCTTAGGTCTCCACCTTGCAAATGACCTACTTCTCCTACCCTTAAAGATTGAAATCGATTCACATGTACTTATCTCCATGATCCGCAATGGGAATTGTAACAACTCGGCTGATCATTTTAAATATTCTAGTCCCGTTCCCCTATTTATTGCTTAATCTATGTTCGTTTCTTATTATGTGACTTGCTGGGGTAGTTGGTTTAGTTTTGGGGATGTTTCAAATTGAATTGGGACACTTAGTCCCAAGGTTGGAAGCCTAAGTTGAAAGAGTTGACCAGATATTGACTTATATATAAATGGCATTGGAATAGAGTTTTGATGCTTCAAATAGCTATGTATGGTAATTTTGGACTTAGGAGTGTATCCGGATATTGAATTGGAGGTCCGTAGGTCATTTTGGCTTGAATTGCGGAAAGTTTGAAAAGTTAAAGTTTAGAGAGTCGAGAAGTGTGACCGAGAGTTGGCTTTGTTGTTATTGTGCTCAGATTTTAGTTTCAAAATTTGAAATAGTTCCATTGTATGATTTATGACTTCTGTGCAAAATTTTAGGTCTATTAGAGTTGGTTTGATAGGTTTAGGCATCGATTGTAGAAGTCCAAAATCTATTAGTTCATTAGGCTTGAATTGGAGTCCGATTCATATTCTTTATATTGTTTGATGTGGTTTGATGCCTCGACTAAGTTTGTATAATATTTTAGAATGTGTTGGTATGTTTGGATAGTCCCGGGAGCCTCGGGTGAGATTCGGATTGATTACGGATTGAGTTTGTTCTTGTTGAGCTGTAGGATTTTTTTGGTGTCTGGTTTCCTCATACGCATTTGCGAGAGAGGGCTCACATTCTCTAAGAGTATTTTGGAGGAAGGTGAAAATTGTACTTTGCATTCGCTAAGAAGGCCTCATGTTTACGAAGGTCAGGGAGACGCGTTCGCGTAGGCAGAGCTCTATGAAGCATCGCGCTCGCTTAAGAGGATTTTTGGGCGGTGAGTTTTGTGCTTTGCGAATGCGAGACACTTTCCGTGTTTGCGAAGAAGGGTAGCTAGGCAACATATATTTATTTCAACTTTGAGTATTTGAACCCATTTTTTCATATTTTGAGCTAGAGACCTCGGATTTGGGATATTCTTGAAGGGATTTTTAAGGAGTTTATTGATGTAAATGATTCTAACTCAGTTTTGGTTTTTATAAATGAATCTATCATTATTTTTACCATTTAATTAGTATTTTGGATTGAAAGCATTGGGAAAAAATTATGAAACTTCATAGACCATAATTGCAGGATTTGGAGGTCGAGTTGAGATTGAAATTGAGTAATTTTTGTATGGTTGCACTCGTTATTGAATGGTGTTTGGATTTTATTAATTGTGTCGAATTCCGAGATGTGGGCCTGGGTTGACTTTTTTTACTTTGGTTAAAGAACTTAGCTTTATCGTATGTAATCGATTCCTATAGTTTGTATTGATTTTATTAAGTTGTTTGTGGCTAGATTTGAGTCGTTAGGAGGCGGATTTGCGAGGCAAGAGGTTGTTGGCGTAGAGGTATGCGCGGTTTGAGGTAAGTAACACTTCTAATTTTGATACTGAGTTAGAGTAATTGAGCCGCGATCCATGTTTGAAATCATGTTTAGGCTATATGCTTATTCTATTGGGACCCACTAAGGTCATTTCTGTTGTAGAGTAATTTACTTAAATTATAATTATGTACTCAGTTACATTCATCATTTGTATATCATATCTCAGGCTCTGTTATCATTCATTGTTACATCATGTTATCATTATTTGGGCTGATTGGCCTAAGTTTTGTGAGTCTGAGAGATTGGAGAGATTGATGACTGACTTGGAGCACGAGGGTCAGCTTGTGAGTGATATTTATGGGATCGAGTTGCGCGCCACAATAGGCTTTATTAAAATATTTATGGAATCGGATTGCACGCCGCAGTATGACATATTGGCATATATTAGCATCTGGGCATGTTTCGCCCCTCTGGAGTCTGACATACCAATAGTGAGAGCATGCACCGTTGAGTGATGAGTGAGAGTACTGAGCGATTGAGTGTGCTCAATGAGATTGATTTCTCTGAGAGTGTGTGTACATTAGTTTATTACTGTGGTGCATTACATGTGACATGCATATTTTACATGTAGACATATAGACATAACATTCCTCAGGATGGCTATACTTGGCATATTTTATCAGTATTGAGATTAAATTGTTGAACATGAAAGCATGTCTATATTTCTGTACTGTGTACGAATTGATTACAAGGTTTCTCTAAGTTATTACTGTAATTTCCCTGTTATATCTATACTATTATTATTTGGATTTAGACTGTACCTTTCTGAGATTGTCACTGCTTCCAGCCCAAGGTGAATCTTGTTACTTATTGAGTACATTGAGTCGGTTGTACTCATAATATACTTTGCACTTTATGTGCAGATCCAGATATATGCAGACCCGACGGTTGCTAGTTTCAGTGTAGTATTTGCTTGGATACTATTGAGGTAGCTGCTATGATACTCGTTGACTTTGACTCTACTTCCTTTCAGTTTTATTCTGTACTGTTCTATTTTTCAAATAGTTGTAGAAATTTAGATTGTGTTGACACTTAGTAGCTCATGCACTCGGTGACAACCAGATTTTTTGGGATTTTTTAGTTGAGTCGCAATTGTACTTATCGGTTATTTATGAGATTTTTCACTATTAAGCTTATTACATCATGCTTTTAATTTAAAATGCATAGTTATTTTGTGATTTTTTGCTTGCCTGGTAATGTGAGAGGCGTCATCAGGACATGTTGAGATTTGGGTTGTGACAAGTTGGTATCAGAGCCTAGCTTACATAGGTATCATGAGTCATGATCAGGTTTGGTAGAGACTTGCTGATCAGTATGAAGTCGCCTGTACTTATCTTCGAGAGACTACCGAACCGTTAGGAAAATTCACTTTCTTGTATTGTTGTCATGAGAATTTGTTGATTCCAGAAAACTAAACTTCTATTATTATGTTCTATCATCGATGGTAAGGACACGCGTGATTGGATCAGGCGAACGACCACCAGTATCACCAGCTAGGGCCGCGAGAGGCCGAGGCCGCGGTAGAGGCCTAGGTGCAGCTCGTACTGCAGCTAGAGCAACATATGGAGCCACCAATTGCTCTAGCTCAGGAGCAAATACCAGATGTGGCTTAGCCGGTGGGACCAGCTTAGGAACCAATTATGCCCATTGTGATTCCAGTCCATCAGGAGGCTTTGGCCCAGATACTGATTATATGCACTAGCCGTGCTTAGGAGGATTCAGGCCAGGCAACACCAACCACTTCCCAGGCTGGGGGAGGTGCTCAAAATCCCACCGCAAGTGGTTCAGGGAGGTAAGACACCGGGGGTTCTACCAGCCTAGCCGATTGCAGTTGCTCAAGCCCAGGTGGGTCCACCTATGAGTGACGAGGCACAAAAGAGGATAGAGCAGTTTGTGAGGCTCAGGCCTCCAACATTTAGTGTTGTTGAGTCAGAGGATGCTTAGGATTTCTTAGACAGGTGCTAGGGAATCCTTCGCACGACGGGTTTTCTGGAGACTTGTGGAGTCTCATTTACTACCTTTCAGCTATTGGGGGCAGCCTTTAGATGGTGGGAGGCCTATGAGTTGAGCAGGCCAGCCGGCGCTGCACCACTTACGTGTCATGAGTTCTTAGTTCTCTCCTTAGAGAAATTTGTTCCACAGACCCACAGGAAGGAGGTTCGTAGGCAGTTTGAGCAGCTACGCCGGGAGGGTATGTTAGTGACCCAGTATGAGATAAGATTTTCGGAGTTGGCTCGTCACGCGATCTGGTTATTTCCCACAAAGAGGGAGAGGATTAGGAGGTTCATTGATGGCCTAAACTATGGATTGCACTTTATCATGACTCGGGAGATTGCATTAGGTGCTAGGTTAGACAAGGTGGTTGATATTGCTAGGTAGCTAGAATAGGTTCGTATTTAGGAGCATGAGGAGAGAGAGATTGTTGCGACCAAACACACTCACGCAAGTATACGCGGTCGTCAAGTAATAAAGTGACTAAAAGTCGGATGTCGAACCCACGAGGACTTATGATTAACTATTAACTAAATTAGACTATCCCAATTATCTAAACAAGAATTAAATCTAAAAATATTTTATTCTAAACTAATTAAATAAAAAATATAAATAATGAACTTTGAACAGAGAAAGAGCAGATTTTAATGATATCAATGTAATGAAAACGATCTAGGGTTATGGGCTATCTAACAATCCTATTGTATTCTTCAATTGAATTGACCGACTAATTTATCTAGCTTATTGGTTGACAGGGTTAATGCTCATAAGAATCTGTCGAGTTCTTACTCGCCTATTCAAGCTAACCTAACGCCTATATGTCTATGGAGTTAGAATCAACAAGAACGCATTTATAATTCCTGTAAATCAACCAAGCAAGGCAATTAGGTATATGTCTATCCTAACTACGAATCCGTTCCCCGATGCCCGAGTTCAAGAACTTGCCCTACTCAATCCTATATGCAATATAGAATTCCCACTTTCGAGTTCAATTCTAGATTCGTAGATAGTATTCAATTGGTGATCAAGCAATTAAATAATTAAGTGCAAGATTGAATAAATAAACTAATATGATAAATCAAGAAGTCAAAATCAATATCCGAATAACAATAGTCATGAAAGAACCACAACCCTAGAACGTGAAGTTTAGCTCCATATAGACATGGTAGCCAAACAACAAATCATACAAAGAAACATAAAAATTACTAAGTTTGGTGGGAGAAAGATGGAACTTGATGAATTCCGGGCTCCACAGCTTTATCGTGGCTTTTTTTCCCCCCTTCCCAATATGTTAGATGACCTAAAAGAGGCGTTTTTGCCTATATATTGCGTACAAAAGTCGTGGGCCAAAGTTCTCCTATTTCTAATCCAAATTAGCTTCAGGGATTGATGCTAGGGTGGATGCGTCGCATCCACCTCATCCTCCACTTTTCAGCTTCGCATGCTAGGGTGGATGCTTCGCATCCACCTCGTCCTCCACTTCTCAGCTTCGCATGCTAGGGTGGATGCTTCGCATCCACCCCATCCTCCACTTCTCAGCTTCGCATGCTAGGGTGGATGCTTCACATCCACCTCGTCCTCCACTTCTCAGCTTTGCCCAGGTATGGATGCTAAGGCGGATGCTATGGGCCGACTTCACTGCTAAGGGTGCACGAAATCTGATCTTTTTCTAGATTGGATGTGATGCATCCAATCTCTCTTCCTCTACCTAGAGCACATTTTCTTCATATTTTTGCACTCCAAACACTCTAATTCCCCACACACAACTCAATTAGTCATAAAACCAATAATTAAACCATGTTGGGCATTTTAAAGATCAAATAACATCAAGAAGCGGTTAAAACATGGGTAAAGTAACATCAACACATATCGAGATATGCCAAACATCAGAGACCAAGAGGCCTCATGGTTCAGGTAGTTTCAACAGTGCCTTATCCGGGGGACAATCTCACCACAATATGGGTCTTCCTTATAGGCCAGCCATGGTTTATACAGTGCTCGTACGGGTCAATCATCTCTCAGTTATCTCTCAGCTCAGATTTAATCTCGTGCTCCATCAGTTTAGAGTTCATTTGTACCAGGTTCTTCTAGTAGTTATTGTGGTTCTCGTGGTCCGATTCAGTCTTACCACTATTGGTGTATAAGAGTTTCTTCGAGTGCAGGGAGTTTAGACATGTGTGGAGGTAGTGTCCCCATCGGTTTGGAGGTCCAGTTCAGTAGAGGGGCGAGGTTATGATTTTCGCACTAGTTATTTCACCACCTGCCTAGCCAGCTAGAGTTCGCCATAGAAGGGGAGGCTAATCATGTGTCGGTCATGCTCGATGTTATGTTTCTCTTCCTATACCAGAGGCCTTTTCTTCAGACGCAGTGATCATATGTATTTTTTCAGTGTGACACAATGATGCTTCCATATTATTTGACCTTGGTTCCACTTATTCATGTATATATATATCATCATATTTTGCACATTATTTAGATATACCTCGTGAGTCCTTAGTTTCACATGTTCATGTATCGGTTGTATGTGGTGACCATTGGGGGGATTGGAGACTAGAGTTGACCTCTTATTGCTTAGTATTGTTGATTTTGACATGATTATGTGCATGGATTGGTGCTCCCCATGTCATGTTATTATGGATTGTCACGCTAAGACCGTGACGTTGGTGATGCCTGTGTTACCTAGGATCGAATGGAGAGGTTCTCTGGACTATTTCCCCAGTAGGGTTATTTCATATCTGAAGGCCCAATGGATGGTTGGGAAGGGGCATTTTCTATATTTGGCCTTTGTGAGGGATGTTGGTATTTATACTCACACTATGATTCTGTTCTCGTAGTGGGATATTTTCCTGATGTGTTTCTTGTAGACCTGCCGATCATGTTGCCCGATAGGGACATTGATTTTGATATTGACTTAGTGCCGGGCACTCAACCCATTTCTATTCCTCCGTATAGTATGGCACTAGTAGAATTGAAGGAATTGAAAGAGCAACTTCAGGAGCTTCATGATAGGGGTTCATTAGGCCTAGTGTGTCACTTTGGGGTGCATCGGTTCTATTTGTGAAGAAGAAGGATGGTACTATGCAGATGTGCATTGACTACAGATTGGTGAACAAAGTTACAATTAAGAAAAAGTATAACTTGCCGCATATTGATGACTTATTTGACCAACTTCAGGGAGCTAATATGTTCTCTAAGATTGATTTGAGGTATGTGTATCACTAGTTGAAGATTCGTGACTCAGATATTCTGAAGACGTCATTCATGACCTGCTATGGTCACTATGAGTTCCTTGTGATGTCTTTTGGGCTGACCAATACCCCAGCAACATTCATATATCTGATGAAAATTGTGTTCCATCCATATCTTGATTCGTTTGTCATAGTATTTATTGATGATATCCTGGTGTACTCACATAGCTAGGAAGAGCATGCCCATCATCTGAGGATTGTATTATAGACGGTGAGGGAGGAGAAGCTTTATTCCAAGTTCTCAAAGTGTGAAGTTTCGCTCGGTTCGGTGGCGTTCGTAGGGCACATGGTGTCCAGTGATGGGATTAAGGTGGATCCAAAAAAGATTGAGGTAGTTTAGAGTTGGCCCAGACTGTCTCCAGCTACTGAGATTCAGAGTTTTCTTGGCTTGGCCGAATATTATCGTCACTTTATAGAGGGTTTCTCGTCTGTTACAACACCTTTGACTAGGTTGACCCAGAAGGGTTCACCTTTCACGTGGTCGGATGAGTGTGAAGGGAGATTTCAGAAGCTCAAGACTGCTTTGACCACAACTCCAGTTCTAGTGTACCTTCAACATCGGGTTCTTATATAGTATCTTGTGATACTTGTCCGATTGGTATTGGGTGTGTCTTGATGTAGGAGGGTATAGTTATTGCTTATGCTTCATGCCAGTTGAAGCCTCATGAGAAGAACTACGATGTTAATGATTTGGAGTTGGCATCCATCGTTCATTTATTGAAGATTTGGAGGCATCATCTCTACGAAGTGTCTTGTGAGATATTTACTGATCATCGGAGTCCTCCTCACTTGTTCAAATAAAAGGATCTAAATTTGAGGCAGCGCAAATGATTGGAGCTGCTAAAGGACTATGATATTACCATTTTATATCATCTTGGGAAGGCCAATGTGGTGGCCGATGCATTGAGTAGGAAGGCGGTGAGTATGGGGAGCCTTGCATTTATTCCTGTTGGTAATAGACCTCTTGCATCAGATGTTCAAGCCTTGGCCAATCAGTTTGCGAGGTTAGATATTTTGGAGGCTAGTTGTGTTCTAGCTTGTGTGATTTCTCGATCTTCCTTATATAATCGCATCAGAGAGCGTTAGTATGATAAACCCCATTTGTTTATCCTTAAGGACACGGTTCACCACAGTGATGCCAAGGAGTCTTCTATTGGAGATGATAGGGTGTTGTGGATGCAGGTTCTCAACGTGGATGGGCTGCATGAGTTGATTCTTGAGGAGGCCCACAGTTCGCAGTATTCCATTCATCCGGGTAGAGCGAAAATATATCAGGACTTGAGGCAGTACTATTGGTGGAGAAGGATGAAGAAAGACACAAAGGGGTTTGTAGCTTGGTGTTTGAACTATCAGCAGGTGAAGTACAAGCATTATAGGCTGGGATATTTGCTTCAGAGTCATGAGATTCTAGAGTGGAAATAAGAGCATATCAACATGAACTTCGTAGTTGGGCTTCCACGGACTTTGAAGAAATTTGATGCTATTTGGGTGATTGTGAACCAGTTGACCAAGTCTGCATATTTTATTTTAGTTGGGACTACCTATTCTTCAAAGCGGTTAGGTGAGATCTATATCCACGAGATTGTTTGCCTTCAGGATGTTCCCATGTCCATTATTTCAGATCAGGGAATGCAGTTCACATCACAGTTTTGGAGAGCAGTGTAGCGAGAGTTTGGCACACAGGTTGAGTTGAGTACAACATTCCACCCTTGATGGACAGACAATACGATCTCACCATTCAGATATTGGAGGATATGCTATGCACGTTTGTCATGGATAACAGCTACCAATCGAGTATTTAGATTCCTCTGTATGAGTCATTGTATAAGAGGCAGTGTTAGTGTATGATTGGTTGTATTTGAGTCGGGTGCGGCTAGGCTATTGGGCACTGACTTAGTTCAAGATGTTTGGGAAAAGGTTAAGCTGATTCAGGATTAGCTTCGCACGACACAATCTAAACAGAAGGTTTGTGATGTTTCCTACATGGTAGGGGGGACGGTATTGCTTAGAGTTTTGCCCATGAAGGGTGTTATGAGGTTCAGGAAGAAGGGAAAGTTGAGCCCAAAGTACATTGGCCCTTTGGAGGTGCTTCAGAGGATTTGAGAGTTGGCTTACAATCTTGCATTTCCACCTAGTATATCGAGTATTCATCTAGTGTTTCATGTTTCCATGCTCCGGAAGTATTTCAGCGATCTGTCTCATGTTTTGGACTTCAACAAGGTTCAGATAGATGGGAATTTGACTTATGATGTGGAGCCGGTGGTTGAAAGTTGAGGTTGAACAATAAAGCTTCAGTGAAAGTCTAGTGGAGAGGTCAGACTGTCGAGAAGGCTACATGGGAGACTGAGTGGGAGATGCGGAGCAGATATCCATAACTATTTTAGACCCCTAGTATGACTTTAGACCCGTTCGAGGATGAACGTTTGTTTAAGAAGGGGAGAATGTAACGATCCAGCTGGTTATTTTGAGTATTGTATCCCTGTTCTCCTATTTATTACCTAATCTATGTTCATTTGTTCTTATGTGACTTATCGAGTTGGCTGGTTTGGTTTCGGAGATTTTTCGGATTGAATTGGGAAACTTAATCGCAAGGTTGGAAGCCTAAATTAAAAAAGTTGATGGAATGTTGACTTATGTGTAAATGGCTCCAGAATAGAGTTTTGATGGTTCCTATAGCTCCGTATGGTGATTTTGGACTTAGGAGTGTTGCAGGATATTTGATTTGGAGATCCATAGGTCATTTTGGCTTGAATTGACAAAAGTTAGAAAAGTTGAAGTTTGGAGAGTTAAAAAGTTTGACTGAGAGTGGACATTGTTGTTCACGAGCTCGGATTATGTTTTCTGAAGTTGGAATAGGTCTATTGTATCATTTATAACTTGTGTACAAAATTTGAGGTCAATCGGAGTTAGTTTGATAGGCTTCGACATCGATTGTAGAAGCTCGAAATCCAATAGTTCATTAGGCTTGAATTAGGGTGCGATTCATATTTTGGATGTTGTTTGTATTTGATGCCTTGAGTAAGTTCGTATGAAGTTTCAGGATATGTTGGTATGTTTGAATGGGTCCCGGGGGCCTCGGGTGAGATACAGATTGAATACGTATTGAGTTTATCTTTCTACTATCTGGTTTTCTCATACGCGTTCGTGAGAGAAGTCTCGCATTTACAAAGAGTATTTGGGAGGCAAGTGACGATTGTACTTTTCATTTGCAAAGAAGGCCTCGTGTTTGCGAAGGCCTAGGTAAATTATGCATCGCGATAGCGAGAGGGCGCTTGCATTTGCATTTGCGTTTGCGTTTGCGTTTGCCTTTGTGTTCACGTAGAAGGTTGAATCCAAATTGGGAACCAAACCTTAAGCCTTCACGTTCAAGGTCATGGAGACGCGTTCGAGTAAGCAGAGCTCTGTGAAGCATCACGTTCGCGAGGGAGCCTTCGTGTTTTAGTAAGAGGAATTTTGGGAGGTTGAGTTTTCTGCTTCACGAACGCGAGACACTTTCTGCGTTCGTGAAGAAGGGCATCTGGGCAGCAGATTTTTATTTCAAAATCTAGGATTTGAAGCCATTTGTTCATATTTTGAGCTAGAGAACTCGGATCTGGGCGATTCTTGAGGGGATTTTCATGGAAGTTGATTGGGGTAAGTGATTCTAACTCAGTTTTGGTTGTTATACACGAATCTATCATTATTTTTACCATTTAATTATTGTTTTGGGTTGAAACAATTGGGGAAAATTTGCGAAACTTCATAGACCATAATTTGAGGATTTGAAGGTCAAATTCAGATCAAAGTTGAGTAATTTTAGTATGGTTGGACTTGTTATTGAATGTATGTTCGGATTATATTAATGTTGTTGAATTTTGAGACATGTGGCCAGGGTTGACTTTTTGGGTTGACATTTTGGCTTTGGTTAAAGAACTTAGCTTTGTTGTATGGAATCGATTCCTAAAGTTTGTACTGATTGTATTAAGTTGTTTGTGGCTAGATTCTAGTCATTCAGAGGCCGATTCGCAAGGCAAGGGCTTGTTGGAGTGGAGGTTTGTGCGATATGAGGTAAGTAATACTTCTAAACTTGATACTGAGGGTATGAACCCATCACCACATGTTATGTGGTTGGTGTTGGGGTGGCGCACATGCTAGGTGGAGGGCGTGTGGGTGTGCAACTTAGTAACTTTGACTTGGTTGATTCCGTGGGTCTGTGTAGTCACCCAATCTTGTTTTTATTCATGTAGCCTCTATGTATTAGAGAAATTGATCTGTGATTCATGTTAGAAATCATGTTTAAACTATATGCTGGTACCCAACCCACAGAGGTCATTTCTGTTGTTGAGATATTTGCTTAATTTGCAATTATGTACCCAGACACATTCATCATTTGCATTCATCTCTCAGTCCCTGTTATCATTTATTGTCATATCCTGTATCATTGTTTGGGCTGATTGGAATGAGATTTGTGATCCTGAGAGACTGGAGAGATTGATGAGTAAGTGAGGCCGAGGGCCTATTTGTGAGTGATATTTATGGGATCGGGTTGCAAGCCATAACAAGCTTTATTAATTCATGATAAGGTCAGGCTGCACGCCGCAACATGCCATGTTGGCTTATATTATTGTTTGGGCAGGATCTGCCCTTACAGAATCTGACATATCAGTAGTGAGTGCAGGTACCGTTGAGTGTTGAGCAAAAGTGCGAGTGCCGAGTGATCGAGAGTGGTGAGTGATTGGGAGTATTGAGTGATTGAGAGTGCTGAGTAAGGTTGAATACTCTGAGAGTATGAGTATATGAGTTTTTCACCGTGTTGCATTTTAGGTGACATGCATATTTGACATATAGATATAGAGACGTAATATTCCTCATGTTAGCTATACTTGGCATATTTACTAGTATTGAGCCTAAGCTGTCGAACTTGAAAGCATGTCTACTTCTCCGTACTTTTGTACCACTTATTATGAGATTCTCTATAAGTTATTAATGTCATTTTCCTATCATATCTATACTGTTACTATCTGGTTTGGACTGTACCTATCTGAGCTCGTCACTACTTTCAATCCAAGGTTAATCCTGTTACTTATTTAGTACATTGGCTCGGTTGTACTCATACTACGCTCTGCACTTCTTGTGCAGATCCAGGTACTTCTGGGTACGGTGATTTCTAGACTTGGAGCATTTCCTGCTTGGAGACTTTTGAGGTAGTTGCTATGGCGTCTACAAACCTCGACTCTCCTTCTTTTTTCAGTTTTTTAAGAATTGTTCTATCTTTCCAGATAGTTGCATTAGAAGTTTTGACTATGTTGATGTTTAGTAAGTCATGTACTTTGTCACACCTAAATTTTGGGGGATTTTGTATTGAGTCGCGGTATTTCTTATCAGTTATTATAAGAATATTTCTGTTAAACTTGTTTCTTCATACTTTCAAATTTAATAATGCATAGTTATTTATGCTTGTCAGCTTGCCTAGTTCGGTGATAGACGCTATCATGACATGTTGAGTTTGAGTCGTGACAGGAATGATGTATACTCACACCTTATTTTTGATTGCATGAGCTTACTCCATCAGCTGTAGACAGTCACAGTTTACCACATCTACCGGGTGTCAAACAGTGTAGCAAACACCCTGCCAAAACATGGTATGCTCTTAACTCCTTCTAAAGGACAATTGCAGTGGAGTCCTATACATTTTGTCTCCCCTACCCTTTACTTTCGATGCTTTCAATAAGGATCTTTAAGACGTTACTGTACCATGATTGGTCCCCCTTTTAGTAATAATTTTATTGTATAGATCTTCATATAATCGTATACTTATTAGCAAAAAAATGCTTCTTCCAATACACAATATGATGTTTCTTACTAATACACAGTATGATGATTATGGAAGTGCTTCTTCCTTGAATATATAGTACAACATATTTGGACACTACTTTTTGTTATTAATTTGGCCTATGACTCTTGGCAGGTTAGAAATATATATTTATGTTATTGGTATTTATATAATATAATCAAATTACTTTTATTCTTTTATTTCCTTTCGGATTATAAATGGATTTGTTTACCCGTAAAACAGTACAATTGAATTTATATGTGATTTTTAGACAAGGGAATTAATTCGATCCTGAAATAATAAAATAATTGAAGAAATATAAAATACTTAGCCTTGAAATGAGGATAAAATAGCAGAAACAGTAATTCCGGGAGCAGAACTTCCGGGCACAATAGTGATGAAACCAAGGAACAAGGAAGTAAAAATGTATAGATCTTTAATAGATTATAGCGTAAGTTTTTTATAAATGTCCCCTTGCAGTGATAACAGAGTTCACTATTTATAGCTAGGCCTAGGGAACAAGGTCCTAGGATTGTGCCCTTCTTTAATGTCAATTATGAGGGCAATTGATGAAGGTGTAACAGTGAGCATAAATGACAAATTCTCTGTAATGGGCACCATACTATATGCCGCAGAATATTCTCCATTAAATGCTACCGGGTGGCACGTATCAATTGCATCTTTATGAGCGTCATTCTTTCTGGTGACAAATGGAATAATTGTCTTAGGTTTTGACTATCCTCAGCCTTCCGCTATGCGTGTCACTCTCTTATGCAACCACATGACATAACATATTTTATCCTATACAGATAGTCCCCCTGCTTTTCAGTGACATAACTTTGTGTCATTGGGAAGTTGGTAAAAATATTCTTTTTGGCGGGAGTTTCTTTGATCCCCTATGAAAAGCTTCTGACGGTTGATTAGACGCACGTCTCTCCGCATTTAATGCCCCAAACACGCATCATCCCATGATTCAGCATAAAGTTTGCTGGTTATCGAGGTAATCATGGCCACGAATTCAGCCGCTTATAACTTCACTTACACGCATCAACTTCCTTCATTATACTTCATAACACTCTAAAGTTTGACTCTCTTTACTAAACTCATCTTCCGACTTTACATTTCTTTAGCTCCTTTCTTGGAGAAAAAGAAAACCATTCCTCTTGATAAAAAATGGCCTCCTCTTCAAGAAATCTCGTTCTTCAAAGAAGAAAGGCAAAGTTGATGATGCTATTCCTCTTACGATGAGCACCATTGTTCCAAAGAGCCTGGATACCACTAAGGATTTTGGAGAGATGTTTCCTCACATGTGGGCCGTTGGCAAATACCCTTCTTCCATCCGTCCTTTCAGTATTACTGCTGTGAAGGAAGATTATCGCTGCCAAGATTTGGACATTATTTTTCCTGATCTAACAGAGTGAGTAACCCTACCCAAGGAGAGTTTTATATATTTTTACACGTATCACTTTACTTTTGGAGCAATTTCTTTGAGTGGAGAGAAGATTCTGTTATTGTGGAGTTCTGCCTCCACTACCATGTGTATTTGGCACAAGTAAGTCCTTTTGTGTGGAGGACGATTGTTGCCTTCGACATTTGTGCCAAGAGACGAGAGATGAGCTATCTTTAGCTCATGTGATGAATCTCTATTCCCCCAAAGTAGTCTGCAGGAGTATGATAAATTTCAGCAAACGTGGCCCCCATGATCTATTATCTAGCATGGATGAAGACAACGACCGTGGGTGGATGCAACGGTTCGTTGCAATTGCCACCAATGATATTATTCCAGCAACAACTTCTTCCTTTATGGAATCATGGAACTGCACTCGTAAGCTCCTTGTTTAATATTTCTTTCATTATAAATATTTTCATATTCGTATTGATCCTCCGTCATTCGCCTGTTTAAGCAACTCGATGGGTTCCACCTTGGGTTGAAGTCTTGAACCAATGGGTCCAGAACATCTTGGACGTCACTACGCCCAAAACCCGCACGTGGGTGTATTTTCCCCCCAAAAGCATTTGGATTTAGGACCCAAATTCGTCCAAACCTAGACCTTTAACGTGAGGGTTTTCATAAGTATTTGCGCAAGTTTTCTTTTTGCATCTTTTTGTACAAAGCTTGGGTGTATTTTTCCTTGAAGGCATTTTGATTCCGGGCATAAGTTCTTCCGAATCAACCCTTTAACGTGAGGATTTTTATAAGAGAGTGTCTTCTTATATTTACGGTGCTCTTGAAGAGGACGTCTCCTATTTATTATAGCACTAGAATTTGAAGTACTTGTTTAACTTTCAAATGACAAAGTCAATTCATCGTTCAGACAAGAAACAAGATAAAAATAAAAGCACTTCACTTTATTTTTTCCATTATCAAAAGGTACATAAGCATTTCGTTATGCTAAAAATAATTTTCCATTTCTTGTGGCTAACTTGTATAACTTATTTCTACGGGGCTGGCCGTCCCTGGTCTCAATGATACAACTATGTGTCTAGTTTTCGTTTCTCGGTCAACGTGGTAGTCATTATTTTCGTATCCTCATACCATCTCCCCCCAATGTTCAAATGGAAAGAATGTGAATTGGAACACTAGGAATCTTGCACCTACAAGGATCCCACTAATGAATTGCTAGACAATCTTCTACTCGGTAACAAACATCGCTTCCTCTTTGGAATTTATGCTATTGAGCAAAGGACTATCTAATAATCCTCTAGTGTTTTGCACTTGTGAGTAGTCGGGTAACCTTTTCTTGATAGCAAACTTATTTTCCAAGTGGAAATTTCATATCTAGCCAAAGATTATCTAACCGCCCCGAAGTGACTCTTCGCTTGTATGCCTTGTTATTAAAGATCTTATTGCTACAGTTGAAATTTTCTTCGTAGTATGCTTTCCATTGATGCCTCATTAAAAACGTTGCCAGAAAACACAATTGGGACGAAAACTGGATGAAGGGAATAAAAATGCAACACATACTTTCAGTACAGACGATGTTCATGAGCAATAGGATTTCTTGAGGTGTGCCACGTTCTAGTTACTGGGCAACGTTTTTCCATTTTGATTCTCCAACTTGTACGAACCTTTCACGGGAGCTGGCGGCAGTTGTACGACGATGTCCATCCCTCCATTTCATGAATGGCCACGGAGATAGAACCGAATGTAGTGGTTCTACCGGTTGATGTACCAGCGATGCGTAGCGTTGCCATTTATCGCATTTTTGTAGGAAAGCTTTGGCGTCTTGTTCCATGGGGTGCCAATAATATCCTGCCCTTACCATCTTTAACACTAAATAGTCTACTTTTGAATGGTTTCCACATATCCCTTACTGGACTTCTCGCAAAACGTAATTAGCTTCGGATGGTCCCAAACATCAGGCCAGCGGGCCTTGGAAAGATTTTCCACACAATTGGTCTCTTTTGAAGCTATACCGTGCTGCTTTGACGCACAACGCTCGGGATGCCTTGGCATCTTCAGGAAATTTAACGTATTTGAGATAATCAATGATCTCATTCCTCCAAGTGATGTGCCGTAAAAATGCAGCACTTTTGACACTAATTACATTGACTTTAGCTCAATGTTTATAGCATTATAAGTCATTTCTTATGTAGTTTTGGTGTTTTACAGGATACTAGACTTGAAGAACCATGATTATAAAAGAAGATGACATAAGCCTATGAAAGGAAGAATTGCGACAGGTCTACGGCCACAAAGGTGATGTGCAGGCCGTAGACTCATCGCAATAAAGCAAAAAGTCCAGTTTCTAATAGTCAATTCTGCAATCCATTATGTGGTCACAAAACTTTTGTGTGAACCTCATGCTGATCACATAATTGTACAAGAAGTCCAGTGAATATTATAATGTGGTGTGTTATGTGGCCGCAAAAGTGATATACGGACAGTATAACCAAAATGCGATGGAAAAAATGGAAGTTCGTGTGATCAACTGCGGTGGAATTGAAGATATGCAAACCGCGAATGCCTTCTGTGACCCATTATGCGGTCGTAGACTTGATCTGCAGGGTCATTTTTGTCAGTTTGATCACGACTATTAGACCATTATAAATAGAATGATTATGGTTTTTATGTTGTATCTGGTCGGACAGAAAGAGGCTACACTTAGAGCATTGAATGCACCATTATTTTGGAAGCTTGTGAGAGAAAATCCAAGACTTTGTCTATGTTTGTAAGCTTCATAACTTTATTTATTACATTCTTTTTGTATCCTAGTATGAGTAGCTAATTTTAAATAGTATGTTTGTCAATCCTATGTGGGTGTAATGTTAATGGGTGTTTATCATCGAATATATATATAATGGTTGGTCGATTTCTATTCATTTCTCGTACTTCATTTATAGTTGATGGTTTCAAACATTGACTAGTGCCAATTCACTCTATCTTTTCTTAGAAAAGTGGGTTAGAATTTAGTAGAATTGAATAGCAAGAACTCAAGACTTTAAATCTTGTTTAATAGAATCTTTTAGGGATAAGTGGGTTTTACTTGGCTTAAATTGGTTGTTCTTAATTGTAACTCATTATATTTGGGAAAATCATAAAGAGAAAATACTATCTAATTATTGAAAAATATTGGGTAGTCATTTAGGAATAATTTGCATATCAACAGATCTTGCATTAGAAATATCTAATATTAACACTGTTAGCATTATATTCCATTGATGGAGACACAACCTTGGTTTGTAAATCAAATTGATCAAATCATGTCAACAAAATAGCATTTCTCGACAATTCACAATTACAAAACTCGGTTTAAACTAATGGAGTAGAATTACATCTTAAGTCAAGTTTCACACTATTTAAGTAACTTTTTCACACCTATTCCCTGTGGGATTCGACCCCAATCTAGTTGGGTTATTATATTTGACATCAACCACCTTACACCAATTATATAGGCGTAATTTCAGCATATCAAATTTTGGCGTCGTTGCTGGGGAATATGGTTTTAAATTACTAACTAGTTTGTGCTTTACTTGACGTCTTCTTCTATTCCACCACACTTTGCTTGTTTTGCTTGGTGTCATTAGGTAAACATGGGTCAGCTGAAAGAAGAAAATGTGTTTGCGGATATAAATGCGTATATTGAGGATACAAATGCCATTGTCCCTCCAAGATATGATATTGCCACCTTCAAAGTGGAACACAATCTAATCCTAATGCTAAAAGCAGAGGGGTTCTTCCGAAATTCCACCGAAGATGATCCGACACAACATCTCAAATTTGTTTTCGGTATGTGTGCAATGCACAAGCAGAATTATGTCTCGAATGATGGCCTAAGGTTGAGGGTTTCAAGTACGCTCTAACTAGAGAGGCAAGGCAGCGGATCGAAAATATATCTCCTATTCCATCCACACTTGGCCCGAACTTGTTTGAGATTTTCTAGCAAAATGGTTTCCACAAATCAAGAAGTCCGAGCTCCAGGATAAATTTTCTTCTTCAAGAAATTATCGGGAGAGCATATACATGAGGCATGCGATAGATTCAAGCTATATTTGGTGAGGTCTCCGAATCATGGCTTTCCAGATAATACTCTCTTGGAGAAGTTTTACATGGGCTTGGATCCTATGAATCAATCCATCGCCTAATGCAGCGGATGGGTCCTTTATGGACATAACATTTGTAAGGGTCACACAAATCCTCGACAATATGGCCGAACATAACCAAGCTTGGCACTCTGAAGATACCACAGGTGGAATTGCATATGGTACTCCTTCCTTGACCAACATGATTAAGGAGAACCAAAAAAGAGATCAAATAATTGTCTGTCTTGCCACCAACGTCAACGTGTTGACAAAAATGTTCACTGAAAGCCAAACAAAAAAGGTGAATGTTGTGGAAGA
This sequence comes from Nicotiana tomentosiformis, assembly GCF_000390325.3. Taxonomy (NCBI): domain Eukaryota; kingdom Viridiplantae; phylum Streptophyta; class Magnoliopsida; order Solanales; family Solanaceae; genus Nicotiana; species Nicotiana tomentosiformis. Next base: position 17,375,747 of record NC_090823.1, read on the forward strand.
TGTGCAACCCATGACACTTATGGAGGTCTAACCCGCAAGGGCAAGGCAACCAATAGTGGCGAAACAACCAAGGTAGTTCAAAATCAAGGAAATTGGAGTAACAACAACAACAACAATTTTTCAAATCGGAGTTCAAACCCCTAGGTTCTACCAAAGGGGCAATATTCTAACTATCCACATGGGAAAGAATGCTCTTCAAGTGAGTCCAAGTTGGAAAACATGCTTGAAAGAGTATTGCAAATTCAGGATAGATCTGATACTTCAATCCAGAAACAAAAAGGCACACTCCCAAGTGATAAAATTATAAACCCAAAAGGTAATGGAAGTGGTCGAACCTCTCATTATATGGCAATCACAACTCGAAGTGGGAAACTACTTCAAGGAGAGAATGAACAAGTGGTCGAAGTGGAAGATTATGAACATGAAGTCAAGGAACAAGTTGAGGTGCCAAATGTTGTTGAAGTTGAAAGGCTCCCAAAGAGGATGAGGACCTAAGAAGTGAACCAGGAAGAGCTTAAGGAAAAGGTAATAGTGGCACCAAAAACTCTAGCAGTAATTCCTAGACCTCCTCCTCCTTTCCCTCAAAGGCTAACTAGAAAGGTTGATGATAGCAAACTCGAGAAGTTTAATGATATACTAAAGCAATTGTCGGTGAATATTCCATTTATGGAAGCATTTCAAGAGATGCTAGGTTTCGCTAAGTACTTGAAGGACTTGATCACTAAAAAGAAAACCACCAAGAATTAAGTGGTGATTGTGAATCACCGGGTTAGTTCCATCATTGCAAAAACCGTCATCCAAAAGAATGAGGACCATGTAGCCTTCACCATTCCATGCACAATTGGATTGCGTGACTTTGCATGAGCCCTTTGTGATAATGGAGTTGGCATCAACTTAATGCCCCTTGCTATTTTCAAGCAATCGGGATTAGGTATGCCTAGGCCTATAAGTATGAGGTTGCAAATGACCGGCCATTTAATAAAGAGACCGGTGGGAATAGTTGATGACGTGCTAGTTAAAATGGGGAAATTTCTCCTCTCTCCCAACTTTGTTAATCTCGATTGTGCCGTTGATAAAGAGACCATTCCTTTCTACCATGAGGGCACTCATGAACTCAGAACGAAATGAAATCAAGTTCCGAGTTAATAACGAAGAAGTTACCTTTCAAGAAAGTAAGGGTATAAAATTACCACATACATACGAGAGTATTTCAGTCATTGATGTTGTTGATGAGATAGAAGATGCACTTGAGGTAATGATTGAAGAGTGATGCCTTAGTGAGGCATTGGCGTCTATTTTGGTAAATTTTGATGGTAAGGACATGGAAAGATATGTGTAATCGGTAAATGCGTTGGAAGAGCATGGGTCCTACACTTATACACGAAAGAAGCTTTTTCTTGACTTAGAGAATAGAGTCACGCCTCCCGCTAAGGCTTCAATTATCGAGCCGCCATACCTTACGCTAAAACCACTCCCGCTGCACTTAAGGTATACATTTCTTGGCTCTAATGAAACTCTACCAGTAGTTGTTTTGTGTTTATTGAATGATATGCAGGTTGAACACTTAGTGGGTACATTGAGGGAGCACAACCAGGCCATTGGTTGGACCATAGCAGATATCTGTGGGATTTCCGCTGGAATTTGTGAGCACAAGATACAATTGGAGCAAGAGATAAAACCTAGTGTGGAACATCAAAGAAGGTTAAATCCTTCCATGCAAGAGGTGGTGAAGATATAAACCATATAATGGTTGATATCGGGGCTGTCTACCCCATTGCCAATAATCCTTGGGTGAGTCCAGTGCAGTGTGTGCCAAAGAAAGGAGGCATGACCATGATGCATAATGACAAAAATGTACTCATTCCAACGAGATCGATGACTGTATGGAGAGTTTGCATGGACTACCGGAAGCTAAATAATGCTACTGGCAAAGACCATTTACCTATGTTCTTTATTGATCAAATGCTTGATTGGCTAGCGGGAAGGTCATTTTATTGCTTTTTAGATGATTATTAAAGCTACAACCAAATCAGCATTGCTTTAGGAGACCAAGAGAAGACGAAATTCACATGTCCGTATGGAACCTTCGATTTTAGCCGGATGCCATTCGGTCTATGTAATGCCCCGACTAAATTTTAATGGTGCATGATGTCAATCTTCTCAGATATGGTGAAGGATTTCGTAGAAGTATTCATGGATGAAATCTCTGTAGTTGGTGATTCCTTTGAGCATTATGCTCAATTGGGAAAAATGTCACTTTATGGTGGATTAAGGTATTGTTCTTGGTCATAAAATCTTCAAGCAAGGCATAGAGGTTGATCGGGCAAAGATCGAGATCATTTTCAAGCTTCCTCCTCCCACTTTGGTAAAAGGTATTCAGAGTCTTTTGGGGCATGCCGGTTTTTATAGGCGATTTATCAAGGATTTCTCAAAAGTTGCAAGTCCCATGTGCAAGATCCTTTAAAAAGATGCTAAGTTTGAGTTCAATGAGAAGTGCCTAAAAGCTTTTGTGGAATTGAAAGAAAGGCTCACCACGACACTTATTATTGTCATACCCGATTAGTCTCTTCCATTTGAACTTATGTGTGACGCTAGTGGTGTGGATATTAGAGCGGTGCTTGGTCAACGACGTAACAAGATTCTTCATCCTGTCTACTACGCAAGCAAGACACTCAATGGTGCACCACTAAATTACACTGTAACTGAGCAAGAACTACTTGCTATTATCTATGCTTTTGAAAAATGTCGGGCCTACTTATTGCGAATCCAAAGTGATAGTCCACACTGATCATGCTTCTTTCTGCTACCTTATGGAAAAGAAGGAGTCTAGACCAAGATTTATTAGGTGGGTTCTTTTAATACAAGAGTTTGACTTTGAAGTCCAAGACCAGAAATGAACAGAGAATCAAGTTGCGAAGCACTTATCTAGGCTTGAATAGGCAGGAAGACCAAAATAAGATCTTAAAATTAATGATGCCTTCCTAGATGAACACTTATTGGCAATATCTAACACCTCTACTCCTTGGTATGCTGACATCGCTAACTTCTTGGTTAGTGACCTTATCCCCGATGGATTGGAAAATTATCAAAAGAAAAAGTTCTTGCGGGAGTGTAGGTAATACTATTGGGAGGAACCCTTTTTTCCAGATTTGCGCCGACAACATCATTCGGCGTTGTGTTCTGGAAGATGAGATAATTCAAATTCTTAAAGCATGACATGACTCCCCAGTTGGAGTTAACCACAGTGGAAATCGTACTGTGACAAATGTACTTGAATGTAGCTATCGTTGGCTATCGATCTACCAAGATGCAAACCAAATGGTAAAGGCATGTGACCAATGTCAAAGATAAGGATAAATATCTATAAGGCATAAGATGCCTATGAACTTTATGATGGAGGTCGTGATATTTGATTTGAGGGGGATAGATTTCATGGGTTCCTTAATAAGCTCACACAGAATGACATATATCTTGGTGGCAATAGATTATGTCTCCAAATGGGTCGAGACAATTGCCTTGCCAAACAATGAGGCAATAAGTGTAACCGCATTCTTGAAGAAGAACATATTTACTCGGTTTGCAACCCCAAGAGCCATCATTAGTGATGGTGGCTCTAACTTTTGTAACAAAGCTTTTGCCGGGCTATAAGAAAAATATGGAGTTAAGCGCAAGGTGGCCACCCCTTATCATCCTCAATCAAGCGGACAGGTTGAAGTCTCCAACCGGGAGATCAAAAACATTCTAGCGAAAAATGTGAATGTAAACAGGGCCCACTGGTCAAAGAAGCTAGATGATGCATTATGGGCCTATCGAACGGCATTTAAGACACCCATTGGCACCTCACCTTACCGGTTAGTGTTTTGCAAGGCTTGTCACTTGCTAGTGAAACTTGAACACAAAGCCATGTGGGCAATGAAAAAGTTAAATCTTGACTGGACCGAAGTTGATGATCTGAGGATGACACAACTCAACGAGATGGAAGAGTTCCATTTCCATGCCTACGGGAATTTAGCCATGTATAAAGAAAAAATGATGTTTATTCAAGATAAGAAGATTTTGAAGCGGGAATTCGATCTGTTGACTTGGTCTTACTCTTCAACTCATGATTGAAGTTCTTTCCGGGCAAATGCAAATCCAAATGTCCAGGCCCGTTCAAATATGTGAGTGTGTCCTTCTATGGTGCTACTAAATTAGAATCCGAGGACGAGACTCGAAATTTCAAAGTAAATGGCCAAAGGGTCAAGAACTACCTCAGAACCAATGGAGAAAGGCAATTGGTAGAATAATTCGCACTCAAGGATAGTCCTATAACAATCCCTACCAATGATTAGTAAAAATTGGGGCAACGTCGTCGTGCCGCGACGCTAAATCAAACGCTTCTTGGTAATATCATTTTATTTAATTTAGATTTTAATTTTGGTAGGTTTATTTGTAAGTGTTGGACAGTTTGATGTGTGTATTAGAATGCAGGCTACCCAAAATCCAGAGATATAGGATGCAAAGGCAGAGGGAAAATGAAGGAAAGAAAGCTATTCTTCAACTGTTGTTCTGCGGCATCTTATGCGACCGCATAATGGTCACAGAATTAGGCAGAACACCAGTCAAATTAGGCCTTTAAATGCAGAGGAAGTTCAACTTTTGTGGCCCGCATAAGCATTATGTGACCATAGAATGGGTCGCATATGTGTTGCTGACCACCCAGATATTAATCCATCATAAAATACATGTGCGGCCACATATTATGTTATGCGGTGGTTAATTAGATGCAAACCCATAAGTAATAAAAAATAACTCTTTCTCTCTCTCCCTGCCATCTCTCTTCTCTAACCCCACGCACACAGACACAAAGCATAACACAAAAGAAATCACATTGAGCAAAATAACAAGAAATTGAATAGAAACGACTTACCTTGGTGGCGAATTTACACCAACTTGGCTTGCTCAATCGTCTGACATCTGGTATGTATATTTCCAGTGTTTCTCCTACTCAGTTTAGGTAAATATTATTGTGTGCTTCACTCACCTCATTCCCTCACCTCGTCTATGCTACCCATCTCTATTTCCCAGTGCAGAAGATACCCATCTCTAATTTGAGGACTAGGGATTGGTAACTTGTGTTAGGATAAGCATGAAAGCGACCTCAGGTTGAGAGTATATTGGTCTATCATAAGTTGTGATTTAGCAGCGTAGTGTTGCATATAATATTACATGTGAGGGAATGCTCATGGAGAAGATGAAGTCAGCGGCCACAGAACTTGTTTGTGGTCCGCATAATGGTCGGATAATTAGGAAGAATCAACTTAAGTTCAAGGGGAAAATGGACCGATCTGCGGTCACACACTTGTTTTGCGACCACGTCTGTGATCACACACTTGTTATGCGACCACTTCTGCGGCCCGCATAAGTTTTTTGCTACATATCAGTCATGTTCTGCATTATGGTTTGCAGTCCGTAGAGTAACTATGTGATCGCATACAGGCTCACAGAGTTACCCCCATGTACCATATATATATATATATATATATATATATATATATATTTCTTTTTTTTATTATCTCTCATCTCTTTACTATATGGTACACATGCCTTACCATGTTCTAACATCACATTCATTGGAAAGAATGGCACCAATGAAATCCCTAGCAGCACGAGCACCCACCACTTGAGGAAAGCAAGGGGTTCAGCTATAAGCCCATAATCACATCAAACCCAACGCAAATGGCCTGGTACATCTAGAACATCATCTGTGCCTATATCCTAGTGTGAAGAAAAGGAGGCACATATTGACCTTATGCCACCAGTTGACCTCCAGGCCGAAGCATGCAGTAAGAGTGGTAAGGATCTCAAGTTTAGGATCATCGGATCGTGGACTCTATACAGAGATGGCTTAGCAAAAAGAAAGATCATCGAAGAAAAGTAACTGAGTTTAAACGGTCTTAAAGAACAATACCCCTATGTGATAGAAAATATTCAAAAGAGAAGATGAGAGTTTTTCACTAATGTTCCGGGGGAATACAACGAAACCCTTGGTAGGGAATTTTATGTTGCATATGCTATCCTTAACAAAATTGTCGAAGATCCACTTGAGCAATCACTCCCACTCCTTCTGACCTAGTCAGGTTCAACAAGACCTAATGCCTCAGCAGTGCCAGACACTTCTTCGGCACCTACTACCTCCACATCCACTCCTAGATCGTCCATTTGGACACCACCTTCCTTACTGCCTACACTCTCCAAGCTTGGTATACTGGCACAACATGCAAATGCGAAAGTAGAAAATTTGACAAAAGAACTTCCATCGCTCATTCGGTAGGCGTTGTCCCCACTCCAAATCTCAGTTGTAATCTTCAAACGCGACATCTATCATATGAGGATCCAACTCAAGCACTTTGAAGCTCGCCTCGAGAAGGTTGAGTGAGGAGGAGTTAGGGACATGCCTTAACTTAAAAATAATGTAGCTGAGCTCAAGACGGAGATGCATAAGATGCAGACACTAGAGTTTTATTTGACCTCCCTTCTTTTGGTGGAAGGGAAGTAGGTCATTGGCACCTCCCACGTACCAAGTCTTGATCTAGATTTCACAAACGTCCCATCAGCTGAGGAGGCACATGGTACTGATATCTCACAAATCCGGATTCTGTTGCATACAACAACGATCATTCATATGGGGAATCTGGAGAGTCTCGTGAGGAAATTGATGATGAGCAGATATTTTAAGAGGGTGATGATGTGAGGGATAACATAGGCAAACATGTTGCTGTTGTTATAGAGGAACTGGGTGAAGATGAGGGTGATGGGTAGACAACTATCTCATATTCACTTGGCGATATGGCTTCCCGAGCTACTACCAAGACCATACATCCATCTTCGGGTGAGGCCATCAACTCCCAGGTCCAGGACCCGGCTCCACAACCGGCGGAAATTCCTACTTTGGTCTCAGCCACTGCTGCCCAGTCAGATGATCCATCTACCGCCTTCACAGTTTCAGCTCCAGGCTCCACAACCTTCTCTGATATTGCAAGCGCTTAGTGCGCCCCATAAAGCTCCTAAACTTTGTTCTTATTTTGTTTTCAATGCATTGGGGACACTACATGTTCTTAAGTTGTGGTAGGGTAGTCGACAGACTTTTGCAATTTGTATATAAACTCTTAGTTCCACTAGTGTAGATTTGTATATAGTAATGAATTCCCCTTGGTTTTTCTTTGTCGGGTTCTTTTCCAATGGTGTAATAGTAGAACCATGGTCATAGAATAAAATATTTTGACTTGTTTGGTGCTTTTGTTCTAGATTCAAGCATGTGATAAGTTTTTGTGGAATGAATTGCACCCTTCAAATTTTGTGAATAAACAGTTAGTTATTCTTGTGAAATCGGGCCTCGCTCTTTGACTTTGTGCTTAATTAGAATCTAAAATATCATGTGATAAAGCATTGAATTGCCTTGTATTCACTTGAGGCATGAAACTATGCCGATTTGAGCAATTCATGCATTGTGAGTGGTTAGAATTGGTGTAAATAATGTATGTGCTCAACTTGTAATGTCTATAACATACCCAGTTGGTTAGTCAATGCAAATCTCGTGTTGATGATTGGGTGTCGAAATCATCTTAGGCTATCTTAGTGATTGCTAACTTGTTTTGACCAAACTGACCTCCCTAGTGCATGTATCATCCTAGTTATCTCCCGTTGAGCCTTTAACTACATTACAAACCTTTACCCTTTTTGTGAAATAATTCCCTCTTTTGAAGTCATCCCTCCTTGAATGTTGAGAATGAGGCTAAAAGCCTAATTTAGGGGTGTTGGTATCGATTCGGAAATGCTGAAGATGTTATGTGTAGAAGAAAATACCTCAAAGTTGTGTTAGATGAAGATACTCAAGCTCCAATAGAAAAGCAAAAGAAAATATATGTATGGAGTTTTGAAAAAATTAGAGAGGTACTTAAGGTGGTTCTATATTGGTACTAGAGGTCAATTAGGGCCATGCGGTTTAGAAAAGAAGCAAAATGCAAAATGTTATTACAAAAATGATGGAAAAAAAGAAAATGTGTGTAGCGTTCAAGGATGGTACAATCACTATATTCCCAAATATTCATCCAACATGTACCAAAGCCTACACTAAAACCCTTAAAAAGTCCTTTTTGATCTACGACCGATTATTCATATGGTAGCAATGAATTAAAAGTCCTTAGAGCATTGAATGCACCATTATTTTGGAAGCTTGTGAGAGAAAATCCAAGACTTTGTCTATATTTGTAAGCTTAATGACTTAATTAATTACATTGTTCTTGCATTCTAGTATGAGTAGCTAATTTTAAATAGTAAGTTTGTGAATCCTATGTCGGTTTAATGTTAATGGGTTTTTATCATTGGATATATATATATATAATGGTTGGTCTATTTCTATTCATTTCTCATACTTCATTTATAGCAAGACTAATGCCAATTCACTCTATCTTTACTTGGAAAAGTAGGTTAGAGTTTGGTAAAATTGAATAGCAAGAACTCAAGGCTTTAAACCTTGATTAATAGAATCTCTTATGGATAAGTGGGTTTTACTTAGGAATAAATTTGTTGTTCTTAATTGTAGCTCTTTTATATTTGGGAAAATCATAAAGAGAAAATACTATCTAATTATTGGAAAATATTGGGTAGTCATTTAGGAATCATTTGTATATCAATGGATCTTCCATTTGAAATATAGATTATTAAAACCGTTAGCATTACATATCATAGATGGAGACACAACCCTGGTTTCTAAATAAAATTAATCAAATCATCACAACAAAATAGCTTTTCTCGAAAATTCACAATTACAAAACTGGGTTTAAACTAACGGAGTAGATTTACGGCTTAAGTCATGTTTCGCACTGTTTAAGTAACTTCTTCATACCTATTCCCTGTGAGATTCGACCCTAACCTAGTTGGGTTATTATATTTGACATCGACTTCCTTACACCAATTATATAGGTGTAATTTGAGCGTATCACTAGTCCCAGAACAAATTATTAGTATTTACCTCGTCGTTGCTATCTGCATCCAGGTTCTAGTACATTAGTGGTACTGCCATCCCAGACTCTGATCCCTTCATTTTGGTTGATGAGCCGAGGTTATCCAGTGCATCTGCTTTTGCATTTTCTTCCCTTGAGATATGAGTAATCGACTACTCATGAAATCGGGCCAACAGAGCCTGGACCTTTACCACGTATTGTTGCATTCGCTCCTATTTGGTTTTGAAGACCCCATAGACTTCATTTACCACTAGTTGTGAGTCGCACTTGATTTATATGACCTCAGAATCTAGTCCTGGGATAGTTCAAGTCATGTAATCAAAGCCTCATACTCTGCTTCATTGTTAGTTAAATGAACCGTTATGATGGCTTGCCTTGGGGTTTCTCCCAAAGGCGTAGTTAATACTTTGACAATTCCGAACCTTTTCACATTGGAGTCTCCGTCCATAAAGAAAGTCCAAACTCTCGATGTCAATTCTACCACCATTACTGCCTCTTTGGTTGTTAGAGGCAGCAACCTCAGACTGAAATCGGCCACAAAGTCAGCCAATACTTGTGACTTAATCAACAGCTTATTTGGCCAACCTACCGGAGATTTATGATTTGTGAAGGATGTTCCATAGAGGAAATGTGGTCACCATGGTTAAAAGGTGAAATTGGAAGTAGGGCTTCAGCGTCCGTGCAGCAATTACGAGAGTTAAGGCCAACTTTTTCAAATGCGGTTAGCGAGTTTTTGCTCCCGTTAATATTGTACTAACTTAATAAATGGGAGATTACGTACCTTCGTCCTCACGTACCTTCCTCAAAGCCTGCTGGCACTATGGGGTCTATTCGAAATTGTTTTTCTTTTTGAGAAATGCAAAGAAACGATGACATTTCTCTGACGATCAAAAAATGAACATGCTCAAAGCGGCCAACCTCCCCGTGAGCCTTTGGACTTCTTTCACACTTGACAGCTGGTCCGGGATATCCTTGATGGTCTTGATCTTATCGGGGTTTACCTATATCTCCATTTGTGGTACCAAAAATCCTAGGCACTTTCCAGAGCTGACCCCGAACATGCATTTCTAGGGATTAAGCTTCATGTTATGCTTCTTAGGATGTGAAAGGTTTCTTGCAGATGCTTAAGGTGGTCACCTGCATTCAATGACTTAACGAGCATATCATCTGTATAAAGTTCCATAGTTTTCCCTATTTGTTTTTCAAACATCTTGTGTACGAGCCGCTAATAAGTGGCTCCAACATTCTTCAACCCTAAGTGCATCACATTATAGCAATATTTGTCGTAATTCATTATGATCGAAGTCTTTTCCTGATCTTGTGGGTTCATCTTAATTTGGTTGTACCCAAAATAAGCATCGAGGAAACTCATTAACTCGTACCCGACAGGCGCATCAATCATTTGATTGATGTTTGGCAGTGTGAACGAGTCGTTCAGGCATGCCTTATTCAAGTCCTTATAATCTACACACATGCGAAATATATTGTTCTTCTTAGGAAATACTACTAAATTAGCTAGCCAGTCTGGATACCTTACCTCTTAGATTGAACAGATATCAAGTAAGCGAGTTACCTCTTCCTTGACAAATTTATTCCTTACCTCCGCAATAGGGAGTTTCTTTTATCTTATGTGGGTGGGGGTGGGGTGGGGTTGGGATCCAAACTTAGCTTGTGTATGGCCACCTCCGTCGCGATACCTATCATGTCTGAATGTGACCAGGCAAAACAATCGGCATTAGATTTAATAAATTCAATGAAGCCATACCTGAGCTCGGGGTGCAGTCCTGTCCCCTAGTGGAATTTCCTTTCTTAGAACCTTTCAAACAATGCAACGTGCTCGAGTTCTTCCTTTGTGGATTTTGTTGCATTCGTCTCTTCCTGGTACCTGGAAGTATCTTGGCACCTGATAAAACTCTAATGCTTCTCCCTCTTGGTTAACTTCAGTTGATTCTGGAGTTTTGTGGCCGGAATGATACTTCCGGTGAATTTGGCTTGTTCTAGTACCCTCTATTGTATGATATTGGCTGAACTTCCTGGATCCACCAGAACACATTATATTTTAAAATCTAATACATTTAATGAAATTACCAATGCATCGTTATGTGGTAACAACAATCCGTCTGCGTCCTCCTCCGCGAAAGTGATGTCGTCTTCAGCAACAACTTCTTGGAGTCTCTTGCTATGGGTTATTGATACTTTCGTATTTATTTCTATCTAGAAGGTGACCACGTTAATCCCGTCTCCCCCCCCCCAAGACCATGTTAATCGTCTGGTGCCGGGGGGGGGGGTTCTCATGCTTTCGAGGGTTTCGTGTTATCTCGGTTGTGACCGTAGTTGTTCTTGGCCCAGTCACTTTAGAATTCTCTGAAATGTCCATTCTTCAACAGTGTCGCCACTTATTCACGCAGATGTCGGCATTCCCCAGTCCGGTGGCCATTCGTCTCGTGCTACTCGCACTACAAATTAGGATCTCTCTGAATGGGATCAGACCTGATCCGCCTCGAGAACCGTGATTTTGTAATATTCCTCATAGTCGATGCCAACTCCACTACACTTACGTTTACATTGTATTCTCATAGCCAGGGGTAGGAAGGATCTCGTGTATCTAATGTTTCTTTGTCCTGTAATGATTTGTTGTTACGATCGTGATCAATTCTACTATCTGTAATGAACCTGTATGCCAATTGGAAACCTTTTTCGCGTCCTTCAGCCCGTTCGTAGGGAAGAAACCTACCTCTCGAAGACCTTATGTCCGTGTCGAAATTGTATTTTGATTTTTCCTTATTCTTCTCCCGTCCCTTTACCCATGATGGGAAGCCAATCTGATGATCTTCAATCCTTATCTTAAACTTGTACTGGTTGTGGACATCAGCCCAAGTTGTCTCGTGAAACTTGAGCAAGCTTTCCTTCAATTTCCGGGAAGCTTCTAAACTTCTTGGATTCAGACCCTTGGTGAATGCTTCAACCGCACATTCATGCGGAACAACTAGGAGAAACATCCTCTCCTTTTGGAACCGGGTAACGAACTCTCATAGCAACTCGAATTCTCCTTGTGAAATTCTGAATATGTCAGCCTTCCGGACATGTGCCTTTTTGGCCCCGGCATGAGACGTAATAAAACAATCAGCGAGCATCTCATAGGAATCTATGGAATTCTCTTGTAACAGCGAATACCACGTCAAGTCCCCCTTGTGAAAATCTATCCAATTATTTTCAGCAAAACAGATTCAATCTCGTGGGGAGCTAAATCATTCCCCCTTATCGTCATTGTATAGGTGGTAATATGCTCCCGGGGGTCTGAGGTTCTATCATACTCAGGCACATCAGGCATTCTGGTGCCGGGCTTGGTTTGTACGTAAACTGAGTATACTTCTTTGAGTCCTGACCTTTCAGCACTGGTGGTGTGCCCGGGATTTGGTTCGACATTCACTTCTCTCATAAACCCTAAGAGCTCATTCTTGAAGGGATCGTTTTCGTCATTGGGGACGGATCCCCTCCCCCCAGCGCTATCGGAACCAACCTCGCCCCTCGGGGTGTTGTTGTCGACCCTATGCGTCGTTTGATTTGCGAGAACGCAGTGAGGAACTGGATATCATCTATTCGTGTTATTGGAAACCCCCGATAATTCCTACTTCAACTTCGTCATAACCCTATCCCGCCGTATGAGATGGCCTATAATGATCGCTTGTTGTTCTTGTAGGACCCTTACCGCATCAACAACATGCCCCTCTTCAGCATCATCGGAAGTTGCCTCCCGAACATATCATGGGTACCGCTTGTCGTTGACCGGCGTGGCATCATTCCCCTCACTATGGGTGTCACTGATTGAATCCTCAAAATGAGGTTGGTCTTCGAACTTTAGGATTGTGTGTTATTAACATTGTTATCTGCCATTTCTTATGATTTTTGCTAAGACAAATAATTAAAACACGTTAGTGAAAGAGGCAAGGATCAACTTAAGTATACGGCTGTCTAAGCCCCACGATGGGCACCAAAGTGATTACCCATAAAATAATATAGTTGAATTTATATGTGATTTCTAGACAAGTGAATTAATTCGATCCTGAAATAATAAAATAATTGAAGAAATGTACAATACTTAGCCTTGAAATAAGGACAAAATAGAAGAAACAGTAATTCCGGAAATAGAACTTGATGAAACCAAGGAACAAGAAAGTAAAAATGTATAGAGCTTTTAATCGATTATAGCGTAAGTTTTTCAGAAAAGTCCCCTTTACAATGATAATAGAGCTCACTATTTATAGCTACGCCTAGAGAACAAGGTCCTAGGATCGTGCCCTTCTTTAATGTCATTTATGAGGGCCATTGATGAAGGTATAACAGTGAGCATAAATGACAAATTATGTGTAACGGCCAGTGTACTAAATGCCATGGAATATTCTTCATTAAATGCTACCTGGTAGCAGGTATCTATTGCATCTTTATGACTATCCTTTGCCTTCGACTTTGCGTGTCACTCTCTTATGCAACCACGTGGCATAGCATGTTTTACCCTATACAAGATTTGCCTTTTGATTGATCTTCAAAAATATAGATAAATAAAAGTTTGGTTTCTTATAATGAGTGGACAAATTGCAAGAAAGACATAAATGTATGCTCACTCAGTCAAATCCGAACTCTCCAAGGTAAATACCAAATTGATATATTTATCTTTTAACCTTATTCATGTGATAAAATAATAAGAGGGTGAGAATTAATCCTCTCTTAATTTATTTATAACACTAACCCCCCCTCTCTTGATATTGATCTTGATTTTGAGTTATTGTTTTCAGATTTCTGGTAATATTTATAAGGGCAATTGTAAACGGAATAAGACCAACTTCACCAGGATATTTCATAACCTCCTACCATTTCCACAAATGCATTGAAACACCGAGCTATTGGTCCATTTTCTGTTTGCTTTTTACCATAAATCATTAATTTCCCTTTTGTTTTACCGAAAGTTTCCCAATATATTCTTTTGACGATTAATAAGACTTACTACTGATTATATTGTACAGAAAATTGTTCAAGCGGTTGGTGAGTTGTTTTTTGTGGAGAGTAGTAGATTTCAAGAGATATCTTGCTCTTATCCTTGTTTTGCCAAAGCTAGGAACTTGGAGAGAGGAAATTCATATTCTACGGGTATTTCTGATACTTTTTTTTTTTTTAATTTTATGTTCTTTTTAGTTACTAATTAATCCGACTCATATAATTATGGGAAGTATTAAATCACTTGAAGTTGCTAAAAATTGTTATTCAAACTTTATCATATTGTCGTTTATATTTAATTGTTTTGTTTTTTCTTTCTCTCCCTTTGGATTTTACTGACTAGCTATTTTGTACGGAATAAAAGATATTTAAACTTTGCAAAATTGTATATGATCAAATTGAGCCAGAGCAAGAAAAACAAAACTTAAAGAAGTTGGTGAAAATTTCTTTCTTGGCGAGAAATTTTTTGACGCTTGATAAAATGCACGTCTCTTCGCATTTAATACCAGAACACGTGTTACTCCACAATTTAGCAATCGTTTTGCTAGTTCTCGAGGTAATTATGTCCCCGATTGTAGCCTCCTATTCTTTTACTTATACACTGCATTCTTCTTCTTCTTCTTTTACACTTAACAATTTTACAAACTCTCTCAACTTCTTTGCATCCAACTCTTTTTTGCTTTCATCCTTCTTTAATATTCCTCAAAGAACTTTTATCACCTTCTGTTGATCATGGCTTCCTTCATGAACTCTTCCAAGAACTTCGGTCTTTTCTTCGGTGGAAGTCCGGAGGAGAGCAAAGACAAAGAAAGATGTTGATGCTGACTTGATCCCCAAACATCTCAAGCCAATGACTTTGAAGAAAAGATCCCTTCATCAAATTTTCGTACTTGGGTTGTTGGAAAATACCCTTCTTCTATCCGTCGTTCCAGCATTCTGGTTGTGAAAGAGGGTTGTTGTCATGACCCAAAATCCAGCTAATCGTGATGGCACCTAACTCACCCCGCTAGGTAAGTTAATTGACAACTATCCAATTCCAATTAAATTTAATAATACAATTAAGTGAAAGAAACTATCTGAATCTTATACATTCCCAAGACTGGTAGTACAAATCATAAGCTTCTAAGATTAGAGTTTATAAAGTTGGTATGAAATAAATATATCATCATGTTCGAAATGTACATAAACAGATTATTATGAATCTAAGGCTACCATGAACAAGAGGCAGCTACGACCGAAATGCAGGTACTTATTCAAATCTGGCCCCCGTCGATCTCAGTAACATCAGCAACCAACATCTGCATGAAAGGTGCAGAAGTGTAGCATGAGTACAACCGACTCCATATACTCAATAAGTAACAAACCTAACCTTAGGAGGAAAGTAGTGACGAGTTGGAACAAAGGTCGGCTCCAACACCAATAGCAACAATAGTTCATAACAACGTAAATAAAGTAATAAAAGAAGTAATTTGGAGATAAAATGCTCAGCGTATTCATACATTCCCGAAAAAAATAGTTCCTTTTTTCAAGTATATCAGTGAAAATATAAGTGAGTTTAAAAACTGTAATTTTTCCCAAAAGCTTTCCACGGCAAATGCTTCATTTTCAGATAGTATGAGGAAAGTACATCTCTATGCCTTCATGTCAAGATGCAGGTAAAATCATGAATTCACCAAAACCGGGTAGTAGAAGGAAATGCATCTCTATGCATGTATCTCAAGTACGTATGTCAAATGAAATGCATCTCAGTGATGAACACACATACTCACACTCTCAGAGTACTCAATATCACTGTCTCACATTCTCTCTCATCATACTCAATACTCAGCACACTCAATCATTCAGCATTGTACAATACATGTTGCGGTGTGCAACCCGATCCATATATAGCCATAAGGCCCGTTTTTGCGTGCAACCCAATCCACATATATATATATCCATAAGGCTTGTTGCGGCGTGCAACTCGATCCACATATATATACCCATAAGGCTCGTTATGGCGTACAACCCTATCCACATATATATAGCCATAAGGCTCGTTACGACGTGCAACCCGATCCACACACACACATATATATATATATATATATATATATATATATATATATATATATATAATTAATTGCGCTCACTGGGGGTGTGTGCAGACTCCGGAACGACTCCTTCAGCCCAAGCGCTATCATAAATCAGTAAAACTCGATGTGACGTGCAGCCCGATCCCATAAATGTCACACATAATCAGGCCCTCGGCCTCACTCAGTCATCAATATCTCGTCTCTCTCTCACAGGCTCACAATGTCATGAAACTAGTACAAAAATGATGATATGATGTATCAATAAATAATAACAGAGACTGAGATATACTATGTAATGAATGAATATGACTGAATACGAAATTTCAATATTATCAATAAGCCAACAGCAGGAAATGACCATTATGGGTCCGTAATAGTACCAGCATATAGACTAAACATGATCTCTAGCATGATTGACAGCTGAATTACTTTAGTACGTAGAGATTTCATGGTTACAGATAAGATTAGGTAACTACACAGAACCATAGAATTAACAGAGTCATAACTTACAGAGTGCACTCCCACACGCCTGTCACGTAGGATGTGCATCACCTCAACACTAAACACATAGTATGTAATTCGGGGTTTCATACCCTTAGCACCAGGTTTTGAAGTGTTACTTACCTAAAACAAGCCAAATCCAATACCGAGCAAGCCAAACAATGATCCAAAGATGCCATCCTGCGTGCACCGATCTCCGAACGGCTCGAAACTAGACAAAAGCATTTCAAGTACATCAAATAATTCTCAAGAAAACAAACCCAATCAAAAAAGGTCGAATCTTTAATCAAATCCTAAAAATCATCCCAAAAGTCCAACCCAGGCCCGCACCTCGGAACACGGCAAAACTTAAAAAACTCGACAACTCATTCAATTATGAGTCCAACCATACAAGTTTCACTCACATCCGACTCCAAATCGATGTTCAAAATTCGAAAATTCACATTATGAACTTTAGGCTAAAACCCCCAATTTCTCTTTTGGAACCCCCAATCAAATGATGCAAAATGAAAATAGATTCATGATATAAAATCAAAAATGAGTAGAGAACACTTACCCTAATCCCAAGTATCCTCTTACACGAATGTGGGAAGGCCACGTGAACGCGATGACCACTGATGCCAAAGCTTCGCGGACAAGACTCACATTTCACAATCGCGCTGAAGAATTCTCCAACTCCTAGCTGCCAAACCTCAATACCACACGAACGCATAGCAATGGATGCGGACACAAAGACAAAAATCTTCAACCCAGTATGAACGCAAAAAACAAATAGCTCCACTAACCCAAACACATTTCGCGATCAAGGCCACACATTCGCGATCGTGAAGAATGCCATAAGCAACATGTAACAGTAGAAAAACCAGCAATGCAAAGCCATTTGAAATGATCCGAACTACGTCCGAAATTCACCCGAGCCCCTCGGGACCCCGTCCAAATATACCAACAAGTCTCACAACATAATACGGACCTACTCGAGGCATCAAATCACACATAACACCATAGAAATGATGAATCACACCTCAAATCAAACTTTATGAACTTTGAACTTTTCAACTTCCACAACTCGTGCTGAAACATAGCAAACCAACCCGGAATGAACCCAAATTTTGCACGCAAATCCCAAATAACCTAACGAAGCTATTGCAATTTCTGGAACCACAATCTGAATCTGATATCCTCAAAGTCAACTTCTGGTCAAACTTATAAACTTTCCAAACCCTCGATTTCCAACTTTCGCCAATTTGTGTCGAAGCATTCTAGAAACATTCAAATGCAAATCCAAGCATACACCCAAGTCCAAAATCACTGTCCGGACCTAACAGAATCATCAAAACTATGTTCGGGGGTCAAATTCACAAAAAGTTAAACTTGGTAAACTCTTCCAACTTAAAGCTACAACAATGAAATTCATTCCTCCAAATCGATTCCGAATAACCTGAAAATCAAAACTAACGATTCACATAAGTCATAATAAATGATACAAAGCTACTCATTCCCGTAAACTACCGAGCAAAGTATAAATGCTCAAAACAGCCGGTTAGGTCGTTACAACTGTAATTGCCAAGAGCTAAATATTATTACTCCCGATCTGGTGGAGCGAGTCACCTTCACTAAGAAGGGCTTCATGTACATTTACACGCACACATTCACTTTGGGGAATTTTCTTTGAGTGGGGTGCTTGACACCGTGATTTTTGAGCTATGCCACTAATACCATGTTTGGTTGACATGGGTGGGCCTTTCGGAGTGGAAAACAGTGGCCTGTCTGTGGTGGCTATGCCAGGAAATGCAGGAGGAGCTCACCTTGGCTCAAATGATGAATCTCAACTCCCACAAGATTTTTTGTGTGGAAGTAATACACTTAAGAAAACGTGGCCATCATGTTTTTCTCACAACCAATGATGATAACAATGACAGTAGGTAGATGGAGCGGTTTGTTGTTATTACCACCAGGGATATCATGCCAGCCACAAATCCATCCTTCCATGAGTTCTGTACTCGTACACGTAAGTTCAAAGTCTATCTCTTTTTCCTAAAAAGGGCGATTTTATATTGTTGTTGATCCTTCTTTTTTCATTATTTCAGTAACTCGGTGGACACCATAAAGGGTTGAAGGCTTGGACCGGTGAGTTCAGATGATTCCAGACATTACCACACATAAGACCCGCCGGTAGAAAGAGTTGACCCCGAAAAAAGGATGGAAGGCCATGAATCATGGTAAGTTGACTCGTAAATTTGATTCTGCCTTCGTTTCATCTTTGTATATTAGAAAATTGGTTAACCTTACCTTATTGTTGGATTCAGGTCTCCCGCAGGGTTCTGTTACCATCCCATATCTGATGAGGACATTTTTCATTGATTCCATAGAGGTTGCGAGGCTATTGAAGGAGGCTTTCACTAGAACAAGCGCCAACAGAGTTTCTTCCAGTGCAAGCGCTTCCTCTCGGAGTCCCTGACCAGAGAACAAGTAACCAAAAAGGCATTCTAAAAAGGTGACGAAAGTTGCACCCGAGCCAGTCGCAGCCACTGTGGTTATTAACGATGTTGGGAAGCCAATGATGAAAAGCCATGAATCATGGTAAGTTGACTCGTAAAACCAATTCTACCTTTGTTTCATCTTTATATATAAGAAAATTGGTTAACCTCACCTTATTGTTGGATTGAGGTCTCCCGCAGGGTTCTGTTACCATCTCATCCCTGAGGAGGACATTTTTGATTGATTCCATAAAGGCTGCGAGGCTGTTGACAGAGGCTTTCACTCGGACAAGCGCCATCAGATTTGCTTTCGGTGGAAGCGCTTCCTCTTGGAGTCCCTGACCAAAGAACAATCAACCAAAAAGGCTGCATTCTTCATCGGCCGAGGGAAAGAATAAAAAAGTGAAGAAAGTTGCACCCGAGCTAGTCGCAGACACTATGGTTATTGACGATAAAGGGGAAGCCAGTGATGAATGGGATTCCCTACAAATGAACAATGACCTTCATCAGCTCAACAGATTGCTCAATCTGAAGAGCTTATAACCCCAACCAAGGACGATGACTAAGCGCTCTATGAAGAGTTTTACTTGGTCCTTGATAAATTGATCCTCGATAAAGAAAGACTCTACTCCGAGAGAGACCGGATGTTGGCTGAAAGGGACCAAATTGCTTCTCGCATCTCGGTGCTGGAAGCAAAAACTGATGAGATGTATGAGTTAGAGGTTCGATTGCAACAGACTGTGCTGGAAGTGTTGTCCCCTCAACCAAGAAGCCTCTTATCTTAATGTATAGTTTCAAGAAGCCAAAGATAAATGGTTTGATGTTCACAATGTTGTGCTTGCTGCTACCGAGGAGCATCATTCTCAGATAGAGGATAGGTATAAGAGGATCATGGAACATAATAAGGTTCATATAACCACCATCCGTTATCGTGATCTTAGACTTAGCGCCACGAGATCCAAGCGGGGTGGCCTTTTGACCGAGGTTGATCAGATTAAATAAGAACTCCAACACCGAGCGAATTGCCTCATCATTAAAAAAAATATTCTATGTATAGAATGAGTAGAAGAACCTTGGAAGAGGCCAAAGCAGGCGTCATTGATATTGACAATAAAATCGCCAAGGCCCGAGAGCATGAATTAACTCCTCGAAGATACCTCCCGGCTCACCCTGATGCAACTGACTCTTCTGATTCTGGTTTCGAGTTCTCAGGAACCGAGAAAGAACTTTAGGAGAATAACAATGAAGGCCAAGATCCAAAGCTGACGGCAAGTTTGCCTACTTCTCTCTGGGGCGTTGATGCTTCTCATACCCCGAGTTCTAGGGGTGATGTAGTTTAGATTTTTGTTTTCTTTTCCTTTGTTGTTTTCTTTTTGTATTTTTGTGTTTGTTCTGCTTGGCATGTTTAATAAATAAAAGTACTTTTTGTTTAAACATTGCACAAAGTTTACATTTTTGGGTCGAATTATGCAAGAATTCGGGTGCATTTATTCCCCGATAGCATTTGGGTTCTTGGCATAAACACTTCTAGAACCAACCCTTTACTATGAGGATTTCATAATAAAGGACCCTCTTATGTTTACGGTGCTTTTGAAGAGGTCGTCTCCTGTTCATTCTGGCACTAGCATTGGAAGTACATGACTAACTTCCAAATGATGAATTCATCGTTTGGACAAGAAATAAGATAAAAATAAAAGGGTTTTATTTTATTCATTCTATCTTCCAAAGTATAGAAGCGTTTGTTTTGCTGAAAGAACTGAAATTGCCATTACATGTGGCTAATTTGTACAACTTGTTTTTACAGGGCAGGTTGTGCAGTCCTCAGTCCCGATGAGACATTTTTTATTCCGGAATTTGTAGTCCCGGTTTCTATGGCAATCAGGTTGCCATATTCTCATATCATTCCCCCCAGTGTTCGAATGCGATTAATGTGAATTGGAACACTAGAGGTCTTGCTTCCTTGAGGATTCCACTAGCAAGCTTCGTATCCAGTTAGGAACTTTGCTATCGATCCAAAGATTATCTAACCACCTCCAATGGCGTGCAAGGAAAACACTTCTAAATAGTTGAATAGCCTTTGGTCAAGTGGCAAGTTTTGCTTCCCGTTAGAAATTTTCCACCAAGTCAAAGACTAATTAGCCATCTCGCAGTGGTTTGTCGTTTCAAAGCCTTTCCATTTAAAGGTCTTACTTATACTGATGTCGTTTCCTTCGTAATATGGTTTATGTTGCTTCCTCGTTAAAAACCTTGCCACACAAACCCAATTGGGACAAAAACCAGATGAAGGGAAAAAGAGTACAACACATTCTTTCAGTATAAACGGTGCTCATCAGCAATAATACCTTTTGAGCTGAGTCACGTTCCAGTTGCTTGGCAATTTGACTCTGTCTTGGTTTTCTAGTTCCTACAATCCTTTCTCGGTGATAGATGAAACCCGGTAGGGGCCTTCCCACGTCGGACTCAGTTTTATTGCGTTGAGATACCGGGTGTTTAGAGTCACTTTTCACAAAACAAAGTCCCATTTTTTGAAGTAATAAAGATTGGCTCTTCGATTATAGTATCTTTCCATTCTTTGTTTCCGGGTCACCATCCTTATCAGCGCCATGTCCATGCATTAGTCAAGCAATAACAATTTGACTAGCAATGCTTCGTTGTTTGTTTGTTTGTCCACCCGGAAGTACCTCAAGGCGGTTCTTCTACTTTCACCGAGATTAGAGTTAAAATTAAAAGAAATATTACCGTCCCGGGAGCTGGTGGCAGCGACCCGACTATATCCATCTCCCATACCATGAATGGTAATAGGGATAAACCGAATGTAACAGTTCTGCTGGTTGGTGCACTAATGGTGCATGGCATTGACACTTGTCGTATTTCTGAATGAACGCTTTACCGTTTTATTCCATCCGAGGCCAGTAGTATCCTACCCTAACTAATTTTAACACCAACAAATCTGCACCTAAATGATTTCCACAAATTCCTTCGCAAAACTTGCTCATGATGTGATTAGCCTCGGAGGCTCCTAAGCATCGGGCCAATGGGCCTTGGAAGGACCTTCTCTATAACTGTCCTCCACAGAAGCTGTAGCTGATTGCTTTGGAGCAGAGTGCCCGGGATGCCTTAGGGTCTTCGGGCAGCTTAACATGTTCAAGGTAGTCGATGATCTCATTCTTCTATTGCCAGACTAGGTTGGTTGTATTTACTTCATAATAACCGTCCATATCCAGTACCTAGTGCATGAGATGTACGATCGTATCGGAATTGTATCCCTTCATTTTCGCAAACGAGCCCAAATTGACCAATCTATCTGGTTCTATGTTTTTTTCTCCCGGGATGTGGGTGATGGATCATTCCCTGAATCGTGCGAGTAGAGTTTGAACTTTCACCATATATTGTTGCATGTGTTCCTCCTTGGTGTCGAAGATTCCATATACTTGATTTACCACTATTTGGCAATCACATTTGATTTAAATGACCTCGTAGTCTAGTTCACAGGCCAGTTCAAGTCATGTAATCAAAGCCTCATACTCGCCTTCAATGTTAGTCAAGGGAACAATATTTATGGCTTGCCTAAGAATTTCTCCTAAGAGAATGATTAAGACTACCCCGAGCCCGGACCCTTTCATGTTCGAAGCTCCGTCCATGAATAAGGTCCAAACCTTTGATGTCCAATTTGACACTATCATCGCTTCCTTTATGGCTAAAAGCAGTATCCCGAGACTTAAATCGGCCACGAAGTTGGCCAAAACTTGTGATTTGATCGCAGTCCTGGGTTTATATTCGATTTCAAATTCACTAATTTTGACTGCCCATTTGGCTAGTCGACTTGACAACTCAGGATTGTGAAGGACATTTCGCAAGGAAAAAGTTGTCACCACGGCTATCGGATGGCATTGAAAATAAGGTCTAATCTTTCAAGCGGCGACAATAAGAGCTAAGGCCAATTTTTTGATGTGCGGATAATGAGTTTTATCCCCTGATAAAATTCAACTAACATAATAAATAAGAGATTGTGTACCTTCATCTTCCCGGACTAGAACGCCACTTACCGTTACCTCTGAGATCGCTAAGTATATCAGCAATTGTTCGCCTTCCTCCGATTTTGATAGTAATTGAGGGCTTGATAAGTACCGCTTTAGGACTTTTAGAGATTGTCGACATTATGGAGTCCACTTGAAGTTGTACTTTTTCTTTAGAAGTGAGAAGAAGTGATGTAATATTACCGAAGAGCGAGAAAAGAACCTACTTAGAGCGGACAATCTTCTGGTTAGTCTTTGGATTTCTATCACATTCGTTAGCTGGTCTAGATGTCCTCAATGGTTTTATTCTTTTCAGGATTGACTTCAATCCCCATTTGTGACACTAGGAAACCTAAAATTGTAGCGGATCTAACCCCGAACGCATATTTTTCGGGGTTGAGCTTTATGTTGTGTTTCCTTAGGATATCGAAGCTTTCCTGGAGGTGTTTCAAATGATCATCTGCATTTAAATCCATAACCAACATATCATCTATGTGAACATCTATTTTTTCCCCTATTTTCTTTTTGAACATTTTGTTTACGAGCCTATGATAAGTGGCTCCGACATTTTTAAGCCCGGAGGGCATTACATTGTAGCATTATGTGCCAAAGCTTGTTATGAACAAAGTTTTTTCCTGATCCTCCAGGTTCGTCTTAATTTAGTTATACCCAAAATAGGCATCGAGGAACCTCATCAACTCGTGTCTGGCCGTTGCATCAATCATTTGATCAATATTTGGCAATGGGAATGAGTCATTTGGGCAAGCCTTATTTTGATCCTTATAATCTACGAACATACAAAAATTATTATTCTTTTTGGAAATACTACTACGTTAGCTAGTCAGTCAGGATACTTTACCTCACAGATTGAACCGATATCGAACAGTCAAAATTTTTATGCTTGGGTACAATCCTAACTTGTGCACAACCATCTCTAGCGGGATACCTATCATATTCGTGTGCGACCATAAAAAACAATCAACATTATTTTTGAGTCTATAAATACTGACCTGAGCTCGGGGTTTAGTCCTATCCCCAAGTGGAATTTCCTCTCTAAAAGCTTTTCGAACAATGCCACTTGTTCAAGTTCTTCCGTCGTGGATTTGGTCATGCCTGTTTCTTCCGGTACCTGGAAATACCTTTACACCTGGCAGGATTCCGATGGCTCATCCCCTTTGCTCTTCTTTTGGTTCTAGAGCAGATGTCGGTTCCTATAATTTTTATGCCACATGCTCTTTCCCTTTACTGCTGGACACAAAGACTGTATTCATCTTCCTTGTTGCTGGTTGATCTCCTCCTATTTGTTTGATTCCCTGTGGAGTTGGGAATTTTATAAGTTGGTGATATGTTAATGGTACGACCTTCATCTTGTGTACCCATGGTCTTCCAAGAATTATGTAGTTGCCTATGTCGCCATTTACTACTTCAAACAAGGTGGTCTTCATGACCCCTTCGGCATTCGTGGGAAGCAAGATCTTTGTTGCCAGAATGACCCCTAAGTTGAACCCAGCGAGAAACTTTGTTGCCGGAATGATACTTCCGGTTAGCTTGGCTTGCTCCAGTACTCTCCATTGAATGATATTCTCTAAACTCCCAAGGTACACCAAAACATGTTTAATTTTAAAATCTTGAACAGTAACAGAAATTTGCAGGGTGATAAGTGGGGATTTTGACTACTTATTAGCGCCTTTTAGCTTTTGTTATAGTCCAAAAGCGTTTAATTATGTTCCCGAAAACTGATAAAATGTACTAAATTGCAGGAATATTGGAAGATGGACTCCCGAGATGAAATCTAATTCAAAGAGGAGAAATCTAAACTCAAGGCCATAAAAGAGACAGAAGCTCAAAAATGCATTTCACAGACTATCATCTATGGCCGCATATGATAAAGAAAAGGGCAGTAGACCTTTATGCAATGTGCGGTCCGCACATGAATTATGTGGATGCAGAAGATGGAATGGAAGAAAAGTTCAGAGAATGTGCATTCCAAGTCTCCCAGAAGTGTGGAGCGCACAAGAATTGTGCGGCCACAAAAGAAGTGCTACGCGGACGCAAATGTAATTGTGCGGACCACAGAAGAGCAAGATGCGACCGCAATTACAATTCTGTGATTAGTAGTTTTTCATAGTTTGGTATATTTTAACATAGATTTTAATATTTTAATTTTATAATATGAGTTTAATTATTATTTCTGCTTCTATTTGTTCAATTTCAAGAATGAGTAGCTAGATTTTTACTAGAGTTGTGACTCAACCCTAGTGTGTAAACCATATGGGTGTTTAACTTGATACTTGTTTATAGTTGGGTGTTTATTAATTAGCCTTGTTCATGTTTTTATTTGTGGAATTGATGGTTGCAAACATTAGTTCATGCCTATTTGACTTAATCTCTACTTGAGAAAGAGAGACTTATTCTAGGAAAACTTGGCTAACAAGAAATTCAGTTAATCAAGAGATTGATGATCCCAATTAAAGGGTTCAAACTAGAGATAGTAATAACCGGACTTGAACCTTTATCAACCGTTTTGTGCAATACCCATTTGGACTTGAGAAAGCCAAATTGGGCAAAATTACTCTCTGACCGAGAGGTATTGAGTTTGTAACTGAGAGTTGATAGCTATAATACACCCGATCAATAAAATAAGCATTAAGGTTTATATCCCTATAGGAAAACACCTAGGATATGGTCATAGCCCTAGGCTTTTACAAAACTTGAGAAACAACAAAAACAATTCTCTTTCTTTTATTTCTTAACTTCGCAATCCTGTTTTAAATTAGATATAGAAACAACCCCAATTTGTGTAAGCGTTATTTAAGATAGTCAAACTCATACACTACAATATATACTCCTAACTCCCATATGTAGCTCCCTATGGATATCGATCCCGACCCTTGTTGGGTATTATTATTGCAATTGACCGTTTCATAACCTTGATTTGAGGTTTAAAATTGGAAGAGATCAATTTTTGGCGCCGTTGTCGGGGAGCTAAAAATGGCGTTAGCTATATATTTAGGTGTGTTTTGGGGAATATCTTCTTTTCCTTCCTTGTTTCTAAAGTGTTGAGAAATTATAGGTGCAATCATGGCAAACAATAAGCTCGGAAATATACTTTTGGGGGATGTGGACGTTGAGAATGAACAAATGGATGAGGTCCCTCTTGAACCTCAAGAAAATAGACGAGGCCGACCGCCTCATGATAATGTACTCGCTCCTCCCCCACCTCTACCACGAGCAGTTGGGTGTTGCCGAATGAAGGGTATGCAAGTGCTATAGTTCGTTCGCGTATTAAGGCGGGTAACTTTCAAATAACCAATGTGATGCTCACTTTGCTTGAGCAATGAGGGTTCTTCACCGGTGCACCAGGTCAAACACTTGAAGGAGTTCGTAGATACGTGTTGGGGGAGTAAACAAACAAATGTCTCCGGGGATGATTTGAGGCTAAGGCTTTTTACCTTCTCTCTACAGGGGAAAACGTTAGATTGGTTGGAACATTTTCCAAATCATTCCATTCATACTTGGGATGAATTAGCGAAGAAATTTATTTCTAAGTACTTCTCTCCCGGGCACTTGGTTATTCTTCGGGTTGAAATTCTAGCATTCAAGCAAGAGCCCAATGAACCACTACACGAGATATGGGAGAGGTATAGAACAATGGTGAAATAGTGCCCCAACAATGATATGATGTAAAACATGATTTAAAAAACTTTCTATCGGATGGTCAATACAACCAACCAATGTGAAGTTAATCAACTTGGCAGTGGGAACTTCATGACTACGCCTTATGCGGATGCATGTGATATCTTGGATGAGATGGAAGATACTTCATCGGCATGGCAATCTCGGGCTAATGTTCCATAAGGTGAACCCAGTGTGATTCTCCTTCACAAAGCGTTGCATGATCATGCACAAGCCATAGTAGAGTTTACTACCACCGTGAACCAATTGGCAAAGGCTCAACTTCAACAAGTGCAAAACACGAGGCAAGTCAATGCAATGGAGGGAGTAGGTATGATGGTTAATAAGCGAAGAACAAGAAGTCCACAAGTGCAACAAAGAGTGGAAAATTTTGATCAAGATTATAGTGGATTTGATCAAGATGACTCTTACAATGACCAATAAGAGGAGGTCCAATATGTGAACAACTTTCAAGGGCAAAGAATAAACTACCAAGGCCCTATCCAACAAGGCAATTGGAGTGGAAGAAATAATCAAGGGAATTGGCATACCAACAATAAATAATGTAATTGGGGAAGCAACAATTAAGGCGGGTGGAATCACAATCAAGAAAATCGGGGGTCGGGTTTTCAAAGGCCCCCGATGTATCAACAACCGAGAAGCCCACCTCCTTACCCATCCCATGGTCCTAGATCTTCCAACAATGAAATGGGCCATATTGAGAACATGTTCAAGCAAATGATATAGAAGAATGCCGATTCCGATACCCAACTTGCTTCACACAACACATCGATCTGCAACTTAGAAGTACAAATGGGGAAAATCTCTCAAGGTTTAAATTCTCGTCCTAAGGGGGCTCTACCAAGTGACACGGTGGTAAACTCAAAGTGTGGGAAAAATACGGGACATGCCATGTCTATTACTACAAGAAGTGAAAGAGGTGGGCATGCACCCACCTCAAGTCAAAGGAAAATATTGGATGATGAGCAAGAGGTAGAAGAAAAGGAGATCTATAACAATGTGGTGCAAACAAATGATGAAGTGCGGATTGATATTGATGACAAAGTGGGAGAGACTCAAGAGGAATTGAACCTGTCAAGGGATCATATTATAGACATAACATAACCGGTAGTACAAAAAGCAGAGGAACCATTTCCTAAACCACCTCCTCCATATCCACAAAGGCTTGCCAAGCAAAACGGCAAGAATCAATTCAAAACCTTCATTGACATGATGAAGAGTCTCTCAATAAATGTGCCACTAAAGTGAAGCCTATGAGCAAATGCCCGGTTATGCAATATTTATGAAGGTTTTGGTGACAAATAAGAGATCGATGAATTTAGAATCTATCAAAGTCACTCATCAAGTGAGTACAATGGTTCATTCGATGTCTCCTAAATAAGAAGATACCAGTGCTTTCAAAATTACTTGTAACATTGGAAGCGTCGAGTTTGCTAAAGCTCTTTGTGATCTTGGGGCGAGTATCAATTTGATTCCCTATTCGGTTTTCAAGATTTTGGGAATTAGGCAACCAAGACCTACATCTATGAGATTACAAATGGCCGATCATACAATGAAGAGACCGTTGGGAGTGATTGAACATGTATTGGTTCGTGTTGATAAGTTCATTCTTTCGGTGGATTTTGTTATTATTGATTATGAAGTGGACTATGAGGTGCCGATTATTCTTGGAAGACCTTTCCTTGCTACAGGGAAGTTCATGTTAATGTGGAATCCGGAGGACTTACTTTCTGGGTGGGTGATGAAAAGGTGGTGTTCCAGGTGTGTAAATCAATGCGACAACCAAATAGCAATGAAGTGTGTTCTTTCGTGGACTTGGTGACCGATGTGATTATTGATGATACAAGTGCCACGGTTAATGTGGGTGATATGATGGAGGCCATTTTGCTCAACTTTGATGATGACGAGATAGATGACTTCATGGAATTGGTGAATTCTTTGCAAGGAATGGGGTTATACAACCATGCACCCCGAAAACTTTCCTTGGATCTTGAAAATATGAAAACGCTTCCTACAAAACCTTCAATTGATGAGCCTCCTACCTTGGAGTTGAAGCCATTTCCTCCACATCTTCGGTATGAATTTCTAACTCCTTGCTATACTTTACCGGTTATTGTTTCCTCTTGTTTGACTAACGTACATGTTGACTCTACATTGGCGGTGATCCACAACAGGAAGAAGTCTATTGGGTGGACTTTGGTGGATATTCAGGGAATAAGCCGTACATTTTGCATGCACAAGATTAACTTTGAGGAAGCTACCAAACCTTCTATTAAACATCAAAGGAGACTCAATGAATCTATGAAAGATGAGGTAAACAAGGAGATCGTCAAGTTGTTGGATGCCGGGGTTGTCTACCCCATTTCCGATAGCTCATGGACTTCTCCGGTGCAATGTGTCCCAAAGAAGGGGAGGCATGACAGTGGTCACCAATGACAAGAAAGAGTTGATTCCCACAAGAATGGTGACCGGGTGGAGAGTGTGTATGGATTATCGCAAGCTTAACAAAGTCAGGAGGAATGATCATTTTCCACTTCCCTTCCTTAATCAAATGCTTCATAGGTTGTCCGTCTGTGCTTTCTATTGCTTTCTAGGAGGATATTTGGGTTACAACCAAATCCTTATTTCTCCGGAAGATCAAGAGAAAACAACTTTCACATGTCCCTTTGGTACTTTCGCTTTAAAGCGGATGCCATTTGCCTTATATAATGCACCTGCGACTTTTCAAAGATGTATGATAGCAATCTTTACGGATATGGTAGTGGACTACCTTGAAGTATTCATGGATGATTTCTCGCTGGTCGGGGATTCGTTTGATAATTGCTTCGCACGTTTGGATAGAGTATTGGCATGGTGTGAAGAAACAAACTTGGTGCTAAATTGGAAGAAATGCCATTTCATTATTGAGGAAGGCATCATCCTTGGCCATAAAATTTCAAAGAATTGCATAGACGTTGACAAGGAAAATATAGAGGTAATTTCTAATCTTCCAGCACCAACGTCGGTGAAAGGCATGCAAAGTTTCTTAGGTTTCGCGGGGTTCTACTGGCGTTTCATAAAGGATTTTTCTAAAGTGGTGAACCCGTTGAGCGTGATTTTAGAGAAGGATGCTAAGTTTCACTTCAATGACGATTGTATGAGAGCCTTTGAATTGCTAAAATACAAGTTGACTACAACTCCCATTATCACCGCTCCTAATTGGAGTATTCCTTTTGTGCTCTTGTGTGATGCTAGTGATATAGTGGTTGGAGGTGTTTTGGGGCAACATATGAACAAGATTTTTCATCCGGTTTACTATGTTAGTAAGACCATAAATGATACCTAAGTCAATTACACCGTTACAGAGAAAGATCTCCTTGACATTGTGTTTGCAATTGAGAAGTTATGCCAATACTTAATGGGTGCAAAGGTTATTGTTCATACAGATCATGAAGCATTTCGCTATCTTATGAGCAAGAAATATTCGAATGCTCGGTTTATGAGATGGGTGATATTGTTACAAGATTTTGATATTGACATCCAAGATCGAAAAGGGGGTGAAAATCAAGTAGCAGACCACTCGTCTCGTTTGGAGGAGGAGGGGACGCCGAATGATGGCCTTGAAATCATGAATCCTTCCCCGATGAGCAACCCTTGGATATCTCAATGAAGGAGTTATCATGGTTCGCGGATGTACCAAACATCCTTGTGTGTAGAATCATCCCGGAAGAGTTCTATTCAAATCAAAGGAGGAAACTCAAACGGGATAGTCAAGATTATTATTGGGACGAGCCGTACCTTTTTCGAATTTGCACGGATGGGGTGATTACAATATGTGAACCGGATGAAGATCAAAGTGATATTCTTGAGGATTTCCATTCTTCTCCATATGGTGGTTACCATGGCGAAGCAAGAATGGCGGACAAAGTGTTAAGTTGCGGTTTCTATTGGCCCACTCTTTACAGAGATACGAGTGATGTGTGAAAAGATGTGATGAATTTCAATGGGCTGGTGGAATCTCGAAGAAGAATGAAATACCTGTCACTACCATTTTGGAGATTGATATCTTTGATGTGTGGGGTATTGACTGGATGGGTCATTTTGTGAGCTCTTGTGGAAACACCTACATCTTGGTCGTAGTTGGTTATGTGTCTAAATGGTTTGAGGCCACTGCTCTACCCAACAATGAAGCGAAAAGTGTGGTGGAGTTCTTGAAGAACAAGATTTTAACAAGACTTGGTACTCCGCGGGCTGTCATAAGCGATAGGGGGTCGCATTTTTGCAACAAGGCTTTCGACACTTTGCTTTGCAAGTATGGTGTCACTCATAAAGTTATAAGTCCTTATCATCCACAAGCTTGAGGTCAAGTGGAAGTTTCCAATCAGGAGATAAAGAGTATTTTGTCCAAAACAGTGAATGCTAACCGGACAGATTGGTCAAAGAAGCTTGATGGTGCACTATGTGCTTATCGGGTGACTCCTCCCAACGATGGATGGCGTGGCAACCGTCTTAAGGGATTGAGTCTGTTTTTTGGTGTTTAAGTACTAATAGTAGTAGTAATGAATAAAAAGACCTAATTGAGTCATGCTCGAAGAGTCAAACATGCTTTACTTGGTACCAACACACATAACTACGCGCTTATGGTTAAAACAAGGTTTGTGGAAAGAAATAGCTCTAGTTAGTGACCTTATGACTCTTGTGTTGACTTAGGCAATCATCGAGTGGTTTAATCAAACCATAGTGATTTTCAATCTTGAATATGGTCATTGTGGGCCCTTGACTCTATCCTCTTTATCAATCCAGTTGCATGAGAGGTGATATGTTTTTTGTTGCAAGTCCAAG
Source organism: Nicotiana tomentosiformis (assembly GCF_000390325.3). Lineage (NCBI taxonomy): Eukaryota > Viridiplantae > Streptophyta > Magnoliopsida > Solanales > Solanaceae > Nicotiana > Nicotiana tomentosiformis. Next base: position 17,407,330 of record NC_090823.1, read on the forward strand.
TACCCATGCGGATAGTCTAGAACATGCCCCGAATGTGTTTCAAGGCGAAATCTTAAGGTTTGCTTGGCTTGAGAAGTGATTATAGGCTTTCCTTGACCCACCTGAAGTTTTCCATTGCCCACCAATATTTTTATCCCTAGTCAATCCATTTGGGCCACAAACCCTTCTCATTTGATAACCATGTTACAAGCCTTTACCCATTTTGTTGTGACCCTCTCTTCGCAGCCGAACTTTTCTTAACACTCTTGTGAAACAATTGACTTAAAAAAATGTAAGTTTGGGCGAGAGACGAGGAACTTGGAAAAGGTATCAAGGCACAAAAAGAGGAAAGAAATGATGAAAAGGAAAGAGTAAAAAGAAAAAAGCAAAAAGAAAGCGAATAAGAGGAAAAGTTAAGGGGATTCAAGGAAAAGTAATATTGCAAAGCATGGAGAAATCAAAGGGGGAGAAAAAGAATGTCATAATCAAGAAAGAGTGATATTAAGTCTCTCTAGTTTCCCCCAAGGAAAAGAAAAATGCCTCAAATAATTGGCAAAGCATGAGCCGAGGACAGAAAATTGAGTGCTTAAGAAAAGATGAACCCGCTCTATCATAACATATCCAACCTTAGTCCAAAAGCCTTCATTGCATTCTGAAAAATTCCTACGTGATTTCAATTCGAGTGAGCTTACATTAGTGGTGATCTACTTGAGGGGAAACTATATAGTACTTAAAACCGTACTTGCGGCATTCTTGTGAGAGAGATGAGTGAAACTTTCGAAACTCTTTGGATTGAGTGCTAATATTCTTAAGCGAAATAGGAAAATGGGGAGTAGAGAAGGAGAAGATTGGGATTCACAATGACCTACATTTAAGAGAAAGCTTCCTTGATGAGTAAAGTAAACTCTTGATGCTCAAGTGTCACATTCGACCTATTTGTGCATAAAAGTTTGACTTGTTGCCTTGTTGATAATTCATAAGTGGTGTGGGTAATTGTTGGTCCTAATTGATGTGTGAATGACTCACCTTTGATTAGTTGGAATGTCCCTTGACTTGTGGAGGTGGGAACTAATTACTTTTCATGAGGACAGGCAAAAACTTAAGTTTTGGGGAGTTTATAAGTGGGGATTTTGACTACTTATTAGCGCCTTTTAGCTTTTGTTTAATCCAAAAGCGTTTAATTGTGTTTCCGAAAACTGATAAAATGTGCTAAATTGCAGGAATATTGAAAGATGGACTCCCGAGATGAAATCCAATTCGAAAAGAAGTAATCTAAACTCAAGTCCATAAAAGACACATAAGCTCAGAAGTGTGGACCGCAAATGATGAAGAAAAGGGCAGCAGACCTTTGTGCAAAGTGCGGGCCGCACATGAATTGTGCAGCCGCGGAAGATGACTAGGAACAAAAGTTCGGGGAATGTGCATTCCAAGTCTCCCAGAAGTGCGGACCACAAGAATTGTGTGGCCACAGAAAAAGTGCTACGCAGCTGCATATGTAATTGTATGGACCACAGAAGAGCAAGATGGGACTGCAATTACAATTTTGTGGACCGCATAAAGAGGCAGAAGGAGGCCTCGCGGCCACAGATCAAAATTATGCGGCTGCAGATCTCCAGTTCTTACAAGTTGAAGAAATATGTGGACCGCACATTGAATATGCGGCCGCAGAACCTCCCAAAGGGCATTTTTGTCCGAAATTTCCAGCATTGTATAAATAGACGAGTTTCATAATTTTAGGTCACCTTTTGACATCAACAACTTATGTAACCGCTTTTCTTTGCTTATTTTTGTAGTTTTCATATTTTGGGATATTTTAACATAGACTTTAATATCTTAGTTTTACAATATGAGTTTAATTATCACTTCGTCATCTATTTCTTCAATTTCAAGCATTAATAGCTAAATTGTTACTAGGGTTGTGATCCAACCCTAGTGTGTAAACTTTATAGGTGCTTAATTTGATGCTTGTTTATGGTTGGGTATTTATTATTTAGCATTGTTCATGTTTTAATTGGTGGAATTAATGGTTGCAAATATTAGTTCATGCCTATTTGACGTAGTCTCTACTTGAGAAAGAGAGACTTAGTCTAGGAAAATATGGCTAACAAGAAATTAGGTCAATCGAGAGATTGATGATCCCAATTAAAGGGTGAAACCTAGAGATAGTAATAACCCGACTTGAGTTTTTATCAACCATTTTGTGCAATACCCATTTGGACTTGAAAAGGCCAAATTTGATGAAATTACTCTTTGATGGAGAGAAATTGAGTAGGTAACTGGGCGTTGATAGCTATAATACGCCCCAATTAATAAACCAAGTATTAATATTTATATCCCATTAGACAAACACCTAGGTCATGGTCATAGCCCTAGGCTTTTACGAAAGTTGAAAAACAACAAAAACAATAATCTTAGATTAATTTCTTAACTTTGCAATCTTAGTTTTAAATTAGATATAGAAATAACCCCAATTTGTGGAATTATAATTTAAGATAGTCAAACTCATACATTATAATATAAACTCCCAACTCTCATATATAGCTCCCTGCGGATATCGATCTCGGCCCTTGTTAGGTATTATCATTGCAATCAACCGTTTTATAACCTTGATTTGAAGTGTGAAATTGGACGAGATTGCAATCAATTTTTGGCGCCGTTGCCGGGGAGCTAGAAATGGTATTAGCTATATATTTAGGTTTGTTTTTGGGAATATCTTCTTTTCCTTACTTATTATTAACGTATTGAGAAATTGTAGGTGCAATAATGGCAAATAATGAGCTCGAAAACTTACCTTTGGGTGATGTGGACGTTGAGAATGATCAAATGGATGACATCCCTCTTGAACCTCAAGCAAATAGACCAGGTCGACTGCCTCATGATAATGTACCCAATCCACCCCACCTCCACCACGAGCGGCTCCACATCGGGTGTTGCCGAATGAAGGGTATGCAAGTGCTATTGTCCCTCCCTATATTAGGACGGGCAACTTTTAAATAACCAATGTGATGCTCACTTTGCTCGAGCAACGAGGGTTCTTCACCGGTGCACTGGGTCAAAATGTATACAAACACTTGAAGGGGTTCATAGATATATGTTGGGGTGTGTAAACAAACAAATGTCTCCGAGGATGCTTTGAGGATAAGGCTTTTTCAATTCTATCTACGGGGGAAAGCTTTGGTTGGAACATTTACCAAAAGTGAGGATATGTGGATAATGACCTTTATTAATTATGAAACATTGCAGAATCAATTAAATCACAATTTCTACGATACACGCCCACACGTCCGTCACCTACGTGTGTGTCACCTCCAAACAAATGATATAACAAAAAATTCAGGGATTCATACCCTCAAAACAAAGTTTAAAAATGTAACTTACCTCAACCCGTGTAATTTTTTATTCCAATATGCCCTTGCCTCGCGAATCAGCCTCCACACGCTTCGAATCTAGTCACAATTAATTATATTCGGTCAACATAAATTATAGGAATTAATTTCATAAGAAAAGAATAAGTTTCCAATAAAATTTGAAATTTCACTCAAAACTCGCCAGTGGGGCCCACGTCTCGGAACCCGTCAAAAGTTATAAAATATGAATTCTCATTCGATCACGAGTCCAACCATACCAATTTTACTAAATTTTGACATCAACTCGACCGTCAAATCTTTCACTCGGGGACCTCAACCAAATATACCAACAAGTCTTAAAATATCATACGAACTTTGTCGAAACCTCAAATCACATCGAACAATGCTAATAATGGGAATCATACCCCAATTCAAGTTAAATAAAACTAAAAATTCCAACTTCTACATTCAATGCCGAAACCTATCAAATCAAGTCCGATTGACCTCAAATTTTGCACACAAGTCATAAATGAGATAACGGGCCTATGAAAATTTTTAAAATTAGATTCCAACCTCGATATCAAAAAGTCAACTCCCCGGTTAAACTTTCTATATTCGCCATATCAAGCCTAACTTTACTATGGGCTTCCAAATAATTTTCGGACACACTCCTAATTCCAAAATCACCATACAGAGATATTGGAATCATTAAAACTCTATTTCGGAGTCATTTATACATAAGTCGACATCCGCCAACTATTTTCACTTAAGCTTTAAGTCTTGGAACTAATTGTTCCATTTGATTTTGAAACCACCCCGACAAGTCACATAATTATAATTTAACACAGGATAAGCAGTAAATGAGAAAACGGGGCTGTAATACTCAAAACGACCGGTCGGGTCATTACATCAACTCCTTTAATTGTGTACTCCCATTGTTTTTTCTAAGGTATACTTTACTTTATGTTATATTTATTCCTGTTTTAAGTATTATTTTTGTTGATGAGTAATGGACATTATTCATAATATATTTGATGTTCTTATTCTTTTGTTAAACTACTTAATTGCTTAAAGTATTTACTCGAAATTTAGTTTGACTTTAAGATTTTGGCGGAAATAATCAATCTGAATATTTTGGATAACTTTTGTTGGCTTCAAATATTTATGCTCTACAGATATGTGAGTGGATTTTCTCGATCGAGCACATGTATTTCGCTTGATGTTGATTCCATGGAGGAGTGATATTAATTACATTGACATAAAATATCTTTCGAGTAAATAAGTTTTTAGTATATTAAATGGAGTCTCAAGATGCAACTTTAAGAGTTGCCTTTACTTTGGGTTCCGACATATTTTAACCATAAACGATCTTGTTCTTGATTATACTTTTTATTGGATTGTTGTACTTTTATTTGTTTAGCAGAGTACACAGAGATGAAGGATTGGGGATGTTGATGCAGATGCTGGAGAGCACATAATTGGTATAAGACCATAACTGGTCGAATTATTCTCTTTCATTGTTTAATTTAATTACCAAACTTTTATCTACGACAAAACACTAATATGTTACATGCGCTAGTCCACATATCTCATGGTATACTCTTACTACTAGACCTTACACTAGCCCCTAGAACTGGATTTTGCACTTTAAGAGACTCCAACACATTTTTACTAATAAATCCAATATATATATATATATATATATATATATATATATATATATATATATATATATATATATATATATATATAATTTCTAATGATTTAAATGGATAAAAACCAAATAGATTTTAGTCCGGATTCACCGGCAAGAAAAATAGTTTCTGAAGAATTTAAAAGACCCAAATGATAATTTTTCATAAATTGGTTTTTTGATAATTTTGATGAAAAATTAATAAAATTCTTTCAAGATGATTTTTATAATGATATAAGTTGTCACAGTAAAATAATTACTTTTGTACCATGGTTTATGTCTAAATATATTGATGGTTATATTTCCATGCTAGAAAGAGATTTAGAACTCAATAGTGGTGAAATTACTAGATATGTTTTTCCCCTACAAACATCTTTTCAAATGGAAGAAAAGTATAAGGTAATTTATTATACTACCTTTTTAATATTATTTGAAGATGATACTGGCAAAATTACTACTAAAAATCTTAATATTAAGCTCATACATAATAATTATATATATATATATATATATATATATATATATATATATATATATATATATTAGTATTCTGGTTGAATAAATAGTTTCCATTAATAAAAGACTTGACAGATTAATAACAGAAGTCCAGAAAATATCTAGGAAGGATACTACAAAAAATAAAGAGCAAATTGTTACTGCTAGTATCCAACCACCTCCTGAGGTCAAAGACTTTAAAATAAAAAGTCTCGAGGTCTTGGAGAATTTATTAGAATTTTTTTTTTGATGGATTTAAAATTAGTCTTTTAAATTTAGAGCATTTATCTGATGAAGAGAGGAAGGTAACACTCTCTGATGAGATTAATAAAATCTCAGAAAGGTTTGCTCCCAAACCGGTCCAAAGGATATTTTATTATCCTAGGCCAACTCCTCAAGATGTACTCATAGAGGAGCTCGATGCTAGTCATTTTTTCCAGAGTTATAATGGCACGGAAATATATGAATGGAACATAGATGGTTTTACTGACTGTCAAATTTATACCCAAGTACATAGAATGCTTATGTGCAGCACTATCTGCAAGGTTAATAAGAATTCAGAAAAGACCATTGCTGACATGATATTAGCGGGGTTTACTGTCCAATTGAAAGACTGGTGGGATAATTATTTAAGAACAGAACAACGCGCAAAGATTATGGGCGACATAAAAGTAGAAGATGGTCAGAATGTTCAAAACGCTGTCTATTCTTTGGTTCTTAATATTGTTGAACATTTCTCTGGAAGATGGTCAGATAATAGTGAGACCTTAAGAACTATCCTCCAAAATCTTAGATGGAATACTTTAACAAATTTTAGATGGTATAAGGATGTTTTCTTATCCATGGTGATGAAATAACCAGAATATAATAGCACTCACTGGAAGTCCATATCTATTGTTGGACTCCCAACAATCTTTGCTGAAAGAGTTAGAAATATTCTTCGTGGAACAACAATGTATCATGTCATATCAAAATGGAGAGATTATTAATTCAAGAATTCTGTAGTAAGAAAATCAGGGAGGCTATTATCAGATCCCTTTTTATAAATTATCTCAAAATTAAATGGACCTAACAGGGCTTGCCATCTTGCAAACATTTGTTTAGAAACATCATGTTTACAATCTTTATTAAAGATAAACCTTGCTCCTTGGCAAACAGTTTTTATTAAAGACTTCTGATTTTATAAATCAGTCTAGAACTTTAATATACATTTTATTATAGCAAGGATTTCCTTAGCCACAGTAGCATAATTCTTTTGGGAATTATTCCATTTTTCCAAATAGAATTAAACATGATATTCTTGTTTATCAATTGGAGAACATTATTTTAATATTCCACCAAATCCAATATCTGAGGCATCAGTTTCAACTACCTTTGCCCAACTTGGATTAGCAAGTATAAGACATGAAAGATTATTAACCTTCTACTTAATTCTTCTAACTGACTTACTATGATTATCATTCCATGCTTTTGCATTGTTCTTTAATCTTTCATAAAGAATCGAAGTATCCTTAGCAAGATCCTTTATAAAAGGAGAAATGTAATTAAGGCTTCCCAACAACCTTTGAAGTTGAGTCTTATCAGTGATGACATCATGAAATTTATATGCAAACTCATTGCTTCTTTGGATCGGAACTATTCTTCCATTTTGAATATTATTACCTAAGAATCTTCTTGTAACGACCTGATTGGTTATTTTCAATTCTAGTGCATTGTTTGTCAGTTTGAGGCCTTGAGTAGCCTCACCTCAGGTATTATGACTTGTACATATGGTGGGAATCGAATTTCAGGAAGTTCGGGATTGATTTGGAGAGCAAATTCTAATTTCGGAAGATTTAAGTAGGTAGAATTTGCTAAGGTGCGACTTTTGAGTAAACGACCTCGATCAAAGATAAGGAAAGAGTTAGAAGTTGAAGATAACTAGAACTCTTCTGCCAAAGAAGAGTAAATCATCAAAATTCTAGTTAATCCTAATTCTATTAACTCTATTATATATCAGTGTGTTCTCTTGAACAGTCATCGCACACATACTATAGTTAAGCAAGAATTGAGAGCAAAATAGTAAGGCATTTTGTGAGCAATTCCTGTAAGTTTTAAGAGTGCGAACCTGAAGCTACATGACCTAGATTGAAGAACCAGTTCCATGTGTCTGTCTTTAATTCTAATTTCATTGTAGTAGGAGCTTTTGAGTTGTGCATTTAAGCTTTTCTTAGAAGCATTTGTATTAGGTACTTGAGTCGTATTGTTCAAGTTAGGGTTAACTAGTCGCAACAGCCTGTGGCTCATTGCTACAAGGATAGAGTTAATCCTTAGGTTTGCAAGAGGTTGTAAACTTTATTGTTGGCTCAGGGTTCAGTGATAAGTGTTTGGGAAAAATCCTACTGCGAAGTAGGTCGTGATTTTTTTATCTTTTGAGCCGGGTATTGTCCACGTAAAAATACTTATGTTCTTTACCTTCTGCATTGCTTATTCTGCAACTGTAGTTTAAGGAACTCATAGAAGAACCAGGTCCTTCTATATATAATCTTGTGCACGCGAAAATTGGACACCACAAAAAAAAAAATAGAATTAGCAGGCAAATTCTGAAACTAAACAGACAAATTTGTTGCTAATTTTATTTAGCGATGGATTAACGACAGATTATCATGAAATTATGTTAGCAATTTTGTGATAGATTAGTGACAAAGTTTGTAGCCAATTTCAGTATTTTTTAAATATTTTTCCTTCTAATCTTGTTCTTGTTTAATATTTTATTTCACTTTGCTTATTTCATTTCATCCCTCATAAAATGAACAGCATTAAGATTTTTATCATTTTATACTACTAAACGAGAGATATCACACACGTTAGGATATCAACAATATCTACATAATTTAATCTAATAAGAGCGGGTGGAGTAACGATCTCTTTTTTCAATTTTAGATAATATTATTATTGACCAATTCAGAGGTAATAATCTCCTATGCCCATTGAATATTTGAATAGAAGAAAATAACCGTACGAAAATCCCGTATTATTATTTTTACTATTTCTTGTGAGAAAAATAATATAAGAAAATAGCATTTTAGGGAACTATAACAAGTTCAACCTCAATTTCACAAAGCCTATAGCTTTCACCCCTTTTGCATTTTTCGTCAATTTGTTCTGCAGTAAGATCCTTAAATAGGTTCCAACCAAAAATCGTATAGTCTTCCACACATTCCAAATAGCAAGGAGCTTCATTTATTCCAGAGTTCTACAGTTTACTAATGTCTTAGGAAATAAAACTAAGACAAATATGCAAATTTGCAACACCACTATAATTTGCTTACAACACATTTTTTTCCTTGATATATTTCCTGCAAGATAATACTTTTGTTAATACCAATTAAAGTTTTTGGTGACCATCTTTTCCAAAATATAAACTTATCAGGAAAGCATCCGTTTGAAGTGTTACCCAAAACAAATAGGTAAAGTTATTAATTGGAACCAAAATAACTTTTGGTAATTGCACTTATGAATTTAAAATTCACTCGCCCAAATCCCTTCAATTATAAAAAATAACTAGGTAATAAGAATGTAAAAATGTAAGTATGGCGTCAAAATTAAAAACCAGGCAGCTTAATTATTTAGAACATTAATTTTGGATGGTCAACATTATTCATACATGTAATGCTCATACAAATTGATACTCAGAAAATCAATAATATTACAAAAGTTTTTAATTTACCGGGATTTATATCATAAAACCGAACAAATACAATTATGGCCATGCAGATGAAATAAAAAAAAGATCTGATTAAAGAAGTGTTTTGCACTTTGCACCACTAATCTATGAACTTGGGTTTTTACGATTTGCTCTTTGATCTGTTCTATTTTTGTAAAACAACGAACATAGAGTTGTAATCTGTATTTGAAAGCATAACTACTGCAAAATAAAATGAAACCAAAAACCAAAGACAGAAATAGAATGAAATGAATAACGTTTCGAGCCTAACAGAAAATTGTGTTTCGATAAGGAATTTAATCCACTCACTATTGCCCAAGGTTGTTGGATTAATTCCTCCCAGGATAAAACATAACAACTATTCTTGAATACCGGCAATGGAAATTATAGAACTTCGTCGAACTCAACAAACGACAGTAAACCACACTGATGCTTACATTTTTGCTTTTGGAAAACAAATGCAGAAATAAAGAAGAGAGAGGGGAGATTATGCAAATTTTCGGTAGTCAGAAAGTGAGAGCAAACCTTTGAATTTATAGCCAAATAGCCTGGGTTGAATAGGTGCGAAAGTACCTGTTCGCATGAGGTACTATTTCGGCATAAATACTTTTATGTTTGATCACGAATTAAAAAATGACCATTAGTCGTTAGGAAATTATCCGCGAAATAAAATCTGCACGAAAATATCAGGAAAAAATAAAAATAAATAACGGAAAACGAAAAATAGATTTGGTCCAAAAGATTATCAATCAATCATATCAATTGACTGAATCCGAATCCGAAGCCGAGCGAGCGACGACAACGAGGACGGCGCGAGGCACCAGTTCTTCTTAACTCTTTAACAACTAGAAGATGTGCTTCTCTATATAAGCACACAGATTTTCTTTCCTTCTTCCAATGAGGGACCAAATGCATTAGTAAAGGAAACTATTTCAAACTTTTCGTTTCCCTCATAATCTTTTCCCTTCATTTTCCATTCATAGCTCTTTATCTAATTACATAAAATATCCAACATTCCCCCACATGAATGAGGAATGGCTATCTGAAAATATACATGCATGACAAATTGTATGATTTACAAGCAATTATTAATTGCATCTGGATAAGTAGATTTCCCTTTCAGCTTTCCATAGTGAACTTATGCTGGATATACTCGGTCAATCGGTAGATTTGATATTTTTGAACCGTCGAACTTTGGTGTATACCTAGGCAGCCATAAGTCACACAATCAACCCTTTAACCGCCTTTGGTTCTCATTGTTGTGTTCATTTCAGCCATGAACACCGCCTGGTTCATAAGTGCATAGAGAACTGGCTTTACAGAATTCTCCTTGAAGCAGCTTACACTTCACAGTTATATAGGTGATTCCTAAACATGTTATCCCATAGATACACTATTTGATATACTCCGTATCAAACTTAGAAAAGATTAAAAAGCCTTAACACTTTAACTTTGGTACTGAATATTGTCTCATCACGAGAATAGACCAAAATTTTGACAATGTTAAACCGTGACTAATGACTTTGTTTGATCTCCTTGAACCTAGATCTTGGGATCTCCAGTCTTTTATGTAGAGTTACCTCCACAGTGTATTGTCCTCGGCCAAAGACCCATTCCCTTCGATGATTTATCAACCGCTTCTCTATTTAGGCCTTTTATAAGTGGATCCGACACATTATCGTTTGACTTTAAGTAGGCAATTATGATAATTCCACTAGAGAGTAGTTGTCTAATGGTATTATGTCTTCGTCGTATGTGATGAGATTTTCCGTTATACATAATGCTTCTAGCCCTTCCTATTGCTGCTTGACTATCGCAATGTATGCATATAGGTGTGATGACCCAAAAGGTCATCCTGTGTTTTAAAACTCAAATTTGCTAAATATCATTTTTATCTTTCTCGATTTGCGTGCACAGTCCGGGCAGGTTTCTGAAAAGCTTTTATGTTGAAAACTAATAAAAATAAAAATAAAATTCCTTAAAAGTTAATTTTAGTTGACTTCGGTCAATATTTTTGGTAAACAGACCCGGATCCGTGCGTTGATGATCCCGTAGGTCCGTATCGAATTATGGGACCTAGCGTATGCCCGGAATTGAATTCGGAGGTCCCTAGCTTGAGTTATGAATTTTTTATAAAAATTAAAAGTCTGGAAATTATTTATTTTTAAGAATTGATTGATATTTGGCATTGTTAGTATCGGGTCTGTATTTTGATTTCGGAGCCAGTACAGGTTCATTATGATATTTAAGACATGTCTGTGAAATTTGGTGAGAAACGGAGCTGATTTGACGTGATTCGGACGTCCAATTGAGAAGATATGAATTTTAAAGTGTTCTTGAGAATTTATTTGATTTGGTGCTAAATTCATAGTTCTAGGTGTTATTTTGGCGATTTGATCGTGCGAGCAAGCTTGTATGATATTTTTAGACTTGTGTGCATATTTGGTTTGTAGCCCCGAGGGCTCGGGTGAGTTTCGGATAAGCCACGGGATGTTTTGAACTTAGAAATTTTGCTTGTATAACTGAACCTGTTGCAGGCCTCTGATCTCGCAATTGTGAGATCAGGCATCGCAAATGCGAACATAACAGGGTCTGCAATTATGAGGCTTTTATCGCAATTGCGATCAGAAGCCTGGGCCAGCAGTTCTCACATTTGCGAGGTTACCTTCGCAATTGCGAAGGGAGTCTAGGAAGGACAGGTTCGCAAATGTGAACATTTACTCGCATTTGCGAGGTTCAGTGGTCTCAAATGCGACACTTTCCTCGCATTTGCGAAGGTAGCGGGATTGTGAAGGGCATCGCATTTGCGATTGTTCCTTCGCAATTGTGAGCTTCGCATTTGCGAAGCTCAGGTCACAATTGCGACACCTTCAACTGAGTGAAAGGGGCTTAGACAGGAGTTTTCATTTATTCTTCATATTTTCAAAACCCTAAACCTTAAGAGGCGATTTGCCAAAGACCAAATCTTCTCCAAATCATAGGTAAGTGATTCCTAACTCTTTTCTTTCAATCTTTTACATCTTATAATAAGATTTCAACCTAGAATCTAAAATTTTTATGGTGAAATTAGGATTTTTGGGTAGAAATTATTAATTTCAAAATTTGAGGATTTAGACCTCAATTTGAGGTCGAATTCCAAAACTATTTACATATTAGGTCTCGGGGGTAAATGGGTAAAAAGATTTTAGTCCCAAACTCGGGTTTTGACCAAGCGGGCCCGGGGTCAATTTTTCAACTTTTTGGAGGAAACTTTGGGAAATTTAATTTATGAAATATAATTGATTCCTTTAGAAATATTTGATGTTATTGATTCATTTTTGAATAGATACAAGTGGTTTGGAGGTGAATTCCAAAGAAAAAGTTGTGATTGCGAATTTAGTGGTCTTCGGAGCAAAGTAAGTATTGTGTCTAACTTTGGCTTGAGGGAATAGGTATTGTGTGAGTAATTGCTACATGTTTTTTTGTTGAATACGATGTATAGTTGAGGTGACGAGCATCTATGCATTGTGGTCGAGTCATAACATGCGAGTGAAATTCCATTCTTGCAAATTTGTAGTCTTAAATCTTGTTATCCAGGCTTATTGTTGTTGTTGAAATGTTGGGAGACTTGTATCCAGTTCCACCAAGGTTGATAAAATTGTGAATATTGATTCGACGTTGAGATGTTAAATTGTGAAAGTAATCATTAATGAAATATTGATTTCTGTGCGAAACTTCTCTCTATCCGTTGTTATTGATCCTGTGAATTGTGAGGAAGAGCGTAAAGCACGAATGGTGATGTCGTGCATGATTTATTTATATTGTGAGGAAGAGTGCAAAGCACGAAGGGTGATGCCGTGCGTGATTCATTTATATGGTGAGGAAGAGTGAAAAGCACAAAGGGTGATGTCATGCATGAATTATTTATATTGTGAGGAAGAGAGTAAAAGCACGGAGGGTGATGCCGTGCAGTCTTATTTATTATTTGGTGAGGTTGAGAGTAAAAGCACGAAGGACGATGTCGTGCAGTTTATCTTGCTGTTTTAATTGCTCAATTCATTTAAAGATTTTTGGTTTAATTCTGTCTTTTCATTATTCTCACTCTTTATGTTGTATTCCCCCACTGTATGTTCCCTTCCCATTATTTCTGCGTTATTTCTTTATTTACTGTTGTTGCCACTAGTATGATTATACTTTTCAGGTTATATGTGGGTGTCTTGTCCTAGCCTCGTCACTACTTCGCCGAGGTTAAGCTCGACACTTACCAGTACATGGGGTCGGTTGTACTGATGTTGTACTCTGCACTTTCTGTGCATACTTTGATACCGGTTCGGGTTGATCGTGATTTTGCTATTGGTCCGATGCCCGGAGACTAAAGGTAGATCTGTCGGCGTTCACAAACCTTGAAGTCCCTGCCTATCTTTTATGTTCTACTGTTTCTTTCATTCAGACAGTTGTATTTCTTTCAGATTATTACTTGTAGTAAATTCTAGAATGCTCGTGAAATGTGACTCCAGATCCGAGTGGTAGTAAGTAATACAGTTTATGATATTTTGCACTTATTATATTTCATCTTAGTTAATTATTGTTAATTACTGAATTGAAATAAGTAATTAGTTTAACGATTTTCTAACATTGGCTTGCCTAGCAAGTGAAATGTTAGACGCCATCACGGTCCCGTCAATGAGAAATTTCGGGTCGTGACAATAGGAGCCATTGGTTGGGCCAAAACGGAATATCTTCCAAGAAATTTCGGAGCCATTCATCTTCTTCTACAGCCTTATCTAAACCTATAAACTCAGACTCCATTGTAGAGCGTGCAATGCATGTTTGTTTGGATGATATCCAAGAAACTACTCCTCCACCAATTGTAAAAACATATCCAGTTGTGGACTTTGCTTCTGATCAACCAGTGATCCAATTTGCATCACTATTTCAATTACCGCAGGATACTTACTGTAATGCAAAGCATAAGCTATATCGGGATGTGTACAGTTCACGGTGTACATTATACTTCCCAACATACGCGCATAATCCAGTTAAGATCTGCTTTGACCTAGACTCTTTGTAAGAGCCATATTTACATCAATCGGGGTCTTTACGACTTTGAAATATAGATACTTGAATTTTTCAAGTATCATTTTAGGGTAATGAGATTGAGACAATGCCGGTCCTTGAGGAGTCCTATGAATTTTTATTCCTAGAATTAAATCAGCAACTCCTAAGTCTTTCATATCAAACTTGCTAGCAAGCATACGCTTAGTAGCATTTATATCTGCAATGTCTTTGCTCATTATTAACATGTCATCAACATATAAACATACGATGATTATATGATTTGGAGCGTTTTTAATGTAAACACATTTATCACACTCATTAGTCTTAAATCCATTTGCCAACATTGTTTGGTCAAATTTCGCATGTCATTGTTTGGGTGCTTGTTTCAATCTGTAAAGTGACTTAACAAGTCGGCACACCTTCTTGTCTTTTTTCGGGAACCAAGAACCCTTCAGGTTGTTCCATATAAATTTCTTTCTCCAAGTCTCTATTTAAGAAGGTTGTCTTCACATCCATCTGATGGATTTCAAGACGATACACGGCGGCTAACACTATTAACAATCGAATAGATGTAATCCTCGTTACCAGTGAGTATGTATTAAAATAATCAAGACCTTCTCATTGTCTATACCCTTTGACAACTAATCTTGCCTTATATTTGTGAATAGTACCATCAGCTTTCATTTTCCTTTTGAAAATCCACTTAGAACCCAAAGGTTTATTTCCTATAGGAAAATCAACCAATTCCCAAGTATGACTACTTAATATGGATTCTATCTCAATATTGACTGTCTCTTTCCAATATTGTGCTTCCGAGGAATATATTGCTTCTTTAAACGTTTGAGGCTCATTTTCTAACAAAAATGTCAGAAAGTCTGGTCCAAAGGAAGTAGTTGTCCTTTGATGGTTTCTACGTTTTGGATTTTTCTTATTAAACATACTTTCCTTTTCTTCTTCTTGAGGTCACTTGGATTTTTCAATAGACGACTTACATTCATATTTATACGGATAAATATTCTTAAAGAATTCAGCATTATCGGATTCGATTAATGTATTAATATGAATGTCAAGATTTTTTGATTTATGAACCAGAAAGATGTATGCCTTACTATTTCTTGCATATCCTATGAAACGCAATCAACAGTTTTTGGTCAAATCTTCACCCTTTTGGGTTTAGGAATTTGCACTTTAGCCAAACACTCCCACACTTTAAAATATTTTAAGTTGGGTTTCCTACCTTTCCATTTTTTATATGGAATGGATTGTGTTTTGTTATGGGAAACTCAGTTGAGTATTTGATTGGCTGTAGGAGTAGCTTCCCCCACAAGTTCTAGGGTAAACCCGAACTTATCAACAACGCATTCATCATCTGCTTTAACGTTCTATTCTTTCTTTCCGTAATTTCATTAGATTGTGGTGAGTAAGGGGCAGTTGTTTTATGAATAATGCCATATTCCAAATATATTTCTTCAAAAGGAGATTCATATTCACCATCCCTATCACTTCTTATCATTTTGATCTTTTTCTTTAATTGCGTTTCATCATTTTTGTATTGCTTGAATGCCTCAATTACTTCATATTTACTATAAAGTAAGTAAGTATAGAATTATCTAGTACTGTCATCAATAAAAGTTATGAAATACTTTTTCCCACCGCGAGATGGTATTGACTTCATGTCGCAAATATCTGTGTGAATTAAGTCTAAAGGATTTGAATTCCTTTCAATTGACTTATAAGGATGTTTAACATACTTAGATTTTACATATTTAACATTTTAAATTATCGCATTCAAATTAAGGCAATACTTCCAAGTTAATAATTTTTCGATATAGTTTTGAAGTTGGCGTGACCTAAACGTGCGTGCCATAAATTATTTGACTAAAGTAAGTAAGAATAAGCTTCAAATTTATTGATATCAATAGCTATTACATTCAACTTGAAAAGGCCCTCAGTTAGGTAACCTTTTCCTACATACACATCATTCTTACTTATTATAACTTTTTCAGAAACAAATACACACAAAAATCCATTCTTGATAAGAAGTCCAGCGGAGACCAAATTCTTGTGAATTTCAGGAACATGAAAAACATTTTTTAGAGTCACAACTTTTCCCGAAGTCATCTTCAAAGCTATCTTCCCATCTCCTTCAATTTTTGTTGTTGCGGAGTTTACCACAAAGATAGTCTCGTCGGGCCCTGCGGGAACATAAGAGGCAAATAACTCTTTGTTAGCACAAACATGGCGAGTGACTCCATAATCAACCCACCACTCCTTGGGATTTCCTACCAAGCTGCATTCAGATAGCATGGCACATACGTCCTCCATTTCATTATTCTTTTCAACCATGTTTGCTTGACTCTTCTTCTTGTCCTTCTTCAGTGCACGATAGTCCACAGCCTTATGTCCAACCTTTCCACAGTTGTGGTAATTACCTTTGAACTTCTTCTTGCTCGGGTAATTCGTTGGACCATACGGCTTCTTTCTCTTTTTGTTGCTTGTAGACGTTTCCTCAACAATATTTGTTCCCATTATTGTTGAGTTACCAAGGGACTTCTTCTCAGCAGCCTTATTGTACTCTTCAATCCGTAGATGAACAATAAAGTCTTCAAGCATCTTCTCCTTGCGCTTATGTTTCAAGTAATTCTTAAAGTCCTTCCACAACGGAGGCAGGTTTTCAATAAATGTCGCAACTTGAAACACTTCATTTATGACCATACCTTCAATCACAAATTTGTAATTAGTAAAATAATCAATATCTTGAATAAGAATATTGACTCTGTTTATACCTTCAGCAAGGAGGTCATGAACAATAACTTGCAATACTTAGACTTGCGTTATGACAGATTTGCCATCAACCATTGTGAAATCCAGAAATTTGGCGGCTACAAACTTCTTAAGTCCATCATCTTCAGTCTTGTACTTCTTTTCAAGAGCATTCCACAATTCTCTTGATGTTTTCATGACGCTATAAATATTGTACAAGTCGTCTTCCAAGAAAATTAAAATATAGTTTTTGCATAAGAAGTCAAAATGCTTCCATATCAATTGAATCCGAAGCCAAAGCCAAAGACGAGCCGAGCGAGCGAGCGAGCGATGACGACAGCGTGAGGCACCAGTTCTTCTTAACTCTTTATGAACTAGAAGGTGTGCTTCTCTATATAAGCACAATGATTTTCTTTACTTCTCTCAATGAGGGACAAATGTTGTCACGACCCAAAATCCCACCACAGGCGTCGTGATGGCACTTAGTCTCTAAGACTAGGTAAGCCAATTACATTTACATTTCAAGCCATTTGTTTTTAATTCAATACAGGTGCCAAAAGCCAACAACGAAAACAATTATCAAAACTTCCCAAGAGTGGTAATAATGAGTCACGAACTCTAACTGAATACATGAAATGATTTCAAGGATCGAATACTCAATACTGTTTGATTAATAAATAACAGTACAATAAAATGAAAAGCCTCTAAGAGATTGCGACGACCAAGCAGCTCTACCTTGAGTGCTTGCGATCACGCTTTAACTATGTTCAAGTCCGATATCCCCAATACATGGCTCTACGCAAAAATGTGCAGAAGTGTAGTATGAGTATACCACAGTCGGTACCCATTAAGTATCGAGACTAACCTCATTGGAGTAGTAATGAGATACAATCAAGACACTCACTAGTCTAATAACATGTGCAATATAGTATACAAAAATAATATGAAACAAATAATAATAATGGAAACACTAATCAACCAGTGATATACACAGCAGGGAAACAAGAACGCCATTAATATTGCTCAACAAATAATAAATACAAGTACAACCATTTAATCAAGTCCTTCAAATATAAATCTTTCGCCTATTTGTTTTTCAAATAGAAATCTTCAGGATATAATACTTTCAAATAAATCTCTTTCAAATATAATTGCTTCAAATAAATATCTTTCAACTATAATTATTTCAAATAAATCTCTTTCAAATATAATTCTTTTAAATAAATCTCATTCAAATAAATTTCTTTCAAATAAATCTCTTTCGAATAAAAGTCACCATGTGACACAACATTTCGAAATCATAAAATACGGGTCTCAGCCCACTTTCATGTTTTCACGGCACCTCGTGCCAATTTCTCTATCACAACCGCACGAACAACTCACGTGCCAAATATCATCATCATCATTTAACCACGGTACCTCGTGCCAACATTTCATATCACAGCTGCACGGAAAATTCATGTGCCAATATCATCATTATTTACTCACGGCACCTCGTGCCCATATTTCATATCACAACTGCACAGACAGTTCACGTGCCAATATCATCATTATTTACTCACGGCACCTCGTGCCCACATTTTCTTTTCATAATCTGCCTGGCAATAACCACAGGCTCCCAATTTCAACATAGATCAGACTATTGTCGATTTATCAATAACAAGACAAATTGCACAAGGTATAAAAATAAACACAAGGAAAATCACAACAACACATGAAAATTACCAACGCAATAACCCCACATAGTGAAGCCACTCGAGGCCTCAAACTACCGAATGACGCACTAGAGTTCAAACTGACCGGTCGAGTCTATCACGCCCATTTTTCTTGTGAAATCGGGCTTCGACACGTGACAACTCTTTTACGGAAGGGTGTTAAAAGAGAGAGTCGCCACCTAACGGATTAAGGTGCGTTAGTGCACCTATTTGCAGATAACTCTGGATTAACCAGTTGCGTCCTCAAAGATCGGGTAAGGGATCAAATTACCTCGAAGAGAAGGTGTTAGGCACTCCTCGAGGTCCACAACGGTGGGTCCCGGCCGAACTCGAATTATATGAATTATTCTGATCAAGGAGAAGAGACAAAAATTGGGCAAATAAAAATGATTGACTTTTAAACAAAGGTGGGGGGGTCCTAAGTGTTTTAGCCAAAAGGATCACCCCATGAAACATAAATAATACTTCGTAACTCTCTCGAGGTGGGGTGTTACTCGTATTATTCAGCGGGCACAGACTATCATCTCCTGCTACCTGATTACTATCTTTAAGTTGTTTACCTAAAGCGCACTAGTTGATTCTAAATTGTTCCCTATGCGTGCACTACCCATCCTATGCCTATGGTCCAGGAGGCATTTGGACCTCTAACTCAGAGTGGTTCTAGACTTTAACTTAGGTTGCTCAAAAGGAGAAAAGACTAGAAGACATGCAAATCAATTTGGACTTTCACATATAAGCAAATAAGAGCTCAAGTTAGCCTCCACACTTAAACAACAAACGCACGCAAACTGATTCATATTGACAGTTGTAGATTTTAATAAGTTTGCAGAATCCTATAGGCAGGATCTCTATGTGATTCAAGATTTTAATACAATATTTTATAGCCTACATAGTTGCCTACTGATTACAAGCATAAGAGATTAAATCTATAGTCATCATGCCTAAGTGATTCTCACAGCAACTGACAATGACAATCACAAAAATATGTTTAGAAATGCTTAATCGAGTCCTATAGGCATGGTATCTAATAGTGATGATTAGCACAGTGTTGAAGCAACGAACAAGGCGGTAATTAAGACTGATCAGACCTGATAGACATGATTTCTATAATTAAAACTATTTTTTAGATCCAATAGGCATGGCATCTAAATCTGTAGATTAAGCAGCATGTAAATAGAGTCCTATACGCACATTGAGACATTCATCATTCAATATCGTATAGGCATGGTTTCTAGCAAGCAGAAGTAGAACACATTTGAACCAAATGAAGAACCTATAGGCAAGATTGCTAACACATAACAATAGAACATATTTGAGCATAATAGGATACCTACATGCAAGGTTTCTATAATATCTGAAAAGTAACACGTTTTAAGAAAAATAGAATACCTATAGGCATGATTTCTAACACATGACAACTGAACATGTTCGAGCATAATAACATATTTTAGCGAAGTAACGAACCTATATGCAGGATTTCTACCTGTTTTAATGCAAGTGTAAGATAAAACCCCTTTCCCACTTTTACTAATACCCCAAAATGTCATTACAAGAATTATTACAGACCCAGAATGAATAGAATAAATTACAAAGTACAATAGCTATAGGGAGCCTACAGCAGGCCCAAAGATACACCTGGCCAGGCCGGGCCTTCATTCTCATAGTTCATAACAACCCAAAATTACATCTTCATGGACATAAGGCAGGCAGGAATTGAGTGATTCACCCAGTGGGCACAAATAGAGTTGAGCATATAGACTAAGGCCCTAGTGTGTCAGAGTTCCCAAGGGCTTCAAGAACCCAGGGCAGTGCTCACACTAGGGAGGTTAACAGAGACAGTTCAGAGAAAATATTAGGGACCAAATCCTAGTGTGTCAGAGTTCACAAGGGTCTGAGATGAACCCTGAGCAGTGTTCACAATAGGAGGTCAGTAGCAATAGCCTTGATAGCCTTGGCTTTCAACCGGCTAGGAATAAGGAGTTCAGAATAACATAAGTGATAATAAGGGAGAGTGGATGATAGCTGAGGGACAGAATTGAAGGGTACAAAAATAGTCAAGTTGGGCACATAAAGCAAATAATCCAACAGGCTTTAGGTTTTAAGAACACCTTTATCAAGATTTATAAGAACAAGTTTAACACCTAGTGCATAAGTAGTTACACATTAACAAACATGTTTGCAGGATTGGAGTACAGAGACTCATAATAGGGAAAAGTTCCAAATTATATTAAGTACAGATGCTAGTGTCACAAGATAACCATGTTAACTTCACATCAGGTAGCAGAACAACATTTAGACATAGTAGGGAAGCACAAATTATGACAACATGCTGGTGGATCAAGTGAGCCAAAACATGCTAAGGGGTATATTAACTGAGAACTAGTCATGATTGATAGAACAAGATCTTGACACAGAATTAAAATATACTACCTATGCAAGATTTCCATTATAGAGATTCAGAACATAAAGGGAAGATAAACTCATGTCATACAGTAAGTGTAAGAATTCAAATCTGACCTAATAGACCAGGTAATCTAAAGGAAGTTCAAATTATGCCTATGGAGCATATTCGAATAACAGAATGGACAACCTTAAGCAGGATTAAACACCAAAGAGATGTCAAGCAGTAATACATTGGCTAAACAAAATTAAGAGAATCTTGATTACTCGAATTAGACTTTGGCATGTTTCAGATTACCAACATAATGAAGTGAAGATTAGAGAGACAAAAAATTAAAGTAAAGCAATCAGGATTGCATACAAGAATAGCCCAGAAAACACATTAAACTACAATCTTCAGAAGCGAAAACATATGCAAATGACAGGTAAATAGGAATGAAGTGACAAAAGTTCAGCAACTCACCAGTTAAGTGAAAACCAAGAAAGAACAAAGTCCATAGTAGCAAGAACCCAGAATTTCTGGCCTTGGCTTTCAGCCGGCCAGGAACCAGAATATAGAACAAGAGTATTTAGAGAAGAAAGAGTGATAAATTCAGTTTTTTAGTAAACATTAACGATTCAAGTCTGTCTCAAAGGGGAATGGGGGGGGGGAGGGTTTATATAGTAGTAGAAATTAACATCCAAACAAGGAAAATCATCAATCAAACACGAGAAAGGAAATAAATTGAAATCAGTAAGGAAAAGAGAAAATTTTCAAATCCCTAATTTTAGGTAAAGTACACAAATCGCCAGAAATCTAAAATAAATAAAAGGTAAAAATCACATGCTGCATAGAATAAGATGAACATAGATTGTAATACCTTTTAAAATCAAAGAATCGAACCAGATTTGGTTCGATTTAAAAGAATCTGAAATCCTAATTTTAGGGTGAGTAGGAATCACAGAAATACACAGAGATTCATACCATAAAAGAACAAGAATGAACATAGACGGAAAAGGTCAAAGAACTGAACCAGCTTTAGTTCGAATTTGATGAGATCCGCTTGCCATGTTTAGACAAGCGGTATATAGAAGGTTCCAGTACCAAGGAGAAGTACAATATGGCAAGAAACATCTATGTAATCCCATGTCCAATGAGATTAGGAGAGAAAATTGGGGGAAAGACGGCTAGGGTTTGAGAGATGAGAGGATTAAATGGCGGCGGGTGGTGAGGAATGATTTAGGGTTAGGGGGTTTGGGTATAGTTAAAAAGAGAGGGTGTAATGTGGGCAGTTGATGTCAGAGATCAACGGCCACGATTTAAAAGGGTTTTGGGTCGGGTGGTTAAACGGGTCGTGACCGGATATGGGGTTGGGTTAATTGGTCTTGGGCCAGGGGTAATTGGGCTATGTTTGGGTAGTTAGGTCCGAAATTAGAAGGAATTTAGGGCTAGATTTTAAATACCCAATTTTAACAAATAAATAATTTATAAAAACATAATAAATAAATAAAGAAATATCATTTGTACATGAAAATGATTAAAAACAATTATTCAAAATTATAAAAATATAAAAAGTTATTTTCTGCATAAATAATGTAACTATACATGCATATGGGCTATTATTGTAAAATATGCAATTTAGCCTTGAAAAATGCCAATGTATTTATAAGAAATACCCTGAAAATATTTAAAACCTCATATCGGTATGAATGATAAGTTTAGATGATTAAATCATCATAAAAATAATCTGAAGGGTAATTATTAGATATTTATATAATAAAAAATACAGAAATAAATTGATTTATAGCCTTTAAAAATTATGAAAAAAATAAATTATGAAAAATGCTTGTATATGATTATAAACTAAAGATGATGCATACGTACTAGTTTGAAAGTATATATATATATATATATATATATATATATATATATATATATATATATATATATATATATATATATATATATATATATATATATATATATATATATATATATGAATATGAGGGAAAAATTGGGTATCAACAGCTGGCCCTCTTTACCCGGGCAGGGTGAAAGAGTTGTCGGGTAAAGAAATAATGATCGATTTTGACCGAATGGGGTGATTTTGAAAAATATAGGCAGAACCCTGGTTTCTGAGCTGCCTAAATATCCCTGGTTTTACAGGAATCAGGCCATGTGTAGTCCTGGATCCAACGGTGGAAAAAACCGATAGAGTTATTGTAAGAACGGGCAAGATATTCTGGATAGGACGATATCGAGATTGTAAATGGATGTTTCTGGGAATGGTTATGATATTTTAATGGTTATCATATGGAAATGGGTAACAGACGGTGGTTGGTTACATTTGAAATAATTGTTGGACATGAACGTTGAATGGAAACTGGAGCAAAGATTGCTCCAGTTAAGAGAACGGTTATTTCTTGGATCACCTGCAAACTCAACATACGATGCATACACATACATATAGATTATTGCATAAATTTAAGCATGATGCAAATTCCCTCTGGACTATGGAAATCGTCTTTCGACGATGAGGATGATGTCCTTAGACCGTGATGTCCCGGGCCACGAATTGTGAGATAAGGGATTCGCAGGCCATGAAATAATATTCTCGGGCTATGAAGATGGTGCCTACGAACTATGATGCCTTTGAATAATGATGTGCAATATTGAGAGATCCTCAGGCCATGGCATGGTGTCTTCCGGCTATGAGGATGATGCCTTCGGACTATGACGCCTTCGGAAAATTTGGCTATTCTTTAGCCCATGAGATGCAAAGACATGATGCTTGAGATGAAACAAGACAGAGTTTAGTCTTTTGTAGAACCGGGGGCAGAGCTTAGCCCTGAGAGAAGAGAATAATGCAAGGTTTTGAACAACGCAGTATTTGTGGTTATGCAAGGAGAGACAATGCTTAGTCTTGTGCAAGATTGGAGACAATGCTTAGTCTTGTGCAAGGTTGGAGACAATGCTTAGTCTCATGCAGGATTGGAGACAATGCTTAGTCTCGTACATTGGGAAGGCAGAGCTTAGCCTTATGCAATCAAGGAGGCAGGGCTTAGCCTCATGCAAGATGGGAGACAATGCTTAATCTCATGCAAGCTTGGAGACAATGCTTAGTCTCGTGCAATAGGAAAGGCAGAGCTTAGCCTTATACAATTAAGGAGGCATGGCTTAGCCTCATGCAAGATGGGAGACAGTGCTTAGTCTCGTGCAATAGGAAAGGCATAGCTTAGCCTTATGCAATTAAGGAGGCAGAGCTTAGCCTCATGCTAAATGGAGACAATGCTTAGTCTCATGCAATAGGAAAGGCAGAGCTTAGCCTTGTGCAATTGAGGAGGCATGGCTTAGCCTCATGCAAGATGGGAGACTGTGCTTAGTCTCATGCAATAGGAAAGGTAGATCTTAACCTTGTACAATTAAGGAGGCAGAGCTTAGCCTCGTGCAAAATGGAGACAGTGATTAGTCTCATGCAATGAATAGATAATAAGTGATACCAGAGTATTTCTTAGCTGGAGATATGTTTGCGTTCGGTAGCTTTGTTGTTATGAAGATAGTGATTCTATGGTACGCACGTACTCGCAGCTATTCCTTATTCCTGTATCCAAAGGAAAATTGTGAGTTTTATGGGGAGGTCGGTTTGTGCCTCTGCCTTCGTGCTTTGCTTTGCTTTGCTCTGCACTGAAATCCCGCTCGAGTTACCATGGGTAGCATCTGGCTAAAAATAAAGCTTTCCGAAAAATATGTGTGCATAGTTATTTAAAACATAGTAATATTAAATAAATTAGATGAACCAGTAACTGTGACATTATCAGAAACATTGCAACCTTCTTGCCATAGAATTTTGAGGGTCCTCCTCAAAATTCTTCCCCAGTTATTCCGACAATATTTTGGATATTTCGCACATGGTGCCGTTGGCTGAGCTTGCCCCAGAATTTTGAGGGTCCTCCTCAAAATTCTGCCCCAGTTTCTGATTGTGGGAAAAATAAAAATTTTATTTAATAGTGACCGAACCCACAGGGCTGTCTACGTATCCCCTCTTAAATGGGAATCGGGTCAAGCGTAATTCAGTTACATCAATTGCATAAATGTAAACATCTTTAAACATAGTATCTTTTGACTGCATCTGAGTTGATAGGCTTTGGCCAAATCTCTCTATCCATTTCTGCGAGTATGAGTGCTCCTCATGTTATGTCTTTGTGAACCATATAGGGTCCTTGCCAGTTGGGTGAGAATCTTCCTTTGGCTTCATCCTGATGTGGAAAGATTTGTTTTAGCACCAGCTGCCTCGGTGCAAACTGTCTAGGTTTGACCCTTTTGTTGAAAGCTCTGGACATCCTGTTCCGATAAAGTTGACCATGACACACTGCATTCACTCTTTTCCCGTCAATGACAGCTAATTGTTCATAGCGACTTCTTACCCACTCTACATCACTGAGTTCAGGAGGGAATTTTTACCTCGGCGAGAATGACGGCTTCCGCACCGTAGACCAATAGGTAAGGAGTTGCCCCGGTTGACGTGCGGACTGTGGTTCGGTATCCCAATCAGGCAAATGGTAACCTATCGTGCCATTTCTTGTGGTTGTCTACCATCTACCTCAGTAGTTTCTTGATATTCTTGTTTGCAGCCTCCACGACTCCATTCATTTGAGGCCGGTATGCTGTGGAATTCTTGTGCTTGATTTTGAAGGTCTCGCACATAGCTTTCATTAGGTCACTGTTGAGATTGGCGGCGTTGTCGGTGATGATGAACTTTGGAACCCCGAATCGGCAAACAATACGATCTCTGACAAAATCTGCGATGACTTTCTTGGTTATAGCTTTGTAGGATACAACTTCGACCCATTTTGTGAAGTAGTCTATGGCCACGAAAATGAACTTGTGCCCGTTTGAAGCGGCAGGCTCGATTGGTACAATGACGTCCATTCCCCAAGCGGCAAAAGGCCTAGGTGCACTTGTTGCATTGAGTTCATTTGGCGGCACCCGTATCATATCTGCATGTATTTGGCATTGATGACATTTCTGGACATACCTGATGCAGCTGTTTCCATAATCATCCAAAAATAACGTGCACTCAGTATCTTCTTGGCTAAAACGAAACCATTCATGTGTGGTCCGCAAGTTAAGTTCCAGAGTGTATCTCTTCGAGCCGTTTGGAAGCTTCCTTGGCGTTAACACACTGTAATAATCCTAAGTTTGGAGTCCTTCTATACATAATTCCTCCAATTTGGAATAAATGGTTGGACAATCTTTAGAGCTGCATTTTTAGTATGATTTGCATGCTCCGGGTACTCTCCTTTTGCCAAGTACTCCTTGATATCATGGAACCATGGATTCTCGTCTGCTTTTTCTTCAACATGAGCGCAGTAAGCTAGATGATTATGAATCCTTACCAGAATAGGATCGATGAAATTCTTGTTCAGATGTTGTATCATGGAGGACAAAGTGGCCAATGCGTCTGCGAACTTATTCTAGATTCTCGGGATATGTCTAAACTCTATCTTCATGAACCTCATCATCATCTCTTGCACATGATATAGATATGATAATATCTTGGTATTCTTTTTAGCCCATTCTCCCTACACCTGATGTACCAGAAGATCTGAATCACCAATTACTAATAATTCCTGGATATTCATGTCAACGGTCAAATTAAGCCCCAATATGCAAGCGTCATTTCCAAGAAGCTTATATTACATTATTCCATGTATCTCATAATTCTAAAAATAGTTATCTTAAATTATTTGTCATTTTAAAAATTCAATACAAAATTAATTACTCCATCCGTCTCAAATTATTTGTCGTAAAAGAGAAACACAACAAATAATTCGAGACGGAAGGAGTATGATTGAGTTCTATTCTAACATTTTACTTAGTGGCACTTTTAAATATTAGTATTACTTAATTTTATACAATAAGTATGATAAAATTTATCATATTATTCATATGGTTAGGTTAAAATGATAAATGGGTTTTGGCATAGGAGTATTAAATAGACAGGTTGAGCTAGATTTTAACATGTTTAAATAGATCGATTAGATAAACAGATTGGGTCATAACCCACTCAAGATGTGCGAGTCAAAATTTGTGGTAAACAATGGGTCATTACCCAACACTTTAATACATACTCTCTCCGTTTCAATTTATATAAGGTAGTTTGACTTGGCACACAAAGTTTAAGAAAAAATAGAAGACGTTCGAAATATGTGGTCCTAAAAGCTTAAAGGGCAAAAGCTTTGTGGTGCCATAGCATTTGTGTGGCTATAAAAGCATCTCGTTAAGGGTAAAGTGGGTAAAATAAAAAGTTTAAAGTTGAATTATTTCCAAATATAGAAATATATTATTCTTTTTTGAACGGACTGATAAGGAAAGTGTGTCATTTAAATTGAAACTGTAATGACCTGACCGGTCGTTCTGAGAATTTAAGTCCCGTTCGGTGGCATAAAGCTATGAGCAGCTTCGTATTATGTGTATTGACTTGCATGCGTAGTTGAATTCAGTTACCGGATGATTCGGAGTGATTTTGGATACTTACACCCTAAAAGGGAAGCTTAAGTCTTATGATTTTGACCATAGTTGGAGCTGTGTGAAGACGACTCCGGAATGGATTTCTGGTGGTTCCGTTAGCTCCGTTGGGTGATTTTGGACTTAGGAGCATGTCCGGATTGTATTTTGGAGGTTTGTAGCTCATTTAGGCTTGAAATGGCGAAAGTCGAATTTTTGAAGATTTTGACCGGTAATGGACTTTTTGATATCGGGGTAGGTCCTTAATTTTGGAGTAGGTCCGTAATGTTGAATATGATTTGTGTGCAAAATACTTGGTCAATCGTACACGGTTTGATAGGTTTCACCGTCGGTTGTAGAAATTTTAAGTTTCAAGTTCATTAAGTTTGGATTGGAGGGTGATTCGTAGTTTCGACATTGTTTGATGTGATTCGAGACTCAAGTGAGTCCGTATTAGGGTATGAAACTTGTTGGTATGTTTCGACAGTGTCCCGGGGGCCCCGGGTGTGTTTCGGACGAGTTTCAAATATTTTTCATGGTTTTGAAAAGGTCTAGTTCTGGTGTTTTCGCACCTGCGACGCTTTGGAGAGCTGGTGCGGCTCCGCTTCTGCGTGAGCCTGGTCGCTTCTGCGGTCATGGTGGCCTGGAGGTTCGCTCTCTTCTGCGGAGGCTGGCACACAGGTGCGAAGGCCGCTTTTGCGGTCCAACGGTCACACCTGCGAAGAAGCTCGCTTCTGCGTTTCCCCCTTGTGCTTCTGCGGTGCCACTTGTGCGGCTGTAAATCTGCAGATGTGGTACTAGGCCTGGCTTGCTGAGTTCGCAGATGCAGACTCTTTCTCACAAATGCGTGTGCGTAGGTGCGCCTCTTTGTCCGCAGCTACGGAAATCATGGCAGAATCATTTAAGTCGAGGGTTTGGCCATTTTATTCATATTTTTTAGTTTTAGACTTCGATTTCTGGAGCTTCCTTGTGGGTTTTTTCAAGCAAAACGATTGGGTAAGTGTTCTTCACCTAGAATTCAATATATTCCATGATTCTATCTTTATTTTTATCCATTAAATTGTGTTTTGAGTTGTGGAAAATGGAGGTTTTTGAAGAAAAATTCCAAAATGAAAAATCATGATTTGAGGGACGAAATGGTATCGGAATTTGATAATTTCAGTATGGTTGAACTCGCATCGGAATGGGTGTTTAGGTTTTGTAAAATTTGTCGGGTTTCGAGGTGCGGGCCCGGGGGTTGACTTTTGGGTCGATTTTTAGATTTTGATAAAGATTGAGGCTTTATGATCTGGAATAGTTTCTTATGAATTTTATTTGTGCTTTGAAGTTATTTTCATTAGATTTGGGCCGCCCGGAGGTCATTTCACCTGAGAAGTTCATTTTAGAGTATCAGTTTGTTTTCTTTGAGGTAAGTATCTTGCCTAACTTCGTGTGGGGGAACTACCTCTTAGGATTTGAGTCTTCTATGCTAATTGTTGTCCGTGTACGCGAGGTGACGAGTACGTGCTGGGACTTATTTGTGGAAAGTTGGCCTTTTTCTTAGGTCCTTGTATTCACTGATTATGCAGTTGTTATGTTATGAATACGTCTCTTAATTACTAGTTTCACCTCTACCTACTTTAATTAGAATTAATTGCTTCATGATCCACCCTTGATGCTTATTTGAGTCATCTGTGCCTTAATTGAAATTGTTATCTCTTCTATTACCATGTTATTTTTTCCCTAACTGCTTATCTTTATTTGAAGTTATAATTATCTCCTTTGTAATTGTTCATCCTTAGTTGAGGCTATGGTTATCTTTCTGCTGCTTATCCCTAATTGAATTTGTTGTCTCTCTTTCTTAATTTCCAACCTTAAAAGAAGTTAGATATCCTACACTTTAGTTGAGTTTTCCTTATTTGGAATTATTCACCTTGTATTAGCTCCCTCGTTGTGGAACTGTACTTTGTGGACCGTTGTTACATAATATTTCCTTTTTTGCTGAGTTGTTCTTATTATGACTAGCATTCTCTATTGTGGTCACTCCTTGTGAATTAATTCCTCTGTTCCTTTGATTTCTGGAATTTCTGAGTTTATTTATTTGTCGTACTATTGTATTAGTGTTATTGTTGTTGTTGTACTTGTTGTTCTTGCATATTTACTTTGGGACTACGAGGCGGTACCTCGGGAGATCCCTCTGTCTTACATATTTACTTTGGGACTATGAGGCGGTACCTAGGAAGATCCCCCTGTCTTGCATATTTACTTTTGGGACTATGAGGCGGTACCTCAGAAGATCCCCTGTTGAGCATTTACTTTTGGGACTACGAGACGGTATCTCAGGAGTGACCTTTGTTGACATTTCTTTATTATGGGATTGCACGAGGTTTATGCCGTGCTATTGTTACTATTAATATTTGCACATGCAGCGTGACAAGGCGGGATATATATATGTGGGTTACGCATGCGGCGAGACAAAGTGGGAATATTATTCCTCACGTGTGGCGAAACAAGGCGGGCATTTACTTTACTATTGCACACGTGGCGAGACAAGGTGGCCTATGTCAGGGATTGATTTCTGATGACTTGTGATGGCTTGGGGGCACTCTTATTGTTGATACTTGTATAGTGGTACACTTATCTGTGTGAGCTTTATCTTGTGAAAAGTTCTGTGAAAACATTCTACGTGTTGTCCATTTCTTTGCCTGTACTTACTAGACGGCATGAACTATGTTAGGACACTTGCACAAGCATACACGTAGTTGAGCGCTCTTATCAGTTAAGAAGTTTTCTTGATATTGTTGAGTATAGATGAACACCCTTGTTTACTTGTCTTCTACGTGAGAATGGCTTTATTTGGCATGCGAGTCATCAATGCGGTTATAAAGTGTAATGAAGGCACAGGATGCCAAGTGTTAGTGTTCAGGTATTGAGACCCGTGAGTTGTGATTTGTCCGAGGTTCGGTGCCTCGTGGAGTTTGTTGACTAAAACCTAATGTGAAAGAGGTCGTTGTTGCTGAGTTATTATTTATTCTTGTTGTATCTGTGATTTCGGATTTAAGTTATGTTTACGTTCACCCTTTTGTGTCATTATTATGGTATTCCGCTGATACTTGTTGTTGCCCTTTTCTATTGCAATTACTTTATTGTTAGTCATATTGCATAGTCTTTATGTAGATATTATACTTTGTTGTTTTTATACTTATACTATGTTCAGGTCATTTAGTCCAGTAGGTGTCTTTACTATTCCTCATCACTACTCAACTGAAGTTAGTCTTGATACTTGCTGGGTACCGCCGTGGTGTACTCATACTATACTTCTGCATATTTTTGTGGAGATCCATGTATTTTGAAGTCAGTTGATCATTAGCTAGCTGTGCGGATTGTTGTTGTGGAGACTCAAGGTAAACCTGTTGCTGTGTTCGCAGGCTTCAGTGTCGCCTTCCTATTTTGTATTCACACTGTTTTACCTATTTCCAAATAATTGTATTTCGAAATTTGTAGCAATCTCTGTAGAGCTTATGACTTGTACTACCGGTTTTGGGAATTGTAAATTTTATAGAGATTTCTATTTCAAAAGTTGTTAGATATTATTTATTATTATTGTTATTCAGTAAATGTTAGGCTTACCTAGTCCCTGAGACTAGGTGCCATCACGATATCCAACGGAAGAGAATTTGGGTCGTGACAGAAACAGAGAGAGTAATATTTTCCATTTGTTTGTTTGTTGTTCTTTTATAACTTGTTTAATTTTCAAATCCGACACTTTCGTTCATTTATTTAGCATAACTATATTTAACTAACCAAACAAAAAAAAGGATTTTTTTCTATAATTTTGATAATTTTCTTATGAGCTATTTTGAGCTACATAAGTTTCAAAATGGCCAAAACTTTTAAACGAACTAACTTGGGTTATGCCCAAATTAACATGTAAATAATATAAACATAGTCCAATCTTCTCACACGCATAGGTGCGTTAGGCGAATTATATTTTCACGTGTTAAATTTGACACCCTAGTAAATGATAAATGGCTTGGTCTCAAGTCTCACTAATTCACTTTTACTGTTCAGAAATACTTATGTGCCTATAAAAGTTGAGAACTTTAAAGAAAATCCAAGTTCAGAAAGAAGGATATCTATCTTCACATTTCTAAAAAGATCAATTTGATGTTCTTCTTTGCAGCTTCAAGCTCTAGACTCTTTGTAGCAAACTATAATTCCTCTTACTAAATCTTTTGCAAACACAAGCCAAAGCAGTTAGAGATTGGTTCTTCGAAAGGAGTGGACAAGATCGAATATTGATTACCCCTACCATTGTGACAAATTTTGCTATTATTAGAGAGTTGAATCTGATGCTAAACTAGCCACAATGATCGGGGAAATATATCTTATTAAATCCTCTTCAAGCGAAGAACCAATTTCCAACTGCTTTAATTATTGTGTGATTCAAAACGAGTGGGAAAAATCACTACTAAATCACTAGTTATTTCATCCACCAGTTAATAGACAATTACAGCATTGACACTTAAATAAAGTGTATTTAAGTACTTAATTGTTACATTTGATTTTTCGCTACTGCTGCAACTCTGAAAGCGGTGGATATGTGATATCATTTCTTTATTTCCTGAAAAACAAATGCTATCGGACCAACCACAATTCAGGTATATATGTAATTTGTTTTTTACATTTATTTAAGTAAGAATTATACTGGGTTTTTTTTGTGGTTTGTTGCATTTAAGAAAGGATCTTCTTATTAGCGCTAGTAATTCACCAAGTTTGATTTAATTAAATGATTTTCTAACCACATTAAATAGATCATGTATTTGTCTGTGTGTCCGTTACTTATATAGTAAATGATTTAGTGTATAGAATTTAGCTTATACACAGAAGATTAGGTCATCGGTTCTTATAAGTCATAAAGTTTATGTTCACAATCTAATAATGGAATTGGACAAACCATCGGAATGGTTGTAGCACAAGATTAAATACAATTTATCTTGATTATGGGAATGGTTTAATTCCGACTTCTTGTGCTAGTACATTTTGTATATATTGAACGGATCAAATAGGGATAAGTATTTTATACAGACTTAGTAAAATAATTTCTCTAGTCCATTCAATGTACTTATACTCTTAATCTTGATATAATTATTATTAGTTGTGTGTATCATTTATTGTTTTGATTTATTAAAAGTCATGGGTTAATAAGTCTGGTAAATTGGACAATAGTGATATACATTGTCGAAGTAATAATTAGTTAATATAATCCGTGTCTCGGCTTTTGAGATTGATGATACTCCTTTATGAAAGCTTATAGGTTTTCATGTGTAAACCCGCCCAGTAGATGTTGTATCCGACACATGAAATAAGTTAAGCGAAAGTCTAAAGGAAGTAATCAATAAATTAAATTGTCAGTAATTTAATTTGATTGATTAGTATCTGAATCTTAATATGGGGAATTAAATAAGGTTTTATGAAAGAATTTCGAAATTGAACTAAGGAGTGCAATTACGTGTTTTTAGTGAAAGAATTCGTAATTTATTATGGTAGAAATTAATTTCAAAATTTTAAATCAATCCCATAATAGGGAGCCTTGTTAATTAAATTTTGTGGTCTCTACTGTGCCTAAATAATATGAAATAAATAAAACCTTTCCTTAATGGAAGAAGAAAACTCTAATGACCGAACCAGTCATTTTGACTTTGAGAACCCCGTTTCCTTAAACTCCCCGTATGTGCGTTTATAAATTAATGACTTGCGGGGATGTTTGGTTCGGGATTTGAAAATGCTCGGGTTGAAATCAGAACACTTGGTTCCTTAAGTTGGCCTTAAAATGTTAAGTTTGACTTCGGTCAATATTTTGATAAAATAACCCCAGAATAGAATTTTGATGATTCCAACAGCTCCGTATGGTGATTTTGGACTTAGGAGCATGTTCGAAATTTTATTTGGAATTCCGTAGTTAAATTAGGCTTGAAATGGCTAAAATAGGAATTTAAGTTAGGAAGTTTGACCGGGGAGTTGACTTTTAATACCAGAGTCGGAATCTAGTTCCGAAATTTTTCATAGCTCTGTTATGTCATTTATGACCTGTGTGGAAATTTGAGGTCAATCGGACATGATTTGATAGGTTCCGGCGTCGTTTGTAGAAATTAAAAGTTTCAAAGTTCATTAGGCTTGAATTTATGTGTGATTCATATTTTTAGTGTTGTTGGATGTGATTTGAAGACTCGACTAAGTTCTTATCATTTTTTAGGACTTGTTGGTATATTTGGTTGAGGTTCCGAGGGGCTCGAGAGTGTTTCGAATGGTATTCAAAGTATTTTCCTTCATTTTGGCAGTGTTGGTAGCTGCTGCTTTCTGGTATTTTAAACCTTTTTTGCGATCGCAAAGATTGGGACGCGATCACGTAGGCTTAGTTGAGGTAGTATTAATTTGTTCTTCGCGATCGCGTGAGGTCAACTGTGATCGTGTTGGTTAGGCAAGATATGCATCGCGATCGCGTGGGATTGTGTTAGGTTAATTGAGGGTTGTTAGGTTTTGTCCTTCGCGATCGCATAGCTTTGATATTTTGTGACTCGCGAACGCGTGAAGAAGGTCGCGTTTCCATAGAGTAACAACGTAGAAGTTGGGCCACGCGCTTAATGCTTCGCGATCGCGTGAGAAGGTTTGCGATCGCGTAGACTTGCGGAGACTGTGCTTCACAATCGCGTGGGATTTTTCGCGATCGCATAGAGCTAAATCCGAGCAGTGGAAATTTGTACTTCGCGATCGCGTGTGGGTGTTCACGATCGCGAAGAGTAAAAGCCTGGGCAGAGAGTTTAAGTTCTGACAATGGGACATCGTCCCCTTTTCTATTTTTAACGATTTGAAGCTCGGATTGAGGTGAGTTTTGGGAGATTTTCACAGAAAACATCGGGGTAAGTTTTCTTAACTCAATTTTGGTTAGATTACCCAAATCCATCACTGTTTTTATCAGTTAATTGGTGATTTAAGTTGGAAAATATTGAAAACCCTCTTGGATAGATTTAAGAATTTGAGGGTCGAATTGTTATTGGAATTTAGTCATTTTGGTATGGTTAGACTCGTGGTTGAAAAATATGAGCCCCACGGGCCATTTTTGAGTTAATTTCGGATTTTATTAAAAAATATAGTATTTTCTTATGGAATTGATTCTTTAATTTTTGTTGACTGTATCGAATTAATTATGACTAGATACGAGTCAATCGGAATCGAAAAATCGAGGAAAGGGCGTACTACTTGGTTAAATTGGAGCAAGTCGAGGTAAGTGACTTGACTAACCTTGTGTGGGGGAAATTTTTTCTAGGATTGGTATTAATTATAATGTGATGAAAGTCGTGTATGCGAGGTGACGAGTGTGTACATGGGCTAAATGTGAAGGATTATATTTTTAAATTGTGTAGATCACTATTGCATATTAATTAAATTAATAAATCTTATTATATTCTCCATCATTGATTTGATTTATATACTTTAAATTTGCTTGACCTTTTTTTCCTGCTAAGTTGGAACTTGGTTTCTTTTATTCTGTGCATTATTTGAAGATTCATTTTCTTCAAATTAAATATTATTGATATGAAGTATTTGACATTTTTAAATTTGTTATGGAAGCAACGTATTAAAGATTTTAAAATATTATTTTGCTGAATTATTTATTCCTGAATATTTTTGTTAGATTTTCGTACTCATTATGATGGAGCCGTGAGCTCTTATTGTGGAAAACTATTATTGATGATTTATTTTGGCAAGTTAAATTATTTGAGCACTTGAGGTGCATATTGTGATATATTGTGATATTGATATGCATGCGGTAGTATAAGGTTTGGGTATTGAAATGCATGTTGTGAAATAAGGGTGGCTTGATATGCGTGGCTAGTAGGGGAACTACTAGAAGTCATGCGGTGTGATAAGGATGGCTAAAACGCGGGATGCTATTTCGGAAAAAAATGATTTCTTTAAAATAAATTGTGAAGGCTCTCGCGGTGACATAAGGGAAATGAGATATTGTGAATTTATTTATGACTAAGGACTACGAGGTGGTACCTCAAGAGTGCCCTTGTTGACATTGATTTATGGTCGTAGTTGCCGTTGATTTTGTTGTGATTTTTCTTAAAGTTGAAAAGAAATTTTATTTTGTTCCACGGGGTATTAATTGCCATTATTTGAGTAATTAAATGGTGAACTACTACTTGATTCATTTCCATTGTCATTTTATTATATTATATTGTAAAATATTTTACCATGCCAATTGTTATTATTTTCTAATAGGGCCTGACCTGACCTCATCACTACCCTATCGAGGTTAGCTTGGCACTTACTGGGTACTACTGTGGTGTACCCATACTACGCTTTTACACATCTTTTTGTGCAGATCCGGGTACATCTTACCAGCTCAGACATCAGTGAGTTACCTGTGTACGGAGACTTCGTGGTATATCTGCCCACGTCCACAGACTTCGTAGTTTCCTTCTATTATTGGTATGTTGCTTCCTTATTTTCTTAGACTCTGTTATATAGAGACATTGGGGATAAATCCTTAGAAATTTGTGACTTATTTCTACTAGGTTTTGGGAGTTATAATTAGGTAAAGTTTCAGATTTATTTATTTCAGATTTTTATTTTTATTCCGTATTGATAGGCTTACCTAGTCTCAGTGACTAGGTGCCATCACGAAATCCTACAGAGGGAATTTAGGGTCGTGAAAAGTTGGTATCAGAGCACTAGGTTCATAGGTATTATGAGTCACAAGCAGGTTTAGTAGAGTCTTGCGGATCGATACGGAGACGTTTGTATTTATCTTCAGGAGGCTATGGAACTGTTAGAAAAATATTCACTTCTTTGATCCCTTATCTTGCGCAATTGTTGAATTCAAAGTTCTAAACCATTATCTTTCTATTCTCTCACATATGGTGAGGACACGCACAACTGGATCTGATGATTGGAAACCCGCACTCCATGTTGGAGCCACAAGAGGCCGAGGTCGGGGTAGAGGCCGAGGAAGACCACGTGGTGCAGCCAGAGCACCTGCACGAGCTGCTGCACCAGAGCCACTAGTAGCTCCAGTTGGAAATCAGTCACCTGAGACGTCTGTTACTACTCCAGCACTTCAGGAGACTCTTGCCCTGTTTTTGAGCATGTTTGGCACTCTAGCTCAGGCAGGGTTAATTCCACTTGCTCCTGCCACATGTCAGGCCGGGGGAGGAGCACACACTTTCGTCGCCCGTATTCCAGAGCCACAGGCGCAAGTTGACCATGCCCTAGAGGTTATACCAGTGCAGCTAGTTGTCCCAGTTCGGCCTGAGATAAGACATCAGTTTCAGACGGGGAACAACTCAGGCTTGAGAGGTACAAGAAGTATCACCCTCCCATTTTCAGCGCTTTAGCTTCAGAGGATGCTTAGGGTTTTCTGGAAGAATGTCACTGTATCCTTCGTACTATGGGTATTGTGGATTCCAGTGGGGTTTCTTTTACGGCATTCCAGTTTAGAGGAGCATCCTACCTGTGGTGGCGGGCATATGAGTTAGATAGTGCGACTGAGGCAGCTTCACTCACTAGGACTCAATTTTCAGATATGTTCTTAAGGGAGTCTATTCCTCAGAGTCTTAGAGATGCATGGCGCACAGAATTTGAGCAGCTGCTTCAGGGCTCTATGACCGTGTCAGAATATGCAGTCCGATTCAGTGATTTGGCTAGGCATGCACCAACCTTAGTTGCTATTATTCGAGAGCGGGTTCGCAAATTTATTGAGGGTCTCAACCCTAGTATCAGATACAGTGTGGCCCGAGAGCTGGAGATGGATATCACATACCAACAGGTGGTGTCAATTGCTAGGAGATTGGAAGGTATGCGGACTCGGGAGAGGGAAGCTAAGAGGCCCCGAGATTCTAGCACATATAATAATTCTCGTGCCCCAGTTGCAGCCCATCATGGTAGAGGTTATGTGAGTCGTCGTATTCATTCATCACTTCTAGCTTCTAGTGGTATCCCGGCTACTCCCAAATCTCAGGTTCCATATTATGCACCGCCAGTGTCCACTGTACCTCTTGTACGGGATGCTTTCAGCGGGCAATCTAGTCGATCAGGCCCGAGCCAGTCCTATCAACCACGACCTCCGATGGCTTGTTTTGTGTGTGGTGATACTCGTCGTATTATGAGAGATTGCCCCAGATTTATAAGGGGTGCACCTCCACAGATTTCTCAGGCCCCACCTATCCCAAAGGGCCCTCAGGATTCTGAGGCCATGATTACTGCACCAGTTTCCACTCCACCTGCACAGTCATCTAGAGGTGGAGGTCGGACCGATAAAGGTCGCCCTAGAGGGGGAGGCTAGGCCAAATATTATGCCCTTCCTGCTAGGACAGATATCGTTGCATCCGATTCTGTTATTATAGATATTATTCTGGTCTGTCATAAAGATGCATCAGTGTTATTTGATCCATGCTCCACTTATTCTTATGTGTCATCTTATTTTGCCCTGTATTTGGGCTTATCACATGATTCCTTGAGTTCTTCTATTTATGTATCTACACCCGTAGGTGAATCTATTATTGTGGACCGTGTGTATCGATCGTGTTTAATTGTTATCAGCAATTTTAAGACCAGAGCTGATTTATTATTGCTCAGTATGGTGGATTTCAAAATTATTTTGGGCATAGACTGGTTGTCAACCTATCACGTTATTTTTGATTATTACGCCAAGACGGTGACATTGGCTATGCCAGGTCTACCGCGGCTAGAGTGGAGAGGTATCTCCAATCAAGTTCCTAGCAGGGTTGTTTCATTTCTTAAAGCTCAACGAATGGTTGAGAAGGGTGTGATGCGTATCTGGCCTATGTGAAAGATGTTAGTGTTGATACTCTTACCATGGAGTCAATTCCTATAGTAAGGGATTTTCCCGATGTATTTCCATCAGATCTCATTGATTTGTTACCGGGCGCTCAGCCCATTTCTATTCCACCATACCGTATGTCCCCACCAGAGTTGAAAGAACTAAAAGAACAATTACAAGAGTTGCTTTATAAGGGTTTCATTCGGCCCAATGTATCGCCTTGGGGTGCTCCTGTCTTATTTATAAACAAGAAGGACGGTTCTATGCGAATGTGTATTGATTACCGCCAGCTGAACAAGGTTACAGTGAAGAACATGTATCCATTTCCACGTATTGATGACCTATTTGATCAGTTTCAGGGTGCCAAGGTATTCTCTAAAATTCACTTGTATTCGGGCTATCATCAATTGAATATTCGGGAGCTAGATATCCCGAAGACTGGTTTCAAGACTCGGTACGGTCATTACGATTTCCTTGTGATGTCTTTTGGGCTGACCAACGTCCCAGCAGCATTTATGCACTTAATAAATAGTGTATTTCAACTCTATCTAGATTCTTTCATCATTGTATTTATTGATGACATTCTGGTGTATTCTCGGAGTCGGGAATATCATGAACAACACGTGAGGATTGTGCTTCAGACTTTGAGAGAAAAGAAGTTATATGCAAAATTTTCAAAGTGTGAATTCTGGCTTGATTCAATAGGATTTTTGGGCCATATAGTTTCGTGCGAGGGAATTAAGGTAGATCCGAAGAAGATTGAAGTAGTGCAGAGTTGGTCCAGACCGTCCTCAGCTACAGAAATCCGGAGTTTCCTTTGTTTGGCAGGGTATTATCGTCAATTTGTAGAGGGGTTTCTCTTCTATTGCTGCATCTATGACCAAATTGACCCAGAAGGGTGCTCCGTTCAAGTGGATAGAGGAATGTGAGGAGAGCTTCCAAAAGCTCAAGACAGCTTTGACTACAGCTCCAGTATTGGTATTACTTGCAGGTTCAGTGTCTTATAGTGTGTATTGTGATGCGTCGCGTATTGGTCTCGGTGTAGTGTTGATGCAAGAGGGTAGGGTAATTGCCTACGCGTCCAGACAGTTAAAGGTACATGAGAAGAATTATCTGGTCTATGACCTTGAGTGAGCAGCTATTGTTCATGCCTTGAAGATTTGGTAGCATTATTTGTACGGTGCCCATTGTGAGGTCTACACCTATCACTAGAGTCTACAACATCTGTTTAAACAGAAGAATCTTAATTTGCAGCAGCGAAGATGATTGGAGTTGCTTAAAGATTATGATATCACCATTCTCTATCATCCTGGGAAGGTTAATGTAGTGGCCAATGCCTTGAGTCGTATGGCAGAGAGTTTGGGAAGCCTAGCATATTTACAGGTAGCATAGAGGCCTTTAGCCTTGGATGTTCAGGCCCTGGTCAACCAGTTTGATAGACTGCATATTTCTATGCCGAGCCGAGTTTTGGCTTGTGTGATTTCCCAGTCTTCTCTTTATGATCGTATCAGGGAACGTCAGTATGATGACCCCCATCTGCTTGTCCTTAAGGATATAGTTCAGCACGGTGATGCCAATGATGTCACTATTGGAGATGACGATATATTGCAGATGCAGCGCAGGCTATGTATGCCTAATGTAGATGGTTTGCGTGAGTTGATTCTCTAGGAGGCTCACAGTTCGCGGTACTCCATCCATCCGGGTACTGCAAAGATGTATCAG